>NW_026652276.1:105443253-105489105 GCF_009828535.3 Hylobates moloch | reverse complement strand
TTTTTTTTTTTTTTTTTAAAATAGAGACAGGGTCTCCGTATATGTTGTCCAGGCTGGTCTTGAACTCCGGGGCTCAAGTGATCCTCCCACCTCAGCCTCCCACAGTGCTGGGATCGCAGGCCTGAGCCACTGCACCTGGCCACAGTGAGCCTCTTTTCTGTGACTTGCTGCTTCTACTCCTGCAGGAAAGACAGCCTATGAATGTCCAACAACAGCCAGGTGCTTTTACTGCCTCGAGGGGGCACTAACTTTCTGATTTTATATGCAGAAGTTCTATCTTTAGAATTCCAAATTAAATAATCCTTTAGACAAATTAAATAATCCTTTAGATAGGTCTGAGTAGAGATAATTCTATAAAGAAATGTGAAGTGAGCCATCCTGAGAATTTACGGCCGAAGCAGCCCAGCCGTACTCACGGCAAGTGGAGCTTGTTACGCACGTTCATTGGGTGCCGGGTACACTTACACAGTGACGGGGAACACCCCAGGGCTGGCCGTGAGGGTCATGCAGGCTGTGAATACCACCTGCTCACAGTGACCATGGAGGGCGCAGTCGTCTGAGCTCCACGCTGTAGGCAGAGTGAAGGTGATGTTTATCTCCTCGTGGGCTTCCCTGCCTATGAAAGAGAAATCATTTTTTTATAAAGTCAAGAACCACATATTTGTTATTCTCTGGTATACAAATAAATCCTGAAATCAAACCCACACAGGAATCATCTATCAGCCCAGGCACCTGCCTTTGTGGGATCTGAGGAACAAGAGCAGTCCTGACCCTGACCATGAGTCCTACTCAACTCAGCCACGAAGCAGTGAAGGAAGTGGCCACTTTCCAGTCGTGGCCTGGAGATGCCAAGCCAGACCTCGGGCAGATCAGAGGTGAAAAGCTCGGGCTGGGTGAATTATCCCCAGCATTTCTGCAGAGCCGTCTAGCCATTTTCAGACATCTTTTATATGTATCATTTCACTTAAAATTTACTACGCTCCCATGAACATGACCAAAGAAGTGTAGCTGTTCCCCTTTTACATATGAACAAACAGAGGTCAGAGGGTTTCAGAGTTAAGAAAGGCAGGTGATGAAGCTTAAACTAAAACCAATGTATTGCCAGGCACAGTGGTTCACATCTGTAGTCCCAGCACTTTGACTTTAGAAGGCTGAGGCAGGAGGATTGCTTGAGGCCAGGAATTCACGACCAGCCTGAACACGACAGCAAGACTCTGTGTCTACAAAAAAGTTTTAAAAATCAGCCAGCTGTACTGGTGCACACCTGTGGTCCCAGGTACTAGCGAGGATCACTTGAGCCCAGGAGTTTGAGGCTGCAGTGAGCTGTTATCACACCACTGCACTCTAGCCTGGCGACAGATCAAGACCCTGTCTCAAAAAATAAATTTTAAAAATCAAAATAAAAAAATAGCCAAGCGTGGTGGCTCATGCCTGTAATCCCAGCACTTTGGGAGGCTGAGGCGGGCAGATCATTTGAAGTCAGAAGTTCAAGACCAGCCTGGCCAACATGGTAAAATCCTGTCTCCATTAAAAATACAAAATTAGCTGGGCATGGTGGCACGAGCCTATAATCCCAGCTACTCGGGAGTCTGAGGCAGAAGAGTCGCTTGAGCCCGGGAGACAGAGGTTGCAGTGAGCCAAGATTGTGCCACTGCACTCCAACCTGAGCGACAGAGTGAGACTCCAACTCAAAATAACAACTAAAAAAAAAAAAAAAAAAGTCCTGAAGGTATCCTTATGCCATGCCATAAGCAACAGGTCCACTTGCTACATGGAAAACCCAGAAGTCACCCATACCTTGATTATTATGGGAATATTCTCACCTCTAACAGCCAATAGGAGGCTGGTGGGCACTTAAATTCCTTCAAGGACTTTTTGTTTCTTATTTCTTTTTTTTTTGAGACAGGGTCTCACTCTATTGCCCAGGCTGGAGTACAGTGGTACAATCTTAGCTCACTGTAGCCTCGACCTCCCAGGTTCAAGCAATCCTCCCACCTCAGCCTCACAAGTAGCTGGGACTACAGGTGCACGCCACAACACCTGGTTAATTTTTTTAATTTTTCATAAAGACAAGTGTTTGCTACGTGCCCAGGCTGGGCTTCAACACCTGAGCTCATGCAATCCTCCTGCCTCAGCCTCTCAATGTGCTGGGATTACAGGCATGAGCCACTGCATTCAGCCTAAGAACTTTTTAAAAAGCCTTTTGGTAACCAAAGAACAAAAGGTTATTCTTCCAAGGCCCAGGTGTCCCGTATGAAGCCTTTCCTGATTATTCCAGCTTCCACTGCCTTCTAGCCCTTCTCCTGCATCACTTACAGTCTGTCATGGGTTTAGTACTGGTCAAAGGGCAGTGCTCCACATTTTATAAGTATGTATTTTTCATATCCGTTATCAAGCACTTACATAGCATTTCCTTTGTGGCAGGAACTATTATAAGTGCTTGATAAACATTAACTCACGTTTATCTTTGTCTCTTCCATAACCCCAAAATTCCAAAAGGAAGAGACCAAATGTTAGGCCTTTTTTTTTTTTTTTTTGAGGTGAAGTCTCGCTCTGTTGCCTAGACTGGAGTGCAGTGGCATGATCTTGGCTCACTGCAGCTTCCGCCTCCAGGGTTCAAGTGATTCTCCCACCTCAGCCTCCGGAGTGGCTGGGATCACAGGCGTCTGCCACCACGCCCGGCTAATTTTTTTGTATTTTTAGTAGAGATGGGGTTTCACCATGTTGGCCAGACTGGTCTTGAACTCCTGACCTCAAGTGATCCACCCACCTCGGCCTCCCAAAGTGCTGGGATTACAGGCGTGAGCCACTGAGCACGGGTCCATCTTAGGCATTTTCTTTTCTTTACTTTGAGATGGAGTCTTGCTCTGTCGCCCAGGCTGGAGTGCAGTGGTGCGATCTTGGCTCACCGCAACCTCCATGTCTCGGGTTCAAACAATTCTCCTGCCTCAGCCTCCTGAGTAGCTGGGACTACAAGTGCGCATCACCATGCCTGCATGCCCGGCTGATTTTTTTTTTGGAGAGAGAGTCTCCCTCTGTTGCCCAGGCTGGAGTGTAGTGGCATGATTCTCAGCTCAATGCAACCTCCGCTTCCTGGGTTCAAGCTATTCTCCTGCCTCAGCCTCCCGAGTAGCTGGGACTACAGGTGCCTGCCACCACGCCTGGCTAATTTTTGTATTTTTAGTAGAGACGGGGTTTTGCCATATTTGCCAGGCTGGTCTCAAACTCCTGACCTTGTGATCTGCCCACCTTGGCCTCCCAAAGTGCTCAGATTATAGGCGTGAGCCACCGCACCTGGCCAATTTTTTGTATTTTAGTAGTGATGGGGCTTCACCATGTTGCCCATGCTGGTCTCAAACTTCTGAGCTCAGGCAATCCACCCACCTCGGCCTCCCAAAGTGCTGGGATTACAGGCATGAGCTACTGCACCCAGCCATCTTAGTCATTTTCTAGTTCTTCCCAGCAGCTTAGCACAGTGCCAGACTAACAATGGCCATTAAAAAATCTGTAAACTAATAGCAATAGAAGATGTGTAGTAAGTAATGAAAACTCCAACAGGACAAGCCTGAATAAAAATTACATGTTTGTAAATATTAGACAGGCCTTACAGTTTTTTCACAGTTTCTCATTCCTACAGGCTTTTGAGAAACTACTTCTAGCCAGGTACTTTACCATGTAATGATGAAGCAGAAACGGTTCATGTAGTTCAAACTCAACAAAAAAAAGACACACAAGCAAGACTACAATCTAGTACAATATAGTCAGTAAAAACATACACGATGCATCCTCTTTTTGTAACCGTGGTTGCCTGAGGAGCCTGAATGGAGAGTGGCTACTGCATACCTGAAAGTCCAATCTGATGTCCTAAGATGGTTGAGTACAGATGGGTGACGTTGCGGGAATACCCTCCGAAGGGTTTCAGTGGGTCCAGGGTTAGGGTGATTGCGACTGAGATATTCACCGGGCCTGAGTCCTCCAGGGCCTGAGGGGACTGGGTGGAAGCTCGGGCCTGCCCACTGGTCATTGTACTTTCCGGAGTTGTGGTGTCGTTTGTGAGATGCTTTAGCGTTTCATTCTCTGATACACACAAGTCCAAATCATTGAACCGTAGCAGAAAAGTATTCCAATCCTTTGGGAAAGTGAAGGAAAGAGAAATGGGTGTGAGCAGCGCCTGTTTCCCACTGCGGGAATACAGGTTAAGACCCTGGTGTGGCACCGCAGCACATCAGCAAACTACAATTCAGAGCTGATCATTTAAGATCATGACAATGGCCACCACCCTCTTCACAGGCAGCATGATGTGGCTTTCCTAATCACTTTTTTTTTTTTTGAGACAATCTCGCTCTGTCCCCTAGGCTCGAGTGCAATGGCGGGATCTCCGCTCACTGCAAGCTCCGCCCCCTGGGTTCACGCCATTCTCCTGCCTCAGCCTCCCAAGTAGCTGGGACTACAGGCGCCCGCCACAGCGCCCGGCTAATTTTTTGTATATTCAGTAGAGACGGGGTTTCACCGTGTTAGCCAGGATGGTCTCGATCTCCTGACCTCGTGATCCACCTGCCTAGGCCTCCCAAAGTGCTAGGATTACAGGCTTGAGCCACCGTGCTCGGCCTTCTAATCACTTTTATATTCACAACCTAAAATATGAACTCTTCACTGGCACAAGACACTCAATAAACTGTGAAATCAAATCAATTTATTCAAGAAAATCTTCTTTTAAAAAAATCTAGCCTATTACACTTAGAGAAAATGATCTAGCCTCAGAACCAAACTTGAAAAAAAAGCTTGAATAAAAGCATTAATCTAAACTCATTTTGCAACTACAATTCTTTTCTTTAAATAAAGTCACCTTAAAATAATGTCCCAAAAGGTCAATTCCATACACCTTGCTCTCTTTCTCTAGAACACAAAACAGCAGTGAATACTAATACTCATTTGGGATATTGCCCCCCTTCTTATGGACTTTTGATGACACCTTAGAGCAGCAACGAATTCAAAAAGGAAGGGGCCAGGTATGGTGGCTCACACCTCTAATCCCAGCACTTTGGGAAGCCAAGGCAGGTGGATCATTTGAGGTCAGGAGTTCGAGACCAGCCTGAGCAACATGGTGAAACCACGTCTCTACTAAAAATACAATTATTAGCCGGGTGTGGTGGTGTGTGCCTGTAATCCCACTTACTTGGGAGGCTGAGGCAGGAGAATCGCTTGAACCTGGGAGGTGGAGGTTGCAGTGAGAGGAGATCGTGCCACTGCACTCCACCCTGGGTGACAGAGTGAGACTGTCTCAAGAAAAAAAAAAAAAAAAAAAAAAAGGCCATCTGAGGCCAGGTATGGTAGCTCACGCCTGTAATCCCAGCACTTTGGGAGGCCAAGCAGGGTGATCACTTGAGGCCAGGAGTTCGAGACCAGCATGGGCAACATGGTGAAACCATGTCTCTACTAAAAATAAAAAAATTAGCTGGACATGGTGACGCATGCCTGTAATCCCAGCTACTTGGAAGGCTGAAGCACGAAAATTGTTTGAAGCGGGGCAGAGGCTGAAGTGAGCCAAGATCGCGCCACTGAAGTCCAGCCTCAGCCTGGGTGTCAGAGTGACACTCTATCTCAAAAAACAAACAAAAAAAAGTCATCTGAGCAACCCCTACCCAGCCCAGTAAGTCTACCCTTACGGCATCAGTTTAACTGTATGTGACATTTAGTAAGACTGCAACTGGATCTATCAAATTACATTTTCCCTAACACCTACAAACTCAACTGACCATTCTAGTACATTAGGGTTGAAAATGAACATTCTAGTCTCAGTCCTTCATAGTCCTAGACATGAAGAAACTGAGGCCCAGGGCAAATTAGGGACTCTCCAATTCTAGTTCAAGGTAGAATCAGCATTAAGTTCTGATTCACAGCCCCAAATGTTTCCCATACACCACTGCCTTTCCTACAACCTAGGTTCCTCATTTGAAAATAAAAATCACGAAACTAATCATAACCAAAGTTCCACAGCATCTCAACAGTGCGTTCCTACAAAGCTGGAGTCCACGTTGAACAGCCGGCTAAAGCCAATGCCAGACCTGATTTGGATTATTAAGGGCTAATTATCCAGGCTTCATTGCAACCACTGGCCTTGGCCAAGTGCTCAACATGGACTCAAGCTCTGTGGGAAAGAAATGGCAGGAGGCTGTGGAGCTTTAGTTTTGAGCAGAATATTCATTTACAGCCCTGATGTGGAGGCAGCCTGTTTTCACAACGTTTAAAGATTCAGGGAGGGTCAGAAAAGAGACAGAATTAAGCCAGCCAGTATGTGTCTTAGTAATAAACTCTTTGAAAGAGTTACATGGTAGAAATAGCTAAAACTCGTTACTTGAACTGCACTAGAAAGAGTTCACATGTGTAGGCGGTTCCTTTTGCCAAGATCACTTAAGATCTAGAATGCCCTAGAGCACAAGAGAAAGCTACGATCTCAATTACATGGAACAGAACTCACCTCTCCATTGCAAGGCACACTCAATGCGGCAACCACGCACTCCCAGCCCCACCCCCACCCCCACCTCCACCCACCAACAAACCCAAGAAGAAGGAAAAAGAATAAGAGAAGCCACCCAAGGAATCTACTAAAAGACAGGAATTAGGCTGGGTGCGGTGGCTCATGCTGGTAATCCCAGCACTTGGGGAGGCCGAGATGGGTGGATCACCTGAGGTCAGGAGTTCAAGACCAGCCTGCCCAACATGGCAAAACCCTGTCTCTACTAAAAAGACAAAAATTAGCCAGACGTGGTGGCAGGCACCTGTAATCCCAGCTATTCAGGAGGCTGAGGCAGGAGAATCGCTTGAGCTCGGGAGGTGGAAGTTGTGGTGAGCTGAGATTGTGCCACTGCACTCCAGACTAGGTGACACAGCGAGACTCCGTCTCAAAAAACAAAAAACAAATATATTTGGAAATTAGGTCCTGCTTTTGAATTTCTTTAGGATTCCTTCTTATCTCATGAAAAAACCATTAGCACAGCTGATAAAACTCCATGATGATATGTGGTTTTAAAATACCAAATGTTCAGTTTTCTAAAACAGCAATGAACCCATTTGAGATGGAATATTAAAGAGGTGAGGTCTCCAGCTTTTTGACACACACCATTTTACAAATGTACTCTCCAAAGTGCATGTTTCACTGCTGAAATAGTCTAACTGAAACTGGTAGCATATTTAAATCAAACAATATCCATCTAGGTATTTCCTAACAAAGTGAGTCCTGGGGAGATGGAAAACAGAAAATTCTGAATAAATACTGATTTTTATCACTAGGAGAGAAAGGCCAAAACCCAAGAAAGCTATATGGCAAGCTACAGGGTGTTGCCTGTAGCCTGTCCTCCACAAGGACCAGCCAGCCCGGGAGAAGTCAGAGCATACTGTACCTCTGCCATTTCTGGGGATTTAATCTCCTTGATTTTGAAGAAGTAGCCCAGGGTCAGGAAAGCTATGGCCATAGCGCTCACGCTGATCATGAAGACCACCAGGGGAGGCCGACTGCTGATGTACACCTTCAGGTTCTCCAGGGGGTTGATGCTGAACATTATTCTGATCAGCTCCACCTGAAAGAAATGAATCAGAAGCCTCAAGGACTGACTTGCCAACAAGAAAGCTATGATTCTTTTGTTTCCTTTTGAGGTGTTGGGGGGTGAGCTGGGTGGGATGGGCACTCATTACTGAATTTGAGAAATGTCGGATCATAACTTCATTCAAAAGACTAGAAGGAAAAAACACTAAATGTTAACTGCCATTACCTCAAAGTGGCAGGATCCTGAATACATATTCTCTTTCAGTTTGAATCTTCTAAATATTGTGTGTGCATGTGTATTTTAAGAAACAGGGTCTCTCGCTCTGTCACCCAGGCTGGAGTGCAGTGGTGCGATCATAGCTCAGTGCAGCCTTGAACTCCTAGGCTTAAGCTATCCTCCTACCTCAGCCTCCTGAGTAGCCAGGACTAAAGGTGTATACCACTATGCCCGGCTAATTTTTTTTTTTTTTTTTTTTTGAGATGGAGTCTCACTCTGTGACCCAGGCTGGAGCAATGGTGTAGTCTTGGCTCACTGCAACCTCTGCCTCCTGGGTTCAAGTGATTCTCCACCTCAGCCTCCCAAGTAGCTCGGACTACAGGCATGTGCCGCCACACCCAGCTAATTTTTGTATTTTTAGTAGAGATAGGGTTTCACCATATTGGCCAGGCTAGTCTCGAACTCCTGACCTCGTAATCTGCCCGCCTCGGCCTCCCAAAGTGCTGGGATTACAGGTGTGAGCCACTGTGCCCAGCTAATTTATTACTTTTTAAGAGATGGGGTCTCGTTATGTTGCCCAGGCTGGTCTTGATCTCCTAGCCTCAAGCAATCCTCCTGCCTCAGCCTCCCAAAGTTCTGGGATTACAAGTGTGAGTCACCGTACCCAGCCTCAATCTTCTAAATATTCTACAATAAATACTGTTACTTCCGTATCACTTAAGGTTTAGGTAGTCAGTAATGTGACACAAATACACAACAACATGTACAGAAAGAAAGTGAGGATGCTCTCATTTCCTGCCACTGAAAAGCTGAATTCTATTTATTCGATATTCTGTCCTGCTCATTGTCATATCGCTCATAGCTATCCCAGCCCTGCTTAAAAGCTCCTAAGGCTTCTACCAGACCTAGGAGAGGTCAGCAATAGCTCTGTCATGGCCCACAGGGTTTTCAGGACTCAGAAGCCCTGCCAATCTCCCTGACTGCATCGCCATCCACTTCCCCTCCTCCCTCCTGGGCTTTGGCCACACTGGACTTGCTATTCTTCAGGATCGTCTTATCAATGTCTGCAAGGAAATCAGTTGGGACTGACAGGGACTGCACTGAATCTGTGGATCGATTTGGGGAATGCTGCTCTCTTAACAATGTTGTCTGCTAGTCTGAGACCCTTGCAGGCCTTTCCGTCTATTTAGGTTCCTTATTTGAACAATGTTTTCTGTTTTCAGTGTTAACGTTTGCACTTCTTTTATTAAGTTTATTCGTAAGTATTTAATGCTTCTTGCCATTTTTGACCATGATGTAGCTGAAGAATTTTGTATCTGCCTGGATGCTTTCCCCAAACATTTCCACGTTTGCTCTTCTTAAAATGCACGTCTATGGCTGGGCGCAGCAGCTCATGCTTGTAATCCCAGCACTTTGGGAGGCCGAGGTGGGTGGATCACTTGAGGTCAGGAGTTCGAGACCAGCCTGGCCAACATGGCAAAACCCCGCCTCTACTACAAATACAAAAATTAGCCAGGTATAGTGGTGCACATCTGTAATCCCAGCTACTTGGGAGGCTGAGGCAAGAGAATTGCTTGAACCTGGGAGGCAGAGGTTGCAGTGAGCCAAGATCACGCCACTGCACTCCAGCCTGAGGGACAGAATGAGACTGTCTCAATTAAAAAAAAAAAAGCAAGTCTCTGTTTAATAGCCAGCTCCTCAGAGCACGCCTTCCCTTGTCACCCTCAGCCCCTGCTTTATTTCCTTCATATTGTTTAGCATCAACCAACAGCACAATTATTTTCCTACTTGTTGACTGTTTGTCATCCCTCATTTATGAGCCCAATGAGAGCAGAGATTTTGCACGCCTTCCCCGGTCACCCTCAGCCCCTGCTTTATTTCCTTCATATTGTTTAGCGTCAACCAAGAGCATAATTATTTTCCTACTTGTTTACTATCTGTCATCCTTCATTTATGAGCCCAGTGAGAGCGGAGATTTTGCCTGTCTTGTTCACGGCTACAGCCCTGGCCCCTGGCCCCTAGAACAGTAGCTGGCACACAATGAGCACTTATAAATATGAGCAGACTGCGACAACATTAGCAAAAAGCAATTTTTTAAAGTCTGTATCAGCGTTTAAATTTTAGAGACAAAAAGATGCATCAACAGCCCCTAAAAAAAATCAACAGCAACACATTTTCCATGCCACTTTCACTCAACATTGTTTTTCTGACATCTCTGTTGATCTCTGTTGATCTAGTTTGCTGAATTTCACTGATGTATATATGTAATTGTTCTGTGGTTGAGTTATCCCAGTCTGAGGGGCCTAGCTGGGTTCCTGTTACTGTTTCACCCACCAAGGGCATTGCAACAGGTACAAGAGTGGCTGTAGTACAGCAAAGTCACAGAGTAGGGCCTGTCTTCAACCTGATATTGTCAGATCACTCTCCAAGGAGATCAACCAGTTTACACTTCCCCAGCAATGAAGGAGCCTGCTCCATTCCATGAGATTTGTGCCAACACTTGATTTCCTAAGGCATATTAATTTGGTCCAAAAAGACAGATGTGAAATGATATCTCTATTATTTTAAATTATATCTCCCTGAAACAGAGCATCTTTCCGCTTTTTTAATCAGCCATTTAGGCCCAATCTTAAGTGAACTGCCTGAATCCTCTGGTAATTTACTAATAGGGTGTTAGTCTATTTCTTATTGATGTTTAGAAATTCCTTTTGTGTTTTGGGTACTAAGCCTTTAACAATTTTATATGTTACATATAATTCATCCAAGTTTGGGTTTTCTTTAATATGGTTTATGGTATCTTTTGCCATATGAAAGGTTCTTGAAAAGCCAGGCACAGTGGCTCACGCCTGTAATCCCAGCACTTTGCGAGGCTGGGGCAGGTGGATCAAGAGGTCAGGAGTTCAAAACCAGCCTGGCCAATATGGTGAAACCCCGTCTCTACTAAAAATACAAAAAGTAGCTGGGCATGGTGGCGTGTGCCTGTAGTCCCAGTTAGTTGGGAGGCTGAGGCAGGAGAATCAGTTGAACCCAGAGGGCGGAGGTGCAGCGAGTCAAGATCACACCACTGCACTTCAGCTTCGACGACACAGCGAGACTCTATCTCAAAAGAAAAGAAAAAGAAAGGTTCTTGATATTTTTAATGGTATTAAGAAATAATTCACATACCATACAATTCACCCATTTAAAGTATACAATTCAATGATTTTTGGTATATTCACCGAATTGAACAACAATCTTCACAATCAATTTTCAAATGTTTTCATTGTCCTATAAAGAAAGCCCAACATATGACAGATACATAAAAAATAAAAAGAAATTAAAACATACCACCAGAGAAAAATCACCTTCACTAAAATGAAGACAGGAAGGAAGGAAAGAAAGAAGAAAAGGCCATAAAACAACCAAAAAACAACAAAATGGCAGGAGTAAATCCTTACTTATCAGTAACAACAGTGAATGTAAATGGACTAAACTCTCCAATCAAAAGACACAGTGGCTGAATGAATAAAAAAGCCAGACACAACGATGTGTTGCCTACAAGAAACACACCTTACCTATAAAGACACAGAGTAAATGGAAATAAAGAAATAGCCGGGTGCGGTGGCTCACACCTGTAATCTCAGCATTTTGGGAGGCTGATAGATCTTAATCAGACTAGACAGATTTCAAGACAAGAACTATAAAAAGAGACAAAGAAGGTCAAACGGTCAATTCAGCAAGATGATGTAACAATTATAAATATATATGTACCCAACACTGGAGCACCGAGATACACAGAGCAAATATTAGAACTAAAGGGAAAGACAGACCCCAATACAATCATAGCTGGAGACTTCAACACTCTACTTTCAGCATTGGACAGATCATCCAGACAGAAAACCAACAAAGAAATGACTTAATCTGCACTACAGACCAAATGGACCTAACAGATCACATGGATCATTCCCAAAAATAGACCACATGTTAGGCCACAGAACAAGTCTTAAAACATTTTTAAAAATACGAAATTATATCAAGTATCTTCTCTGACCACAATGGAATAAAACTAGAAATCAATTACAAGAGGAATTCTGGAAACTATACAAACACATGGAAATTAAATAATATGCTCCTGGATGGCCAGTGGGTCAATAAGGAAATTAAGAAGGAAATTAAAAAGTGTCTTGAAACAAACAAAAATGAAAACACAACATACCAAAACTTATGGGATCCAGTGAAAGCAATACTAAGAGGAAAGTTTATAGCTATAAGCACCTACATAAAAAAGTAGAAAAACATCAAAAAAGCAACATACAATGCATCTTAAAGAATTAGAAAAACAAGAGCAAACCAAACACAAAATTAGTAGAAGAAATAAAGATCAGAGCGGAAATAAATTTGAAACAAAAAAATATAAAAGATCAATGAAACAAAGAGCTGGTGTTTTGAACCAGACGAACTCAGAAAAAAAGAGAGACAAGATTCAAAGAAATAGTATCAGACATGAAAAAGGAGACATTAAACCAACATCACAGGACTTCAAAGGATCATTACAGGCTACCACGAGCAACTGCATACCGGCTGGAAAACCCAGAAGAAATGGATGAATTCCTATACACACACAACCTACCAAGACCTGATGGTTTCACTGCTGAATTCTACCAAACACTAAAAGAAGAAGAACTAATACCAATCCTACGTAAACTATCTCAAAAAGCAGAGAAAGAGGGAGTACCTCCAAACTCATGCTAGGAGGCCAGTATCACCCTGATACCAAAACCAAAGATACATCAAAAAAAAAAAAAAAAAGGAAAACTACAGGCAGATATCCCTGATGAGGATTGTTGTTAAATCTCCTCCAAAACACACTGGCAAACCAAATTCAACAAAACATTAAAAAGATCATTCATCATGACCAAGTGGGATTTATCCCTTAGAAGCAAGGATGCTTCAACATATGCAGATAAATCAAAGCAATACATCATATCAGCAGAATAAAGGACAAAAGCCATATGATCCATTCAACTGATACTGAAAAAGCATTTGATAAAATTAAATATCTCTTCATGATACAAACCCTCAAAAAAAACTGGGCTTAGAAGGATCATACTACACACAATGAAAGCCATATACAACAGGCCCACAACTAGTATCACACTGAATAGGGAAAAACTGAAAGCGTTTCCTCTAAGATCTGGAACACGACAAGGATGCCCACTTTCACCACTGTAATTCAACAGAGTACTAGAAGTCCTAGCTAGAACAATCAGACAAGAAATAAAGGGCATCCAAACTGGAAAGGAGTAAGATAAATTATACTTGTTTGCAGACGGTATGATCTTATATTTGGAAAAATCTAAATACTCCATCAAAAAACTAGAACTGATAGACCAATTTTCAGTAAAGTTGCAGGACACAAAATCAACCTACAGAAATCAGTAGCATTTCTATGTGCCAATAGAGAGCAATCTAAAAAAGAAATCAAGAGGTCAGGCATGGTGGCTCATGCCTGTAATCCCAGCACTTTGGGAGGCCGAGGCAGGTGGATCGCTTGAAGCCAGGAGGCGGAGGTTGCAGTGAGCTGACTTCGTGCCATTGCACTCCAGCCTGGGCAACAAGAGCAAAACTCCATCTCAAAATAATAATAATAATAATAATAATAATAATAATAATAATAATAATAATAATAAAAGAATGTTTGAATAAAACTATTAAGATTCCAAACATTTTACAAACTTAAATTCCTTTCTACCATTCACAAGCGTTTTCAAATAGAAAATTAATGAAGACTAAATAAATGTATTCCCTCTGCAAAGGTTTTCTTGTAACTACAAGAAAATTTCTGTAAGCGTCACAGTGGCAAATGTTAGTTTTAATTAATGAATAAATTAAGTTCTGTTTAGGAAAAAAAAAAAAAAGAAAAAGAGATAAAAGAAACCACACTATTTGACCCCTCCCCCTAAATTCATTCCAACTCCAATTAGGGCGTCCTGGTATTGACCAAGATGAAGAAAGAAATGACCACTGCTGGGAAGCTGCCTCTCTGAAAAGTCCAGGGATTTAGGGTACACACAACACGGCCAAAAGGCAATTTCACAAGCACGTGAGAACATGTGATGAAAATCTATCAGCACAGTACCTTAGATCTCTGAGACTAACTCAGTGAAGATGCTAAACATCAGACGGCACTTTAAGCAAGCAAAAGGCAACACCAAGATTATCCCAAAGATATCTCTAGCAACCCACAAGTTACAAGAACACAAGTTCCTTAAAAAGGGGCACAGAAACAGCTGTGTTATAAACTTTCTGGAGACCAACTTGGCTATACATACCAATAGTGTCAAAATCTGGCATATTTTATCTCCAACATTCTACTGCTAAGAACTAAACCCAAGGAAACACCCATTGCTCCAAAGATTTAACTACTCAGAGTTATTTTTGGAGTGTTTGCAATTGTTAAAAAATGGAAAACTACATATCCAACAATAGCAGGGCACAACTGAACAAAGTAGGATTTCTCCCCAGTATTGTACCTATCAAAAACACAAGATCTGGGCGTGGTGGCACATGCCCGTAGTCCCAGCTACGTGGGGGGCTGAGGTGGGAGGATGGCTCCAGCCTGGGAGTTTGAGGCGGCAGTGAGCTATGATTACGCCACTGCACTCTAGCCTGAGCAACAGAGTGAGATCCTATCCCCCACAACCACCAAAACAAAGCGGGAGCTAGGTACAGTGGCTCACGCCTGTAATCCCAGCACTTTGGGAGGTCGAGGCGGGCGGATCACCTGAGGTCAGGAGTTCGAGACCAGCCAGGGCAACATGGTGAAACCCCGTCTCCACTAAAAACACAAAAAATTAGCCAGGTGTGGTAGCGCATGGTTGTAGTCCCACCTACTCAGGAGGCTGAGGCACAAATTGCTTGAACCTCAACTCAGTTGCAGTGAGCTAAGATCGTGCCACTACACTCCAGCCTGGGTGACGGAGTGAGACTCTGTCTCAAAACAAACAAAGAAACAAACAAACAAACAAACAAAAAAACACCCACAGGATCTAAAATATCACATACAGCTGCCATAAAAAAGAATAAAATCGGCCAGGCGTGGTGGATCATGCCTGTAATCCTAGCACTTAGGTAGGCTGAGGCGGGTGGACTGTCTGAGCTCAGGAGTTTGAGACCAGCCTGGGCAACATGGTGAAACCCCGTCTCTACTAAAAATACAAAATTACAAAAAATTAGCCGGGAGTGGCAGCGTGCACCTGTAATCCCAGCTATCGGGAGGCTGAGACAGGAGAATTGCTTGAACCCGGGAGGCAGAGGTTGCAGTGAGCTGAGATTGTGCCACTGCACTCCAGCCTGGGTGTCAGACTAAGACTCCATCTCAAAAAAAAAAGTTCTCAGGGAAAACTGTGCTCTGCACAATCCTCCATCTGGCGAGATGAGCAGAACAGGGATGGAGAAACTGAGGCAACGGGTAAACAACAGATGGCGCTTTACGTAAGCAAAAGGCAATATCCAGGTTACCCTAATAATATCTCAAGCAACCCACAGGTTGCAAGAACACAAGTTCCTTAAAGGTGGCCAGAAGGCTGTGTTATAAACTTTCAAAACACTACAGTTCAGGTGAAAGGGACAGAGGTATGGGAGGAGATGCTTACTTTTTATTACATGAGTTAACAAAAACACAGTTAATTGGGTTGGTGCAAAAGGAATCGCGGTTTTTGCCAATACATAATGGCAAAAATCACCATTACTTTTGTACCAACCTAATATAAGGGGAGGAAAGGAGCTAGTAAAGGAGGAAGGCCGGATGGGTACGGTGGCTCACACCTGTAATCCCAGCACTTTGGGAAGCCAAGGTGGGCGGATCACGAGGTCAGGAGATTGAGACCATCCTGGTTAACACGGTGAAACCGCGTCTCTACTAAAAATACAAAAAATTAGCCAGGCGTGGTGGCGGGCGCCTGTAGTCCCAGCTACTCGGGAGGCAGAGGCAGGAGAATGGCGTGAATCTAGGAGGTGGAGCTTGCAGTGAGCCGAGATAGCACCACTGCACTCCAGCCTGGGCAACAGAACGAGACTCTGCCTCAAAAAAAAAAAAAAAAAAAAAAGGAGGAAGGCCTCCTGGTTGGGCACAATAACTCACACCCGTAATCCCAGCACTTTGGGAGGCTGAGATGGAAGGATTGCTTGAGGCCAGGAGTTAGAAACCAGCCTGGCCAACACAACAAGACCCCGGTCTCTACAAAAAATAATTTTTCAATAAATTAGCTAAGCATAGTGGTGTACGCCAATGGCCCAGCTACTTGGGAGTCTGAGGTGGGAGGACTGGCTCAGCCCAGGAGGTCAAAGCTATAGTGAGCTATGATCATGCCACTGCACTCCAGCCTGGCCAACATGGTGGAAAAAAAAATGTAATTTTGCAACTTAATAACATTTTATCAGGAAAAAAGTAAGTTAACATTAATCATGCCACAAACACAGGAAGCCTTTCAGTTTCTCTCTCTCTCCAAAGCTCGCATATGTACACCGCATGGCTACTTGTCCAAGTTTTAAACTAACTTTATTGTAGTTTTAAACCGCCTTTTTTTTTTTTTTTTTTGAGATATTGTCTCGCACTGTCACCCAGGCTGGCATGCAGCAGTGTGATCTCTGCTCAACCTCTGCCTCCCAGGTTCAAGTGATTCTCCTACCTCAGCCTCCCAAATAGCCGAGACTACAGGCGCATGTCACCATGTCCAGCTAATTTTGACATTTTTAGTAGAGATAGGGTTTCACCATGTTGGCAAGGCTGGTCTCAAACTCCTGACTTCAAGTGATCCACCCGCCTCAGCCTCCCAAAGTGCTGGGATTCCAGGTGAAAACCACCACACCAGGCCCACCATTAAATGAGATTTTCTACCTTAGGTTAAATGGGAAGTTTCTGAAAGGTGACGAAGAGAGGATGGGAGAAGCAAGCCTGCTCTCTACGCCGACCAAAGGAAATACACCCGACTTGTGCTAAGAGAGAATGACAGGAACTCACCTTCATGTAGCAGAAAGTAGCATTTCTCGAATATCCTGTGATGTCTGAGACCCTCAAAGAGCTTTAAGGCCGGGGTTACAAACCCTGAGCCTAGTAAACACCAGTCATCGACGCCATGCCAGATTATCTGACACTTAGAGCTGAAGACACTTATTGGTATCAAAGAAACCCTGTGCAAGCTCCAGCACTCAGCTGCCCCAAGCACTGCGCAGAAACCACCTTCCTGCCCCACCGCAAAGCAGTGCAGGCAAAATGAACCTTCAGAGAGACAAGTGAGAAGCAACGAAGACACAGGAGAACTTCAAGGTCTCCAGTAATCTCTGGGCTGCTAAGTCCAAAGCCGGAGCTCCAGTCCCTAACTCATGTTGCTGCAGCATCTGACACAGAAGTGGGGTGGATCCTCTCCCAGCTTCCACTCCTGGTTTTCTTAACATTCATCTGGCCACCCCTTCCTTCTCAGGCTCCTTCAAAAGCTGGTGTTCCCAAGTTCCATTTGGGGCCTCTGCTCAAGGGGGACACGCTCATCCATGCCTTAATCCCATTTTATGTACCTACTCACCTCCAGATCCAAACAGTCACCTACTGGAGCTATCTCCTTAGATGACCCAAAGGCCATCAAGGCTAAAACTTATCCCAAGGCACCAAACTGGCTCCTTCCCATAAGGAAAAACACCGTTATTTACCTAGTGATCCCTGCCAGTCATTTTTTTTTTTTTGAGACAGGGTCTGGCTCTGGTGCCTGGGCTGGAGTGCAGTGGTATGAGCATGGCAGCCGCCTTGACTTCCTGGGCGCAAGTGATCCTCCCACCTCGGCCTCCCAAGTAGCCGGGACTACAAGTGCATGCTACCACTCCCGGCTAATTTTTGTATTTTTTGTAGAGATGGGATTTTGCGACATTGCCCAGGCTGGTCTCAAACTCCTGGGCTCAAGCGATCCTCCCGTGTCAGCCTCCCAAATGCTGGGATTACAGACGTGAGCCACTGCGCCCGGCTCCTGCCAGTCATCCTTGACACTCTGGCTCTCCTACAACCAGTTACCAAGTCCTATCGTTTCCACATTTGAAGTGTCTCTCAAAGGCAGCTCTCACTCCATCCCCACTGACACTGCCTCCCTCAGCCAAATTAAATTGTTGTCTGAGCCGGGTGCTCACAGATGTAATTCCAGCACTTTGGGAGGCCAAGGCGGGTGGATCACCTGAGGCCAGGAGTTTGAGAGCATCCTGGCCAACATGGTGAAACCCCATCTCTAATAAAAATACAAAAATTAGCTGGGCGTGGTGGCGGTGCACGCCTATGATCCCAGCTACTCAGGAGGCTGAGACAGGAGAATCGCTTGAACCCAGGAGGCAGAGGTTGCAGTGAGCCAATATTAAGCCACTGAACTCCAGCCTGGGCACCAAAGCGAGAGTCTGTCTCAAAAAAAAAAAAAAAAATTTGTCTCTCATTTCCATGATATTGTTTCTGCATTCCTCCTACCTTGGACAGTGCCTGACACCAGGAAGGTGCTTAACAATAATAACATCTACTGTCATTGCCTACTTTTTGAGAGAGGCACTGCTCTGAGTTTTGCACCTATTACGTATGATCCCTAAAACATCTCTATTTTACAGATAGGGAAAATAAGGCATATAGAAGTCAGCTAATGTGCCCATGATCACACGCGAAGTGAACCTGGATTCAAATCCAGTTGGCCTCCAGAGCCCATGCATTAACCATTAAGTTCTACTTCGGTCCAATAAATGATACAGGTTTGCATAAAGAAGTCAATCTGGCA
Source organism: Hylobates moloch (assembly GCF_009828535.3). Lineage (NCBI taxonomy): Eukaryota > Metazoa > Chordata > Mammalia > Primates > Hylobatidae > Hylobates > Hylobates moloch. The sequence goes on along the minus strand of NW_026652276.1, from coordinate 105,470,570 downwards.
GGGCACAATGGCTCCTGCCTATAATTCTAGCACTCTGGGAGGCTGAGGCCAGCCGATCACTTGAGCCCAGGAGTTGGAGACCAGCCTGGGAAACACAAGAAGACCCCGTGTCTACAAAGAATACAAAATTCAGCTGGGTGTGGTGGTGCACACCTGTAGTCCCAGCTACTTCAGAGGCTGAGGTGGAGGGATCACCTGAATCCAGGAGTTTGAGGCTGCAGTGAGCTGTGATGGCACCACTGCACTCTAGCCTGGGAGACAGAGTTAAACCCTATCTCAAAAAATGAAAATAAAAAGGAAAAAAAAATTTTTTTTTTGAAGAGTCAATCCTATCAAATGAGAAAAGGCAGAAAAGCATCCATATAATTTTGCAATCAAGACCTCAATAGTGATGTAAGCAAAACCCCTTTCACTAGGGTGATAGAGGCAAAAACTAGGCGACAAGGACGAAGGAGTGAGAACAGAGCATTCTTAACAGCTACCACTTAGAACATGCCATTCCCAGGCACCATGCCAAGCGCTTCACATAACATATTTTTTAATCCTTGCAACACTTCTAGGTAGATACTACTATTCCCACTTTACAGATGAGAAAACTGAAGCAAATGAGCTTAAGTTATTTGTACTACGTCACGCTGCAAATAAATGGCAGAAATGGATTCTGACTTAATTCATCTGACCCCAAAAGCCATGCCATCCATCTCAATGCCAAGGTTGGTAAGACAGTTTCAAGTCAAATGCCAAAGTGAGTGAAAAAAAAAAACAATCTCACATGCCATAGATATACAAAGTGTATTTTAGTCATTGATTTTAACAAAGGCACAATTAAGAGATGAACTTTTTTGAAGTTTAAAATGTTTAACTTAGTTTCCTTTTTTTTTTTTTTCAAGACTGAGTTTCACTCTCGTCACCCAGGCTGGAGTGCAATGGCGCAATCTCAGCTCACTGCAACCTCTGCTTCCTGGGTTCAAGTGATTCTCCTGCTTTAGCCTCCTGAGTAGCTGGGATTACAGGCGCCCACCAGCAGGCCCGGCTAATTTTTGTATTTTTAGTAGAGACAGGGTTTCACCATGTTGGTCAGGCTGGTCTTGAATTCCCGACCTCAGGTAATCCACCTGCCATGGCTTCCCAAAGTGCTGGGATTACAGGCGTGAGCTACCGTGCTCAGCCTATTTTCCATTCCTTTAGCAGGGTACCTCCCATCTCAGCACTCATTCATCAGTTAAGAGTATGAAGCAAAGACTAGCACAGTCTTCTGCCAATAGTGTCTTGTTTCTTAATGTGAAACAATTCATAGTGCAGAAGAGACTTTCACAATAACTCACGTTTAAAAGGAACCAAAGAGAGACTGGGCGTGGTGGTTCATGTCTGTAATCCCAACACTTTGGGAGGCCAAGGTCGGAGGATCACTTGAGCACAGGAGTTCGAGACCAGCCTGGACAACACAGTGAGACCCCATCCCTAAAAAAAAAAAAAAAAAACCCAAATTAAAAAAAATTAGCTGGGCATGGTTTCACCTATAGTCCCAGCTAATTGAGAGGGCAAGGCAGGAGGATCAGTTGAGTCCAAGAGTTCAAGGCTACTGTGAGCCATGGCCATGGTCACGCCACTGCACTCCAGCCTCAGTGACAGGGAGAGACCTTGTCTCAAAAAAAAAAAAAAAAGATCAAATGAGAAATTACAAGAGAAAGCATAGTTTTAGTTGCTAAACGTATAGTTTAGGCAACATCAGTAGTCTCATAAAGACAAAAGGAAAGGAACGTAGGCTGACATAATTACATGTCTGGAACCAGACTTCTTCCAAAACTCAGACTTCCCGTTTATTTCTCCTCACTACGGTTAATGAATGCAACGTTCCATTTTCAAAATCATGATATAAAACCATGGTAACGTTCAACATTCCCCCCGCTTCTTAAAAAAATTCACTACGGGCCGGGCGCGGTGGCTCACGCCTGTAATCCCAGCACTTTGGGAGGCCGAGGCGGGCGGATCACAAGGTCAGGAGATCGAGACCATCCTGGCTAACACGGTGAAACCCCGTCTCTACTAAAAATACAAAAAATTAGCCGGGCGAGGTGGCAGGCGCCTGTAGTCCCAGCTACAAGGGAGGTTGAGGCAGGAGAATGGCGTGAACCCCGGGGGGCGGAGCCTGCAGTGAGCCGAGATCGCGCCACTGCACTCCAGCCTGGGTGAAAGAGCGAGACTCCGTCTAAAAAAAAAAAAAAAAAAAAAAAAAAAAATTCACTACAGTCTCAAGATGGAAAATAATTTATCTTTGTTCTTTAGTTTTTTAAATAATTGCCGACCATCTTAAACACCAAAATTAAAAGTACTCCCGTATTAAAATTTAATAATCTGGGGCTTAATCAATTTTTAAGAAAACAAGTCTTAAGGGATACCAAGATCAAACAAAAGCTAACGGTTCAGTATGAAACCTTTCTGTAACCAAACTCAGTGTGTAAGACTGGGACATGTTTGAAAAACAGCACTTGTAACCAAACAGCATAAATGTCCAAATGGCAGTGCTTCGAAGGCTGTGTCATGTACTCCCCAGGATCACACTCAGGTATGTAATCATACGCAGAAAAAATACTACAGACCTCTTGTCAAATGTATTTGATTCGTACATGAGAAAGTTAACTTAAGGATTTCCATGTTCGAAATCAATCTAAATGAAAATTCAATTTGCTAAAACCTCTATCATTCCTCCTTTCTGTTTTTTCATTTTAAAGAAAGGCCAAGGTTCTTTGTCCATTTTTCTTTCTTTTCTTTTTTTTTGTTTTGTTTCAGACGGAGTTTTGCTCTGTCGTCCAGGCTGGAGTGCAGCGGAGCGATCCCAGCTCACCGCAACCTCCACATCCCAGGTTCAAGTGATTCTCCTGCTTCAGCCTCCTGAGTAGCTGAAGCAGCTTGCAAGCATGCTTACAAGCATGTGCCGCCACGCCCGGCTAATTCTTGTACTTTTAGTAGAGACAGGGTTTCACCATGTTGGCCAGGCTAGTCTCGAACTCCTGACCTCAAGCAATCCACCAGCCTTGACCTCCCAAAGTGCTGGCATTACAGGCATGAGCCACCGTGCCTGGCTGCCCATTTTTCAATTGGATTTTTTGTTTTCTTGCTACTGAGTTGTTTGAGTTTTGTATATATTTTGGATATTAACCCCTTCTCAGATGTATGGTTTGCAAGTAGCTTCTCCAAATCCCTAGGGATTAAAAAATGGGCAAGGGACACAAACAGAGTTTCTCAAGAGACCGACAGACGGCCAACAGATATAGTTGGCCAACATATCACAATCACTAGAGAAATGCAAATTAAAATCACAATGAGATATCATCTCGCGCCTGTCAGAATGACTTCTATCAAAGAAAGACAAATGCTGGTGAGAATGTGGAGCTAAGGGAGCCGTCGTGCACTGTGGGAATGTAAATTAGTACAGCCATGATGGAAAACAGCACAGAAATTCCTTTAAAAACTAAAAATAGGCCGGGCGTGGTGGCTCATGTCTGCAATCCCAGCACTTTGGGAGGCTGAGGCGGGTGGATCATGAGGTCAGGAGTTCAAGACCAGCTTGACCAACATGGTGAAACCCTGTCTCTACTAAAAATACAAAAAATTAGCCGGGCGTGGTGGCGTGCACCTGTCATCTCAGCTACTCGGGAGGTTGAGGCAGGAGAATCGCTTGAACCTGGGCAACAGAGCAAGACTCTGTCTCCAAAAAAAAAAGAAAAAAGAAAAAAGAAAAAACTACAAATAGAATTACTTTATGATCCAGCAATCCCACTGCTGAATATACACTACCCCCAAACTGAAATCAGATTGTCAAAGAGATGTCTGTTCACTGCAGCACTATTTGCCACAACATGGACAGAAGCAAACGTTATATTAAGAGAAATAAGCCAGGCACACAAGCACAATATAGGATTCCACTTATATGTGGAATCTAGAAGACAATGGAACTCATTGCAGCAGAGAGCAGAACTATAGTTACAGAAGCAGGGGGTGGGGAACAGGGAGATGATGGTCAAAGGGTACGAAGTCCGTTAGAGAAAAGGAACATATTTTTTCTTTTTTGAGTTATATTGCACAGTGTGGTAAATATAGTTAATACAGTTATTTTTGGGTGGCTCACACCTTTAATCCTAGCACTTTGGGAGGCCGAGACGGGAGGATCACTTGTGCCCAGGAGTTCGAGACCAGCCTGAGTAACAAAGTGAGACCTTGCCTCTACAAAAAATCAAAAAATTAGCCAGGTGTGGTGGTGTACACCTGTGCTCCCAGCCACTCAGGAGACTGAGGCAGGAGTACCACTTGAGCCCAGGAGGAGGAGGGTGCAGTGAGCCATGATCACCCACCGTGCTCCAGCCAGGACAACAGAGCAAAACTCTGTCCTGTAATAATTATTTTTTTTAATTAAAAAATAAGGCCGGGCCTGGTGGCTCACGCTTGTAATCCCAGCACTTTGAGAGGCCAAGGCAGGCAGATCACAAGGTCAGGAGTTCAAGACCAGCCTGATTAACATGGCGAAACTCCGTCTCTACTAAAACACAAAAAAATTAGCCAGGCGTGGTGGTGCATGCCTGTAGTCCCAGCTACAAGGGAGGCTGAGGCAGGAGAATCGTTTGAACCTGGGTGGCAAAGGTTGCAGTGACCGAGATCATGCCACTACACTCCAGCCCAGACAACAAGGCGAGACTCCATCTCAAATAAATAAACAAATAAAAATAAGGCCAGGTGTGGTGGCTCATGCCTGTAATCCCAGCACTTTGGGAGGCCGTGGTGGGTGGACCACCTGAGGTCAGGAGTTTGAGACCAGCCTGACCAACATGGTGAAACCCTGTCTCTACTAAAAATAGAAAAATTAGCCAGGCATGGTGGCAGACATCTGTAATCCCAGCTACTCAAGAGGCTGAGGCAGGAGAATCGCTTGAACCAGGAAGGCGGAGGTTGCAGTGAGCTGAGATCGCGCCACTGCACTCCAGCCTGGACGACAGAGCGAGACTCCGTCTCAAAAAATATATATAAAATAAAAAAAATAAAATAAAGGCTAAGACTGAGGCCAGTGAGGTCCTGAGATCAGTCATATAATCTAGAGCAATTACATGGCATCCTGTGTGAATGGCTTCAAAGGTTCTTCAGTACTGGGCAAGGGAAACACACCATCTCTGCGACGTGGACCAGATGTCACTAAAAACCCTCTGGAGAGGACTGAAGGGCTTGCCATTTATCCTTTGGCTGTAGCCAGAGCTGCAGAGACCAGACTAGAGCTGTGCTCCTGCAAACTAAACACAGGCACTGAAACAACTCACAGACATCAAATTTAATTTTCTGATTGTCAATACCAGACAGGAATGACAATTAGCATCTTTTTCATTGTCCTTAATAAGTTAAGCATTGTTTCATGCTACCGGCCTCTTAAAGAACATGACAAACCCATTAAATGAAAACAATTCTTTAGAAACCAAAGGCCGGGCCTGGTGGCTCAAGCCTGTAATCCCAGCACTTTGGGAGGCTGAGGCAGGCGGATCACTTGAGGTCAAGGGTTTGAGACCAGCCTGGCCAACATGGTGAAACCCTGTCTCCATTAAAAATTAGCTGAGTGTGGTGGCATGCACCTGTAGTCCCAGCTACTCAGGAGGCTGAAGAATCCCTTGAACCCAGAAGGCGGAGGTTGCCGACTGCGTCACTGCACTCCAACCTGGGCAACAGAGCAAGATTCCATCTCAAAGAAAACAAAAACAAAAACAAAAACAAAACCCAGAAATCTACCAGAAGCTAGACTGGGTAGCTTATGCTTATCTTTCTTAGAAAAGCATTTAACCCTTAACTAGCTGCCTCTGTCAATATTTCTAGGCACTGATTGTCCAGCTACCTAGCCTGGGTGCTTGTCCACCAACTGGCCCTAGTTTTTTCATTTCCCAGTTAATTCTGAATGGCCCAAATTCTCCTGATCTTTCTAGGTCCACCTCAAAGGTTACTTCACGAGTTTCGGGCCGAGCGAGGTGGCTCACACCTATAATCCCAGCACTTTGGGAGGCCAAGGTGGGCAGATCACCTGAGGTCAGGAGTTCAAGACCAGCCTGGCCAACAATGTGAAACCTCGTCTCTACCAAAAATACAAAAAATTAGCCAGGCGTGGTGGCAGGCGACTGTAATCTCAGCTACTCAGGTGGCTGAGGCAGAAAAATCGCTTGAACCTGAGAGGCAGAGGTTGCAGTGAGCTAACTTTGTGCCACTGCACTCCAGCCTGGGCAACAGAGCAAGACTCTGCCTCAAGAAAAAAAAAAAAAAAAAAAAGAAAGTTTCTGATCCTAACCATAACAAAATCCCAAACAGCTGGTATACCACTATGGCAATTCAGTCCTGCCACATTTTCTAGCCTATTGCTTCCTCTAAGTACGTTCCTTACAGGCAGAAACTATTAATATATTTGCACTTAGGCCGGGTGCGGTGGTTCACGCCTGTAATCCCAGCACTTTGGGAGGCCGAGGAGGATGGATCACCTGAGGTCAGGAGTTCAAGACCAGCCTGGCCAACATGGTGAAACCCTGTCTCTACTAAAAATACAAAAATTAGCTGGGCATGGTGGCGGGCACCTCTAATCCCAGCTACTAGGGAGGCTGAGACAGGAGGATTGCTTGGACCTGGGAGGCAGAGGTTGCAGTGAGTAGAGATCGTGTCACTGCACTCCAGCCTGGGCAACAAGAGCGAGACTCTGTCTCAAAAAAATATATATACACTTAGCTCTACCTTTCCTCCTTGCAACAGATGCAGCTAGAGCCTAAACGGAGAAGGTGCCAGTTAACCAGCGTTTGGTGATTTTAGTATTGAGACTCCAGTACTAGCAGTGATTCCAATCCACCTGACTCAGGCCACAGGAATTCTCCCAGAATCTTCACCACAAGTTGAAACTCCAAATCCTTAATCCTAGAGAGTAAATGCACTTAGGGTCAATGCACACCTAAGTATACCTTAGGTGCGCGACAGGTCTATTCCTGTCAGAATCCCTAGATGAAAAGAGGAAGTAGGTGGACACCCTTATCGGTCAAGCGCTGATGGAACACTCATCTACAAATGAGATACACATGCTGAGACCCTAAGCTGACCCAAGCTGACGGTGCTTTATCACATATTCATCAGCAGTCTTGGAGTTTTTCTTCCCATTCCCTCCCATAGCGGCTCACCTTTGAGGCAGAAAAGAAGCAGTTCAGGGGGAAGCCACAATCCTTACCAAGCAGGCTTCAGAGAAGCTCACCATTCATCAGCCAGTGAGGGCTGTCACCTGCTAGCTGAGAATTAAACTCAGACATCAGATTCTTCCACAAAGGCCTCCTCACCAGCTGTCCAATGGGTACGGCGTTCAGACGACTCAAAACAGCACAACAGGCCTGGTTTTATTTCTGATGGTCCCCATCAAGGGAAATGAAACTACATGCCTCTAGATTACCTTGCGATCACTCCTCATTTTATTAAAAACATGAAGAATCCACCCTATTCTGGATATTTACCAAGCTTGACACAGGGAACACCACTATGCCATTTAACTTTGTGCACGTACGTGAGTCTCTCCCTCCCACCTTTCTGAGATGTGTTTCACTGCCAAACGGAGAAGAAACACAAACACTCCCCAAAGTCGAAAAATGGCAAACGACCAAAATGTTTCCCGTGCCAAATCCGAATTATCCAGGCCTCGGCTCCAGACGTGGGAAGTCCCGCCATCTCCAAGGCCGGCAGGGAACCCTGGTTCGGGGGACGCGAGTGGGCAAACCCCAGTGGGGGGGAACCAGGCCGAGGTCGGCCGATGCTGGGCGACCCCCGCCAGCAGTTGGGGCGGGGTCTGCAACCCGAGAAGCGGTAAAAGAAGCCGGCGGAGGAGCCGCTCCCGACCAGCACGCTCCCCGCTCCCGGCCCCGCGGGCAGCCCCGACTGGGCCCGACCCCAGCCCGCCCTCCAGCCCTGGCTCACCCCGCCCCGGCGGGCAGATGCGCGCCCCGGGCCCAGCTGGGCCAGCTGCTCGGCGGACGCCCGCGGCCGCGCTGGGCTCACTCGTGGCGGCGCGTGGCGGGCCCGGGGCCGCTCGGCACCATCTTCTCTCCGCGCCGGGGGCAGCGTCCGGCTCCGCGGGGCCGACGCGAGGACCAGACGCCAACCGGGCTCCCGCCGCCGCTTCAGCTCGGGCTCCGGCAACCGCGGTTTCCGGATGAAAAAAAAAAAAAAAAAAACCACGCCACCTCTAACGCCGCCGTGACCTCCGACCCCGGGCGTCCGACGGCGGCGCGGCCGGGACAAGCTTCATCAGAGGCAGGCGGCGGAGACCACGCTTCCGGGACTGGTGGTGTGCATGCGGACGTGCGTGGAGTGCGTGATGGACGTTTATGGGTCTGTGTGCGGGTCTGGTGTTGTGCGTGTGCATGTGTGCGTAGTGCGTATATGTGGCTGGTAGTGTGCATTGTGTACGACGGTGTGTGCAGTGCATGTATGTGCATCTGTGCGCGTGTGTGGTGTATGATGGGTGTGGGCGTGTGCATGTGTCGATGTGTAGGGAGTGCGCACACGTGTGTGCATGCTCATGTGTGTGCTGTGCTTGTGTCTGTTAATGTGCTTGTATATTAATCACTGCTGATAAACATATAATTTTGGACCAGGTGCGGTGGCTCAGGCCTGTAATCCCAGCACTTTGGGAGGCCAAGGCAGGAGGATCGCTTGAGTCCTGGAGTTCCAGACCAGCCTGGGTAACATAGGGAGTCTCTGTCTCTATTTATAAGTAAAATAAAATGAAAATGAAAATTTTAAAATTATAACTTTGTACAATCACTTTGCAAAATAATTTGGCATTATGCAGTACACTTAAAGATATACACATCCTCTCTTGAGAATATATTACCCTGGAGAAACAGTTGCACCTATGCACAAGTAGACTAAATAATGCTCATAGCAACACTAATGTTTATAGCAGCAGTATGACTCACTAAAAATTGGGGAGAAAAAGCAGATGTCCATACAGTCAAATGTAAAAACCAACTTTGATATATTCATGGTTTGGTTTGTTTTTGTAGAGACAGGTTCTCCCTATGTTACTCAAGCTGGTCTCGAACTACTGGACCCAAGTGATCCTCCCACCTCGGCCTCCCAAAGTTCTGGGATTACAGGTGTGAGCTGCCACGCCTGGCCCATCTTCATGTTTAATCAAATACAAAAGACCAGTGAAAATTATTTAATACAGCTCACACAATTATGGTAGTCAATTGCAGAATATATTGGCAGAGACCAAATCACAAAATGGTACACTGCTACATATTTCCATTATATAAAATTCAAAACAGGCAAGTTCATAACATATTGTTTAGAGATGCATACCTAATTGGTTGAACTGACATGAAGCATGAGAAAAAGATGCATAAACTTCATGTTAAGTGTTAGGGGAATGGGATGGGGGAGGAGCACAGGGCGCTTTAAAAGTAATGAAAGTTTTGTTGTTGTTGCTTTTGAGACAAGGTCTTGCTCTGTCACCCAAGCTGGAGTGCAGTCACGTGATCATGGCTCACTGCAGACTCAGCCTCCCAAGCTGAAGTGATCCTCCTGTCTCAGCCTCTTGAGTAGCTGGGACCACAGATGTGCACCACCGTGCCCAGCTAATTTTCGTATTTTTCACAGAAATGGGGTTTCCCCCAAATCGCTCAGGCTGGTCTCAAACTCCTGGGCTCAAGTGATCCGCTCACTTCCACCTCCCAAAGTGCTGGGATTACAGGCATGAGCCACCACACTCAGCCATCTTTAACAAAAGTTTATCAGGTGAAGCCTGTAATGATCAACACAATGGCTCAGTTCCTTCACTGAATACCCTCTTATTTTCATGATTCTTGCCCTCTTTTGTTATCTTGCACCATTTGAATTATCTTCCTTGTTGTAATGGGTGTGACATTATCTGCAAGTGCAGGCAGTATTGAATTGTGTATATAACGATGGAACCAAACTCCCTAATGAGATGTCCCTTACCAGGCTATGACTGATAATGTAATTAAAGGAACCCCACCACCAATGGCACCATATATGACTTAGTGATTGAGACCGTAGGAGAATGTAAAAAAGGCAACTTCAAATCTTTTATCCTAGCTGCCTTGTATGGGATTTCAAAAAAATTTTTGTTTTTGTTTTGAGATGGAGTCTCGCTCTGTCGCCCAGGCTGGAGTGCAGTGGCGCGATCTCAGCTCACTGCAACCTCTGCCTCCCGGGTTCAAGCGATTCTCCTGCCTCAGCCTCCTGAGTAGCTGGGATTACAGGCGCATGCCACCACAATCCACTACTTTTTGTATTTTTAGTAGAGAAGGTGTTTTGCCATGTTGGTCAGGCTGGTTACGAACTCCTGGCCTCAAGTGATATGCCCACCTTGGCCTCTCAAACTGTTGGGATTACAGGTGTGAGCCCGAGTCCGGTTAAAAAAAAAAAGAAACCTTTTTTAATAGAGAGAAGGTCTCACTGTGTTGCCCAAGCTGGTTTTGAGCTTCTGGCCTTAAGCAATTCTCCTTACTCAGCTTCCCAAAGAGCTGGGATTATAGGTGTGAGCTACCATGTCCAGCTGGATTGTAAAATTCTTTTTTTAAAAAAAGACAGATTACATGGTGCAGCCACTTTTAAACAACAGTCTGGCAATTTCTCAAAAAGTTAAACTTAAGAGTTACCATTTGAAGCCAGGTGTGGCTGCTCACGCCTGTAATCCCAACACTGGGAGGCTGAGGCGGGAGGATCGCTTGAGCCCAGGAGTTCAAGACCAGCCTGGCCAACATGGTAAAACCCTGTCTCTACTAAAAAATAAAAATGAAAAAATTAGCTGGGCATGGTGGTGGGCACCTGTAATCCCAGCTACTCAGGAGGCTGAGGGAGGAGAATCACTTGAACCTGGGAGGCAGAGGTTGCAGTGAGCTGAGATTGCGCCACTGCCCTCCAGCCTGGGCAACAGAGTGAGACTCTGTCTGGAAAAAAACAAAACAAAACAAAACAAAACAAAAACCTGTCTGGAAAACAGTGAACCCCATCTTATAAATAAACGAACAAGTTCTAAGACATATGGCTTTATTTTAAAAAATAAAAAGTTACTGGCCACGTGTGGTGGCTCACGCCTGTAATCCCAGCACTTTGGGAGCCCAAGGTGGGGGGGATCACTTGAGGTCAGGAGTTTGAGACCAGCCTTGCCAACATGGCGAAACCCCGTCTCTACTAAAAATACAAAAAATTAACCGGGTTTGGTGGCCAGTGCCTATAATCCCAGCTGCTTGGGAGGCTGAGATGAGTGGCTTGAACCCAGCAAGCAGAGGTTGCAAGTGAGCCGAGATCACGCCACTGCACTTCAGCCTGGGCGACAGAGCCAGACCTTGTCGCCCAAAAAAAAAAAAAAGTTACCATTTGACCTCACAATTCCACTCCTGGAGATCCAAGAGAATTGCAAACAAAAGTTCCAAACAAAAAGTTGTACAGGAGTGTTCATAGCAGCATCATAATAGCCAAAAAGTGGAAGCAACTCAAACATTCATCAACTGATTAATGGAAAAACAAAATGTAGCAAATTCACACAGCAGAATGGCATTCAGCCATGAAAAGGAATGAAGAAATAATGCATACTACAGCATAGATGAATGTTGAACACATTATGCCAAGTGAAAGAAGCCAGTCACAAAAGGCCCTGTATTGGATGATTGCATGTCTATGAAATGTCCAGAATAGACACATCTATGAAACAGAAAGCAGATTAGTGGTTGGGATGCCTAGAGTGGGTGAGAGGCAATTGGGAGGTGGTAATAGCCAGGCAGTTTCTTTTGGGAGTGATGAAAATATTAAAAAACAGGCCATCGCGCAGTGGCTCATGCCTGTAATCCCACTACTTTGCAAGGCTGAGGCTGGGGGATCACTTGAGGTCAGGAATTTGACACCAACCTGGCCAACATGGTGAAACTCCATCTGTATTAAAAATACAAAAAATAGCCAGGCGTTGTGGTGCATGCCTGTAATCCCAGTTACTCGAGAGGCTGAGGCACGAGAATCGCTTGAACCCGGGAGGCGGAGGTTGCAATGAGCCAAGATCATGCCATTGCACTCCAGCCTGGGCGACAGAGCAAGACTCTGTCTCAAGAAAAAAAAAATTATGATGATGGTTGCCCAATTCTGTGATTAAACTAAAAACCACTGAAGTGTACACTTTTAATTGAGTTAATTGTATGTATGTTAATTAGATCTAAACAAAACTTTTTTTTTTTTTTTAAGGTTAAGGCTTTACAAAAGAAAGAAAACCAAAACAAGAAAAGGAATAAAAATATGGGCTCTAATCATGTGGAAATCTTTAGACAGTTAATTTTTAAATGGCATGAAAAAGAAGGAAATTGACAAAGAGCCAACAAAACTTTGAGATAATTTTCTAGGAATCTGGGGTTCCCACCGTGAAGTCTCCTCAAACTCCTTAGCATATACAGTTCTGAGGCTTAGAGAAGTTTCAGAAAGAAAATTCTTCCAATGAACCTACAGCATTGAATGCCAAAATACCCACGTTTGTTTGTTTTTTTGTTTATTCATTTTGAGACATGGTCTTGTTCTGTTGCCCAGGCTGGAGTGCAGTGGCACAATCATAGCTCAGTGCAGCCTCAACCTGTCAGGTTCAAGCAATCCTCCTGTCTCAGCCTCCCAAGTAGCTGGGACTACAGATGCGTGCCACAACTTCCAGCTAATGTCTTTATTTTATGCTTTGTAGAAACAGTGTCCGTTGCCTAGGCTGGTCTGAAACTCCCAGGCTCAAGCAATCCTCCCACCTCAGCCTCCCAAAGTGCTGGGATTACAGGTGTGAGCCATTGCATCCAGCCCTCATTTTTAATATTAAGTCAGTAGTCCCGGCCGGGTGCGGTGGCTCACGCTTGTAATCCCAGCACTTTGGGAGGCCGAGGCGGGCGGATCACGAGGTCAGGAGATCGAGACCATGGTGAAACCCCATCTCTACTAAAAATACAAAAAAAAAATTAGCCGGGCGTGGTGGCGGGCGCCTGTAGTCCCAGCTACTCAGGAGGCTGAGGCAGGAGAATGGCGTGAACCTGGGAGGCGGAGCTTGCAGTGAGCCGAGATCGCGCCACTGCACTCCAGCCTGGGCGGCAGAGCGAGACTCCGTCTCAAAAAAAAAAAAAAAAAGTCAGTAGTCCCTTGTCCCATACTTGCAGATTTTTCTTTAACATTGAGATGGTTTCAAAATTTAAAAATAAGGCAGAGCATGGTGGCTCACGCCTGTAATCTCAGCACTTTGGGAAGGTGAGGCTGGAGGATCACTTGAGGTCAAGAGTTCGAGACCAGCCTGGCCAACATGGTGAAACCCTATCTCTACTACAAATTCAAAAATGAGCCAGACATGGTGGCGGGCACCTATAATCCCAGCTACTTGGGAGGCTAAGGCAGGAGAATCGCTTGAACCTGGGAGGCGGAGGTTGCAGTGAGCCGAGATCAGGCCACTGCACTCCAGCCTGAGTGGTAGAGTGAAACGCCATCTAAAATAATAATAATAATAATAATAATAAAATAAAAAATTAAGTGACATTCCTTATCAAAAAAAGAATCAATATGGTAATAGAGAAAGAAGATCAACAAGAAGGACTGAACCTCTTGATCCAGCTCCCAGTGGGGTTCCTGAGGCCTTTCACAAACGTGTGTGGGAAATGGTCAAGATTGAGAAAAAACTCTTTCAAGTTTGCCGTGACAGGAACACAGTGGAGAGTATTGCCTAGGCCTACTAATGAGCTCCTTAAGGGCCACAGAATTGATTCAGGGCCGTTTTGGGGAAGCCACTGTGAAAGAGATCAAAGGTAAAGTCTGGTTCAAAGTTGGAATGTGTCAGTTTTTAAAATGTATAATATATATTGTGACAGTGTCTCCTTTACCTGAATGCTAATAAGGGTATGGATAATAACGTCTGAATGGAAATTTCTTTCCCTGCTGAGTAAAACAAAATAAGGAATGACATGTACATCTTTCTCCAATTGGACATACAAAAATGAGAGCCTTTACCATTACCCAAGCCAATTCACACAGTATGTCTGAAACCATATCAGAGACCTGGGCCAGGCACAGTGGTTCACGCATGTAATCCCGTGCTTTGGGGGCCAAGGAGGGAGGGTCACTTGAGGCCAGGAGTTCAAGACCAGCCTGGGTAACATGGCAAAACCCCATCTCTACAAAAAATACAAAAATTAGCCGGGTGTGGTGGTGGGCACCTGTAATCCCAGCTACTTGAAGAGCTGAAGTGAGGCTGGGCATGGTGGCTCACGCCTGTAATCCCAGCACTTTGGGAGGCTGAGGCGGGCAGATCACGAAGTCAGGAGTCTGAGACCAGCCTGACCAACATGGTGAAACCCTGTCTCTATTAAAAATACAAAACTTAGCCAGGCATGGTGGTGCACGCCTGTAATCCCAGCTACTCAGGAGGCTGAGGCAGGAGAATTGCTTGAACCTGGGAGGTGGAGGTTGCAGTGAGCCGAGATTGTGACATTTTACTCCAGCCAGGGAGACAGAGCGAGACTCTGTCTCAAAAACTGAAAGAACTGAAAGGGAAGACTGCTTGAGCCTAGGGAGGTTGAGACTGCAGTGAACCATGACCGCACCACTGCACTCAAGCCTGAGTGACAGAGTGGGACCCTGTCTCTTAAAAAAAAAAAAAAAGAGAGACCTGAAGAGCAACAAGAAATTGTTTCCCTAATTAAGGAAATTTTTTTGGCAATTTTATAACTTTATATGATGTATTTGACAATCAGCGATTAGTTCTCATCCACAACGTAGATTTTTGAAAGTAGTAACAGGTACATAGGTAACCAAAGTATAGAGCTTATTTGGTGAATCTTCAGCCTCATTCTGTTTTCTGGACAACCACACACAGATACGGTATGGGATATTCCTTTGGCCCAGACAGCTTTGTTGAGCCTGGTATGAACGTGCACATCTGGAGTTCCCATCTCCTTCATGGCATATTTCTGAATTTCTTTGAGTGCCCGAGGGGCACACTTCTTGAAGCCCACTTCATGGATGCGCTTGTGAATGTCGATGGTGTATTCTCGGGTCACCACCTTGTTGATGGCAGAATGGCCCTTTTTCTTCTCGCCACCCTTCTTTGCGGGAGCCATTCTGCCGGGTCTCATTAACGAAATATTAATGCAGGTATATTACGAATAAAATGTATACACAAATAGTATGCACAAACTCACTGTATGACACCCTGGTGTGGCCAGTGTGAGAGGCTGACAGATCATAGAGACTCACAGTAGACTATAGGGGATTCAACCAAACAGCAACCCCAAGTAGCCTCAGAAGCCCGGAATATGGTGCAGACTATGCAACTTACACAGCAAACTGAAAGTGACTGGTATTCCACAGCTGATCTGGCTAGTCAATTTTGCTCCATGTCAGTTGCTAGAGAGCCAATAATAATTTGCATTTATGTGCAATAGTCTACAATATACATGTACTGTATCTCTTGAAAGATATTTGAACTCTCTTGCATACTGTCACAAGCTGGTAAGGTGAGACGTAGAGCTAATATAAGTGGCCATTATTCTAGTATGCTATATTGATGATAATGATTATCTGTGAGATTATGGGTTAAGCTGAAAGCAATCTTATTTATTTATTTATTTAGAGATGGAGTCTCACTATGTTGCCCAGGCTGATGTCAAACTCCTGGGCTCAAGTGATTTTCTCGCCTCAGCCTCCCAAAGTGCTGGGATTATAAGCATGAGTCACCTCACTCAGCCTAAAACAACCTTATTAAGCTCATAATCAGATTAGGGATGGTTAATGAATTGCAAAAATCCAAGACCCACACAGACTGAAATTCGGGAAGAATAACATGGCTTTCAATGACCTATGACCTACCACATGCAGACAACTTGGAATACATCGTCACTCCCCACCCCTCAGAGTAAACAAGAAGCTAAATGCCTAGTGGGCCTATGTAGCTTTTGGAGACTCATATTCCTTACTTGGCCTCAGTATATAAAATCATCCAGAAAAGGGATCATCTTTGATTGGCTGGAACAATAACACACCTTCTTAGGTCTGCAGAAAATTGTAGCCCAAAGTATTCTATTAGAATATGATCCCACCACTAAAATAACATGAGAAGTGTTGGCCACCCACACTTACGGCAGCTGATTCTCTAGCAAAAGCCTATAGCTGGGCATGATGACTCATGCCTGTAATCCCAACAACTTGGGAGGCTGAGATGAGAGGATCGTTTGAGGCTAGGAGTTTGAGACAAGCCTAGGCAACAGAGCGAGACCCCATCTTGAAGAAAATAAGAAAATTAAGGAAATAAAAAAACTTAGCCAGGCGTGGTAGCACATGTCTGTGGTCCTACTACTCAGGAGGCTGAGGCAGGAGGATCCCACTTGAGGCAACCAGGAGGTTGAGGCTGCAGCGAGCCATGACTGCCTCATTGCACTCCAGCCTGGGCAACAGAGGGAGGCCCTGTCTCTAAAAAATAAATAAACATTGGCCAGGTGCAGCAGCTCACGCCTGTAATCCCAGCCCTTTGGGAGGCCGAGGCAGGCAGATAACTTGAGGTCAGGAGTTCGAAACCAGCCTGGCCAGCATGGTGAAACCCTGTCTCTACTAAAAATACAAAAAATTAGCTAGGTATGGTGGCATGCATCTGTAATCTCAGCTACTTGGGAGGCTGAGGCAAGAGAATCGCTTGAACCCAGGAGACAACGGTTGCAGTGAGCCGAGATCATGCCACTGCACTCCAACCTGGGTGACAGAGTCAGTCTCAAATAAATGGATAAACAAACAAACATTAGCCAGATGTTGTGACTCATGCCTGTAATCCCAGCATTTTGGGAGGCCAAAGCGGGAAGATCACCTGAGGTCAGGAGTTTTCGACCAGCCTGGCCAACATGGTGGAACCCTATCTCTAACAAAATACAGAAGTTAGGTGGGCATGGTGGTGCATGCCTGTAATCTCAGCTACTCAGAAGACTGAGGCATGAGAATCGCTTGAACCCAGGAGGCGGAGGTTGCAGTGAGCCAAGATCATGCCACTGCACTCCAGCTGAGGTGACAGAGTGAGACTCTGTCTCAAAAAAAAATGAAAAAATTTAAAAAAATAAATATATTCAGGAACAAATAGCCTCTCTTCCTAGGACTTACTCTAGAGATGTCCAGGGACCTGCCTGCTACTATTGCCATATGTACCCCTCTATTCAACCAATTGCCAGAGGATTCCAGGCAACTGGCTGGCCCACAGATGACAGTTTCAGAATCACAGGCCATAGATCAACATGGAGAGCTGCTACCTGAGTCCAGGAGACTGGCAAACACAAGCTGACCCAGGGGCTATATTCAGCCCAGTAATTGACAAACTGGACACAGATAAAGGACCCATTGGTTAGCTGTAAACTGACTTTTGTCAGTGGACTTGCAATGTGGCTTAAGTGGGTTCTTATATTACTGGAGAATACAATGCATCCCCATGTGGACTACTGCTCTTGGGAAACCTCCATGGGAATTTACAAGGCAAGTGAGACCAGGTGCAGTGGCTCATGCCTATAGTCCCAGCACTTTGAGAGGCCAAGATGGGAGGATTGCTTGAGGCCAGGAGTTGGAGACAAGCCTGGGCAACATAGCAGGACCCCATCTCTACAAAATTTAAAAAAAAAAAAATTAGCCAGGTATAGTCACACACGCCTGTGGTCCCAGCTACTTGGGGAGCTGAGGGAGGAGAATCGCTTGAGTCCAGGAGGTTGAGGCTGCAGTGAGCTATGATCACACCACTGCACTCCAGCCTGGGGAACAGAACAAAACCCTGTCTCTGAAAATATATATAAAATAAATAAAATAAAAGGCAAATCAAAGCAGGGCATGTCAATGCTCACCAAAAGAAGCCTTATGCCAGGGTCTGAAGGTGGCCAGAATCAACAAGTGAATACCTAGTTTATTTTTTTATGAGATGGAGTCTCACTCTGTCACTTAGGCTGGAGTGCAGTCGAGTGATCTTGGCTCACTGCAACCTCCGCCTCCTGGCTTCAAGTGATTCTCCTGGCTCAGCCTCCTGAATAGTTGGGATTGCAGGCATGCACCACCACATCCCGCTAATTTTTGTATTTTAGTAGAGACAAGGTTTCATCATGTTGGCCAGGCTGGTCTCAAACTCCTTACCTCAAGGGACCTACCTGCCTTGGCCTCCCAAAGTATGGGATTACAGGCATGATCCACTGCACCTGGCTCCTTAGTTCATTTTATTTATTTATTTATTTTTGAGACAGGGTCTTGCTCTGTTGCCCAGGCTGGAGTGCAGTAGCACCATCACAGCTCACTGCATCTTTGACCTTCCAAATTCAAGTAGATCCTCCCATCTCAGACTCCCGAGTAGCTGGGACCACAGGCATATGTCACCACACCCAGCTAATTTTTTTTTTTTGGTAGAGACGGGGTCTCCCTATGTTGCCCAGGTGGTCTCAAACTCCTGGCCTCAAGCAATTCTACTGCCTCAGCTTCCCAAAGTACTGGGATTACAGGCTTGAGCCACTGCACCTGCCCTACTTCAATCTCATAAAGTAGCAATGTGGGTCCATAAAATGAGTGGGCCTGGGGCACTCGTGCCATGAAGTTAGCGGCTGAGCACCATGTAGTACCTTCCCTGCAGAAGTTCAAATGGTTACTAAACATTGCTCTGTTTACCAACAGAAAAGGTTATGTTTGCAGTTAGCTCTGGGAGTATTTCCTCGGGAGGAAGTCCAGCCCACAGCTGGCAAGTAGATGATACTGGCCCTTTACCCATTTTTCCAAGAGAAATTAAATGGACATTGACAGGTCTGCATGCATACTCTGAGTTTGGCTTTGTTTTTATTTTTTAATTATTTTTAGTTTTTACAGGCAGGGTATCACCTGTTGCCCAGGCAGGAGTACAGAGGTCCAATCACAGCTCACTGCAGCCTCAACTTCAGAGGCTCAGGTGATCCTCCCACTTCAGCCTCTTGAGTAGCTGGCACTACAGGTGCATGCCACCAAGCCTGGCTAATTTTTTAATTTTTTTGTAGAAATGGGGTCTCACTATGTTTGTTGCCCAGGCTGATCTCAAATTCCTGGGCTCACGTGATCCTCCTGCCTCAGCTTCCCAAAGTGCTGGGATTACAGGCGTGAGTGATCACACCTGGTCTGTTTGACTTTGAACAGCCATATTGGTTTGCAACTCTCAGTTACGTTTTCCCAGATCAAGACACTCAATCCACAGCCCATGCTGAGCAACAATGAGCAAAGAACCAGCACATTCGATGGACTTATAACATTCCTTATCACTCTCAAACTCTCAGGTTAATAGAAAATTTAAATGGGCAATTAAAACACTGCCATGTCTGTAATCCTAACGGCCGGGCGCGGTGGCTCACGCTTGTAATCCCAGCACTTTGGGAGGCCGAGGCGGGCGGATCATGAGGTCAGGAGATCGAGACCACGGTGAAACCTCGTCTCTACTAAAAATACAAAAAAATTTAGCCGGGCGTGGTGGCGGGCGCCTGTAGTCCCAGCTACTCGGAGAGGCTGAGGCAGGAGAATAGCGTGAACCCGGGAGGCAGAGCTTGCAGTGAGCGGAGATCGCGCCACTGCACTCCAGCCTGGGTGACAGAGCGAGACTCCGTCTCAAAAAAAAAAAAAAAAAATCCTAGCACTTTGGGAGGCCGAGGTCAGGAGATCGAGACCATCCTGGCCAACATGGTGAAACTCTGTCTCTACTAAAAATACAAGAGTTAGCTGGGCATGGTTGTGTGCACTTGTAATCCCAGCTACTTGGGAGGCAGAGGCAGGAGAATCGCTTGAACCAGGTTGTGGTGGGCAGATCGCTTGAGGCCAGGAGTTCCACATCAGCCTGAGCAATCTAGTGAGACCCCATATCTATAAAAAATTTAAAAATGAGCCAGAAGTGGTTCATAGTGGTTAAGTAGCTGTAGTCCCAGCTACTCAGGAGGCTGAAGGGGGAGGATCATTTGAACCCAGGATTGAAGGCTAGAGTGAGCTAGGATTGTGTCACTGCACTCCAGCCTGGGCAACAGAGAGAAACCCTGTCTCAAAAATAAAAAGAATAACTGAGGAGACGTGACAAAGGAGTGACACTCAGCCTACAACCACCCGGCATTTTGTTTAGAGAAAGACTAAGTGTAGGACTCCGGCCAAATTATTATGCTTTTGTGGTGGGAATTGGGGAAGGGAGGAGGGGTGTGATGGTTAATACTGAGTGTCAACTTGATTGAAGGATGCAAAGTATTGTTCTTGGGTGTGTCTGTGAGGGTGTTGCCAAAGGAGATTAACATTCGAGTCAGTGGACTGGGAGAGGCAGACCCACCCTGAATCCAGGTGGGCACCATCTAATCAGCTGCCAGCGAGGCCAGAATAAAAAATAGGCAGAAGAACGTGAAGAGATTAGACTGGCTTAGACTCTGAGCCTACATCTTTCTCCTGTGCTGGATGGTTCCTGCCTTCAAACATCGGACTCCAAGTTCTTCAGCTTTGGAACTCAAACTGGCTTCCTTGCTCCTCAGCTTGCAGATGGCCTATGATGGGAGCTTGTGATTGAGTGAGTTAATATCCCTTAATAAATTCATATATATATATATATATTCTATTATTTCTGTCCCTTTAGAGGACTCTAATTCAGACTTTGGTACCAGAAGTGGGGTCCAGAACAGGAGAGGGCTCTGCAACAGGTCCAGTCCACTGTGCAAGCTGCTCTGCCACTTGGGCCATATGACCCAGTGGATCCAATGGTGCTTGAGGTGTCAGTGGCAGATAGGGATGGTGTTTGGAGCCTCTGGCAGACCCCCATAGGCCTCTAGGATTTTGGAGCAAGGCCCTGCCATCTTCTGCATATAACTACTCTCCTTTTGAGAGACAGCTCTTCGCTTGTTACTGGGCTTTGGTGGAAACTGAACATTTGAATATGGGTCATCAAGTCATCATGAGACCTGAACTACCTGTCATGAACTGGTTGTTTTCTGACCCACCTAGCCATAAAGTGGGTCGTGCACAGCAGCATTCCATCATCAATTGGTGGTATATGTGTGATCAGGCTCCAGCTGGCCCTGAAGGCACAAGTAAGTTACATGAGGAAGTGGCTCAAATGCTCATGGTCTCCACTCCTGCCACCCTATCTTCTCTTCCCCAGCCTGGACCAATGGCCTCATGGGGAGTTCCCTATGATCAGTTGACAGAGAAAGAGAAGACTATGGCTGGCTCACAGGTGGTTCTGCACAATATGCAGGCATCACCCAAAAATGGACAGCTGCAGCACTACAGCCCCTTTCTGAGACATCCCTTATGGACAGCAGTGAAGAAAAATCTTTCCAGTGGACAGAACTTCAAGCAGTGCACCTGGTTGTGCACTTTGCATGGAAGGAGAAATGGCCAGGTGTGCGATTATATACTGACTCAAGGGCTGTAGCCAATGGTTTGGCTCGACGGCCAGGGACTTCGAAGAAGCATGATTGGAAAACTGGTGACAAAGAAATTTGGGGAAGTATGTGGATGGCCCTCTCTGGGTGGTCAGAAACAGTGAAGATATTTGTATCTCATGTGAGTGCTCACCAAAGGGTGACCTCAGCAGAGGAGGATTTTACTAATCAAGTGGATAGGGTGCCTCATTCTTTAGACACCACTTAGCCTCTATCCCCAGTCACCTCTGCCATCGCCCAATGGGCCCATAAACAGAGTGGCCATGGTGGCAGGAATGGACTTTCTCAGCAACATGGACTTTCACTCACCAAGGCAGACCTGGCTACAGCCACTGCTGAGTGCCCAACACTGAGCCCTTGATATGGCATCTTTCCTTGGGTGATCACACAGCTAGATGGTGGCAGATTGATTATATTGGACCTCTTCCATCGTGGAAAGGGCAGAGGTTTGTCCTCCCTGGAATAGACACTCCAGATATGAATTTGCCTATCCTACATGCAATGCTTCTGCTAAGACTACCATCTTTGGATTCATGGAATGCCTCATCCACCATCATGGTATTCCACACAGCATTGCCTCTGACCAAGGCACTCACTTTATGGCTAAAGAAGTGTGACAGCAGGCTCATGCTCTTGGAATTCATTGATCCTACTATGTTCCCCATCATCCCAAAGCAGCTGGATTGATTGAATGGTGGAATGGCCTTTTGAAGCCACAATTACAATGCCAACTAGGTGATAATACTCTGTGGGGCTGGGGCAAAATTCTCCAGAAGGCCATGTCTGCTCTGAATCAGCATCCAATATATGGTACTGTTTATCCCATAGCCAGGATTCACAGGTCCAGGAATCAACGGGTGGAAGTGGAAGTGGCATCACTCACTGTCACCCCTAGTGATCCACTAGAAAACTTTGGCTTCCTGTTCCCACAACATTACATTCTGCTGGTCTAGAGGTCTTAGTTCCAGAGGGAAGAAAGCTGCCACCAGGACACACAACAACGATTCCATTAAACTGGAAGTTACGATTGCCACCTGGACACTTTGGGGTCCTGCCACTTTTAAGTCAACAGGCTAAGAAGGGAGTTACAACCTTCTGGGATGATTGACCCGGACTATCAAGATGAAATCAGTCTACTACTCCACAATGGAGGTAAGGAAGAACATGCGTGGAATACAGGAGATCCTTTAGGGTGTCTCTTAATATTACCATGCCCTGTGATTAAGGTCAATGGGAAACTATAACAGCCCAACCCAGGCAGGACTACAAATGGCCCAGACCCTTCAGGAATAAAGGCTTGGGTCACTCCAGGAAAAAACCTGCTGAGATGCTTTCTGAAGGCAAAAAGAATACAGAATGGGTAGTAGAAGAAGGCAGTCATCAATACCAGCTATGACCATGTGACCAGCTGCAGAAATGGACTGTAATTGTCATGAGTATTTCCTCCTCTTGTTAAAAACATGTTTGTGCACATATACGCTTGTACTAAGAATATATTTAATTTTATTTCCTTTTTCTTTTATCGTATGAATAAGATTTATTGACTTCTTATAAGCATTTAAGTGTTCGTTTTATATAAGAGCATTTGGGTTCAGGATTAGTGCGTTTCTGGTTGTATGACGAATACTTGTATTATTATCTTAGGCATAATTATTACCTTATTATTGTCTTTATTTGAAGATTATACACAATTTCAGAAGATGTGTATGGGTTAAATTTGACAAGGGGTGAACCTGTGATGGTTAGTATTGACTGTCAACTTGATTGGATTGAAGGATGCAAAGTATTGTTCCTGGGTGTGTGTGTGAGGGTGTTGCCAAAGGAGATTAACATTTGAGTCAGGGGGCTAGGAAAGGCAGACCCGCCCTTAAACTAGGTGGGCACAATCTAATCAGCTGCCAGTGTGGCAAAAATAAAAATAAGGCAGAGGAACATAAACAGGTGAGACCAGCTTAGCCTCCGAGCCTGCATCTTTCTCCCATGCTGGATAGTTCCTGCCCTAGAACATCGGACTCCAAGTTCTTCAAGTTTGGGACTCAGAATGGCTTCCTTGCTCCTCAGCTTGCAGACAGCCTATTGTGGAACCTTGTGATCCTGTGAGTTAATACTCCTTAAGAAACTCCCTTGTATATATACATCTAATAGTTCTGCTCCTTTAGAGAACTGTGACTAATACAAGGGGTGACAATAGAGGAATTTACGTTAGACTTTTATACTTTACCTCAATTTTCATTACCTTTTGCAGAAAAAATGTTTCACATAATAATCACATAATAATAATTTATTCAAATTTATTAAGGCAGGAGCTGGGCCTGGAGAAGTCAACTGAAGGAAATTTTGGGCCTAAGGAGGCTGCCAGGAGGCAGGGGCTGGGCAAAAACAGGTTGTTGTTAGGCAGGATTTGGGCTCATAGAGGCAGCCAGGAGGCAGGAACTGGATCTTTATAAAACGGCCAATATAAGGCAGGAGCGGGGCCTGCAGAGTCCACCAGGAGGCAGGACCAGGGCACGAGAGGCTGACATGAGGCAGAAAGTTGCCCTTGGGAGGCCACCGTGAGGCAGGACTCTTGAAAGGAGGCAAAGCTGGGCCTGTAGTGACTGCTAAAAGGCAGGAACATGGTCTGGAAGACCATGGTAAGGAAAGACTTGGGCCAAAAGAGGCCACTGGGAGGCAGGAGCTGGGCCTCAGGAGGCTGCCATAAAACAGGAGCTGGGACTTGGAAGGCAGACATGAAGCAAAAGCTGGCCTTTGGAAGGCTGATGAAAGGCAGAAGCTGGGCCTGGTGAGGTTGACTTGAGAAAGTTTGGGGCCTGGAGAGATCCCTTGGAGGCAGGAGCCAAACTTGTGGATGCTGCTGGAAGGCAGGAGGTGGGCCTGGTGAGGTCAACATGAGGAAGTTCTAGGCCTGGAGAGACAACTGGGAGAAAGGAGCTGGAGGTAAAGAGGCTGTCGTGTAAGGCTTGAGCTAGGCCTGGAGAGGCGGCCTGGAGGCAGGAGCTGGGCCTGGAGATGCCAAATTGAGGAAGTTTTAGGCCTGCAGATGCCGTGAAGAGAAAGGGGCTAAGCCTGGAGAGATTGGTGAAAGGCAGGAGCTGGGGCTAGAGAGGCCATTGGCAGGCAAAAGCTCGGTCTCTGGAGGCTGCAAAGAGATAGGAGCTGGGCCCAGTGAGGTTGACTTAAGGATGTTTTGGTCCTGCAGAGGCAAATGGGAGGCAGGGGATGGGCCTAAAGAGGCTGTTGAAAGGATGAAGCCAGGCCTGTAGAGGCCACCAGAAGGCAGGAGCTGGGCCTGAGAAGGCGAAATTAAGAAAGTTTTAGGCCTGTAAGGGCCCCGAAGAGGCAAGAGCTAGGCATGCATGAAGAGGCTGCTGTGAGGCAGAAGCTGGGCCACTAGAGGTTGCCCACAGGCAGGAGAATGGCTTGAAGATGTCGCAGTGAAAATGAGCTGAGTCTAAAGAAGTCATTGTTAGGCAGAAGCTGACATCCTAGAGGACACTCAAGAGGTACAAGTTGGGCCTGGAGAGGTCGATTGGAAAAAACCATGGACTGAAAAAGAGCACCAAGGCAGAAGCTGGGCCTGGAGCGGCCACAGGAAGGCAGAAGGTGGGACCTGGAAGGCCGCCGTTAAACAGGAGCCAAGTTCAGGAAGGCAGCCATGAGGCAAAAGCTGAGGCTTTAAAGGCGACGTTGAGGCAGGGAGCTTCGGGCCGAGAGGCGCCGTCGGGGTGGGCGGGAGCTGGGCCCGGAGAGGCCACCGTGAGGCATCAGCTGGGCACAGAGGGGCCAACGTGAGGCAGGAGTTGGGCTTCTGGAGGCTTTCGGGAGGCCGGCACGAGCGTGGTCGGGGAAGGTCGTCGGGAGGCGAGAGCTGGGCCTAGAAAGGCCGTTGCGAGGCGAGGAAAGAGGCAGGCCTGGAGAGCTGGACCGGAGGAGAATTCGGACCTACAAAGGCCACCGGGAGCTGGGCAGGAGCCGAGTCAAAGGAGGCTGTTTGGAGACGGGAGTTGGGCCCGCGGGCGCAGCCACGAGCAAACAGCTGGGCCCGGAGAGGAGGCAGGGAGGCAGCAACTGGGCTGGAGGAGGCCGACTTGAGAAAGTTCTGGACCTGGAGAAGATGCCAGAAGGCAAAAGCTGGGCCTCAAGAGGCCGTGGCGAGGCACGAGCCGGGCCTCAGGAGGCCATCGGGACGCAGGAGCCAGGACAGCGGAGGCTGCCGGGAGGCAGGCGGAGACGTGGCCTGGGGAGGCTGAGGTGAGGCCACAGCTGGGCCGGGAGAGGCCGCTGTCAGGCAGGAGCCGGGTCTCTCCGGGCCACCAGGAAGCTGAAGGTGGGCCTGGAAGGCCTGATGTAGGGAAGCCTGGGGCCTACAAAGGCTGCCAGGAGCTGGGCAGCAGCTAGGCCGAACGTGCTTGTCGTGAGGCAGGAGTTGGTCCGGTGGACGTGGCTGGGAGGGAGACCTGGGGCCTGGAGAGGCCGACTGGAAACAGTTCTGGGCCTGGCGAGGAGGCTGACATCCAAGAGCCAGGCCTGGAGAGGCCGCAAACAGGCAGGAGCTGGGCCTGAGGTGGCCAGGCCGAGGCAAGAGCCGGGCCCGCAGGGACCAGTGCGAGGCAGAGGCCGCGACCCTAGGGGCCTATGCCAGGCAGGAGCTGGGCCTGGTGAGGCCAACTTCGGGACGCTTTGGGCCGGCACGGGCAATCCACGGGAGGCAGGAGGAGCTGGGCCCAGTGAGGCCCACGTTGAGGAAAGGAGCTTTTGGCCGGGAGGCGCCGTCGGAGTAGGCAGGAGTTGGGCCCGGGGAGGCTACCGTGAGGCATGAGCTGGGCACAGAGGGGCCAACGTGAGGCAGGAGCTGGGCTTCCGGAGGTTGTCGGGAGGCTGGCACGAGCGTGGTCGGGGAAGGTCGTCGGGAGGTGAGAGCTGGGCGTGCAAAGGCCGCTGTGAGGCGAGGAAAGAGGCGGGCCTGGAGAGCTGGACCGGAGGAGAATTCGGCCCTACGAAGGCCACAGGAGGCTGTTTGGAGGTGGGAGCTGGGCCCACGGGCGCAGCCGTGAGGAAAGAGCTGGGCCCGGAGAGGAGGCCTGGAGGCAGCAACTGGGCCGGGGGAGGCCGACTTGTTAAAAGTTCTGGACCTGGAGAAGACACCAGAAGGGAAAAGCTGGGCCTCAACAGGCCACGGCGTGGAACGAGCCGGGCCTCAGGAGGCCATTGGGACGCAGGAGCCGGGCCCGCGGAGGCTGCCCCGAGGCAGGAGCACTGGGCCTGGGGAGGCCGCGGAGAGACACGAGATGAGCCTCTTCAAGAGGTCCTCGGCAGGCGGGAGCCGGGTCTCTCCGGGCCCCTGGGAAGCTGAAGGTGGGCCTGGAAGGCCTGACGTAGGGAACCCTGGGGCCTACAAAGGCTGCCAGGAGCTGGGCAGGAGCTGGGCCGAACCTGCTTGTCGTGAGGCAGGAGTTGGGACGGTTGACGCGGCCGGGAGGGAGAGCTGGGGCCTGGAGAGGCCGACTGGAAACAGTTCTGGGCCTGGCGAGGAGGCTGACGGCTAAGAGCCAGGCCTGGAGAGGCCGCCAACAGGCAAGGGCCGGGCCCGCAGGGGCCAGTGCGGGCCAGAGGCCGCGACCCTAGGGGCCTATGCCAGGCAGGAGCTGGGCCTGGTGAGGCCGACTTCGGGACGCTTTGGGCCCGCACAGGCCATCAGCCAGAGGCAAGAGGAGCTGGGCCCAGTGAGGCCCACGTTGAGGAAGGGAGCTTTAGGCTGGGAGGCGCCCTCGGAGTGGGCAGGAGTTGGGACCGGAGAGGCCACCGTGAGGCATCAGCTGGGCACAGAGGGGCCAACGTGAGGCAGGAGTTGGGCTTCTGGAGGCT
>NW_026652276.1:105357207-105413253 GCF_009828535.3 Hylobates moloch | reverse complement strand
GTGAGGAGCACCTCTGCCCGGCCGCCCCGTCTGGGAAGTGAGGAGTGCCTCTGCCTGGCCGCCCCATCTGGGAAGAAGTGAGAAGCACCTCTGCCCGGGCGCCCCATCTTGGAAGAAGTGAGGAGCGCCTCTGCCCGGCCGCCCCGTCTGGGAAGAAGTGAGGAGTGTCTCTGCCCAGCCGCCCCGTCTGGGAAGAAGTGAGGAGCGCCTCTGCCCGGCCACCCCATCTGGGAAGTGAGGAGTGCCTCTGCCCGGCTGCCCCGTCTGGGATGTGGGGAGCGCCTCTGCCCGACTGCCCCGTCTGGGAGGTCTACCACGGAGGCCAGAAGCAATGTGGGGGCTGGACGTGGTGGCTCACGCCTGTAGTCCCGGCGCTATGGGAGGCCGAGGCGGGTTGATCACTTCATGCTAGGAGTTCGAGACCAGCCTGGCCAACATGGGAAAACATATGAAAAATACAACAGACACACCAACCAACCATCCCAGCGACAACAAAACAGCTCTACCCTGGAGTCATACTCTAATTTTTTCTATTTTCCTTTCTGATCCTTTATCCCACTTTTTTTTCTTCCTCTTTCTTCTCCTTCTTCTTTGTCAAATAGAGGATTGAGTTATTATCATTGATCCATATAAAGTCCCTCTCTCATTCATTTTCTTTAATTCCCTCTCCCCATTTCTATTCCCCCTCTTCCCATGTGCAACCTTCCTAATTATGTTTGATATGCATCTTTTTGTTTGTATGTATTTTTAGAAAATGTTTATTGTTTTGTGTGCAAAAAAAAATAAAAAATAAAGTTCTGGACCTGGAGAAGACACCAGAAGGGAAAAGCTGGGCCTCAAGAGGCCGTGGCGTGGCACGAGCTGGGCCTCAGGAGGCCATCGGGATGCAGGAGCCGGGCCCGCGGAGGCTGCCCCGAGGCAGGAGCGCTGGGCCTGGGGAGGCCACGGCGAGACACGAGATGAGCCTCTTCAAGAGGTCCTCAGCAGGTGGGAGCTGGGTCTGCCGAGGCTGCCGCGAGGCAGGCGGAGACGTGGCCTGGGGAGGCCCACTTGAGGCCACCGCTGGGCCAGGAGAGGCTGCTGTCAGGCAGGAACCGGGTCTCTCCGTGCCACCGGGAAGCTGAAGGCGGGCCTGGAAGGCCTTACGTAGGGAAGCCTGGGGCCTACAAAGGCTGCCAGGAGCTGGGCAGGAGCTGGGCAGGAGCTGGGCCGAACGTGCTTGTCGTGAGGCAGGAGTTGGGCCGGTGGAAGCGGCCGGGAGGGATAGCCAGGGCCTGGAGAGGCCGACTGGAAACAGTTCTGGGCCTGGAGAGGAGGCTGAGGGCCAATAGGCGGGCCTGGAGAGGCCAATAGGCAGGAGCTGGGCCTCAGGCGGCCAGGCCCAGGCAAGATCCGGGCCCGCAGGGGCCAATGCGGGGCAGAGGCCGCGCCATTCGGGGCTTACGCCTGGTAGGAGCTGGGCCTGGCGAGGCCGACTTCGGGAAGTTTTGGGCCCGCACAGGTCATCAGCGGGACGCAGGAGGGGCTGGGCCCAGAGGGGCCCACGTTGAGGAAGGGAGTTTTGGGCCGGGAGGGCTGTCGGGTTGGGCGGGATCTGGGCCCGGAGAGGCCACCACGAGGCATGAGCTGGGCCCAGAGGGCCAGCATGAGGCAGGAGCTGGGCTTCTGGAGGCTGCCGGGAGGCCGGCAGGAGCGTGGCCGGGCAAGGCCGATGGGGGGGCGAGAGCTGGGCCTAGAAAGGCCGTTGTGAGGCGAGGAAAGAGGCGGGCCTGGAGAGCTGGACCGGAGGAGAATTCGGGCCTACAAAAGCCACCGGGAGCTGGGCAGGAGCCGAGTCAAAGGAGGCCGTTTGGAGGCGGGAGCAGGGCCCGCGGATGCAGCCGGGAGAAAAGAGCTGGGGCCAGACAGGAGGCCGGGACGCAGCAACTGGGCTGGGGGAGGCCGACTTGAGAAAGTTCTGGCCTGCAGAGGCCACCAGAAGGGAAAAGCTGGGCCTCAAGAGGCTGTGGCGAGGCACGAGCCTGACCTCAGGAGGCCATCGGGACACAGGAGCCGGGCCCGCGGAGGCTGCCGGGAGGAAGGAGCGCCGGGCCTGGGGAGGCCGCAGCAAGGCACGAGATGAGCCTCTTCAAGAGGCCCTCGGTAGGCGGAGACGTGGCCTGGGGAGGCCGACGTGAGGCCACAGCTGGACCGGGAGAGGCCGCTGTCAGGCAGGAGCTGGGTCTCTCCGGGCCGCTGGGAAGCAGAAGGTGGGCCTGGAAGGAATGACGTAGGGAAGCCTGGGGCCTACAAAGGCTGCCAGGAGTTGGGCAGGAGCTGGGCTGAACGTGGCTGTTGCGAGGCAGGAGCTGGGCCGGCAGGTGCAGCCGGGAGGCAGAGCTGGGCCTGGAGAGGCAGGCTGGAAACTGTTCTGGGCCTGGACAGGACGGCAAAAGGCAAGAGCTGGGCCCATGGAGGCTGCCAACAGGCAGGGCACATGCTTCGCATGAGGCGGCCACGCTGAGGCAAGAGCTGAGCCTGGTGGAGGTCCAATGTGAGGGGGCAGAGGCCGTGCCTCTAGGGGCCTACGACAGGCAGGAGCTGGGCCTGGCGAGGCTGACGTCAGGATGCTTTGGGCCCGCACAGGCCATCGGCGGGGGGGGCCCAGTTCAGAAAGCCTGGGGCCAGGTGACACCGTCGGGGCGTGTGGGAGCTGGGCCTGCAGAGACCACTGTGAGGCGTCAGCTGCGCCTCGAGAGCCCAGTGTGAGGCAGGTGCTGGGCTTGTTGAGGCCGCCGGGAGGCCGGCAGGAACACGGCCGGGGAAGGCCGCTGTGAGGCAAGAGCTGGGCCTGGAGAGCTGGACTGGAGGAGATTTCAGGCCTACAAAGGCCGCCGCGAGCCGGGCATGAGCCGAGTCAAAAGTGGCCGTTTGCAGGCAGGGGTGGGTCTGGAGGCGCAGCCGCGAGAGAGTGCTGGGTGTAGAGAGGAGGCTGGGAGGCAGCCACCGGGCTGTGGAGGTGGCTTGCCGACTTGGGCCTGCAGAGGCCGCTACATGGGAAAAGCCGGGCCTCTGAAAGAGGCCATGGCGAGGGAGGAGCCGGGACGAAAGAGACCATCAGGACGAGGAGCCGGGCCTGCGGAGTCCGCCAAAAGGCAGGAGCCTGGCCTGGGGGAGGCTGTAGTGAGGCACGAGATGAGCCTAGAGAGTCCATTGGGAGGCAGGAGTTGGGTCTTTTGGGGCTGCCGCGAGGCAGGCGGCAACGTGGCCCAGGGAGGCCAACGTGAGGCAAGAGCTGGGCCCGGAGAGGCCGCTGTCAGGCAGGAGCTGGGCCTCTCCAGGCCGCTGGGGAGCCGAAGGCGGGGCCCGGAAGGCCTGACTTAGAGGAGCCTGGGGCCTACAAAGGCTTCCAGTACCTGCGCAGGAGCTGTGCTGAACGTGGCTGTTGTGAGGCAGGAGCTGGGCCGGCAGGCACAGCCGGGAGGGAGAGCTGGGTCTGGAGAGGCTGGCTGGAAACAGTTCTGGGCCTGGAGAGGATGGCGAGAGGCAAGAGCTGGGCCCGTGGAGGCTGCCAACAGGCAGGGCACGAGCTTGGCATGAGGTGGCCACGCAGAGGCAAGAGCTGGGCTTGGCAGGGGTCCACTGTGAGAAGGCAGAGGCCGTGCGTCTAGGGGCCTATGACAGGCAGGAGCTGGGCCTGGCGAGGCTAACTTCAGGACGCTTTGTGCCCGCACAGGTCATTGGCGGGGGGGCAGGAGCTGGGCCCTGGAGGGGTCCACTTGAGAAAGCCTTGGGCCGGGAGACACCGTCGGGGCAGGCGGGAGCTGGGCCTAGAGAGGCCACCGTGAGGCGTCAGCTGGGCCTCGAGAGCCCAGTGTGAGGCAGGCGCTCAGCTTGTTGAGGCCACCGGGAGGCCGGCAGGAACATGGCTGGGGAACGCCGCCGTGAGGCAAGAGCTGGGCCTGGGTAGGCCGCTGCGAGGCCAGAGGCGGGCCTGGAGAGCTGGACTGGAGCAGGCTTTGGGCCTATGAAGGCCGCCGGGAGCTGGACAGGAGCTGAGTCAAAGGAGGCTGTTCGGAGGCAGGAGCTGGGCCTGCAGGCACAGCCATGAGCAAAGAGCTGGGCCCGGTGAGGAGGCCGGGAGGCAGCAACTAAGCCGGGGGAGGCTGACTTGAGGAATTTCTGGGCCTGGAGATGCCGCCAGAAGGGAAAAGCTGGGCCTCAAGAGGCCGCGGCGAGGCACAAGCCGGGCCTAAAAACGCCATCGGGATGCAGGAGCTGGGCCTGCGGAGGCTGCCAAAAAGCGGGAGCGTGGCCTGGGGAGGCTGCGGCGAGGCATGAGATGAGCCTCTTTATGAGGCCCTTGGCAGGGAGGAGCCGGGCTTGCCGAGGCTGCCGCAAGGCAAAGGGAAACGTGGCCTGGGGAGGCTGGCATGAGGCCACAGCTGTGCCGGAAGAGGCCGTCGTCATGGCTCCGGCATTGGGGACCCTGCTCAATTACATCCAAAAGGACCCTTCCCACACCAGTCTTCATAGTGGTCAAGTGCAGCAGCCACTTAGCTCCCAAGGCATGTGCCACAGCTGACATTTCATCACAATCAACAGTAAGTGGTAGCTTGAGTCATTGTGAGGTCACTTCCTGCATATCAACAGCATCCCATGTCCCACCGGCAAGGAGCTCAGCACGGCCCCTTGGATAACCAAACCTATGCCCAAATCCCATCTCTGTGGGTCTGTCTCCTGGGACCCTTCCTAGCATCAACTCTGCATTAGTCAGGGTCCAATCAGGAGACATAAACTACTCAAAAGTCCAAAGTCCTAAAATTTAATACAGAGAATTATTCATTATAACGGGAACAGCATGAGAGATTGGCTAGCACAAAGTAAAGAGAATTCTAGAGAATATAGGACTAGCCAAAGTCAGGCATGGTGGCTCACACCAGCAATTTAAGAAGCCGAAGTAGGAGGATTGCTTGAGGCCAGGAGCTAGAGACCGGCCTGGGCAACACAGTGAGACCCTGTCTCTATCCAAAAAAAGAAAAAAATTAGCTGGGTGTGGTGGTGCATACTCATAATCCCAGCTACTTGGGAAGCTGAAGTGGGAGGGTAGTTTGAGCCTGTGAGGTCAAGGCTGCAGTGAGTCATGATTATGGCACTATAGTCAAGCCTGGGTGACAGAGCAAGACCCTGTCTCAAAGAACAAAACAACAACAACTATTTACAGACAGAAGAGAAATAGGGTTAATAAGGTATAAGGAAGGATGTTGAAATGTGACAAATAATATGAGGGCTTTTATCCATTTAAAATTATCAAACGAAACATAACTTACTAAATTATAATACCCTGTGCTGGCAAATATGCAGTGAAATGGGCACTTCCTTATACAATGAGGGGTGTCTAAATTGTATATAAGCCTTTCAGGGTAAAGCTTCCAATTTTTTATTTATTTATTTTTTTTGAGATGGAGTTTCACTCTCGTTGCTGAGGCTGGAGTGCAACGGTGTGATCTCGCGAGGTTCACTGGAACCTCCACCTCCCGGGTTCA
Source organism: Hylobates moloch (assembly GCF_009828535.3). Lineage (NCBI taxonomy): Eukaryota > Metazoa > Chordata > Mammalia > Primates > Hylobatidae > Hylobates > Hylobates moloch. The sequence continues at coordinate 105,407,728 of NW_026652276.1, read as the reverse complement.
GCGATTCTCCTGCCTCAGCCTCTGAATAGCTGGGATCACATGTGTGTGCCACCACACCCAGCTAATTTTGTATTTTTAGTAGAGACAGGGTTTCTCCATGTTAGGCTGGTATTGCACTCCAGAACTCAGGTGATCCACCCACCTCAGCCTCCCAAAGTGTTGGGATTACAGGCGTGAGCCACCACGCCTGACCGGCAATTTTTTTTAATAATAGAGACACTGTCTCACCATACTGTCTCCTCCAAGTACTGGGGTCAAGCAATCCTCCTGCCTTCGCCTACCAAAGTGCTGGGATTATACCTGGGAGGCACCCAAAACCTTGTCAATTTACATCAAGGACAATGAGAATGTCCATTCACCATGACTCACAGTAACCTTTCTTCTGGAAATACCTTGGAAGACAACTGAACCTAAACAAAAAGTCATCTGCACAAACAGTGAAAATCTGGGAGTAACTGAAGACAGAGTGGTTAAGCGAAATAAGAAACAGTTATAAGAAATTAAACTATCTATGGTATTTATAGGCACCTGGTAGAAGGTCAGTTAATGTTAGCCGCTACTTTTTCATTGTTTTGAGACAGGGTTACTCTGTCACTCAGGCTGGAGTGCAGAGGCCTGATCATGACTCACTGCAGTCTAAGCCTCCCTGGGCTCAAGTGATCCTCCCACCTCAGCCTCCCAAGTAGCTGGGACTACAGGAACATGCCATCACACTAGGCTAATTCATGTATATTTCTGTAGGGATGGTGACTCCCTTGATTTCTGAGGCCTGTCTCAAACTCTTGGCCTCGAGCCATCCTCCTGCTTCAGCCTCCCAAAGTGTTGTGATTACGCTCCAGGGTTGCAAGGGCTACAGAGCCAAAAGGCTCTAACTTATGATTTCATTACTTTATTTGTATTGTGAGACAGGGTCCTGCTCTGTCGCCCAGGCTGGAGAGCAGTTGTGCACTTATAGCTCACTGAAGCCTCGACCTTCTGAATTTAAGCCATCTTCCTGCCTCAGCTCCCCACTGGCTGGTACCACAGTTGAGTGCCACCATACATGGCTATTTTTTTAATTTTTTGTAGAGTGAGGGGTCTTGCTATGTTGCCCAAGCTGGCCTCAAACACCTGACCTCAAGAGATCTGCCCATCTCAGCCGCCTGAGTAGCTGGGACTACAAGTACACATCACCATGCCTAGCTACATTTCATTTTATTAAATTTTGAAAAATATTTTTATTGAGAGGAGGTCTTGCTATGTTGCCCAGGCTGGTCTCGAACTACTGCCCTTAAAAGATACTCCCATCTCTGCCTCCCAAACAGCTGGGACTACAGGCATGAGCCACTGCACTGAGCCTGAAGAGATTTCTTTAATCTACTATCCCATACTTAATAGGACTGGGAAAGGCAGTAGTGTTTTTTAAAATTACTTAATAATTCAGTAATAATCTAACACAACCTTGACTCCTGCCTTCTCTCACACCCCACATCCAGTCTGTCAGGAAATCCTGCGACTGTCTTCAACATGTACTGAAGATCCCCACCCAGCAACTCCCTGGCCTCCTCCCCTACTTCTCTCCTCTGACCATCTCTCACTACCACCATGACCCTGGTCAGGACCACTATCATCTCCCGCCTGGATGTTGCCACAGCTTGGCCCCCATGCTTACCCAAATCTTCCCACAGTCTTTCTCAATGCAGCAGCCAGAGAATGCTTTTAAATCGGCAGACAGATCATGTCACCTCTCTGCTCAGAACCCTCCTGAATTTCCCATCTAGCCCAGCAATAACCTCCCAGGGCTTACACGGTCTGTACTGATCCCTGCCCAGCAAATCTCTGGCCTGCTGCTCTAATTTTCTCCCTCTCACCTTCTGCTCCACTAGCCTCCTTCCAGAGCCTCAGACACACCTCAGATACTTTATTCTGTTGTTTCTGCCTACAATGTTCTTCCCACAGCACCTTGGCCAACTCCTTCCCCTCCTTCAAGTCTTTGCTCAATTTTTACTTAGGAGGCCACCCCTGACTATTCTATTTAACATTGCCATCTGTCCCCTTGCCCACCATGCTTATTTTTTTTTTTTTTTTTTTTTTTTTGTGGAGACAAGATCTCACTCTGCCACCAAGGCTGGAGCACAGTGGTGCAATCACAGCTCACTGCAACCTCCAATTCCCAGGCTCAAGCAATCCTCCCACCTCAGCCTTCCTAGTAGCTGGGACTACAGGTGCATGTCATCATGCCTGGCTGATTTCTTTTATTATTTTATTTATTTTATCTTATTTTAAGATGGAGTTTCACTCTTCTCGCCCAGGCTGGAGTGCAATGGTGCGATCCTGACTCACTACAACCTCCACCTCCCATTTTCAAGGGTGTCTACTGCCTCAGCCTTCCCAGTAACTGGGATTACAGGCGCGTGCCACCATACCCGGCTAACTTTTGTATTTTCAGTAGATACGGGGTTTTGCCATGTTGGCCAGGCTGTTCTCGAACTCCTGACCTCAGGTGATCTGCCTGCCTCAGCCTCCCAAAGTGCTGAAATTACAGGTGCAAGCCACCGCGCCCAGCCATTTTTTAAATTTTCTGTAGAGACGGGGTCTCACTATGTTGCTCAGGCTAGTCTTGAACTCCTGGCCTCAAGTGATCCTCCTGCCTGGATTCCTAAAGTGCTGGGATTACCAGCATGAGCCACCATGCCTGGCTTTATGTTCATTTCTTCTTGTGGCTGCAACAAACTTTCCTACATTTAGTGGCTAAAAACACCACAAATAAACCATCTTACAATTCTGGGGGCCTTGAAGCCCCAACTAGGTCTATTAAAGCTAAAGTCAAGGTGTCAGCAGGGCTGCATTCCTTTTGAAGGCTCTAACATGTTCTCTTGGCTTTTCCAGCTTCTAGAAGCCACCCCCATTCCTTGGATCACGGCCCCTTACTCCATCTTCAAAGCCAGAAGTGAAGCATCTTCAAATCTCCCTCTCTGACCTCGGCTTTCATCACCACATCTCCTGCTCCAGTTCTGACTCTCCTACCCTCTTTCTTTTATAAAGATCCTTGTGATTCACCTGAGGTCAAGAGTTCAAGACCAGCCTGAACAACAGGGAGAAACCCCGTCTCTACTAAAAATACAGAAATTAGCCGGGCGTAGTGGTGCATGCCTGTATTCCCAGCTACTCTGGAGGCTGAGGCAGGAGAATTGCTTGAACCCAGGAGACAGAGGTTGTGGTGAGCCGAGATCACGCCATTGCACTCCAGCCTGGGCAATAAGAGCAAAACTCCGTCTCAAAAAAAAACTAAAGAAAACAAAACAAAACAAAACAAAACAAAATCTTTGTAATTGCCGGGCATGGTGGCTTCCACCCAAAATCCCAACACTTTGGGAGGTCAAAGCAGGAGGAACACTTGAGGCCCAGAGTTTGAAACTAGCTGGGACAACAGAGTGAGACCCCACCTCTACAAAAAAATAAAAATAAATATTAGCCAGACATAGTGGTGTGTGCCTGTACTCCCAGCTACTTGAGAGGCTGAGGTGAAATGATCGCTTTAGCCTAGGAGTTTGAGATCAGCCTGGGCAACATAACTAAATTTCTTCTCTACAAAAATGAGCTGGGCATGGGTGACATGCACGTGTAGTCCCAGCTACTTGAGAAGCTGAGGTGGGAGGATTGCTTGAGCTCAGGAGGTCAAAGCTATAGTGAGCTATGATCACATCACTGCACTCCAGCCTGGATGACATGGGGAGATTTTGTCTCAAAAAAAGAACAGAAAAATATATTTGGTCTCTGTCCCTGGTTCCTGGCACAGAGCTTCTAAAGCTCTTATAAAGACCTCAGTCTTAGAGGTGATAGGAGCATCTTTTAATATTTGGTGTTTGTCTCAGGTTTCTAACACAAGAGCCTTTAAGAACTTTGGGATCTCCAGCATGATAAGAATGCATTTGGGGGTATTGTTGAGAGATTAGTGGCTGCAAGCTCCTAGATTTCTTCAGGAGGGCTGATTGCCAGAAAAAGCAACCACATGATTAGAGGCTTGGAACTTTCAGCCTCACCCGCTTAACTCCAGGAGGCAAGACAGGCTGGACACTGACTTAATCAACAGTGGCCAAGGATTTTATTAATCGTGCTTGCATAATAAAGCCTCCATAAACACCCTCAACAACAGGGATTGCAGAGCTTCTGGGTTGCTGAACACAGGAGATGCTGGGAGGGTAGCATGTTCGACAAAGTTCACGGGAGCTCTGCGCCTCTCCCCACTTACCTTGCCCCGGGCTTTTTTTTTTTCTTTTTTTTTTTTTCTGAGAAAGTGTCTGGCTCTTTTATCCAGGCTAGAATGCAATGGCACAATCTTACCTCACTACAACCTAAGCCTCCCCAGTCCCCAGATCAAAACATCCTCCCACCTCAGCTTCCCTAGTAACTGGAACCACAGGTGCACGCCACCGCGCTCAGTTATTTATTTATTTATTTATTTATTTAGACGGAGTCTAGTTCTGTAGTAACTGGAACTACAGGTGCACATCACCGCACTCGGTTAATTTATTTATTTATTGAGACAGAGTCTAGTTCTGTCACCCAGGCTAAAGTGCAGTGGTGTGATCTCAGCTAACTGCAACCTCCACCTCCTAGGTTCAAGCGATTCTCCTGCTTCAGCTTCCTGAGAAGCTAGGATTATAGGTGCGCGCTACCACGCGTGGCTAATTTTTGCATTTTTATTAGAGACAGGGTTTCACCATGTTGGCCAGACCAGTCCCGAACTCCTGACCTTGTGATTTGCCCACCTTGGCCTCCCAAAGTGCTGGGATTATAGGCTTGAGCCACCGTGACTAGCTTTTTAAAAAGTTTTTAGAGACAGGGTTTCACCATGTTGCCCAGGCTGGTCTCAAACTCCTAAGTTTAAGCAATCCTCCCACCTCGGCCTCCCAAAGTGCTGGGATTATAGGCTTGAGCCACCGTGACCAGCTTTTTAAAAATTTTTTAGAGACAGGGTTTCACCATGTTGCCCAGGCTGGTCTCAAGCTCCTAAGTTTAAGCAATCCTCCCACCTCGGCCTCCCAAAGTGCTGGGATTACAGTGTGAGCCACTGCATCTGGCATGTACATCTCTTTCATTAGCTGGATAATGTATCTACGATGTATCCTTTATGAGGATGTATCCTTTACACCGCTGGATCTGCAATGTATCCTTTACAAGGAACCAGTAATAGAAAATGAACTGGCCCGATGTGGTGGCTCACATCTGTAATCCCAGCGCTTCAAAGAGGCTGAGGTGGGAGGATCGCTTGGGCCCAGGAATTTGTGGCCAACCTGTGCAACATAACAAGACCCTATCTCTACAAAAAATACATTAGCCAGAAATAGTGGTGCAAGCGTGTAGTCTCAGCTACTAGGGAGGCTGAGGTGGTCAGGACCACTTGATCCCAGGCAGTCGAGGCTGCAGTGAGCTGTGACTACACCACTGCGCACCAGCCTGGGCAACAAAATGAGACCCTGTCTCTCAGAAAAAAAGGAAACAAACTGTTTTTCTGAGTTCTGTAAGCTGTTCTAGCAAATGATTAAACCCCAAGAAGGGGGTCATGGGAACCCCTGATTTGTAACAGGTTGGTCAAAAGTACAGGTGACAACCTCAGACTTGCCATTGGCATGTGAAGCGAGGGTGGTCTCGTGGGACTGAGCCCGTAACCTGTGGGGTCTACGCCAACTCCAAGAAGTGTCAGAATAAAATTGTGGGATACCGGCCGGGCGCGGTGGCTCACGCTTGTAATCCCAGCACTTTGGGAGGCCGAGGCGGGTGGATCACGAGGTCAGGAGATCGAGACCACGGTGAAACCCCGTCTCTACTAAAAATACAAAAAATTAGCCGGGCGTGGTGGCGGGCGCCTGTAGTCCCAGCTACTCGGAGAGGCTGAGGCAGGAGAATGGCGTGAACCCGGGAGGCGGAGCCTGACTGCACTCACCTGGCGACAGACGAGACCAAAAAAAAAAAAAAAAAAAATTGTGGATACCATTAAACCAGAATTGGAGAACACACATTCAGTCAGAAGTGTGTGAGTAGAGACAAACACAGGCTTTTCTTTCACCTGTCTACCTGCTTAACTGCATAGGAGAGGCAACACATGGTGCTCATGAACAAAGCAAACATTAAAGTCAGACCAGACCCGACATTTGACTTACTCTTAATATCCAGGTGAACTTGGGCAAATCACTCCTCATTCCTAAGTCTTCATCACTTCATTCACAAAATGGGGATAACTGTGGCACCTACCTGTGATTTTGTGAGAATTAATGAAATATTATGCTTGATGTTATTGTGATTATTATACCTATTCCAAACTATTTGACAAGGACAGTGATAGATGATAACATCAAAAGATTAGAAACTGTAATGAGGTCTCTCGGGCAAAATTCCATCCAAGCAAATTACTATCTCTCCAAAGCATTCCTGCCACCATTAATTCACCATTCCCTGAATAAAATGTGCCATCTTTATTGTCCAGGTCTTTACAGTGCTGGTTTCCCTGCTTGAGCAGCTCACTCCATCCCAGCCCATTCCCCATCCCTCCACCTCCCCCTTCTCTGCCCACTCTCATACAATTCTTCCTCATCTTTCAGGACCCAGCTTCAATGTCACCTTAACTGGATGCTTCTCTCACCCTCCAGAAGTGCTTCTTATTGCATTTGATGCATGCACTATTATTTGATCATTTTTGAGTCATAGTCCAAGTCTTTTTGTAACTGAATAACATGTTACCCAATCAGTCTCTCTTCCTGGACTCTGAAGTCTTTCATGGTAGATCCAGCTGGAAGTGACAAAAAGACATTCTTTAAAAAAAAAAAAAAAAAAGGGATGACACAGACAGACACAAGTTCTTAAACGTTTTAAATGGTATGTGAAAAGCAAACAAAATTCAAAGGCTTATGGGGAACACTTAGGAAGGAAAGAATTACTGGGAACTTCATAAAGTTTTGAGACAGAGTCTTGCTCTGTTGCCCAGGCTGGAGTGCAGTGGCGCAATCTCGGCTCACTGCAAGCTCTGCCTCCTGGGTTCACACCATTCTCCTGCCTTAGCCTCCTGAGTAGCTGGGACTACAGGCACCTGCCACCACACCTGGCTAATTTTTTGTACTTTTAGTACAGATGGGGTTTCACCATGTTAGCCAGGATGGTCTCAATCTCCTGACCTCGTGATCTGCCTGCTTCGGCCTCCCAAAGTGCTGGGACTACAGGCGTGAGCCACCATGCTCAGTCTAATTTTTTTTTATTTTATCTTATTTTTTGAGACTGAGTCTCATTCTGTTACCTATGGTGGAATGCAGTGGTGCAATCAGGGCTCACTGCAGCCTCGACCTCCTGGGCTCAAGTAATCTCCCCTAATTTTTATTTAAGAAACTCAGTCTTGGTTGAGCATGGTGGCTTACGCCTATAATCTCAACACTTTGGGAGACTGAGAGGGGTGGATTACTCGAGCCCAGCAGTTTGAGATCAGCCTGGGCAACACATTAAGACCCTGTCTCTACGCAAAAAACAGAGTGAATTTATGAAAGGCAATTTTTTCCACAGACTAGGGGTAGAGGGAATGACTTCAGGATGATTCAAGTGCATTACACATACTGTGCACTTTATTTCTATTATTATTGAATTGTAATATACAATGAAATAATTCTACAACTCATGATAATGTACAATCAGTGAGATCTCTGAACTTATTTTCCTGCAACTAGGCTGTCCATCTGGGGCGATGGGAGAAACAGGCATTAGATTCTCATTAGGAGCGTGCAACCTAGAGCCCTTACATGCACACTTCACAACAGGGTTCGTGCTCCTATGAGAATCTAATGCTGCTGCTGATCTGACAAGACATGGCGCTCAGGTGGTCATGTAAGCGATGGGGAGGGGCTATAAATACAGATGAAGTTTCCCCTCACTCGCCCGCTGCTCACCTCCGGCTCTGTGGCCCTGTGGATGGAGACCCCTGCTCGAGTGCATTCGAAAGTATCCATCCCATACCATTCTTCAGACTCATCTATACTGCCGCAGTGGTCAAGTATAGCACCCCTTAGCTTGAATGGCATATGCCTCGGCTGGCATTTCATCACAATCAACAGTAAGTGGTAGCTTCGGTCATTGTGAGGTCACTTCCTAGAAATCACCAGCATCCCATGTCCCATTGGCAAATAGCTCAGCTCTGCTCCTTGGATAACCAAACCTACGCCCAATCCCATCTGTGTGGGTCCATCTCCTGGTACCCTTCCTAGCATCAATTCTGTATTTCTAGGAGTCCAATCAGGAGATATAAACCACTCAGAAGTTTAAACTAAAATGGGCACAGTGGCTCACACCTGTAATCACAGCACTTTCGGAGGCCAAGGTGGGTGATCGCTTTGAGCTCAGGAGTTTGAGACCAGCCTGGGAAACATGGTGAAACACCATCTCTACAAAAACACAAAAATTAGCCAGGCGTGGTGGCACATATCTGTAATCCCAGCTACTCGGGAGGCTGAGGAAGGAGAATTGCTTGAGCCTGGGAAGTGGAGGTAGCCATGAGCAGAGATTGTGCCACTGCACTTTAGCCTAGGTGATCGAGTGAGACCCAGTACCAATAAAAAACAAAGTAAAAATATATATATGTAAATTTAATATAAAAAGTATTAATTATAACAGAGGATTGGCATAATGAGTGACACACTAGCACAAATGAAAGACAACTCTAGAGAATACAGAACTAGCAGAGGCCAGGCATGGTGGCTCATGCCTGTAATCCCAGCAATTTGGGAAGCCTAGGCAGGAGGATCGCTTGAGGACAGGAGTTGGAGACCAGCCTGGGCAACACAGTGAGACCCCGTGTCTACCAAAAAAAGAAAAAAAATTAGCCAGGTGTGGTGGTGGTGCACACCTATAGTTCCAGCTACTTTGGAGTCTGGGGTGGGAAGATCCTTTGAGCCTGAGAAGTCTAGGCTGCAGTGAGTATGGGTGGATTATGGTGTACACAGAAATGGGGGAGCTGGAACTAATCCCCCCCATATACCAAGAGACAAATTGTATCTGTTTTTACAGTTATACTGTAGGATACATTATGTTCCATGACAATGGTAATTTTTAATGACAGTTTTTAATTGAGTGGAATTACCATAAAAATAATAAAAGTAGCAGCTAATATTTACTGAGCTGTTACTAGGTGCCTGTAAATACAATAGATTTTGAAATTCCCCATAACTCTTCCTTATTCCACTTAACCACTTTATCTTAAATTACTCATGCTTGCTTCAGTAGCACATATACTAAAGCTGGAACAACAGGGAGATTGGCATGGCCTCTGTGCAAGAACGACATGCAAGTTTGTGAATCATTCCATATTTGTTTTAAAAAGAGAAACAAATTACATCTGGATTTTCACTGTGTGCATATGACCTTTTGTTTAGGTTGAATTATATCCAAAAATGGTATTTCCAGAAGTGAGATTACTGTGAGTCACAGGGCGTGTGCATTCTTATTACACTTGATGTAAATTGTCGAGCTTTCAGGCATGGTGGCTGTCTGCTTATAATTCTAGCACTTTGGGAGGCTGAGGTGGGAGGATTGCTTGAGCCCAGGAGGTTGTGGCTGCAGTGAGCCATAACTGCACCACTGCGCTCCAGTCTGGGCAACAGAGTGAGATAGAAGGTTGACTTTTTAATAGAATTTTTCTGTTCACCTGAAAATATGGCCAGGACTGTGCTATATGAAAATTCTTCATAAAATAATTATCTCATCCAATTAATGTTGGAATTGGGAACAGAAAATGTTCTGGTGACTATTTATTCCTTCACTTGCTGTTATAGAAACTATTGCCAGTGGGCACTTAACAACCAAAAGTGTCATCTCTGAGCTACTCACAATAAAAGGTGATGTCTGGGGCCCAGGTGTGTTGAGGTCCCCATGTCTGGGTTATGGGTGCTGAGTGGGACTTACTTGTCCATCCATTTTCTATATTCCAGCACTGGGAAACTTGCGTTTATCCATCTTGATAAGAGGTCATTTAAATTCCACTTGGCAAAAACCACAAACGGAAAAAAGGCCATGAAACTACAGGCTAGCCCTTGTTCTCAAAAGAATATTTAGCTTAGGTGGTTCTGTAAAAGAGGAATCACATTGTTGAAAACTCATCGCAGGTCAGGTGAGGTGGTCCATACCTATAATCCCAGCCCAATGGAAGACTAAGGCAGGAGGATATCCCGTGAGGCCAGAAGTTCAAGACCAGCCTGGGCAACACAGTGAAACCTCATCTCTACAAAAAATTAGAAAATGAGTTGGGTGCGGGGGCACATTCCTATAGTCCCAGCTACTTTGAGGGCTGAAGTGGGAGGATCAAAGTGGAAGCTGCAGTGAGCTCTGATCCCACTGCACTCCAGCCTGGGTGACAGAGTGAGAAAACACACACACACACCCCTCTCAGTCTGCCCAGCCTACACACACACACACACACACACACACACACACACACACACACCCCTCATCTCAGTCTGCCCAGCCTTGACTAGTGAAAAGGGTCTTCTGGTTACAGAAGAGGGATGCTCTTTTTTAGGACAGGGAGGGACCAGCAAGTTTGTTCACAGCCTTTCCCTCATCCTCTGCTTAGTTTTCCAAGAAACTGCAGGTGGAAAGCGAGTCCCTGGGGAAAAGACCTAACTCATCAGGTTACCAAAGGAGAAATATGCATCCTTTGTCAATTAATAAATGGAACACCTGCCTTAAAAACCAGGGAGTTCTGCTAGGGTGAATCACTCCCTACAACCCTGACCTATGCAGGGAATGTAAAAACCTGGAGTTTGGGGACCTATAATATTGAAGGCCACATTGCAGATGTGGAGACCTTACCAAAGTACAGCCTTTCCACAAAGCACTACCAAACACCAGCTGGCTGTCTCCATGGGACACCGCCGTATCTCTGGCTCTCGTTTCCCCTGGAGATGCTCTATTCCAGCCTTCTCTTACATTTTGTATCCCGCATAGTTCCTGGCATAAAGACTTACAACATATCAGGCTGCTATGTTAATGGTGATCTACTGCAGATCCAACTTGAGATTCTGGCAGGGTGCTTTGTGTTTGAGAAATTAAAGGGGAGAGAATGGACCTAGCCTGCTGGAATATAAAAAATTTAAAGAAGAAAAAAATATTAAAATAAAATTTTCTCCTAAAGAGCACTCAAAACCACAATACTAGATCTATTTATCTCTCTCTCGCTTTTTTTTTTCTGAGATAGGGTCTCACTCTGTCACTCAGACTGGAGTGCAGTGGCAAGATCACTGCTTACTGCAGGTTTCAACTCCTGGGCTCAAGCTATCCTCCCACTTCAGCCTCCTGAGTAGCTGAGATTACAGGTGCATGCCACCATGCCTGGCTAATTTTTTAATTTTTTGTAGAGACAGGGTCTCACTATGTGGCCCAGACTGGTCTTGAGCTCCTGAGTCAAACTAATCCTCCCGCCTTCGCCTCCCAAAGTGCTGGGATTAATAGGCTTTAGCCACTGCACCCAGTCTATTTATCTTTCTATAACTTACAAATTAAATCTTCCTCCTTAAATCACCTCCTACCCATCCATCTGCAGGGATAGCAAACACAGGTCTCGGCAGGTCAGACAACCTACAGGAGGGAATGAAGCCAGAGTAATGTGGGAGACCAGGGGGAACTACAGCAAACTGCAAGGTATTCACTTCAATAGTTCTTCAACACTGTGATGGTCAAACCAAACACAGAAACAGGAAGCCCAGTTCAGTCGCCAGCAGCCAATGTGGGATATTTGATCTACATGCTACAGGGCAAACTGCTTACGATTAATGACCTGGTCTCCACCAACCTGCTCTTCAAGTCCAGCCACTCCTGCCCAACTCCCTACACTCTACTGACATGACCCACATTCACAGTACTCTCCTGAAACTTTGCTTGTTCACTCTTTTATTTTCCCAACGAATATTTCTTTTTCTTTTTTTTACTTTTTTTGAGACAGAGTCCCCTTCTGTCACACAGGCTGAAGTACAGCGGGATGATTACGGCTCACTGCAGCTTTGTTATGGCTCACTGCAGCTTCCATCACCTGGGCTCAAGTGATCGTCCCACCTTAGCCTCCCAAGTAGTTGGGATTACAGCCATTTAACACCACACCCAGCTAAATTTATTATTTTTTCTTTTTTTTTTTTTTCAGACAGAGTCTCGCTCTGTCGCCCAGACTGGAGTGCAGTGGCATGATCTCGGCTCATTGCAACCTCTGCCTCCTGGGTTCAAGCAATTCTCTTTCCTCAGCCTCCCGAGTAGCTGGTATTACAGGTGCGTGCCACCATGCCCGACTAATTTTTATATTTTTAGTAGAGACGGGGTTTTACCATGTTTGCTAGGCTGGTCTTGAACTCCTAACCTCAGGTGATCTGCCCACCTCGGCCTCCCAAAGTGCTGGGATTACAGGTATGAGCCACCGTGCCTGGCCAGTTTATTATTTTTTCTAGAGACAGTGTCTCTCACTATGTTGCCCAGGCTGGCCTTGAACTCCTGGGCACAGGCAATCCTCTGGCCCCCACCTCCCAAACAGCTGGGATTACAGGCTTGCGCCAACACATCAGGCCCTAACAAACATTTCTTGAGCTCCTACTATATACCAGGCACTATAACAGGTGCCCAGGAAACAGCAGTGAACAAGGTATAAGAGTTTCTGCCCTTGGCCGGGCGTGGTGGCTCACACCTCTAATCCCAGCACTTTGGGAAGCCGAGGCAGGTGAATTACCTGAAGTCAGGAGTTCGAGACCAGCCTGACGAACATGGTGAAACCCTGTCTCTATTAAAAGTACAAAAATTAGCGGGGCATGGTTGTGCATGTCTGTAATCCCAGCTACAGCTACTCGGGAGGCTGAGGCAGGAGAATTGCTTGAACCCCGGAGGCGGAGGTTGCAATGAGCTGAGGTCACGGCGCTGCACTCCAGCCTGGGCAATGAGAGCGAAACTCCGTTATAAAAAAAAAAAAAAAGTTTCTGCCCTCGCAGAGCTTATAGGGTAGCAGGAAATTGATGCAGTTTGAAAGTTTGTCTCCTCCAAATCTCATATTGAAATTAAATCCCTAATGTTGGAGGTGGTGCCTGGTGGGAGGTGTGTGGGTCATGGGGACAGATCCCTTATGAATGGCTTGGTGCCCTCCCCAAGGTAATGAGTGAGTTCTCTCTCTACTAGTTCATGTGAGAGCTGACTGTTTAAAGAGCCTGGCATCTCCTCCCCTCTCCCTTGCTCCCTCTTCTCAACAAGTGACATGCCGGCTCCTCCTTCACCTTCCGCCATGAGTGGAAGCCTCCTGAGGTCCTCACCAGCGGATGCTGGTACTATGCTTTTGTTTTTCTGAGACAGGGTCTCACTCTGACACTCAGGCTAGAGAGCAGTGGTGTAATTATGGCTCACTGCAACCCTGACATCCTGGAATAAAGAGATCTTTTTACCTTAGCCTCCCAAGTAGCTGAAACCACAGGCATGCATCAATGCACTATCATGCCTGGCTATTTTTTTTTTATTTTTACTAGAGACAAGATCTCACCATGTTTCCCAGGCTGGTTTCAAACTTCTGGGCTCAAGCAATCCTCCTGCTTCAGCCTCCCAAAGTGCCGGGATTACAGGTGTGGGCCACTGCTCCCAGCCTGGCACCATGCTACTTGTATAGTCTGCAGAACTGTGAGCCAAATAAATTGTTTTTATTTATAAACTATCCAGCCCGAGATGTTTCCTTATAGCAATGCAAAATGGACTAATCTAGGAATCACAGGCCAACACTTACCAGACTGTGATGAGCACATGACAGAAGTACAGAGTGGGACTGAAACGTTCTCCAGGGGCTTCTTGTTGCATCATAGAGAGTGGGGTGAGACATCTCGGCTGAGGCTAAAGATGAGCAAAGATGAGAGCGAAAGAGTGATGATGGGGGTAGGGAGAGGGTTTCCTGAAGGACCAGTAAAGTCCCCCAAGGAAACTAACATTCCTTGTGGCTGGAGGGTAGGGATTTGGGGAGGGTGGTGCAGGATAAAGCTGGGAAGGTGAGTGGAGACCAGTTCTTACCAGGCCCTGTGGCCAAATTAGTTTGGACTTCATCTTAAAGGCAATGGGCAGTCACCAGCAGGTTTTAATCAAGGACTATTCTGACCCAAATTTGCCTTTTAGGAGAATTCCTCTGGCTTCAGTGAACAGGCCGAAGTGAGCAAGCCTATAGAAGTCAGGAAGACAATTGGAGGCCCTCACAATAAACCAGTGTAAAAGAGAACATAGCCGGCCATGGTGGCTCCTGCCTGTAATCTCAAAACTTTAGAAGTCCAAGGTGGGTGGATGGCTTGAGCCCAGGAGTTTGAGACCAGCCACAGCAATGTGATGAAACCACATCTCTACAAAACACAAAAATTAGCTGGGCATGGTGGCTCGTACCTGTGGTCCCAGCTACCCCAGAGGCTGAGGCGGAAGGATAGCTTGAGCCTGAGAAGTTGAGACTACAGCGAGCCAAGATCAAACCACTGTGCTCCAGCCTGGGCAACACAGGGAGACTGCCTCAAAAAAAAAAAAAAAGGAAAAAAAGAAAAGAAAAAAAGAAAAAGATCCCATTCTTCATTTATTAGTGCCCTAATATTCTCATGAGAACCTTGGTGATACAGTGAATTCAACTGTCATTGTAATTCAGCAACCAACACATTTAAGTTTGTGTTTGACTTCCAATAATATCAGCCCTGTGGATACAAGAAATAAGGAATTGTGTTTGGGCTATCATGGAAGCTCTCTGGATCTTAGACCATGACTTATGCTGACAGGTAAAGACTTGAGCTTTTTGTTTTTCTCTCTGTAAGTGCTCAAGTGCAGCGGTCCCCAACTTTTGGGGGACCAGGGACCGGTTTTGTGGAAGACAGTTTTTCCATAGACTGGGGGCAGCGAAGGTCAGTTTTGGGATATATCAAGCACATTACATTTATTGTGCACTTTATTTCTATTATTATTACATTGTAGCATATAACGAAATAATTATATAGCTTACCATAATGAAGAATGAGTGGGAGTCTTGACCTTCTTTTCCTGCAACTAGATGGTCCCATCTGGGGGCGATGGGAGATAGTGACAGATCATCAGGCATTAGAGTCTCCTAAGGACAGAGCAAGATAGATCCCTTGCATGCACAGTTCACAATAGGGTTCGTGCTCACATGAGAATCTAATGTTGCTGCTGATCTGACAGGAGGCAGAGATCAGGTGGTAATGTGGGGACTGGCTGTAAATACAGATGAAGCTTCGCTTGCCCACCCTCTACTCACCTCCTGCTGTGTGGCCCAGTAGAGGCCTGTGATGCAGGGATTAGGGGCCCCTGCTCAAGTGCATCCAAAAGGATTCTTCCCACACCAGTCTTCATAGTGGTCAAGTGCAGCAGCCACTTAGCTCCCATGGCATGTGCCTCAGCTGGCATTTCATCACAATCAACAGAAAGTGGTAGCTTGAGTCATTGTGAGGTCCTGGAAATCAATAGCATCCCATGTCCCACCCGCAAGGAGCTCAGCACTGCCCCTTGGAAAACCAAACCTATGCTCAAATCTCAGTTGTCTGGGTCTATCTCCCGGGACCCTTCCTAGCATCAATTCTGTATTTGTCAGAGTCCAAACAGGAGACATAAACCACTCAAAAGTTTAAAGTGTTCAATTTAAAATAAAAAATTATTAATTATAACAGGGCAACAGCATAAGGAGAGATTGGCTACCAAAAAGTAAAGAGAATGCTAGAGAATACAGCACTAGCAGAGGCCAGGCATGGTGGCACATGTTTATAATTTCAGCAATTTGGGAAACGAAGGCAGGAAGATTCCTTGAGGCCAGGAGTTTGAGACCAGCCTGGGAAACACAGTGAGACCCTGTCTCTACTCAAATAAACAAACAAACTAACAACAACAAAAAAAACCTGGGTGTGGTGGCACACACCTATAGTCCTAGGTACTTAGGAGACTGAGGTAGGAGGATTGCTCGAGCCTGGGCGGTCAAGGCTGCAGTGAACCATGATTTCGCCATGCACTTTAGCTTGGGCAACAGAGGGAGACCCTGTCTCCAAAAAAAAAGAGTATAGGATCAGCTGATATAACAAGCAGTAACTGTCCCTACTGTCCCAACGCTGAGATACTGTGATCAAGGAAAAGACTCCCCACTAGGGCTGAGATCCAGCCCCTCCTTGGAGAGGGCACAGTCACGGGTAATTCAATAGCAGAATTGCTGTATTACCACACGGTCGAACATGCTAGCAATCTGCCCTCTGGAATTTGCTGAAAATTCACCCTCTGGGGTGCTAGATTAAGCTATTAATGAACAGTTGTCTCACTACAAATCCACCCAGGCAGGTGCAGAGAAACTGCTGGTCACTGGGTGCTGCTGAGCACCGTGCAGGGCAGCAGCCCGGTGCTGGAGAAGCTCAGTGCCTGTGGAGATTCGCACACCACAACCAGAAAGAAAAGCCTCTTACAAGGTCCCTCTAGAACTATGTACTGACAACATTTAATCATGTACCAGCTGACAGAGGAAGCATTTAAGGAACCCACCTCTACGTTTGCAGATCAGGCAGTGAAGGGTGAATTTGGAACTGATGGGCAGTCATTGGATGGATAGCTGGTACATGACATATTTCCCTCTACCAAGAAAGGGAAGAGAGAAAAGAGAGAGAGGACTGGGCATGGTGGTTCCCACCTATAATCCCAGCAGCGTGGGAGGCCAAGGCAGGTGGATCACTTGCATCCAGGAGTTAGAAACCAGCCTGGGCGACATAGTGAAACTCTGTCTCTACTAAAAATAAAAGAAATTAGCTGTATGGCGGAGTTTGACTGTAGTCCCGATTTCTCAAGAGGCTGAAATAAATGGATCACGAGTGTCTGGGGGTTCGAGGCTGCAGTGAGCCGTGTTCACACCACTGCACTCCTGCCTAAGTGACACAGAGAGATCATGTCTCAAAAAAAGAAATGTTGGTGAAAATGTGGAGAAACTGGAACCCACATACATTACTGGTGGGAACACAAAATGGTTTAACTACTTTGGGTGTTTCTTTTCTTGTCATTTTATTTATTTATATTTTTACTTTTTTTGTGTGACAGAGTCTCACTCTTTTGCCCTGGCTGGAATGCAGTGGTGTGATCCTGACTCACTGCAACCTCCACCTCCTGGGTTCAAAAAATTCTACTTGCCTCAACCTCCCGAGTAGCTGGGATTACAGGCATCCACCACCATGCCCAGCCAGGCTGGTTTTGAACTCCTGACCTCAAGTTATCCACCCACCTCAGCCTTTCGAAGTGCTAGGATTACAGACGTGAGCGACCACATCTGTCTTCTTGTCATTTTAATTTGATTTTTCAAAAACCAAGACAAGGTCTTTCTATCTTGCCCAAGCTGGTCTCTCTTTACTCGTAGGCTCAAGTGATCCTCCCACCTCAGCCTCTCATGTAGCTGGGATTACAACTGTGAGTCACTGCACCTGACTGGTGTAACCACTTTGGAAAACAGTTTCTCAAAAGCTAAATGTACAGTATCATAGAATGCAACAATTTCTCTCCTAGGCATATATCCCAGAGAAATAAAAATGTATGTCTACACAAAAACTTGTACATGAATCTTCATAGCAGCATTATTCATAATAGCCAATACATGGAAACAACCCAAATGTTCATCAACTGAAGAATAAACAAAATGTGGTGTGTCTCTACCATGGAATATTACTAAGCCAAAGAAGGAACGAAATACACATGCTATGACAGGAAGGAACTCTGAAAACACTGTGCTAAGAGGGAAAAAAAAGCCAGCCACAAACGATCACATATTGCACAATCCTATTTATATAGAAGGTCCAGATTAGGCAAATCTATAGTGACAGAAAATAGATCAGTGGTTGCCTATTGGGAACACAGAAGCATGGGGGGGCAGTAAGCCAGTGGCTTACTCCCCGCCATGTTCTTAGCTAGTGGCTAAGAACAGTGGATTTCTCTATAGGGTAATGAAAGCTTCTAAAACGGATTGTGGTGATAGATCACAGCTCCATCAATATTCTAAAAACCACTGAATTGCATACTTTGATAAATAAATTGCATGGTATGTGAACTACATTTCAATAAAGTTGTTATTTTACAAAAAGAAAATAGCGGGCTGGACACAGGTGGCCCATGGCTGCCTATAATCCCAGCACTTTGGGAGGCTGAGACAGGAGGATCACTTGAGGACAGGAGTTTGAGATCATCCTGGGCAGCATAGCACAATCCCATCTCTACAACAAAAAAAATAAAAAATTTAGCTTTGCATGGTGGTGTACGTCTGTAGTCCAAGCTACTTGGGAGGCTGAGGTGGGAGTATTGCTTGAGCCCAGGAGTTTGAAGCCACAGCGAGCCATGATCACACCACTGCATTGCAGCCTGAGTGACAGAGCAAGATCCTGTCTCTAAAAAGGAAAGAAAAGAAATGCAAGTTTTTATCACTTTGTGAGAGTAACCAAGTTTGTGGAGAAACAGATAAGAACAAGAGCAATGAATGGTGAGAGTGAGAGGCTGGTTAGGCTCATTGCTAAAGGGACTTCTGAAAAATTCATTAGTAAAATCACAGCTCTGGGGGTCAGTCAGGCAGTCAAATGACGAACGTTAAATCCATTACAAATGCCCATCGTCTTTCTTTACATCCCTTCTAATGAAAAATTCCTAAGTGCCTAAATAGCAAGTGTTCTCAAATGATAACAGCTGTTTATTAAAGAAATAACATCTCAAATTTTAAAAACCATGAGTCAAATACTATTTTCTTCCTCCCATTTAACAGGTGTGCAACCTAAACAACAAAGAATTTAATTTTTCTAAGTGGCAGGGCACAGATTTAAATCCTATCACTTTGGCCTCAGAGTTTGTGCTTTATTTTACTTTATTATTTTAAAAGTCATCGTTTTTAAAACCAAGAGACTTATGCAAAATTCTGCTAGGATTCAAAACAAGCCTCTTGCTTTTCCTGACCATGGATACAGGCAGGGCTCATGCTGCATTTTCTTTACTTATAATTGGATGGAGACATGATGGATGGAGACACGATGACAGGAGTTCTCTTGGTCATTGTGCACCAGAAAGGAGAGTGAAGAGAGGCACAGGGAAGCCAGTCTTACCATGTTTGAGCAACTGAACCAATGTCAGCCTCAGCCTACCTGCACAATTACATTTTTGTGAGAAAAACAGGCATCTCCCTATTTTGATAATCACAGCTAGCTACAGTAACAAACAATCCTAAAGTTATTCTTAGTAACATTATTCCTACAGCCTCAATCCTTTTAACTTATTATATTAGCTGTCATTTCTTCATTTTTCCTGACATCTAATTGATAACCAAAAGCTTACGTTATTAAATAAGCTTTGGGTTAACAGGATCAATGAATGAAGAGTTTAAAGATACCAAAAAAAAGTTCACAGAAGTACCTGCCAAATGTGCCAACTAACTACTATGAACTAATTTACTTTTGAGAAACATGCTATTTCTTATATGCTACTGACAGTGCCTGTAAAAATGGTGCACATTAACTGGCTGTTTTATTTTCTCCCCAATCTTAATATCTAATATCCATAGACTGAGATTAGGGCACCAACGTACACAATGTAACTTCATACCAGAGTTAGAAGGGGACACGAAGTGTAGAAATCATAATCTTATCCATAAAGTTCCTGTCACCTTGGAATTAACCTCCCCTTTACATAGTCTCATTGTTCATCCTGTTCAAATCTTTATAGGTTCAGGCTCAGGTCTCTGTGGTCGCACAGTGTGTCTTTTTACTAAAAGGAACACCTCATGCACTTTACAAGGAGCTCCTTCAGGAAAGGATGGCACCTCGTGTAGAGGAGAGATCTCTGATCCTCTAATCTTTTCCAAAAGGAGAAAAGTAAAGGTTTGAATGGATTTTTAGTTCTCAGCATTTTTGAACAGAAATAATCAGGTATTAAGTTGCTCAAAGATGCCCACAAGCTTTCATAGGAGAAACATCTAATTCATAATCAAGAGTTTATGTTATTAAGTAAGCTTTCCTTTCACAGGATGAATGAATGAAGAGTTTAAATATTCACTCTAATCCCCATTTAGTCATCTGGTATACTCTCTGTGAGGTATACTCTCAGTCATCTGGTATCCTTTCTCTTGAGTATGCCAGATGATTAAATGGAGATTACTGCACCACTAAACACCAGTACTGCAAACCCTTATTTAAAAAACAGACACCTAGGACATAAAAAAATGATCCTAGGCTGGGCACGGCGGCTCACGCCTGTAATCCTGGCACTTTGGGAGGCCAAGGTGGGCAGACTGCCTGAGCTCAGGAGTCTGAGACCAGCTTGGACAACACGGTGAAACCCCATCTCTACTAAAATACAAAAAATTAGCCGGATGTGGCGGTGTGCGCCTGTAGTCCCAGCTACTCGGAAGGCTGAGGCAGGAGAATTGCTTGAACCTGGGATGCTGAGGCTGCAGTGAGCAGAGATCATGCCACTGCACTCCAGCCTGGGTGACAGAGTGAGACTTCCAACTCCAAATAAAAAAGAATGATCCTAACGCAGTTATTTCCTTTTGCATTTATGAGGAGATGGAAGAAATACCCATATTTGATGGTTGGTTGGGAACTGTCTTTGATATCGTATGAAGTATTTTAATACTGTGAACATGAAGAGATGAGAACCCTGCAGACCCCGTGGGCATGGAGAGAAGGAAGTACATTAGAGGGTGCTGTAGGAAATACTTTCATTCCAGGCACTGCTTTTTAAACCACCCAACTTTCTCTCCTTAAAAGAATAGAAAAAACAAGACAAAAGATGAAACATTCCACGTGACCCTCTGCACCCTTATTTGTTGTAATAAAGGAAAAGCATTTTAGGGATTTTCTTGAGTGCAGTTTATGATGTGATCCATGTTATTTATTTCCCGTTAATAATTTTCAAAATTTCAATTAAAGACATTCAGAAATTTAGATTTATCACAGGCAGCTGTTCACAGGTAAAACTAGTTTGGTTACCTTCATCTGTATAAACATGTAGCCAGTGAACTGACATAACTATTAAACTGGAGAATCAACAGAAACATGCCAAGGACTGGCCCTTACCTTCCACAGTGACCTCAATTTCAGGAACATTTCATTACTCTCAGGGTTTCATGGTCTTTTTAGAAACTGTGAAGCTGTAAAATAAAGCACAGAATTACTTTAGTATACTGTAGAAAAAAATACAGAAGGAGATGCTTTATAAGAGCAGAGTATTAAAATTCATTCAGTTTGGCTCTTTTCAAAGAAACCTGCAGAATTAAACTTGTAGTGTAATCCTCCACAGGGGACTCAACAAAGCCATGGAAACATGAATGAAGTGGGATTGCAAATGTGACGCTTCCAACAAAATTTTTTTTTAAAGAAAAAGAGGTCCATTAAATAAAATACGTTAAAAAGCCAAGAAATTAACTGCAAGTCCCACAAAGAGAGTGGCCAATGATTCTGTGTGATTTAAGGAATGCTGATAAAAAATGTCTTAATGCAGTGAAATATAATACGAAATACAGGTAAGCTCTTACCTTTAGTGTTTATTTTATTAGCCACTACAGGAGGCAAGTAGGAAATAACTAGTTCAGGTCTAGAAAGAAAACCAAGAAATGGTGGCCTCACAGCTAGTAAAACAGTTGTGATATGACCAGGGTTTTTTCCTAAAGGTGTTCACAGAGTCATCCTGTAATGTCACAATAATTCCTATGATTGTGGATGAAAACCCTGACTTTTCCTTCCCATGACTGGCAAGTAATTGTATGAAGAGTAAATTACTTCTTTCATGAAAAAGAAAATTAACACTAGTGTACTTTCTTCAGCCACTAAAATTCTGCAGAAACGCAGATATAATTAAAAAAAAAACTCAATCATCAGGCCGGGCACGGTGGCTCACACCTGCAGTCCCCATACTTTGGGAGGCTGAGGTGGGTGGGTCACCTGAGGTCAGGAGTTTGAGACCAGCCTGACCAACTTGGTGAAACACCGTCTCTACAAAAAATACAAAAATTAGCCAGACATGGTGGTGCATGCCTGTAATCCCAGCTACTTGGGGGGCTGAGGCAGGAGAATCACTTGAACCTGGGAGGTGGAGGTTGAAGTGAGTCAAGATCGTGCCATTGCACTGCAGCCTGGGCAACAAGAGTGAAACTCTGACTCATAAAAAGGAAAAGAAACTCAATCATCAATATTTACTTGCTAATAAGATTGACCCAGGAATAATAGAGCAGATAAAACCCAGCAGATTAAATTTCATTCAAGTACTTAGGCATAGTGCAAGCCACCACAGTGTGTCTGAACATCGTGGAGGCAGTGGTCACTATTCTTGCACTGATGAAGATGACTGAGTACAGGATGGGGAATGGAGGGGCAATGGAGAGTGCCAGGACTGCAGCTCAGAGCCAGGCTTTTCCATCAAGGACTTAACAGCCACACCTGTCACCTCTAGCTAGAAAAACATTTTAGTAGAAATGTCATTTTATTGTTTTAATTCCAGAAATGACTACAGTGGCAAATAGAACTTACTTTTTTATTGTTGTTGTTGTTGTTGTTGTTGCAGAGTCTCGCTCTGTCACCCAGGCTGGAGTGCAGTGTCGTGATCTCGGCTCACTGCAGCCTCTGCCTCCCAGGTTCAAGTGATTCTCCTGCTTCAGCCTCCCGAGTAGCTGGGATCACAGGTGTCCGCCACCATGCTCGGCTTAATTCTTTGTATTTTTAGTGGATACGGGGTTTTGCCATGTCTGCCAGGCTGGTCTCGAACTCCGGACCTCAGGTGATCTGCCCGCCTCAGCCTCCCAAAGTGCTGGGATTACAGACATGAGCCACCACACCTGGCCTAAAACTTACTTTTTACCAACAAACTTGATTTTATTACTCCCACGGACGATCCTTTCAAGTCATGGAATTCCAAACCAGGAGGGCTTCAAAAGGGAATCCTGTCTAGCAAACCTTCTACATACAGGAACTCGGGGTTTGATTCAAACATAGGATATGGTTCTTTTACTGCCTCAGTGAGTCCAAGAGCTTAAGCTGAAAGTGCAAGAGAACATAACTTGTGGAAGATAAAATTTGACACAGACATTCTTTTATCTGTATGTGCATTCTCAAGTACATTATGGACAAGTTCCCTACAATCAAGCAATATTCACTTCATATTGAAGGCATTTTGCTTAGGATATTGGGCAAATCTGAAGAACAAGCCTAAAAAATAAGTACTTTTGGGAGGAACATTTTAACCCTTTCACTCAAAAGGAGAGTTATGTTAGTAGCCAAAATGATCTCTGTGTTCTAAGCAGAAATGACCAAAGGCCATTCCACACACCAGTGGCCCCTGGCAGCCTTTGCATTCCACCAAGAGGCAGGGTAGCTGTTCAAAGACAGGTGGTGTCTATGATGCAACTAAGCAGCACTCAGTAAGTTCATGTCATCAGACACACAGTAGACAGCATTCCTGATAAGAGACAGGAAACATCAGCACCAGGTATTGAGATAACGGACAGGAATGCCCCGGGAATGCTGTGAGTGCTCCCCAGTCCTTACTTCCTTCTCCATGACAGATACCCCCAAAACTGAAACATACTTTCTTGCTGAGCCTGTTCAGAATCGTTCAAGACAGCACTCCAGGAAAACCTCTGTCAACACATCTAAGTATTTGCCACACGTGTTAGCCAGATTTGAAGTACAGAGAGTGGAATGACGCTTATCCCAACGCCACCCTTCCTCTCCCATCCTGACACATGAGAAAGCTGAATCCAAGAGAAATGAAGTCACCTGCTTGGTTTCAACAGCAAGTGTAATAGTAGAAATAAATCAAAGCCTGTTTTCTGGGACCTTCCTTTTTTAGGTCCTAAACTTCTATAATTCATTCAGACATAACCCTTCACTGATAACGTTATTAAATGAAAGACCAACAGTACGGGAAGGACTATGAGTCCCTTCATGTTCATATGAAAGGGCAAGACTCTTATCTCCAAAAAATAAAAAATAAAAAAATATTTCAATTAAAAAAATAGTGTGATGGTTCTTGGCAATGTTTAAATAGAAAAGAAGAGTATCACTTTCAAATAAGCTGACACTTTCTGAACATGTAATAACCAGGGTCACAGAATCACAGAGGCCAGTGAGAAGATTAAAAAGTACCCCTGTGAGCTCCAGTGACACATACACCTCTAGGAAAACTTCCTGTTCCTGTCCCTCCAACGAATCCACAGCAACATAATGTCGGCAAGTGACATGATCTGCCTCTCCTACCTCCAGGCAGCCACAGGGAAAGTGAAGAGCTAAGGGACCATTCCCTGTGTCATTGATAAGTGAGGCTCAATGGGAAACACGAAGCATGAGGGGCACCCAAAGTTAGGTGACAAGTTCAGTATCTCCCCTTTGTCTTCCTGCTTCAAGTATTATCTGCATCTTCCGCTCTTTTCATGATAAAGAAAGCAGCAGCAATAGCAATAGCATGTCTAAATGTGGCACTACCCATCAAGCATCATGGAATTTAATACAGAAGTTTAGGGGTGAAGGAGGGGGGAGGGATAGCATTAGGAGAGATACCTAATGATAAATGATGAGTTAATGGGTGCAGCACACCAACATGGCACATGTATACATATGTAACAAACCTGCACATTGTGCACATGCACCCTAAAACTTTAAGTATAATAATAAAAAAAAAATTAAAACACTTGTTCTACAAGTTTTCATTCATGGATGACTTGAATATGGAGGAGGAAATATAGTACAATTTAAGGAAAGAACTGAACTGGAACACATTCCTTCCCATAACACATGCACTGTGTTATGGTTTTCTGATTCATCTTCATGATAAATTAGCCAAAGGGTCTTGGGTGAGTCACTTAACCTCTCTGGACCCCAGTTTCCTCATTTATAAAGCCAGAAGCCCAACAAAAGAGCTACTGAGGCTCTTCTCTGGTTGAAGTAAGGAGTCGCCTCTTTTGACCTATTTGCTCCCAGATTTTCTTCTGGCAATGCCAGTGTTCCTTGGGGCCCCTCTTTGGAACTCAGGTTTCTCAAACCACTGAACGTAGCTCATCTAGAAACAATCTGTGGTCAATCCCATTACTGGATTTATATCCAAAGGGATAAAAATCATTCTATTTTAAAGACACATGCACGCATATGTTCATTGCAGCCGTATTCACAACAGCAAAGACATGAAATCAACCTAAATGCCATCAGTGGTAGACTGGATAAAGAAAATGTGGTACATATACACTATGGAACACTATGCAGCCATAAAAGAAGAACAAGATCATGTCCTTGGCAGGAACATGGATGGAGCTTGAGATCATTATCCTCAGCAAACTAACACAGAAACAGAAAACCAAATACTGCATAATTCTCACTTATAAGTGGGAGCTAAATGATGAGAACACATGGACACATAGAGGAGAGCAACACATAATGGGATCTTTTGAAGGGTGGAGGGTGGGGGGAGGGAGAAGATCAGGAAAAATAAATAATGGATACTAGGCTTCACACCTGTGTGATGAAATAATCTGTACAATAAACCTCTATGACGCAAATTTACCGATATAACAAACCTGCACTGTACTCCTGAACTTAAAATAAAAGTTAAATTTAAAAAAGGAAAAAAAAAAAGAAGTTTATACAACCCTGGGAGCTTTCAGAACCTGGTGTCCTACCACGTACATCCAAGTTTTCTAAAGCTCTTGACCAGGTAGTAGACTATGAGCCCCCAGGAGTTCACACAGGTTTTCTAGGATCTTCACACTGCTAACCACAGTCATGGCAACGCCTTCATTGCCTTTTTAAACAATTGTTTTCCCAATTGTCCCCTTAAAATTGGGCAGTTTAGGCTGGGCACGGTGGCTCACGCCTGTAATCCCAGCACTTTGGGAGGCCAAGGTGGGCAGATCACTTGAGGTAAGGAGTTTCAGCCTGGCCAACATGGTAAAACCCTGTCTCTACTACGAAATACAAAAATTAGCTGAGCATGGTGGTGGATGCCTGTAACCCCAGCTGCTCGGGAGGCTGAGGTATGAGGTATAAGAATCCCTTAAACCCAGAAGGCGGAGGTTACAGTGAGCCGAGATAGTACCAGTGCACTCCAGCCTGGGCAACAGGAGTGAAACTCCATTACAAAAAAAAAAAGAAGCAGGCCCAAGTCTTTTTTTTTTTGAGATGGAGTCTTTCTTTGTCACCCAGGCTGGAGTGCAGTGGCGCAATCTCAGCTCACTGCAAGCTCCGCCTCCCGGGTTCACACCATTTTCCTGCATCAGCCTCCCAAGTAGCTGGGACTACAGGCGCCCGCCACCACGCCCGGCTAATTTTTTGTATTTTTAGTAGAGACAGGGTTTCACCATGTTAGCCAGGATGGTCTCGATCTCCTGACCTCGTGATCCTCCCCCCTCAGCCTCCCAAAGTGCTGGGATTACAGGCGTGAGCCACCGCACCCTGCCAGGCCCAAATCTTAAAGTAAAACTTTTAGCACAGAAAATAAGAATTGGTGAGAATTCCATTCCCTGGTTACTTACCCCATAGGCTGAAGAAATGCCTCTGCCTCTAAGGATCAGGGCATTCTGTTTTTGATGGCAGAACCTAAGTCAGAATGCAGCACAATTCCTGAAAAGTGACAACATCAGGGTGAGTTATCCTGACCTTGAGATTGCTTCTCTAGCTCTTTCATTTAAAAAAATATATAAGAACCAAGAAGGCGATCCCTCTTGCCACCTCAGTTATTTGAACTCAGCTACTCAAGGTCTATTTTGTCGAGATCAAGGGCTCCCATGAGTGACTGTGAGGCAGATCTGATCACTCAGAGGGGGAAAAGTAACCTTATAAAATCTGAAGATGTGAAAGCAGAACGTAGCTGCTGCTCAGAAACTCTACTAGCCCATCTTGAAAAGAAATCATCTACGAACAGAGTAATTCCCAGTTTCCAATTCTAGGCCTTATAGTTTTGCTGAGTGTTCCCAAACTTTTCTTTTCTTTTCTTTTTAGGAGACAGAGTCTTACTCTATCCCCCAGGCTGGAGTGCAGTGGTGCAATCTCGGCTCACTGCAACCTCCGCCTACTGGGATCAAGCAGTTCTGATGCCTCAACCTCCCAAGTGGTGGGGATTGCAGGTACATGCCACCATACCCGGCTGATTTTTGTATTTTTAGTAGAGATGGGGTTTCACCATGTTGGCCAGGCTGGTCTCGAACTCCTGAACTCAAGTGATCTGCCTGACTCAGAAGCCCAAAGCGCTGGGATTACAGGCGTGAGCCACCGCGCCTGGCCTTCCGCTCTTTCTTATTTTGCCCACCTAACGTAAGAAAACTAAGCTAAAATACATTTTTTACGCAAACCAAAAGGAAGCTCTCTAGGTGGTATGGCTACTATACTCAGGAGACATGAACTTTCCTTGACCCAAAAATGGCTATCTGGAAGTCAGCATCCTCGGAGTACACTTCAGATGCAAACTAGAATACATCAGTGTAAACTAAGGAAGTCCACAGCCTTTGCTTGAGTAAAACTAGATGCAACAGGCCGGGCGCCGTGGCTCACGCCTGTAATCCCAGCACTTTGGGAGGCCGAGGCGGGCAGATCACACGGTCAGGAAATCAAGACCATCCTGGCTACCACGGTGAAACCCTGACTCTACTAAAAATACAAAAAAATCCGGGCGTGGTGGCGGGCTCCTGTAGTGCCAGCTACTCAGGAGTCTGAGGCAGGAGAATGGCATGAACCCGGGAGGCGGAGCTTGCGATGAGCTGAGATCGCGCCACTGCACTCCAGCCTAGGCGAAAAAGCGAGACTCCGTCTCGGGGAAAAAAAAAAAATACACCAGGCGTACACCACGCCTGGCTAATTTTTGAAACTTTTCTACAGATGGGGTTGCATCACGTTGCCCAGGCCAGTCTCGGACTCCTTAGACCAAGCCATCCTCCCGCCTCGGCCTCCCAAAGTGCTGGGATTATAGGGTCCAGCCAGCCTCATGTTTTCTTTAAGCAGTCCCTCCCTGTTGCACCCTTGGATAGTTTATTTTTTTATTTTTTTAGACAGGGTTTACCTCAGTCTCACAGGATGAAGTGCTGTGATGGGACCATAGCTCATGGCAGCCTTGAACCTTGCGGTTCAAGGAGCTGGGAGGTTCAGGTGAAACTACTGAGATGGGGTCGCGCCATGTTGCTCAGGCTGCTCTTTAACTCCTGGCCTGAAGGGATCCTTCCGCCTCGGCCACATCCAGACATAGTTTTCTAGTTTTGACCCACATAAACACTGTGCTGGGTCGGAGTTTGTCAACTACCCATCTCCAGCCAGCAACACAAAGGACCTGGCAGGGAGGTCGCAGTTACCAGGCTCCACTCTAAGGAGAAAACAGCCTAGCTCCACGCACTGTACCATCACTGTAACGTCGCGGAAGGCCCAGAGCTGTGACGCCGCCGAAGACACGCGCCTGTGACGTCGACGAAGGCCCGCGTCTGTGACGTCACCACATACGCGCCCAATCGGAACTCGAGGCGGGGCTGCGGGAGGTGGGGGGAGCTTCCAGAAGCGCGCATGCGCAGACGGGTGGCCACAGCAGCTGGTCAGCTTCTACAGGCTCAGACCCGGCGGCAGGCACCAATAAGCTACAAGGCGAGCTTTACCACTGCCTGGATTACTACTACCTGCGCGACTTCCCGGCCTGCGCGTTGGGCGCAGCAAGGGGTTGACGCTACTGGAGCACGCGCTGCGCACCAACCTGCTGGTGCCTGGCGGGCACAAGCACAAGGTGGCGCAGAAGCTCCTCAATGGACAGCACAAGCCCGCTAGAGCCGGCTACAGCCCTTGCCAGGCACTGGCCTCACCTGAGGCTGTGTAGGTGCGGCCCTCAACACCTAACCCAGCCAGGTACCGGGGACCACAGCAGCGTCCCCTGCTGCCCAGCGCCGCTCATCCTGGGCAGGGTTGGCCCCCTCTGAGGCTGCCCGCATTAGGGAGCTGCACCCCCTAGCTTGACCTCTGATGGCTGTTGCAGCAACATTAAAACCTTTGGAAATTTGTAGGGTGGTAGAAGGGGCTAGGAAACGAAGAAAACATCTTATTAAAAATAAAAGCGATCGGGCCAGGCGTGGTGGCTCACATCTGTAATCCCACCACTTTGGGAGGCCAAGGGAGGTGGAGCACGAGGTCAGGAGTTCAAGATCATCCTGGCCAGGATGGTGAAACCCCGTCTCTACTAAAAATACAAAAGTTAGCAGGGTGTGGTGGCGGGCACCGATAATCCCAGCTACTAGGGAGGCTGAGGCAGAGAATTGCTTGAACCCGAGAGACGGAGGTTGCAGTGAGCCGAGATCGCTCCACTGCACTCCAACCTGGGCGACAGAGCCAGACTCCGTCTCAAAAAGAAAAAAGAATTGCTTGAACCCGGGAGGTTAAGGTTACAGTAAGCCGACATTACGCCACTGCACACCAGCCTGGGTGACAGGACAGGGTGAGATCATATCTTTAAAAAAATATATATGCAAATGAGAGCTTTTCTTCCAGTGCTCATGCTCAAACTGAGTAAAGTAATTTGGCCGGCCCGGTGGCTCAGGGGCCCTTAATTCCAGCACTTTGGGAGGCTGAGGTGGGCAGATCGCTTGAGCTCAGGAGTTCCAGACTAGCTTGGGCAACATGGTGAAACCCTGTCTCTACAAAAACACAAAAAATTAGCTGGGCATGGTGGCGCGGGCTTGTAGTCCTCACTACTTGCGGGGCTGAGGCAGGAGGATCGCTTGAGCACAGGAGGTGGAGGCTGCAGTGAGCAGTGATCTCGCTACTGCACTCCAGCCTGGGCGACAGAGTGAGACACTGTGTCAAAAAAGAAAAAGAAAGTAACTGATCTATGTTTTTGTCTGATTTCCTACAGGATACCAAAGGGCCTGTTCAAGGTATTTTCTGTAACTCCAACTGTAACTTGGTTCTAGAAGGAGAGAATCCATGTTTGGTCAACAAAACTTTTCGCCCTGACTTCAGTTTACTGCTTCGGTATCTTTTCCTTACTAATTGATTGTTAATTAAGTTCTCCCTAGCAAGTATAAAAACCTCTGCCTCCTGGGTTCAAGAAGTTCTCCAACCTCAGCCTCCCCAGTAGCTGGAATTACAGGTGCCCACTACCACGCCCGGCTAATTTCTGTGTGTGTGTGTGTGTGTGTGTGTGTGTGTGTGTGTGTGTGTGTGTGTGTGTATTGAGACGGAGTTGTTCTTGCTCTGTCGCCCAGGCTGGAATGCAGTGGCGCGATCTCGGTTCACTGCAAGCTCCGCCTCCCGGGTTCACGCCATTCTCCTGCCTCAGCCTCCGAAGTAGCTGGGACTACAGGCGCCCGCCACCACGCCCGGCTAATTTTTTGTATTTTTAGTAGAGACAGGGTTTCACCATGTTAGCCAGGATGGTCTAGACCTCCTGACCTCGTGATCCGCCCGCCTCGGCCTCCCAAAGTGCTGGGATTACAAGAATGAGCCACCGCACCCCGCCCACATTTTAGAAAACGAATTCTAAGGCACAGAGAGTTCAAGTACCTTTCCAAAGATGACACAGATAATTAGACAGTAGACCAGGTGGCCTGACCCCAGGACTTTTGCCCTTGACCTCTACACTACCATGTTGAGCACAGCAGTAAAAATTTCATACAGTTTTATCCAGATTTTTCCTGTTGGTTGTGGTAAACCACGTTTTGCTGTTTTGAGACAAGGTCTTGCTCTGTTCCCTAGGCTGCTAGTGTGCAGTGACACAAACATAGCTCACTGCAGCCTCAACCTCCTGGGCTCAGGCAATCCATTTCAGCTTCCCAAAGTGCTGGGATTACAGGAATGAGCCATCATGTCTGGCCCCACACTATATTTTAATGCTTTTTTTGAAAATGGAAACTTTTACCAATGACTCACTTCATTCAAACTAATGATAAGGAAATGATGTTATTCTCTTTTGTTTTGTTTTTGCATTTTTTTTTCTTTTTTGAGACAGGGTCTTGCTCTGTTGCCCAGGCTGGAGTAGGTAGTACAATAATGGCAGCCTCGACCTCCCAGACTCAAGCAATCCTGCCCCTGCTTCCCAAGTAGCTGAGATTACAGGTGCATGCTACCACATTTGGCTAATTTTTGTTGTAGAGACAGAGAGTTTCACTATGTTGCCCAGGCTGGTCTCAAACTCCTGGGCTCAGCTATCCTCCACCCTCAGCCTCCCAAAGTGTTGGGATTATAGGCATGAGCCACTGTACCTGGTTGATGCTGTTCTTTTTAAATGCATTTTTACTTTTTTTTTTTTTTTTTTTTGAGACGGAGTCTCACTCTTTCTCCCAGGCTGGAGTGCAGTGGTGCAATCTCGGCTCCCTGCAGCCTAGTCTTGAACTCCTGACCTCAGATGATCCACCCGCCTCGGCTGCACACAGTGATTTTGCTCATTTTAGATACTAGAACTTTTTAATTAAAAAAAAAAAAATTCTTTTTTTGAGCTGCAGTGCAGTGGCATTATCTCGGCTCACTGCAACCTCTGCCTCCCAGGTTCAAGCGATTCTCCTGCCTCAGCCTCTTGAGTAGCTGGGACTACAGGCGCATGCCACCATGCCCAGCTAATTTTTGCATTTTTAGTAGAGACAGGGTTTTACCATGTTGGCCAGGATGGTCTCGATCTCTTGACCTCATGATCCGCCTGCCTCAGCCTCCCAAAGTGCTGGATTACAAGCATGAGCCACTGAGCCTAGCCAAAAAAGAAAAAAAAAAATGTTTGAGACAAAGTCTAACTCTGTCATGCAGGCTGGAGTACAGTGGCAGAGTCATAGCTCACTGCAGCCTCAACTTCCTTGACTCAGGTGATTCTCCCACCACAGTCTCCCAAGTATCTGGGACTACAGGTCCACGCCACCACACCTGGCTAATTTTTTTATATTTTGTAGAGAAGGAGTTTTGCCACAGGCTGGTCTCAAACTCCTGGGCTCAAGTGATCTTTCAGCCTCACCCTCCCAAAGTGCTAGAATTACAGGCATGAGCCACTGCTCCCGGCCTTTTTAATTCAATTTAAATTATAAATGTGATCACCATAGAAAATATGTGTATTATTTATCTGCTGCTATATAACAAATTACTTGAAACCTAGTGGCTTAAAGTAAATACTTACGGCCAGGCACAGTGGCTCATGCCTGTAGTCCCAACACTTTGGGAGGCCGAGGTGGGCAGATAGCTTGAGTCCAGCAGTTTAAGACCAGCCTGGGCAGCATAGTGAGACTCCATCTCTACAGAAAATGCAAACATTAGCCAGGCATGGTGGTGCAAACCTGTGGTCCCAGCTACTCAAGAGGCTGATGCAGGAGAATCGCTTGAGCCTAGGAGGGAGAGGTTGCAGTGAGCAAAGATCACACCACCGCACTCCAGCCTGGGTGACAGACAGAGTGAGACTCTGTCTCAAAAATAAATTTAAAAAAAAATAATAAATAAATAAATAAAAATACTTAGGATCTCCATTTCTGTGGGTCAGGAATTAAGGAGTGGCATAGCTGGGTCATTTGGGCTCAGGGTGTCTCATGACATTGCAGTCAAGCCATCCACTGAGACTGCAGTCACCTAAAGCCTGTTTCCAAGATGGCTCACTCATGTGACTGCTGACAGGAGGCCTCAGTTCCTGTCACATGAGCCTCTCTACAGGCTGCTTAGGTGTCATGGTGTGACAGCTGGCTTTCCCAAGTGAGTAATCAAAGAGTGAGCAAGGAGGAAGCCACAGTACCTTTTATGATGTAGTTTGCAAAGTTGCAAGCCATCACTTTTGCTTTTTCCTATCTGTCAGAAGGGAATCACGTAACCCAGCCCACACTAAAAGGGATAGGAACTGGGCTCCGCCTTTTGAAGAGAGTATCAGAGAATTTGGGGACATATTTTAAATGACCATACTATGTTTAATTATTGCAAGTACGGTCACTAGAAAAATTGGAAAGTAGGGACAAGAAAAAAAAAAGTCACTTGTAATTCCATGAATCAATGGATAACATTACTAGTTGGATGTACATAATTCCAATATTCAAAATATATATTTTCTCAAAATATAAACACACTATATGTACTGTGGTGTAATCTGCTCTTTCATTTAATGTATGTATTATAAAAAATATCTTCCATGTCAAATATTCTTTCCCTTTTTTTTTTTTAATTGAGACGGAACTTCATTCTTATCACTCAGGCTAGAGTGCAATGGTACGATCTCTGCTCACTGCAACCTCTTCCTCACGGGTTGAAGCGATTCTGCCGCCTCAGCCTCCCTAGTAGCTGGGATTACAAGCATGAGCCACCAAGTCGAGCCAATTTTTTTTTTTTTTTTGAGACAGAGTCTCGCTCTGTCGCCCACGCTGGAGTGCAGTGGTGCGATCTCGGCTCACGGCAAGCTCCGCCTCCTGGGTTCACCCCATTCTCCTGCCTCAGCCTTCCGAGTAGGTGGGACTATAGGCGCCCGCCACCACACCCAACTAATTTTTTGTATTTTTTAGTAGAGACGGGGTTTCACCATGTTAGCCAGGATGGTCTTGATCTCCTGACCTCGTGATCCACCCGCCTCGGCCTCCCAAAGTGCTGGGATTACTGGAGTGAGCCACCGCACCCAGCCAAGCTAACTTTTTTGTATTTTTAGTAGAGACAGGGTTTCACCATGTTGACTAGGCTAGTCTCAGACTCTTGACCTCAAGTGATCACCCACTTCGGCCTCCCAAAGTGCTGGGATTACAGGCATGAGCCACTGCACTTAGCCCCTCATAACATTTTTTAATGGTTGCATACATTTCATCATATGTATGTATCATAACTTATTTAATGAATTCTATTATAGGACACTTAGGTTGTTTACAGGTTTTCCCTGTTTTATACATTTTGTTAAATGAACATCCCTACAGCACATTGATTTGTACAATCATGACTGTTTCTTAAATCCCTAGAAGTGAAATTTTTGGAACACAGTTTGCATAATTTTAAAACTTCAAATGCCTGTTACATAATTGGAGCAGAATTTTTACTGCAATAATCAAGAGACCATTTGGCCAAATTTCTTATCTATGACAACACCTGCAAAAGTTCAAATACTGATAACTGTAAGTGAATTTGTTGAGAGTGACTGAAATCACTATGGAATGAGAAATTGCTATAAAAATTTTACTAAAGAGTGAACTGGCTGGGCGCAGTGGCTCACGCCTGTAATCCTAGCACTTTGGGAGGCTGAGGTGAGCGGATTGCCTGAGCTCAGGAATTTGAGACCAGCCTGGACAACATGGTGAAATCCCATATGTACTAAAAATACAAAATTAGCCAGGGGTGGTGGTGGGCACCTTTAATCCCAGCTACTCGGGAGGCTGAGGCAGGAGAATCCCTTGAGCCCAGGAAGCGGAGGTTGCAGTGAGCCGAGATCCCACCACTACATTCCAGCCTGGGCGACAGAGTGAGACTGTGCCTCAAAAAAAATAAAATAGGGAGATCTGAGTGTGTTACCAACACCACCACACACTACCAAACAGTTTTCCATAGTGGGTACACCAATGTAAACTCCCATTAGAGCTGTATGAATTTCTGTTACACCACATCCTCCTAATCTTTGGCATTGTTAGTGCTTTCAGCTTTAGGATTTTTGGTGACTCTATAGAGGGATCTCTTAGTGGGTATTTTGTTTTTCGTTTTTGGGGTTTGGGGGTCTTTTTTTTTTTAACAAAATATGTTCCAATTTAAAACAGTTCATTTCAGGAGAAAGATATGAAAAGTCAACTTCTATCAGTGTCTGGATTAAGGGTCAAGGCCAGCGGCCATGAGAATTGACACTGAGTCGCTCCTCAGCCCCTCCCATTCCCCAACATGCACGACACATGCATTTCAAATGGTAAAAGGTGTAAAAACAGCATGGTATAGAATATTCTTTCTTAAATAAGGTTGAAATTGTCTGAAATCAGGACAGTGTAATATATAACTATCACTGGGTCCTGTCTGCCAGGCCAGCCGCAGGATCTGCTGCCACCACTGGGGGACGTTAGCACAGGAATGCTATTCTAGGGGAGCCGGGGGGACCCAGGGCGTGGGTCTTGCGGTGGCCAGGGGTTGCTGCCGCCTGGGTGTGACATGGTCAGAGAAGGTGGTCGGCACTAACGAGAAAGCATTGGCAGGTGAGATTCACCAAGGTAAAAACACACACCCCACAGGTGGCCCCACACATGACAAGGGTGGGGGTCGGCTGCCCCTTCCCCGACGTGGGGGTGTCACTGGCATGAGAACCACTGCCTGGGACTCTACTGGGACAGGCACCCCTGCCCCGGGCCTGTAACACCCACCTCTGCTTTTTTGAGGGGTCAAGAGATCAGGCACTCAGACCCAGAGGGCCCAGGCCAAGACGGTTTGGTGGCCCCAGCCTGGCTCTGGGATGCTTGGCACGGCCCCCTCCCCTGGAAGGGCTAATACTTAGCCCGGCGGCGCCCCAGCCTGCATGCTGGGTGATTCCATCCTCCGGCCAGGTTCAGGTCCCCTTGTGCGATCTGGGCCCTCAGAGATGCCACAAGTCCAGGCCCCCTAGAGGGGTCCGCTGCCAGCAATGGATGCACCGGCCCCGCCAGGGGTGGCACCATGTGCTCCCCCAGGGCACCGCTGGACCCCAGCACTCACCATGGGGGGCTTCTGGTGCCAACCCTCTTAAGTAGACACTTGGCACAAAAAAAGGACGCTTCCAGGAGAGACAAAAGAAGAAAAGTGTCGTGGGGAAGCGAGGGGAGAGGGGGCGCCGCCCCGTTTCCCAGTGGGGCTGATCACCAGAAATGTACCTGCCGTGACCTGCACGCGTCTCCCCTGCCCCCTCCACGGGGCTCCCCCGCTTCTCCCCCCAGAAGCCAGCAGACAGTCCCTGTGCACCAGGAGGCCGGGGCAGGCCTGACAGTGGCAGGCGGGAACTGCTGGTCGGGGTGGTCTTATTTGGGGGCTGTTTCTTTTGTAATCTGTCAAAGCCAGAAGCAGCCATGCAGGGTCCCGGCATGGCAGCGGACGAGAGCAGCACGGGCGATCCATCCCTGGGACAGCTATGGGAAGCCCAGACCCACAGAGCGCCACAGTGTTCAGTCAACAGCAGACGAAAAAGCCACCTCCCCAGAAAGAGTCCCCTCGTTCCCCACCTTCCGAGTCTCTCGGGGAGAACCAGTCTGGGTACCTCAGTGCCTAAAGGGGCCCCGGGAGGCAGTCCCTGGGGCTGTGGCTCAGTGCGCGGCTGTGGCCTGGCGGGCTCCCCCTCAGACCGTAGCCATGGCCAGCCAGGCCTGGAAGCTGCCAGGACCGGTGCCTGCAGCCACCTTCCACGCGCCCCTGGCCCAAGTGCGAGTGCTGGCTTCCCGCTCCTCGGGGGCGGGCACAAGTGCATGGGACAAGGGCATGCACGGAGCTGCCTGCCACGTCCCTCTCTCTACCTCTCAGGTACACACCTGAGAATATTCTGTAGAAGTCCCCAGCCCACCCTCACTTGTTTCCAAATTGGGGACAACACAAAGCAGAACAAAACGAAAAGAAATGCCCCCATCCAAGTGGCCTTTCTCTGGGTCTTACTGGGGGACCGTCCCTCCAGCCGCCAAGCCCACGTGAGCTCCAGTGGAGTGCACTCCAGCCAGGGCAGGGTGGCTGTGCAGCCCTCTGGAGCCCCCGGGCAGCCCCAAGCTGCCAATGTTGCCCCTGGAGGCACAGCCCGGAGGAGCCTCGAGCCCCCATAACTCCAGCCCAGGGACCCTCCCCAGCCTCTGCAGAGGGACGGGGTACCCGGCCATAAGACAGGACCCTGGGTATTTCTTCAACCTGTGCAGTGAGGCGTTCTTTTTACCAAAAAAAAAAAAAAAAAGTTTAGGCACTTCCCAGGGTGGGCAACTGAGGGAGGGCCCCACCCCCTCTTCAGGAGTCCAATGGGCAAAACACAGCATTGAGTTGTGAAGAGGAGAGGCGCACTGGGCGTCAGTAACTTAAAAAAAGGGGGGAAATGTTAGTTCCCAAGTCTCCATGCCTTTCGTGATGAAGAAGAAAAGAAGCGGGGAAGAGAAAGAAAAAGCATGTGGGGTTGGAAGGACAGCTGGGGGATGCTGCGGGGTGGGGACCCCCATGCTGGCTGGCAAGGGGCTTCGTGAGGCCCAGAGTCTCTGGGGACACGGGGCGCACGTGTGTTTTAGGTTTCGTTGGGTTTTTTCTTTTTTCTTTTTTTTTTTTTTTAAGAAAAAAGCGAACCATAAGTCAAGGCCAGAAAAGGCTGCCTTTGACGTTGACAAAAGGTGAGAAGGTGCGTGAAGTGTGCGGACAGATATACATCCCCTGATAACGGTTAAATAAAAATCATTTGTTAAAAAAAATAAAAAAAAAAAAAATCCTCCGCGGGCAGAGGCCCCCGCCCCGGCTCAGCAGCGCCGCCTGGCCGGCAGCCGCGGGTTGGGTGTGAAGGAAGGTTTGTCCGGGCCCTTGTCTCCGTCCCGTCTCCCTGGGCCTGGGCGCTTTCAGACCAAGTTGTACTCCTTGAGGCTGAGCTGCAGGATGGTGTCCTTCACGGCCGCGAACATGAAGCGGATGTTCTTCGTGTCGGTGGCGCACGTGAAGTGGGAGTCGATGATCTTGTTGCTGTCGGGGTTCATGTCCACTAACATCTTCAGGATGAACTCCCGGGCCGCCTGGGCGTCCTGCTGGGGCCCGTCGAACTCGGGGAAGTAGTCCACCAGGTGCGAGTACAGGATATTGTCCTCCAGCAGGTCCTTCTTGTTGAGGAAGAGGATGACGGAGGAGTTCTGGAACCAGGGGTAGTCGATGATCGTCCGGAACAGGGCTTTGCTCTCCTCCATCCTGTTGTCATTGTCCGACTACACCAGAACTTGGTCGTATTCACTGAGGGCGACAAGAAACAGGATGGACGTCAGGTTCTCAAAGCAGTGGATCCACTTCCTCTGCGCCGACCGCTGTCCCCCAACATCTACCATCGATGTCCTCCAGGTCGAAACCGGTGGTGGGCACGCGGACCGGCAGCACGTCCTGCTGCGTGAGCAGGTAGCTCGAGGTGGCGATGCAGTCAACGTCGGTCACGCAGTACTTGGCAGAACTTGGGTGGTCCGAGAGCTAGTACTCGCGCCTGCGGTCGTAGCACTCCTGGATGCCGGGGTCGTCCCACAGGGTCTTGATGGCGCTGACGTACCGATGCTCAAAGGTGGTCACCTTCTCCACGTCCACCTCTCGGATCAGGAGCGCATTGGCCTTGTTCTGCTCCTACTTGTAGAGGATCTTCAGCGTCTCCATGGCCCGGATCATGGCCTGCATGGCGGTGAAAATGTTCTGGTAGACGAGCTTGGTGAAGCCCCGCTTGTCCTCCTCTGAGTACCCGGCGCCATGGATGATGCGCATCTGCTTGATGATGGTGCTCTTCCCGCTCTCGCCCGTGAGGAGCAGCAGCAGCCTGAGGGGGCGCCGGGCGTCGCGCTCGTCCCCGGCAGCTGCTTCTGGATCTCGGCGTTGATCCGCTTGGACTCCTTCACCTTATGGCTCAGGCAACACGCCATCATGGACTCCAAAGTCATCGTCCCGGCCCCAGCTGCCACCCCCCGGCCCCCGGCCCGGCCCTGGCCGGAGCCGCCTCGGCCGCCGCCCGCCTCGGCCCTCAGGCCTCAGCCGCCGGCCCTCGGCCCCCGGCCGGCCCGCCCCTCCCCGCCTCGACCGATGCCTGCGAGCCGCCAGGTCCCCGCTGGGGCAGCGCCAGCCTCGGACTCCCGCGCGGCTGCTTAGCCTGCGCCGCCGCCGCAGCCACCGCCAACCGCAGCCACTGCAGCCGAGCGACAGCACCCGAGTTGGGTTTTTTTTTTTTTTTTTGAGACAGAGTCTCAAAAAAAGGCTGGAGTGCAGTAGCGCGATCTCGGCTCACTGCAATCTCTGCCTCCTGGGTTCCAGCGATTCTCCTGACTCAGCCTCCCAAATAACTGGGATTACAGCCGCCCACCACCACACCTGGCTAATTTTTTTGTATGTTTAGGAGAGACAGCTGTTCACCGTGTTAGCCAGGACGGTCTCGATCTCCTGACCTCGTGATCCGCCTGCCTCGGCCTCCCAAAGTGTTGGGGTTACAGGCGTAAGCCACTGCACCTGGCCTAATTTTAGTATTTTTATTAGAAACTGGGTTTCACCGTGTTGGCCAGGCTGGTCTCGAAGTCTTGACCTCAAGTGATCTGCCCACCTCAGCCTCCCAAAATGCTGTGATTACAGGCATGAGCCACCATGCCCTGCCAAAAGTTGCATTTTTTCCGCCCGGGAGAGGAGTCTCACGCTGTCGTCCAGGCTGGAGTGCAGTGGTGTAATCTCGACTCACTACAACCTCTCCCTCCCGGGTTCAAGCAATTCTCCTGCCTCAGTCTCTCGAGTAGCTGGGATTACGGGTGCATGCCACCATGCCAGGCTAATTTTTTTGTATTTTTAGTAGACAGAGGGTTTCGCCATGTTGGCCAGGCTTGTCTTGAACTCCTGACCTCAGGTGATCCACCCGCCACAGCCTCCCAAAGTGCTGGGATTACAGGCACGAGCCACCACGCCTGGCTCTTTTTCTATTTTTTTAAGAAAGGGAGTCTCACTATGTTGCCCAGGCTGGATTCAAACTCTCGGGCTCAAGCAATCCTCCTGTATCAGCCCCCTCAGGAGCTGCGATGACATGCACATGCCACTGTGCTTGGCAACTTTTCATATTTTTCCATTTCCACTGAATTGTAAATAAACTGAAGGCAAGGTCCAAAACCTGTGTGTTCTTGCAGGCTCACCAGCACTATAGATATGTAGCCTGAGCTGGACATATATTTATTTAGGGCATAGAACTTTATTTTCATTTTATTTTTTGTAGAGATGGGATCTCACTATGTTGCCCAGGCTGGTCTCAAACTCCTGGGCTTCCAGCGATCCTCCTGCCTCAGCCTCCCAAAGTGCTGGGATTACAGGTGTGAGCCGCTGTGCCTGGCCTTAGGGCACAGAATTAATGCGGTGTGAAAGGAAGTGCATCTAGCCCAGTCCCCCACTGATGGATTCATCTACATTCACACAGACAAGGTAGGGAGTTCAGGATGAGTTGCTATTATTTACGAAGTGATGATGTTTCCACTTGAAATTATGGTCCTGTGCATTATTCATTCACGCCTCTAACTTTTCAAATCAGGAGACAGTGACTAGAGGCCCTGCCCACCGCCCCCACAGCAAATGTCATGAGAATTTCAGGTCCATCCTGACAACCATCCCCTCTCAGTGCCTGGGTGAGTTTCCTTGGCATTTAAGAAAGCTTACCAGTCTTCTGGCTTCCACCCCAAATCCAAGAAGCAGATTTCTTTCAGCTTTATTGACTTTTTATTAAGGGAGCAAGCAATTTTCTCTGGAAGTGAAAGCATTCTGCAGATGCACAGTTCTGTAGAGGAAATGTAAACCAGACACCTACCCCACAGACAACTTTTATTTTATTTTATTTATTTATTTATTTATTTATTTATTTATTTATTTATTTATTTTGAGATGGAGTATGGCTCTGTCACCCAGGCTGGAGTGCAGTGGTGCAATCCTGGCTCACTGCAACCCCCACCTCTCAGGTTTCAGCAATTCTCCTGCCTCAGCCTCCCGAGTAGCTGGGACTACAGGCGCATCCCACCATGCCCGGCTAATTTTTTTTTGCATTTTTAGTAGAGATGGGGTTTCACCGTGTTAGCCAGGATAGTCTCGATCTCCTGACCTTGTGATCCGCCTGCCTCAGTCTCCCAAAGTTCTAGGATTACAGGCATGGGCCACTGCATCTGGCCCAACTCATTATTCTATTAAGGAGGGACAAGTCTCAGAACCTGCCAAGAGGGGGTGATTCTACCCCTATAGCAAATTTAGAAAATATTAAAAAGGAAAATTAAAAGCACCTGTAACCTTCAAATCCAATGGTAACTACTGTTAAGATTTTGCTGTCTTTTTTTTCCCATTTTCTCTTTTCTTTCCTTCCTTCCTCCCTCCCTGCCTACCTACCTTCCTATTTCTTTCCTTTTCTCTCCTTCCTACCTTCTCTGCTTCCTTTCTTTCATTTTTCTTTCTTTTTCCTTTCCTTTTTCCTTTCCTCTTTTCCTTTCTTCCCTCCCTCCCTCTCTGCCTCCCTCCCTTCCTTCCTCCCTCTTCCCTCCCTATGTTTCTTCCTTCCTTCCTTCCTCCTTTCTTTCTTTTTTCTTTCTCTCTTTTCTTTCTTTCTCTTCCTTCCTTTTTCTCCTTTTCATTGTTCCTTTCTTTCTTTCCTTTCTTTCCCCCATCCTTCCTTCCCACCTGCCTGCCTTCTGTTTGCTTTGCATCAGATTTTAAAACACATTGGGAATGATGCTTAACATTATGCTAGGACAGTTTTCTACATAGTTATACTTCAAAATTTTTAAAAAAAATAAATAACACAAATGGGTGTACCATAATTTAAACATTCACCTGTACAACTTAAACACTG
The DNA here is from genome assembly GCF_009828535.3 of Hylobates moloch. Lineage (NCBI taxonomy): Eukaryota > Metazoa > Chordata > Mammalia > Primates > Hylobatidae > Hylobates > Hylobates moloch. The sequence goes on along the minus strand of NW_026652276.1, from coordinate 105,366,301 downwards.
AAATTTTTTATTCCTATAGTCGATATTTGTATGTGCATTTTTATATGTTGTTGATTATTATCTTAGGATAGATGTCTAGAAATGGAGTTAGTGTGCCAAAAAGTAAATTTTTCTTTTTTTTTTTTTTTTTGAGGCAGAGTCACTCTGTCACTCAGACTGGAGTGCAGTGGTGTGACCAAAGCCCACTGTAGCTTCAGTCTTCTGGGCTATGCAAGCAATCCTCCAGCCTCAGCCTCCTGAGTAGCTGGAACTACAGGTGTGTACCACCATGCCCAAATAATATTTTTTAGAACTTTTTGTAGAGATGAGGTCTCACTGTATTGCCCAGGCTGGTCTTGAGCTCCTGAGCTCAAGTGGTCCTCCTGCCTCAGCCTCCCAAAGTGCTGGGATTACAGGCATGAGCCACCACCACTCCCAGCCTAAAAAGATTTTTAAGACTTGTGACACACTGTACTGAATTGCTCTCTGGAAATGTCACAATTTTTGCTTATCATGGAGGTACAGTTTTCTGTACACTCATAGGCATAAAATACAATCCTAAATTTTTATCTTGGCCCCGTGTGGTGGCTCACACCTATAATCCCAGCACTTTGGGAGGCCAAGGTGGGAGGATTGTTTGAGCTCAGGAGTTTGAGACCAGCCCAGGCAACATAGGGAGACCTCATTTCAAAAAAAAAAACAAAAAAACAAAACTAAATTTTTCATTTTTGACAACTTCACAAATCTCAAATGACATTTATTACTAATGAAGATGAATATTTGTCATCCCTTGTTGGCCCTTTGTATGTCTAAATGGTGAATTGTTCATTCATGTCCTTGGTGTATTATTTAATGTCTTAAATGTTTTTTCTTTTTCTTTTTTTTTCTTTTTTGAGATGGAGTCTCGCTTTGTCGCCCAGGCTGGAGTGCAGTGGGGAGATCTCAGCTCACTGCAAGCTCTGCCTCCCAGGTTCACACCATTCTCCTGCCTCAGCCTCCTGAGTAGCTGGGACTACAGGCACCCACCACCACACCTGGCTAATTTTTTGTATTTTTAGTACAGACGGGGTTTCACCATGTTAGCCAGGATGGTCTCGATCTCCTGACCTCGTGATCCATCCGCCTCAGCCTCCCAAAGTGCTGGGATTACAGGCGTGAGCCAACGCGCCCAGCCTAAATGTTTTTTCTCTATTTATTTGAAGAAGTTCTTTATATGTGAAGCTCATTAACCTTTTATCTGCCACGTGGAGTTTGTCACTTGTCTTCTTGTTTTTGATTTTAAAAAACCATTTATTTCTAGATGGGCATTACCCTTATTAAACAACTAATAAAATGTGTGATATCCAATGATACATTTAAAACAAGACAACCAATATCTTGATGTACATAAAGACAAACTTCAGAAGACAAACATTAAATGTTTTAACATACATTTGAATAAACTCTACTTATAAATTGTTTAATTGGAAAGGGATTTGTGTTCAAAAAATGTTTTCACTGATGGAAAAATAAATCTAACAAAACCAGTATGTGAAAACATTGATTTACAAAGCCAAAATATATCGTATCTTAGTTTCATTTCCTGTATACCTTCAATGAGGTCCCCTCTTTTTTTTTAACAGAGATGGAGGTCTCACTATGTTGTCCAGGATGGTCGTGAACTCCTGGCCTCAAGTGATCCTCCTGCCTCGGCCTCCCAAAGGGCTGGGATAACAGGGCTGAGTCACTGCGCCTGGCTGAGGTTCTCATTAAAAGAAAATAGGCCAGGCGTGGTGGCTCACACTTGTAATCCCAGTCCTTTGGGAGGCCGAGGTGGGAGGATTACGAGGTCAAGAGATCGAGACCATCTTGGCCAACATGGTGAAACCCCATCTCTACTAAAAATACAAAAAGTAGCCAGGCATGGTGGCGGGCGTCTGTAGTCCCAGCTACTCAGGAGGCTGAGGCAGGAGAATGGCATGAACCCAGGAGGCAGAGATTGCAGTGAGCCAAGATCATGCCTCTGCACTCCAGCCTGGATGACAGAATGAGACTTCGTCTAAAAAAAAAAGAAAAAGAAAATAAAGGCCAGGAGCGGTGGCTTATACTTGTAATCCTAGCCCTTTGGGAGTCTGAGGCAGGTGGATCACCTGAGTTCAGGAGTTTGAGACCAGCCTGACCAACATGGTGAAACCCCGTCTCTACTAAAAATAAAAGAAATTAGCTGGCCGTGGTGGCAGGCACCTGTAATCCCAGCTACTCGGGAGGTTGACGCAGGAGAATCACTTGAACCTGAAAGGCAGAGGTTGCAGTGAGCTGAGATTGTGCCATTGCACTCCAGCCTGGGTGACATAGCGAGACTCTGTCTCAAAATAAATACACACCCATGCCAAGCCAGGCTTGGTGGCTCACTCCTGTAATCCCAGCACTTTGGGAGGCCGAGGTGGGTGGATCTCTTGACCCCTGGAGTTTGAGACCAGCTTGGGCAACATAGTGAGACCCTTGTCTCTACAAAAAATAAAAAGTTAGCTGGGCGTGGTGGCTGCTACCTGTGATCCCAGCTACTTGGGAGGCTGAGGTGGGAGGATTGCTTGAGCCTGGGAGGTCAAGGCTGCAGTGAGCTATGATTGCACCACTGCACTCCAGCCTGGACAACAGAGTAACACCTTGTCTCAAAAATACAAACATGAAGCCAGGCATGATGGCTAATGCCTGTAATCCCAGGACTTTGGGAGGCTGAGGCAGGCAGATCACCTGAGGTCAGGAGTTTGAAACCAACCTGGCCAACATTGTAAACCCCATCTCTACTAAAAATACTAAAAATAATCAGCCGGGTGTGGTGGCACATGCCTGTAGTCCCAGCCACTCGGGAGGCTGAGGCAGGAGAATTGCTTGAATCCCAGAAGCAGAGGTTGCAGTGAGCCAAGATTGTGTCACTGCACTCCAGCCTGGGCAACAGAGCAAGACTCCGTCTCAAAAAAAAATACATGGATGCATAGATACATATACATACATACTACATGTATACATACATACTGCATGCATACATACATACCAACACCAGGTTCGATGCCTGTCCTGAGTGCCCACCAGACCCCAACCCCAGCAATCAGCTTGGCTACCATCCACCAACACCCCCCAAGCACGTTCTGACCTCTTAGCAGCAGGGGTGGGCCATTTATCCCAGAATCCCCACATCATATCAGGCCTCTCTCCGCAGTTCTGTTGGAGGGAGGGAAACAACCAAATCATCCATCCCAGGGTCCCTGCCACCTTCATTCCCCAGCCCCCTCCCCAGATTCTTAACCCTTTTCAGGCCCTGCAGGTCTCAGTCCCCCACAAGCAGTGATCAAACTCCCACTGTGCCAAGCCCAGGAGCCCCAGAGCTCCCAGATGGTTAAGAAGGGGGATCCCCAGATGGTTCACCCCAGGACAGTGAGCAGGTGCCTGGCTCGGCCACCCCTGGAGATTGTGGTCCCTGGAGACAGGGCACGGGGAATCTCTCTCCCTGGTGGAGGTGGGGAGCACAATCCTGGAGGACCAGAGGTGATGGCAGCAGGGATGCCTTCTGCAGTGGCGACCGCGGTGGGCCCCGACTGCCTGGAGGGGCAAGGCTGGGGGCAGGGTGGCCCTGGACTTGGCTGACAGGTGTCATTTCCTGCTTCCCTTCACAGGTCAGACAAGGGCGGCATGTCTGAAGACTGCAGGCCAGGTGAGAAGGAACAGGGCCCACTGTGTGTGTCGTGGGCCGGGAGGGCAACCACCAGCCTTGGGGAGGAGCTCAACTCAGCCCATGAGCCTGGAGTGCTAATGAGCCTCCTCTGCCCACCTGCATCTCCCAGGCCTCGCAGCGCCGAGGTGCAAGGCATGCTGGGAGCTTACTGGGGTCAGGGACGTGGAGAGCTGGGTGCTGGCATCACCACTGCCTCCTGTTGATGCCCAGACCCAGGCTGCAGGCTCTTGGACCAGCAGCCTCCCCTCTGGGGGGCCTCAGTCACCGGGTCTGTAAATTGGAGCCTCTAAGCCTGGCCTGAGGGCCTGCCTGACCTCCTGTTCCAGTCTTGGCAGGAGCCAGGGGACTGACATGACTTGTCCTAAGCAGGGCCTCACTAACAAGTTACAGACATCAGTATGTTCTGGAAAGACTCACTCTGCCCGGTCAGGTTCGTGCCAGACTTGACCTCTTTCCTCCTGCCAGACGGATCCTTCCTTTCCTCCTTGCAGGAACCTCCGGGGAGCTGGGTTGGCTGAGGCCGATCAAAATTGAGCCAGAGGATCTAGACATCTTTCAGGTCACTGTCCCAGGTAAGCGACAGGCATCTGACCACCCCCTGCAGAAATCAGGGCTGTACTGTTAGCCTCCTGAGGGTCTGCCCTGGTGAAGAAGAGGCCTCCAGGCCACTGTTTCTCTCCGTGGATTCTGAGAGCCATCAGGGTATTGTGAATACTTTTTCTGACCACATCTGCCCCCTGTGTTGTGAATCAGTGTTCTTAGTTCTGATGTTCCAGAAGGTCCCCTCAAACTTCACCTCCCTGGCTTGGCTTCCCTGGGATTTGTGAGGCTGGAGAGAGAAAAAGGCATGAGCCTGAGAGGCTCCAAGTTGGACCCTTCCCCATGCCAAGCCTCATTTTCCACATCTTCAGAGGAGAGGGTAGATTTGGGCGCTGGAGCCTCAGTATGGGGTGACTGTTAGAAGCCAAGAGGGTGCCGGGCACAGTGGCTCATGCTTGCAATCGGCATTTTGGGTGGCTGACACGGGAGGATTGCTTGAGGCTAGGAGTTCAAGACCAGCCTGGACAACATAGCAAGACTCCCATCTCTACTAAAAATACAAAAAATTAACCAGATGTGCTGGTGTGTGCCTGTTGGTGTAGATTCTCAGTAGGCTGAGGCAGGAGGATCACTAGGGCCCAAGAGTTGGAGGCTGCAGTGAGCTGTGATCGCACCACTGCACTCCAGCCTGGGCAACAGAGGGAGACCCTATCTCAAAAAAAAAAAAAAATGGCCAGGCGCAGTGGCTCACATCTGTAATCCCAGCACTTTGGGAGGCCGAGGCAGGTGGATCACCAGAGGTCAGGAGTTTGAGACCAGCCTGGCCAACATGGTGAAACTCCATCTCTACTAAAAATACAAAAATTAGCCAGGCATGGTGGCTCACGTCTGTAGTCCCAGCTACTCGGGAGGCTGAGGCAGGAGAATCACTTGAACCCGGGACGCAGAGGTTACAATGAGCCGAGATAGTGCCACTGCACTCCAGCTTGGGCGACAGTGTGAGACTCCATCTCGAGCAAAAAAAAAAGAGAGAAAGAAAAAGACCCTTGCCTGTGGGGAGACTGGGCTGGGTGGGCCCTGAGGGACTGTGACAGGAGTATGACAGGCAGAAGACACCCATGTCATTTGGAGTTTTGTCTTCAGACGCCTTGCCAACCTCTGAGGAAATGACAGAATCGATGCCTGGGCATCTGCCATCAGAGGATTCTGGTTATGGGATGGAGATGCTGACGGGTAAGAAATGGAGCTGGGCTGGTGGTGCTTGGGATTCATCTCCCCGGGAAGCAAATGGAAAGGGGTGGGCCAGGCAGACCCCAGGCTTTTCTTGATTTTGACCGCCTCTAGTAGAAGAAACCCAATATATGCCTGACCCCAATCCAAGGTTGGGTTCCTTTTGGAAACCTCAAGTAGGCTCTATTTATTTATTTAGAGACCTCGGTGTGATCTCGGCTCATCGCAACCTCTATCTCCTAAGTTCAAGTGATTCTCCTGCCTCGGCCTACTGAGTAGCTGGGATTACAGGCACGTGCCACCATGCCTGGCTAATTTTGTATTTTTAGTAGAGACAGGCTTTCGCCATGTTGGTCAGGCTGGTCTCGAACTCCTGACCTCAGGTGATCCACCTGCCTCGGCCTCCCAAAGTGCTGGGATTGCAGGCGTGAGCCACCGTGCCCGACCATAGGCTCCATTTCTAACAAGGCCCAGCATGCTTCCCAGGAGCCACCTGTTGGGATTAATTTGTCCATTTATCCAACGACTATTTATTGAGCATCTATTGTGTACCAGGTCCTGTGTAAGGGGCTGGAGACAAAGCAGTGAACCAAGCAGAAGTCCCCACCTCCTGGGGTGCACATCCTCCTGTGAAGAGATAGACGGATAGTAATCAAATAAGTAAAACAGACAGGCTAAGGTGGCTCATGCCTGTAATCCCAACACCTTGGGAAGCCAAGACAAGGGGATTACTTGAGGCCAGGAGTTCAAGATCAGCCTGGGCAACACAGAGAGACCCATCTCTTAAATTTTTTGACATGGATCCTCACTCTGTAACCCTAGCTGGAGTGCAGTGGTGCGATCTCAGCTCACTGCAACCTCCGCCTCCCGGGTTCAAGCAGTTCTCCTGCCTCAACCTCCTGAGTAGCTGGGATTACAGGTGCCTGCCACCACGCCTGGCTAATTTTTTTGCATTTTTAGTAGACACGGGGTTTCAAACTCCTGACCTCAAATGATCCTCCTTCCTCGGCCTCCCAAAGTGCTGGGATTACAGGCGTGAGCCAACGCACCTGCCTCAACAAATATTTATTGAGCACCTACTGTGTACTAGGTCCTGTGCAAGGGGCTGGGGGAAAAGCAGTGGACCAAACAGATGTCCCCACCTCCTGGGGTACACATCCTCGTGTGGAGAGATAAGAAGTAAGCAAATAAGTAATATAGGCAGGGCAAGGTGGCTCACGCCTGGCTCACCTCCCAGGAAGGCCCTCAAAAGGGCTCTGGCAGCTTTGCCCCCTACACAGGCATGGGACACAGGGGTTGAGATTCCTGGCCCTGTGGCACCGGGTGGCCTTACAGCAGCCATGTCTCTGCAGCCAAGGCCATTGGCATCTTGGAACCCGTCAAGGTGCCATACTCCAAGTTTCTGATGCACCCAGAGGAGCTGTTTGTGGTGGGGTTGCCTGAAGGCATCTCCCTCCGCAGGCCCAACTGCTTTGGGATCCCCAAGCTCTGGAAGATTCTGGAGGCCAGAAACAGCATCCAGTTTGTCATCAAGAGGTAAGGCCCGACCAGGTCCATGGGAGACAGCACCAGGCCTGCTCAGCACCCGGGGGCAGGAGCAGCACCAAATCGCCATCAAGCGATTCTTGTGCCTCAGCCACCCGAATAGCTGGGACCACAGGTGTGTGCCACCATGTCCAGCAAATTTTTTGATTGATTGATTGAATTGATTGATTTATTTTATTTTTTTAGAGATAGGGTCTGGCCATATTGCCCAGACTGTTCTCAAACTCCTGGACTCAAGCCATCTCCTGCCTGGGCCTCCCAAAGGGATTACAGGCATGAGCCACTGCGCCTGGCCACAATTTCTTTCCTTTTTTTTTTTCTTTAGACAGAGTCTCACTCTGTCTCCCAGGCTGGAGTGCAGTGGTGCGATCTTGGCCCACTGCAACCACAGCCTCCTGGGTTCAAGCAATTCTCCTGAGTCAGCCTCTCAAGTAGCTGAGACTACAGGTGCCCGCCACCACGCCTGGCTAATTTTTGTATTTTTAGCAGAGATGGGGTTTCACCATGTTGGCCAGGCTGGTCTTGAACTACTGACCTCAAGTGATCCAGCCACCTCAGTTTCCCAAAGTGCTGAGATTACAGGCATGAGCCACTGCACCAGGCCTCCTTTCTTTTCTCCTTTTTTTTTCTTTGACAGCAAGGTGTTAAATGGGGTTTGGCTGCAGTTGGCAGACAAGAGGCTCCCCAGGCCTGCCAGACCCAAAGCCACCGAGCTGACCCCTCTCACAGTCTCAGGAGAACAGTGTTCAGTTTGCCCAGATGCAGAATGGGAACGTCCCATCAGCTCACGGGTTCTCCAGGCTGGCGTGTTAGTGTCCTGGGCCAGGGGCTGGGGGCAGTGCCCCATCGTCCCAGGATGGGAAAGTCCAGCAGTGGCTTCTCCAGGCTCTGTTTCCTTGAGCATGTTGTGTTTTTGCCAGTGAGGGCCCAGGGCAGCACCCATGGATACACCCTGTGTGCCCAGCTAGGATAAAAAGTCCCTTTGGAGAAGGCGGTGGCAGTTATTGAGTAAAAATGTGGTCGGGGGATTTCAGGAACAGTGGTTCATGCCTATAATCCCAGCGCTTTGGGAAGCTGAGGTGGGAGGGTTGCTTGAGCCCAGGAGTTCAAGACCAGCCTGGGCAACATAGCAAGACCGTGTCACTATAAATTTTTTTTTTTTTTTTTTTTTGAGACGGAGTCTCACTCTGTCGCCCAGGCTGGAGTGCAGTGGCGCGACCTCGGCTCACTGCAAGCTCCGCCTCCCGGGTTCACGCCATTCTCCTGCCTCAGCCTTCCGAGTAGCTGGGACTATAGGTGACTGCCACCACGCCCGGCTAATTTTTTTTTGTATTTTTAGTAGAGACGGGATTTCACCGTGTTAGCCAGGATGGTCTCAATCTCCTGACCTCGGGATCCGCCCATCTCGGCCTCCCAAAGTGCTGGGATTACAGGCGTGAGCCACCGTGCCCGGTCTTTTTTTTTTAAGCTCTGGTGTGGCAACACATGCCTGTAGTCTCAGCTACTCAGGAGGCTGAAATGGAAGGATCACTTGAGGCCAGGAGTTCAAGACTAGCATGGGCAACATAACGAAATCCCATCTCTACAAAAAAAAATTTAAATTAGCTGGGCATGGTGGTGCACACCTGTAATCTCAGCTACTCAGGAGGCTGAGGTGGGAGGATCACTTAAGCCCAGGAGGGGTTTGGAGGCTCCAGTGAGCTATGATTGCACCATTGCACTCCAGCCTGGGTAACAGAGCAAGACCCCTCCTCAAAAAAATAAAAAAACGAAACAGGGAATGAGAGGATCATATTTCTATTTTGTGTTTGTTACTTCTGTGTTACTGTAATTGCATACATTTAGGCTTGGTTCATGGTTGGGCACGATGGCTCACGCCTGTAATCCCAGCACTTTGGGAGGCCAAGGCGGGCAGATCACTTGAGGTCAGGAGTTTGAGACCAGCCTGGCCAACATGGTGAAATCCCATCTCTACTAAAAATACACAAATTAGCCAGGCATGGTGGCTCACACCTGTAATCCCAACTGTGATCTCCCTGTCATCAGGAGACTGAGGCACGAGAATCACTTGAACCTGGGAGGTGGAGG
>NW_026652276.1:105338942-105356807 GCF_009828535.3 Hylobates moloch | reverse complement strand
TTTTTTTTTAAGCTCTGGTGTGGCAACACATGCCTGTAGTCTCAGCTACTCAGGAGGCTGAAATGGAAGGATCACTTGAGGCCAGGAGTTCAAGACTAGCATGGGCAACATAACGAAATCCCATCTCTACAAAAAAAAATTTAAATTAGCTGGGCATGGTGGTGCACACCTGTAATCTCAGCTACTCAGGAGGCTGAGGTGGGAGGATCACTTAAGCCCAGGAGGGGTTTGGAGGCTCCAGTGAGCTATGATTGCACCATTGCACTCCAGCCTAGGTAACAGAGCAAGACCCCTCCTCAAAAAAATAAAAAAACGAAACAGGGAATGAGAGGATCATATTTCTATTTTGTGTTTGTTACTTCTGTGTTACTGTAATTGCATACATTTAGGCTTGGTTCATGGTTGGGCACGATGGCTCACGCCTGTAATCCCAGCACTTTGGGAGGCCAAGGCGGGCAGATCACTTGAGGTCAGGAGTTTGAGACCAGCCTGGCCAACATGGTGAAATCCCATCTCTACTAAAAATACACAAATTAGCCAGGCATGGTGGCTCACACCTGTAATCCCAACTGTGATCTCCCTGTCATCAGGAGACTGAGGCACGAGAATCACTTGCAGTGAGTGAATGGTGCCACACATCCAGCCTGGGACAGAGGAGATCTGTCTCAAAAAAAAAAAATAGGCTTGGTTTGGTTGAAAGTGGCAAGAAAGAAGAAACTCTTAAGGGTTTGTTCCTCCAGGTGAATAGATGATTCTCAAACTGGGAGACTCACAGCGTCCTTTTTGCATACAGTGGTGAGGAGATCCGCTGGGACAGGGAGCTCTTCTGCAGGGCCCGCTCTATGCCAGGAGGGAGGCTGCTGCAGATAGCAAAAAGCTACGTAACAGGGCTGGAGAGCAAGAGTTGTGACCATGCAGTAGAATCAAAGGCTTCGGCAGGCCAGGATGAAGTGCAGCCACATGCCTGGTGTGTCTGGGCATATTAAAAAGGAAGATTGAGCCGGCATGGTGGCTTATGCCTGTAATCCCAGCACTTTGGTAGGCTGAGGTGGGCAGATCACTTGAGATCAGGACTACTGAAAATACAAAAATTAAGGCCGGGCACGGTGGCTCACATCTGTAATCCCAGCGCTTTGAAAGGCTGAGGCGGGCGGATCACCTGAGGTCGGGAGTTTGAGACCAGCCTGACCAATATGGAGAAACCCTGTCTCTACTAAAAAATACAAAATTAGCCAAGTGTGGTGGTGGGTGCCTGTAATCCCAGCTACTCGGGAGGCTGAGGCAGGAGAATTGCTTGAACCCAGGAGGCACAAGTTGCCGAGATCATGCCATTGCACTCCAGCCTTGGCAACAAGAGCAAAGCACCATCTCAAAAAAAAAATGAGCCAGGCATAGTGGCATGCACCTGTAATCCCAGCTACTCAAGAGGCGAAGACAGGAGAATCGCTTGAACCCGAGAGGCGGAGGTTGCAGTGAGCCGAGATCGCACCCCTGCATTTCTGCCTGGGGGACAGAGTAACACTCTTGTCTCAAAAAAATAAATAAAATAAAAAGGGAAGATCACATTTCAGGTGGTTTAAGGATAAACTCGTGATAGACATATAGCCTATCAGATGTGTGAAAACATACAGAAATAAAGATTCACAAGAGATTATGTATAATTATAGTATAGTAATTGGCTCTACTGTATACATGTATACATGTACTGATTGAAGGAACGCTTCGTTCAACAAGTTCCCAGCCTGAGCAATGTGGTGAAACCCCATCTCTAGGGGAAAAAAAAAAATTAGCCAGGCTTGGTGGTGAGCACCTATAGTCCCAGCTACTCAGGAGGCTAAGGTGGGAGGATCACTTGAGCCAGGAGGTTGAGGCTGCAGTGAGCCATGATCGCACCAATGTACTCCAGTCTGGGTGACAGAGTAAGACCCTGTCTCAAAAAAAAAAAAATGTAAATACATTCTGGCTGGGCGTGATGGCTCATGCCTGTAATCCCAACACCTTGGGAGCCCCAGACGGGAGGATCGCTTGAGCCCAGGAGTTTGAGACCAGCCTGGGCACTGTATCCAGACCCCATCTCTACAAAAAATTTTAAAAATTCTCACACCTGTAATCCCAACACTTTGGGAGGACAAAACGGGAGGGTCGCTTGAGGCCAGGAGTTCAAGACCAGCCTGGTCAACATAGCGACCCCAACTCTATTTGATTATTATTATTATTTTATTTATTTATTTATTTTGAGACAGAGTCTCATTCTGTCGCCCAGGCTGGGGTGCAGTGGCGCAATCTTGGTTCACTGCAAGCTCCGCCTCCCGGGTTCACGCCATTCTCCTGCCTCAGCCTCCCAAGTAGCTGGGACTACAGGCGCCCGCCAACACTCCGGCTAATTTTTTGTATTTTTAGTAGAGACTGGGTCTCACCATGTTAGCCAGGATGGTCTCGATCTCCTGACCTGGTGATCCGCCCGCCTCAGCCTCCCAAAATGCTGGGATTACAGGCGTGAGCCACCGCGCCCGGCCTTGATTTTTAAAATTAAAAAATTAGCCAGGTGCAGTGGTATGGGCCTGTAGTCCCAGATACTTGGGAGGCTGAGGCAGAAGGCGGAAGAATCGCTTAGGCACAGAAGGTCCAGGCTGCAGTGATGGCATCACTGCACTCTAGCCTGGGTGACAGAGCAAGACCTCGTCCCTTTAAAAATACAAAGAGAGGCCAGGCATGGTGGCTCACGCCTGTAATCCCAGCACTTTGGGAGGCTGAGGCAGATGGATCACTTGAGGTCGAGAGTTCTAAACCAGCCTGGCCAACGTGGTGAAATCCCATCTCTACTAAAAGTACCAAAAATTGCCTGGGCGTGGTGGTGCTCACCTATAGTCCCAGCTCCTTGGGAGGTTGAGGCTCGAGAATCACTTGAACCTGGGAGATGGAGGTTGCAGTGAGCTGAGATCGCATCACTGCACTCCAGCCTGGGCGACAGAGTGAGACTCCTTCTCAAAATAAATAAATAAATATATAAATAAATAAAACACAAAGAGACAAACAAACTAAAAAACCATCCTGGGTGCCTGCCAGGTCCTGGGCTTGCAGCCCAGCAGTAAATGCCACCAAGTCCTTCCCTGGAGTTGCCGATGTCACCCAGACAAAATCACAATATCATGTCAGGTAGCGATAACTGCTGTGACAGGATGTAACACAGAGTGAGGCAGAGAGAGGGACAGGAGGAACCTGGATAAGGAGGTGACATTGAAGCAGCGACCCAATGAAGTAAGAGGGCCAGCCAGGTGCATAAAGAGTGTGGGAGCAGGCCAGGCGCAGTGGCTCATGCCTGTAATCCCAGCACTTTGGGAGGCTGAGGCAGGAGGACTGCTTGAGCTCCAGAGGTTTGAGACCAGCCTAGGCAACATAGTGAGAACCCATCTCTATAAAAAGGAAAAATAGGCCAGGAGCGGTGGCTCACATCTGTAATCCCAGCACTTTGGGAGGTGGAGGAGGGTGGATCACCTGAGGTCAGGAGTTTGAGACTAGCCTGACCAACATGGTGAAACCCCATCTCTACTAAAAATACAAAAATTAGCCAGGTGTGGTGGCACATGCCTGTAATCCCAACTACTCAGGAGGCTGAGGCAGGAGAATCACTTGAACCTGGGAGGTGGAGGCTGCAGTGAGCCGAGATCATGCCATTGCACTCCAGCCTGGGTGACAGAGGGAGACTGTGTCTCAAAAAAAAAAAAAAAAGACTGTTGGGACAGAGGAAAAGTCATGCAAAGTCCCTGAGGCAACAACGTGCTTGGGTGTTTGAAGGCTCACAAGGTGCCCTTGTAGCTGGTACAGGGTGAGTGAGGGAAGGATGGTGAGGTTGAGGCCCAAGAGGTAGCAAGGGACCAGGCATGGTGGCCCACGCCTGTAATCCTAGCACTTTGGGGGGTTGAGGCAGGAGGATTGCTTGAGCTCAGGAGTTTGAGACCAGCCTAGGCAACATAGTGAGACCTTATCTCTATAAAAAAGAAAAATAGGCCAGGAGTGGTAGCTCACGCCTGTAATCCCAGCACTTTGGGAGGTCGAGGAGGGTGGATCACCTGAGGTCAGAAGTTCGAGACTAGCCTGCCCAACATGGTGAAACCCCGTCTCTAAAAATATAAAACATTAGCCGGGCATGGGGCAGGGGGGGTGCCTGTAATCCCAGCTACTTGGGAGACCAGAGACTGAGGCAGGAGAATTGCTTGAACCTGGGAGACAGAGGTTGCAGTGAGCTGAGATCGTGCCACTGCACTCCAGCCTGGCCAACAAGAGCAAAACTCTGTCTCAAAAAACAAAACAAAACCAAAAAATACCAAAAAAGAAAAATAAAAAGGTAGCAGGGGCCAGATCATATGGGTTTTGGGCCAGCTTAAAGAGTTTGAATTTTATTTTATTTTAAAATAAAATAAAATTCTTAGAGACAGGCTGTCATTCTGGCTTGTTTTTGTTTTTGCTTTCTACGCCCACTCCCTCAAACCATAAACCAGGGGCACCCGGGCAGCTTGAGGTTAGGTGCCAATTCAACAGCAAGTCCTCATGAATGACATTTTTTATGGTTTTGTGCAGAGACACCTTGTGCTCATGAGCATTGGTTTTTTGTTTTTGTGGCTTTTTTTTTTTTCTATTTTTTGAGACAGAGTCTCACTCACTCTATCGCCCAGGCTGGAGTGCAGTGGTGCGATCTCGGCTCACTGCAACGTCCACCTCCCGAGTTCAAGTGATTATCCGGCCTCAGCATCCTGAGTAGCCGGGATAACAGGCGCATGTCACTACACCAGCTAAATTTTGTATTTTTAGTAGAGACGGGGTTTCACCATGTTGGCCAGGCCAGCCTCAAGTGATCCATTCGCCTTGGCCTCCCAAAGTGCTGGGATTAGAGGCGTGAGACACCATGCCCGGCCTTTTGTGGGTTTTTTTGAGACAGAGTCTCACTCTGTCACCCAGTCTGGAGTACGGTGGTGCTATCTTGGCTCACTGTAGCCTCCACCTTCCAGGTTTAAGCGATTCTCCTGCCTCAGCCTCCCAAGTAGCTGGGATTACAGGTGTGAGCCACCATGCCTGGCCATGAGCATTTGTTTCAAGAAACAGGTCTTTCTGTAGCCCAGGCTGGAGTTTAGTGGCACAATCATAACTCACTGCAGCCTTAAACTCCTGGGCTCAAGCAATCCTGCCTCACCCTCCTGAGCAGCTGGGACTGCCGGGGCACGCCACCACACCTGGCTAATTTTTACATTTTTTGTAGAGAAGGGGTCTCGCTATGTTGCCCGAGCTGGTCTCAAACTCCTGGGCTCAAAGTGATCCCCCTGCCTCAGCCTCCCAAAGTGCTGGGATTACAGGTTGAGCCACCGCACCCAGCCTTGAGCATTTTTTAAAGTCACAATGGCTTTCTCCACCTGTCATTTGGAAAGGGAGGCAGGTTAGTGCAGTGGCCAACAGGAGAGGCCATCTGGTGGGTTTGAGGCCAGCTCCTCCTGTTACTCCCTGTGGCCTTGGCAGCCGGCTGTGCTATTTAAGGGGAAGCACTGTCGCTACTCTGGCCTGGGACTCAGGGGCTCTGCCCAACTTCTGCCTCTCTAAGGTTACTGCTGGGAAGTCACTTCCCCTTTCAGAACCTGAGTTCTCCCATAAAGAGGAGGGGCCTAAATGCAGTCTGAAGCCTTTTCTTTTCTTTTTTTTTTTTTTATTTGAGACAGTCTCGCTCTGTCACCCAGGCTGGAGTGCAGTGGCAAGATCTCAGCTCACTGCAAGCTCCGCCTCCCAGGTTCACGCCATTCTCCTGCCTCAGCCTCCCCAGTAGCTGGGACTACAGGCGCCTGCCACCACGCCTGGCTAATTTTTTGTATTTTTTAGTAGAGATGGGGTTTCACCATGTTAGCCAGGATGGTCTCGATCTCCTGACCTCGTGATCTGCTCACCTTGGCCTCCCAAAGTGCTGAGATTACAGGCATGAGCCACCGCGCCTGGCAAATCTGAAGCCTTTTCTAGCTCCTGAGACTGTGGTTCAAGGCAGGGCCGTGCTTCCCCCTCCCAGCCCTGGCCCCGTGACCCCAGCTCTGTGTCTGGCACTGTACAGAAGCCTAAGAGATGCCCACTGCCAGAGCAGACACCAAATCCTCATCTACTGGGGACCCAGGGGGTGCCCTCCCTGAGAGTTTGGCCTTTGGGCTCACTCCCGGGCAGAGACTCCTCGGTGCTGCTACTTGATTACCCCTGTGACAGAGAGCTCATTAC
Organism: Hylobates moloch; assembly: GCF_009828535.3. Taxonomy (NCBI): domain Eukaryota; kingdom Metazoa; phylum Chordata; class Mammalia; order Primates; family Hylobatidae; genus Hylobates; species Hylobates moloch. Next base: position 105,350,564 of record NW_026652276.1, on the reverse strand, counting down.
CTCTCCAGGCCCATTACCTCTCCAGAGAGCTAATTACCTCTCCGCTTCATGGCCTACCCTGCCAACCCCCGACAGCCCCGCTCTGGCCAGCATGATTTTCCCAGTGTCCTCTACCCACCACAAACCCCAGCCCCCCAACAGGCTTGCTCTAACAGGACAAGTTGTGCTGAAGATGGGGCCTTTAGAAGCAGTGCGGTATGATAAAGAAGGCTGACTCATGTCTGGGCAGGGCTTTCTGGAGTCTGTGGAGCTAAAGACATTAGTATAATACAAAGCTGGGCTTGGTCACTGGCACTCCCGACTGCAGTGACACAGCAGCTCTCAGATGTGAGCCATAGATCTCAGACCTTTCCAGAAGCTTGGAGTTCTTGCTATGTAGTAGGCCCCGACTGTTTCTACTCCTTTTCTTTTCTGTTCTTTCATTTTGAGACGGAGTCTTGCTCTGTCACCCAGGCTGGAGTGCAGTGGCGCTATCTTAGCTCACTGCAACCTCCGCCTCCTGGGTTCAAGTGATTCCCCTCCCTCAGCCTCCTGAGTAGCTGGGATTATAGGCGCCTGCCACAACACCCAGCTAATTTTTGTATTTTTAGTAGAGACGAGTTTCACCATGTTGGCCAGGCTGGTCTCAGACTCCTGACCTCAAGTGATCAGCCCTCCTCGGCCTCCCAAAGTGCTGGGATTACAGGCGTGAGCTACTGCACCAGACCTTGTTTCTACATTTTAAACCAGCTCCACGGGAGGCCCCCTGAGGCCGCCTGCTCCAATCCCAGGCAGTGACAATCGTGCAATGTCCCTGGAGCAGGAGTGAGATATCAGACGGACCTGTTCAGGACTGGGCGGGTCTCACTCCTGGCTGGATCCTTCAAGCCCATTGCAGCCCCCCAGATTCCACACGTGGGGCGGCAGGGACTCCAGGCCTAACTGTGCAGAGCCAGGAGGGTCCATTGCAGGGATGTGCAGACCGAGGCCCAGAGAGGAGGGCTGGGCAGTCCCAGAGATGCTTGGAGGGACCTCTGTGATAGCCCCGCTTGTGTTTTCCAGACCCAAGCTGCTCACTGAGGGAGTCAAAGAGCCCACTGTGGATACACAAGGTACCATGCACGGGGTCGTGAGCCATGGTGTGGGTGGGCAAGGGAGGGCCCCAGGGGCCTCTGCCACCAGCCCCTCCTCCTGCTGCCTCTGTCCTGCTCCCATCCTGGCCCTAGCATTCTCCCCACACCCTCGCATTGAGTTTCCCCTAGTGATGCCATCTTGGGTCCCAGGAACTGCCTCCTCACTTGGCTTCTCTCCCCCTGCCCTGCCCCCAGAGAGGGATTTCGGGGACCCTCTGGTGGGCGAGAGCCTGAAGAGACAGGGCTTTCAAGGTAAGATTGAGTTGAGGGGGAGGTCTGTTGTCCCAGCACCAGGACCTTGACCTGGTTTGGGTTTGGAGGGCCAGGCTGGAAGTGGGGAGGAGCTGGCCCCCAACTTCAGGGCCTAAGGGACCAGGCAAGCCAGGTTGGCAGCCCAGGCCCGACTGTACCCTGACAGCTCTGTGTTAGAGACTCCAGGGGAGAGGGGGTGCCTACAGGTGGACGGTGGAGGAAATTGGGTGGGAGGCTACAGGGCACAGGAGCCTGCCTGCCCCCCTCCAGGAAGGTAGCTGACATGCCTACTCCCTATTCAGCAATCAGTTGTGGTCTTAGTGCTTTGAAATCAGAATAGGAGCCAGGCGCAGCACCTCATGCCTGTAATCCCAGCACTTGGGGGGGTCAAGGCGGGAGGCTCGCTTGAGGCCAGAAGTTCGAGACCAGCCTGGGCAACATAGAACCCATCTCTATGTCTATTTTTAAGAAAAGAAGGCCGGGTGCGGTGGCTCACGCTTGTAATCCCAGCACTTTGGGAGGCCGAGGCGGGCGGATCACGAGGTCAGGAGATCGAGACCATGGTGAAACCCCGTCTCTACTAAAAATACAAAAAATTAGCCGGGCGTGGTGGCGTGTGCCTGTAGTCCCAGCTACTCGGAGAGGCTGAGGCAGGAGAATGGCGTGAACCCGGGAGGCGGAGCTTGCAGTGAGCCGAGATCGCGCCACTGCACTCCAGCCTGGGTGACAGAGCGAGACTCCGTCTCAAAAAAAAAAAAAAAGAAAAGAAATCAGAGGTCGAGTGCAGTGGCTCATGCCTGTAATCCCAGCACTTTGGGAGGCCGAGGCAGGTGGATCACTTGAGGCCAGGAGTTCAAGACCAGCCTGGCCAACATGGCGAAACCCCGTGTCTACCAAAAAAATACAAGAATTAGTCAGGTGAGGTGGCATGCATCTGTGATCCCAGCTACTTGGGAGGCTGAGGCGTGAGAATCACTTGAACCTGAAAGGTGGAGGTTGCAGTGAGCCAAGATCGTGCCACTGCACTCCAGCATGGGCAACAGAGCAAGACCTTGTCACCCTGTCTCAAAAAAAAGGGGAGGGGGAGAGAAATGGTGGTCTGGGATCCCTCTGGCACATGCTGGCACTTGTCTGTTTTGTTTGTTTGTTTGTTGAGATGGAGTTTTACTCTTGTTGCCCAGGTTGGAATTCAATGGCGCAATCTTGGCCCAATGCAACCTCCACCTCCTGGGTTCAAGCGATTCTCCTGCCTCAGCCTCCTGAGTAGCTGGGATTACAGGTGCATGCCACCATACCTGGCTAATGTTTGTATTTTTTTAGTATAGATGGGGTTTCACCGTGTTGGACAGGCTGGTCTCGAACTCCCGACCTCAGGTGATCTGCCGGCCTCAGCCTCCCAAAGTGTTGGGATTACAGGCGTGAGCCACTGCACCCAGCTTTTTGTTGTTGTTGTTGTTGTTGTTGTTGTTGTTGTTTTCTGAGACAGAGTCTTGCTCTGTCATCCAGGCTGGAATGCAGTGGTGCAATCTCGGCTCACTACAACCTCCACCTCCCAGGTTCAAGGGATTCTCTTGCCTCAGCCTCCCAAGTAGCTGGGATTACAGGTACACACCACCACGCCCGACTAATTTTTGTAGTTTTAGTAGAGATGGGGTTTCACCATGTTGGCCAGACTGGTCTCTCCAACTCCTTCCCTCAGGTGATCCTCCCGCATCGGCCTCCCAAAGTGCCGGCATTACAGGCATGAACCGCCGTGCCTGGCCACACTTGGGGGTTTTTACTGACCACTCTCAGGGTGAGGGTGGCTCAGTGGCTCATGCCTGTAATCCCAGCTGAGGCAGGTGGATCATCTGAGCTCAGGGGTTCGAAGCCAGCCTGGGCAGCCTGGCGAAGCCCTATCTTTACCAAAAACACAAAGAAGAAATTAGCCAGGCGTGTTGGCACACAGCTGTGGTCCCAGCTACTCAGGAGGCTGAGGCAGGAGAATTGCTTGAGCCTGGGAGGTGGAGGTTGCATTGGGAGCTGCCAGGCCTGTCCCCTGTGTCTGTGGGGACTGCCTGTCCTCCACCATCTGCTGGATCAGCTGGGCTTCGGTTCCCTCCCTTGTCTCCAGCCCCCCAGTGACTTCGTGAAGCCCATACACCCTGCCTGCCAGCCCAGGGCACAGGACTCTGCACTCTATGGTGTCTCTCCCCTCCAGGGCTTATTTATTGATTTGGTGGTTTTCAAATGTCAACAATTAACTGAATTTCCAGCTCATCACTGTTGTGGCAACAGTGCATATCCTTCTGGAAAAAACACATCTCCATCAAGACGTTGGTGCTGAAGGACCCAAGAGGCCCACTCCAAAGATCCGTTAATTGCCAGAGAAGGAGTTCCCCATATTTAGAAAATCATCTTCCTTAAAAGTCACCAAGTGCCTTTTCACTGAACAGCCCAAACCCATAATTGTTTTGCTCTTCGCAGAAAATTACGACGCAAGGCTCTCACGGATTGACATTGCCAACACGCTAAGGGAGCAGGTCAGGAGCTTTTCGATAAGAAATACGGTAAGCAGCGCAGAACCCCTGGGGAGGGACATGTAGCCGCTGTGGACAGAGAAGTGGGAGGTTTCCCAGTTCCAGCCGAGGGGATTTCTGGGGAAACGATTCACCCCTTTACATGTATTTCTTGAGCATTTACTATGTGCTAGGCACTGTCTCAGGCACTGGGGATATTGCTGTGAATAAAACAGACACAGTCCCTGTACTCATGAGCCTTGCAGACCAATGAGGTGAGACACACTTTCAACAACTACACACAGAATTTAATAGACAGGGGCCCGGCTCGGTGGCTCATGCCTGTAATCCCAGCACTTTTGGAGGCTTGAGCTCAGGAGTTCAAGGCCAGCCTGGGCAACATGGCAAAACCCCATCTCTACCAAAAATACAAAAAAGAAATTAGCCAGGTGCAGTGGTGCACACCTGTGGTCCCAGCTACTCAGGAGGCTGAGGCAGGAGAATCGCTTGAGCCTGGGAGGTGGAGGTTGCAGCGAGCTGAGATCATGCTATTCCACTCCAGCCTGGGCAACAAAAGCGAAACTCTGTCTCAAAAAAAAAAGGAGCATATGACATGGGAGCATATTGGTGTGGCTTTTTCTTTCTTTTCTCTTCTTTTTTTTTCTTTTTTGAGACAGGGTCTCACTCTGTCACCCATGCTGGAGTATAGTGGCATGATCATGGTTCACTACAGCCTCAAACTCCTGGGCTCAAGCAATCCTCCTGCCTCAGCCTCCTAAGTGGCTGGAACTACAGGCATGCACCACCATGTCCAGCTATTTTTCAGAAATTTTTAGTAGAGACAGGATCTTGCTATGTTGCCCAGGCTGATCTCAAACTCTTAGACTTAAGTGATCCTCCTGCCTTGGCCTCCCAACATGCTGGGATTACGGGCATAAGCCACCATGCTGGCCTTTTTATGTTCTGATCAAATAGCTCAGACTGTAATGCCTATATCTTTCCACAGTGCTACATAAGAGCTTTCTCGTACCATTCACTCCCCTGCACGCATGTCTTTCCATCACACCCCCGCAATCCCATGTACACACAACCCATGCTGCCTCTCACTCCTGACGGGCAAGACCCTGCCTCTCACCCACAGGGGAAGCCTTGGGCATCAAGTACCCGGTTCAGGTCCCCTACAGGTGGATCAAGAGTAACCCCGGCTCCGTGATCATCAAGGAGCTGCCCCCAGGAATCCCGTTCCGAAAGCCCTGCACCTTCAGCTCCCGGAACCTGGAGAGGATTCTTGCCGTGGCTGACAAGATCAAGCTCATAGTCACCAGGTACTCAGGGGGAAGGGTGAGGGTGAAGAGGCAGGACTAGCTCATATGGGGGCTTGCACCTGCATATCCTTAGTCTTTCCCTAGGTCCTGTCCTCCCCACTGGACAAGGTGGCTCTCCTGGCACCATCCTGGGTCCTCGGGGTGGCCAGAAAGGGACTGCAGGCCAGCCCGAGTGCAGGGAGCCCTTCAGAAGTGGGACTGGTCACCCCACCATGGCAAGGGCAGCCTTGGAGGGCATCTTCAACCTGTTCAGCAACACCTGCTCACTGCACCCCCAGCCCCCAGGAAATGCCTTTAGCCCCCATCAGAGGGATTTGCCCAAGGTTTCGGGGCCAACCAGGGCAGAGCCTGCCCAAGGCCCAAGTCTGCATCCTGCAGAGTGACACTGCCAATGCCAGCACCCTGCCACATTGTCTCAGTGTCCCGCGTACACAGAGCCCCAGGGCAGCTTATTAAAATGCAGATTCTGCTGCCGTATGTCTGGGGTGCTCCCAGGGGAGACTGAGGCCACTGTATCCCAGGGTGTCTTCCTCATCCCCCAGGCCCTCCCCCTGACACCGCTACCTCTGTTTCTCTTCTAGGCCTTTCCGAGGACTCATCCCAAAGCCTGGTAAGAAGCACTGGCTGTGGAGGGGTCATTGGGAATAGGGCCCAGTCATGGTGCTGGGGGCTGGAGCTAAGCCTGCTGTGGGGCACAGGTTCTGGTGTCTGGGAATAGAAGCCAGGCCCCTGCCCTTCTTTTTTTTTTTTTTTTTCTGAGGCAGAGTCTTTTTCTGTCACCCAGGCTGGAGTGCAGTGGTGCAATCTCAGCTCACTGCGACCTCCACCTTCCGGGTTCAAGTGATTCTCCTGCCTCAGCCTCCTGATGACTGGGAGATTACAGGCAACTGCCACCATGCCTGGCTATTTTTTGTATTTTTAGTAAAGATGGGGGTTCACCATGTTGGCCAGGCTGGTCTCAAACTCCTGATCTCAAGTGATCCTCCCACCTCGGCCTCCCAAAGTGTTGGGATTACAGGCGTGAGCCACCATGCCTGGCCTAGGCTCCTGCCCTTCTGTTTAGACACCTCACCTGGGCACCTGCCCCACATAGATGGAAGAAGGCTAAGCTTGAATGTGGCCCCACATCCTGGGACAGAGAAAGGAGTGGTGGCGCCAGTGACTTCTAAGTTTTACCCAGTCTGGGTTCAGGAGGGAGGGGCCAGGCCGGGTCAGTGCACCCCCTCCTCCTGATAAAGGGGGTCTGGTTGACCTCAGTGAATAGATGAGGTTGGAGGCGAGTGGGTTCCTAACCACAGAAGGAGGGGTGTCTGCATGGGAACCACAAGCATGGTGGTAAGATGTGGGGGGTGTCTACCCCGCCTTAAACAGTGCAGTGCCTCTCCTGACCCTTTTCTTAATATTATAGATAGATAGATAGATAGATAGATAGATAGATAGATAGATAGATAGATAGAAAGAGAGAGAGAGAGAGAGACCAAGTCTCACTTTGTTGCCCAGGCTGGAGTGCAGTGGCACCATCTCTGCTCACTGCAACCTCCACCTCCCAGGTTCAAGCTATTGTCCTGCCTCAGCCTCCCGAGTAGCTGGGATTACAGGTGCAGGCCACCATGCCCGGCTAACTTTTGTATTTCTAGTAGAGATGGGGTTTCACCATGTTGGCTACTGCCAAATTCCTGGCTTCAAGTGATCCTCCTGCCTCAGCCTCCCAAAATGTGGCATGACAGGCATGAGCCACCATGCCCGGCCTCCTGACCCTTTTTAAGCCACCCATCCACCTCCATCTCCAAGGGCTGTTTCCTGGCCTCCCAAACCCAGATTTGCAGGGGCTGTCCCTGCAAGGCGACATGCCACATCATGAGCACTAAGGGCTGGCCAGAGCCTCCAGGGTGGGCCAGGCATGGTGGCTCACACCTGTAATCCCAGCACTTTGGGAGGCCAAGGCAGGAGGATCACTTGAGGTCAGGAGTTCGAGACCAGCCTGACCAACATGGTAAAACCCCGTGTCTACTTAAAATCCAAAAATTAGCCAGGCATGGTGGTACGCAGCTGTAATCCCAGCTACTTGGGAGGCTGAGGCAGGAGAATCAGTTGAACCCGGGAGGCAGAGGTTGCAGTGAGGCGAGACTGCACCACTGCACTCCAGCCTGGGCGACAGGGTGAGACTCTGTCTCAAAAACAGAAAAGTACTTAAGGTACAGTGATGTGGTGGCTGCCAACAGGCCACAGGAACCCCCAGAAGGGGGATCAGGAGGGTGAGTGGTAGCTGGAGAGGGTTGCCTGGAGTAAGGAAGGCCCTGCTTGGGCCTCAGGGGAAGATGGGACTTTGAGAGGCAGAGAGGAGGGTGGGTTGTGTTTGGCGGGGTGAACGGCAGGGGTTGAGGGGTCACTGGATGCCATAAGTGTGTTTCCAGAGCTCTTGGAGGGGCAGAGTGGTCAGATGATGTTGGAAAGGTGGAGACAGTGGAAGGTGCAGCAGCACAGTGCAGTGCGTGTGGCTCCAGTGGACACCCGGCTGAGAGGTCACTGGGTTTCTGGCCCTGCACTGGGTGCTTTATGCGGGTGCCTTTCACACATATTTTGGGAGGTCCTGCTGGGGCAAGGCGGTATTCTAGGAACTAGGGTTACAGCGGAGTACAGACAGAGGAGCCATCTCATTTAGTCTTCATATCTAGAAGGTAGACGCTAGAGCTCACCTTACAGAGGGGGAAACTGAGGCTCAGTGTGAGTGACGTATTAATACTCTGTGTCTCAGGGCTAGCAGGTGGCCGTGGCCTCAGCCCTCAGGGATGGACCTGCCAGCCCCTTTCCAGGCATTGGCACCCAAGCCAGGTATCTGCCTGGAGAACCAGCTCCACACTTACTCATGCCACTAGTCATGCTGGGCTGGGAACATGTCCAGGCTCCTGGGAGTCTCCGAGGGTTCACCAGAGGTCACTGAGTGCTACTCCTGCACCAGAATGGGCTTTTCTCAAACCCTCCCTCGCACAGTCCCCAAAGCCTGACCTGGGCCAGCACCGGCAGTTCCAGGGTGAATCGGAGTGGAAGCTGGAGTCTGCTGGGGGAGGCAGAGGAAATAGCAGGCCCCTTCATCTGGAGGCAGGTGTCCCAGGGCAGGTGGAGGGGTGGCAGGTAGTTGCAGAGAGGCAGGTGGCTAGGGACAGTGCCCAGGAGTCAGCCTTCAGGGTCCCAGGCAGTATGTGGGCCATGGGAAAGCACCATCTTGTTCAAGTCCCTGTACCAGCCTGACTAGCCGTGGGAATCTGAGCCTTCACTTCCTTACCACTAAGATGGATAAGCATACCTGCCTCGCCATGTGATCTGAATATGGAAAAAGATGGGCAGTGCTAGGTGAGCTGGGAGGACTATTTTCCCCCAATTGCCCCCTTTTTCTTTTTTTTGAGCTGGAGTTTAGCTCTTGTTGCCCAGGCTAGAGTGCAATGGTGTCATCTCGGTTCACTGCAACCTCCACCTCCCAGGTTCAGATGATTCTCCTGCCTCAGCCTCCTGAGTAGCTGGGATTATAGGCGTGTGCCACAGCATCCGGCTAATTTTTGTATTTTTAGGCACCCTAACATGGTGAAAGGCCAGGCTGGTTGGCCAGACTGGTCTCCATCTCCTGGCCAGCCTCAAGTGATCTGCCCATCTTGACCTCCCAAAGTGCTGGGATTACAGGCGTGAGCCACCTTGCCCAGCCACCTTTCTTTTTGTCCTCGTTTGCAAATACAGAATGGATCTTAGTCTGCAAACTCAGAAGTGCAAGACATGTATTTTTATTTTTCTAAAATTGAACTGGACTCCTACCAAAAGCCCCCAGTGCAGAGTGGCAGAAACTATCGGAGTCCGTTTTGAATCATCATTTCACTTGGGCTTGCACCAGGGCCTGGAACCTTCTGTGGGGCCCACCCAGTAGACACTTCCACACCACAGAGAGACTGAGCATGAGAAGGTCCGTGCTTGAAAAAGGCCTAACAGTGGGATCTCGGTGCAAGGATGGGAGAGTGGAAACTGAGTGGTGAAGAGATGACTGTGGCACTCAGCAGGGAATTCCTGGGAGGGTGTGGCTTCGGGAAGTTTCCAGGGGGACAAACCCTGTTAAGAATGGCTCTAGGGCCGGGCATGGTAGCTCATGCCTATAATCCCAGCACTTTGGGAGGCTGAGGCGGGCAGATCATGAAATCAGGAGTTCGAGACCAGCCTGGCCAACATGGTGAAACCCCGTCTCTACTAAAAATACAAAAAAAATTAGCTGGGCATGATGGTGGATGCCTGTAATCCCAGCTACTCGGGAGGCTGAGGCAGGAGAATCGCTTGAAACTGGAAGTCAGAGGTTGCAGTGAGCCGAGATCACGCCATTGCACTCCAGCCTGGGCAACAAGAGTGAAACTCCGTCTCAAAACAACAAAGCAAAAAAAAAAAAAAAAGAATGGCTCTAAACCAGGAACAGTGGTTCACCCCTGTAATCCCAGCAGTTTGACAGGACAAGGTAGAAGGATTACTTGAGGCCAAGAGTTTGAGGACAGCCTGGGCAACATAACAAGACCCTGTCTCTACAAAAAATTTAAAAATTAGCCAGGCACAGTGGCGCGCACCTGTAGTCTCAGCTACTCAGGAGGCCAAAGCAGGAGGAAGGCTTGAGCCTGGGAGGTGGAGGTTGCAGTGAGCTGAGACTGTGCAACTGCACTCCATCCTGGGTGACAGAGCATGATGCTATCTGAAAAAAAAAAAGAAAAAAAGAATCGCTCTGAGATTTTTTTTAGGTCACTTATTGACGGTTCCCATGGAAGCCTTTCCTAACAGAACCACACCAAGAAGGTAAAAATTCTGAAAGAGATTACGCTTTTTTGTTTTTGTTTTGTTTTGTTTTGTTTGTTTTAAGATGGAGTTTCGCTTCTTGTTGCCCAGGCTGGAGTGCAATGGCACCATCTCAGCTCACTGCAACCTCCACCTCCCGAGTTCAAGTGATTCGCCTGCCTCAGCCTCCCAAGTAACTGGAATTACAGGTGTGCACCATGACACCTGACTAATCTTTGTATTTTTAGTAGAGACAGGGTTTCACCATGTTGGCCATGCTGATCTTAAACTTCTGACCTCAGGTGATCAGCCCGCCTCAACCTCCCAAAGTGCTGGGATTACAGGTGTGAGCCACTGTGCCTGGCTGAGATTGTGCTTTTTTGAAGATGAATCAGTCATTAAATTGCAAGAGCCCCACTGCACCCTGGAGCTGTGAGCCTCCCCAGGGTAGGGTGAGAGTACAGCCACTCCTGGACTGGTTTTGTTCTGGGTCAAAAGAGATGACTCAGGCCAGACGTGGTGGCTTATACCTATAATCCCAGCATTTTGGGAGGCCAAGATGGGAAAATCACTTGAGCCCAGGAGTTTGAGACCAGCCTGGGCAACATAGCAAGATCCCATCCTGCAAAGACATTTTTTTAAATTAGCCAGACATGGTGGGGATGAACGCCTGTACTCCCAGCTACTTGGGAGGCTGAGGTGGGAGGATCCCTTAAGCCTAGGAGTTGGAGGCTGCAGTGAGCCATGATTCCAGCGTGCGTGACAGAGTGAGATCTTGTCTCTAAAAAAAAGAGAGAGAGAGTGAGAGAATCCCAGAATGTCTTTAATGTTTTCCCAACTGGGGACATCACATCTACCCTCAGTGCCTCAGTTTCCCCATTAAAATCTAGAGGCCCTGCCTGCTCTGACATGCTGAGTGGCGGGCAGGCGTCTGACTGGAGAGGAAGGCATACTTGGACTTGGACAAAGCCTCAGGGGGCAGTGGGTCAATTTCAGGCCTCAGGTCAAGGGAGCTGTGGGCCAGGGGTTTCTGGGGGCCAGGGGTGCTGGAAGGCACCAGGCTGAACCGGAGGGGACCTGGTGGGGGGCCTGGGATTGCAGAGGGATGGGGGGGCTGGGTCCCCCAACTCGTACCAGAAGGAACTCCAGCCTTGCCTGCAAAGGGCTGAGACAACCCATGCTCGACCCTGAGGGCTGAACACCATTGGTAGCTGGTAGCTCTATACTGCCCAACCAGGCCACACCCCACCTGCCCGCAGTGGCACTGAATTAAATTAGGGAGACTCTGCCAGGCACGGTGGCTCACGCCTGTAATCCCAGCACTTTGGGAGGCCATTGTAGGAGTATTGCTTGAAACCAGGAGTTGGAGATCAGCCTGGGCAGCATAGCGAGACCCCATCTCCACAAAAAAAATTTTTTAATTATCTGGGCATGGTGGTGGGTGGTGGTGTGTGCCTGCAGTCCCAGCTACTAGGGAGGCTGAGGCAGGAGGGTCACTTGAGCCCAGGAGTTTGAGGCTGCATTGAACTATGATCACAATGATCACATCACCTCACTTCAGCCTGAGTGACAGAGTGAGACCCTGTCTCTAAAACACACACACACACACACACACACACACACACACACACACACACACAC
>NW_026652276.1:105308850-105338932 GCF_009828535.3 Hylobates moloch | reverse complement strand
TCACACACACACACACACACACACACACACACACACACACACACACAAATAATTTCTCTTTTTCTCCATTTGAAGTTGCAAACATCTTGACTCTTCATGCCTAAATATTTCAATGCACATCTCCTAAGAAAAACACTATTATCTTACATACTCACAATAGTATCATCGCACTTATAAAACTGAATAATTCCCTGTCATCTAATATATGGTCTTTATTCAAATTTCCAAAAAGTCTTCTGTGCCTGTTCTCATTCATGATATAATCATTTTTCACTGGTTGATTTCTTTGTTAATTTTTTTTTGAAGACAGTCTCCCTCTTGCCCAGGATGGAGTGCAGTGGCACAGTCATAGTTTACTACAGCCTGGACCTTCTAGGCTCAAGCCATCCTACCACCTCAGCCCCTCGAGTGGCTAGGACTACAAGCACACATGCTACCATGCCCAGCTCATATTTTATTTTTTATTTTTGTAGAGATAGGCTGGAGTGCAGTGACACTATCACATAGCTCACTGTAGCCTCCAACTCCTGGGCTCAAGCAATCCTCCTACGTCAGCCTCCCGAGGAGCTAGGACTACAGCTGGGTGCCACTGCACCAGCTACTCTTAAATTTTTTGTAGACAGAGTCTCTCTATGTTGCCCAAGGCTGGTCTCCAACTCCTGACCTCAAGTGATCCTCCTGCCTTGGCCTCCCAAAGTGCTAAGATTACAGGCATGAGCCACCACACCAGGCTCACGGGTTAATTTTTTTTTAATTATTTTACTGCGTATAATGTTTGCCTAAACAAAAATTATTTCATTTTGCTTATAATTTTACTTTTTTTTTTTAGACAGTCTCACTCTGTCGCCCAGGCTGGAGTGAAGTTGTGTGATCTCAGCTCACTGCAACCTCTGCCTCCCGGGTTCAAGTGATTCTCCGGCCTCAGCCTCCCAAGTAGCTGGGACTATAGGCGCCTGCCACCATGCCCAACTAATTTTTTGTATTTTTAGTAAAGACGGGGTTTCACCGTGTTAGCCAGGATGGTCTCCATCTACTGAACTCATGATCCACCTGCCTCGGCCTCCCAAAATGCTGGGATTACAGGCGTGAGCCACTGCGCCCAGCCTATAATTTTACTTTTATAACAAAGGCATGTTATTGAATAGAGTCTGGGACTTGCTGTTTACCATTTAGCTTTGGTTGACATAATGTCGAAGTGTGTAGTTGTAGCCTCTTAGTTCCCATGGCTCTATAATCTTCCATTGAGTGGAATTTTACCATGATGCAATTCCTCACTCTCCTCTCCTTGGGGTTTGGGCTACTTCCATTGTTTTGCTATTACTAAGAATGCAATTAACACTTATAGCCGGGTGTGATGGCTCATGCCTGTAAACCCAGCACTGTGGGAGGCCGCGACCGTAGGATCCCCTGAGCTCAGGAATTTGAGACCAGCCTGGGCAACATGGCAAGACCGCATCTCTACTAAAAATACAAAAAAAATTAGCCAGGCATGGTGGCACGCTTGCTACTCAGGAGGCAGAGGTGGGAGGATCGCTTCAGCCCAGGGGGCAGAGGTTGCAGTGAGCTGAGATCATGCCATTGCACTCCAGCCTGGGCAACAGAGCAAGATCCCGTCTCAAAAAAAAAAAAAAAAGCAGCGGAAGAGAAGCATAGATCCATTAAAAAGTTTAAGGCCCAGCCTGGTGGCTTATGCCTGTAATCCCAACACTTTGGGAGGCTGAGGGGGAAGGACTGCTTGAGGCCAGGAGTTTGAGATCAACCTGGGCAATGTAGCAAGATCCTGTCTCTACAAAAATTTTAAAATTAGCCAGATGTGGTGTGCACCTGTAGGCCCACGTACTCAGGAGACTGAGGCAGGAGGATGAGGTCAAGGCTTCAGTGAGCTAGGATCGCACCACTCCATGGGTGACAAAATGAGACTACACCTCTAAAAACATAATTTTTGAAAAGCAGAGGAAGAAGGCTGGGTGCAGTGGTTCACGCCTATAATCCCAACACTTTGGGAGGCCGAGGTGGGTGGATTGCTTGAACCCAGGAGTTCAAGACCAGCCTGGGCAACATGGTGAAACCCCATCTCTACTAAAAATACAAAAATTAGCCAGGCATGGTGGTGCACGCCTGTAATCTCAGCTACTCTGGAGGCTGAGGCAGGAGAATCGCTTGAACCCGGGAGGCAGAGGTTGCAGTGAACTGAGATCGTGCCACTGCACTCCAGCCTGGGCAACAGAGCGAGACTCCATCTGAAAAATAAAATAAAATAAAATGCAGAGGAAGAGAAGTGGAGATTCTCCCATTCCAGCAGCCTCCTTCCCACCCCCACTGGAGTTTTGGATTTGGGGGTTTGATGGCTCTGGCATGTCTAGGCCCTAGAGGGGTTCAGAAGGAGGGGTCTTGGGGACCCAGAGAGTACTTCAACAACTCAATCCCACTTTAAGACAGTTCCCTTTGGGCCGGGCACGGTGGCTCACACCTGTAATTCTAGCACTTTGGGAGGCCGAGGCGGGCAGATCAACTGAGGTCAGGACTTCGAGACCAGCCCGACCAACATGGTGAAACTCTGTCTCTACTAAAAATACAAAAATTAGCCAAGCGTGGTGGCTTGTGCCTGTAGTCTCAGCTACTCGAGGGGCTAAGGCAAGAGAATTGCTGGAACCTGGGAGGCGGAGATTGCAGTGAGCCCAGATCACGCCACCGCACTCCACCCTGAGCGACAGAGCGAGACTCCATCTTAAGAAAAAAAATGACAGTTCCCTTTGTAAAATGCGTCAAAGCTTAAGGGCCCCTCCTGCATGCAGTGTCCAGGCTCAGCCAGGTCTAGGATGGCAGGAGGAGCACAGACTCATGATCACTGGCCTGGGCACAGGTCTCTGCCCCACTGCAGCTTGGCCCTCCTCTCTCCAGGCCTCAGTTATCTCATCCATGAGATGGATTCCTGCTAAACCTGTGCACAGGCCCTACAATGGGTTAAAAGCTGAACCTGAACGTACCTTTTTTATTTTTTCGAGACTGGGTCTCGCTCTGTCACCCAGGCTGGAATGCAGTGGTGCAATCGCTGCAGCCATGAACTCTGCCCTGGCCTGGCAGTGAGTTGGGGCTCTGTGAAGTGGTTCAGGAGGGGAGAGGAGAACTATTATCCCATGCTTCTGCTACAGATCACAGTCTCTCCCCTCTCAGCCGCCCTCGCCCTTCGCTGGCTGCGTCTCCCTGCTGTGAATGGTCGTAATTACCAACATGAGATTGTCAGTCTCAGCTGAAGACCTCTAACTAGGCAGGGAGAGGCCAAGGCTGGCCAGGGCTCTTGCACTTTGCCCCAGGAGAGAGCTGCAGAGCCAGCCCAGGCATCACCCGAGCCAGTTGGTTTAAAATTGTGTACATAGCATGGCTGTGATTCAGTGAGCTTGGTTGTCTTTTTTTTCCCCCTTGGCAAAATTCAGTTACTCCTTGGGCTAACAGACAGCAGGTTGGAAAAGATAAGCTGAGAGTTGCCCAGGCAGCATTAAAGAGAGAGGAGACTGAAGAACAGGAGCAGGAAAAATGTCAAGGGAAGGCCTGTCCACCAAAGGCGTCACTGTCCAGGGGCAGTGGGCAGGAGGTCACTGCTGTGGGGATGGGTTCTTTCAGAAGGACTTTCTGCACAGCACTAGGGGCAGACCATGAGGTGAACCCCCACACACACTGAGTCCTAACTATGGCATTTCCAAACAGAACACTCTGAAAAGTTTGCAGCCGTGGATGTCATTTACAGCCAGCCTGGGTTCAGGGAAGCTCAGGCAGGTGCCCCTGAGAATAAGTTTGCTGACTTGGCGTTCAGGACAGTAAACTAAACCCACTCCCCCAACCGTTTTTTTTGTTTTTGTTTGTTTTTTTTTTTTTTTTTTGAGATGGAGTTTTGCTCTTGTTGCCCAGGCTGGAGCACAGTGGTGCAATCTCAGCTCACTGCAACCTCCGCCTCCCAAGTTCAAGCAATTCTCCTGCCTCAGCCTCCCGAGTAGCTGGGATTACAGGCACCCGCCACCACGCCCGGCTAATTTTTTTGTATTATTAGTAGAGATGAGGTTTCACCATGTTGGTCAGTGTGGTCTTGAACTCCTGACCTCTAGTGATACGCCCACCTCAGCCCCGCAAAGTGCTGGGATGACAGGCGTGAGCCACTGTGCGCCCGGCCCACTGCTGCTCTACAGATGAGGCCGTCGAGTGGTTCAGGGACTTGCCCAGGGTCACGAGCTGATAGCAGAGCTGAGATCTGAACCCAGGCAATTAGTCTTGGAAAGACCATGGGGCTTGTGGCTGTGGCCTTGCAGGACCTGGTATTGCGCCTGCCCCCACAGTGTTCTCAGCAGCTGAGGCGGTTCTCTGATCCGTGTTTTTCCCGTGAGCAGATTAGACTCAGAGGTGACCAGGAGTGCTGGAGCTGCCCTGCCCTACCCGAGGCTGCCTCGAGGCCACCACTGCGCACAGCAGTCCTTGGGGAACTCCCTGGTGGTGACAAGATGAGGGAGGCAGGAGCCTGGCTCTGTCGGGAAAGGGGACTCATGACCCACCTACAGCTCTCTGAGGTGCTCAGCTGGTCTGGGCACGGTGGCTCACGCCTGTATCTTAGCAATTTGGGAGGCCAAGGTGGGTAGATTGCTTGAGCTTAGGAGTTGAAGATCAGCCTGGGCAACATAGTGAGACCTTGTCTCTACAAATAATACAAAAATAAGCCAGGCATAGTGGCACACACCTGTAGCACCAGCTACTCGGGAGGCTGAGGATGGAGGATGGCTTCAGCCCAGGAGGCAGAGGTTACAGTGAGCTGAGATTGCTCCACTGCACTCCAGCCTGGGCAACAGAGCCAGACCATCTCAATTAACAAACAAACAAACAAACAAAAACGCCTGGCTGGGGCATCTATGTTAGCAAGGATCTTAGCATTCTCCCTTCCTCTGGGCTAACCAGGGTGTGTGGGCGAGCTGTCTTGGTTGCAGCAGTGGCCACGATTCCTGTCGGGAGAGACTGGCACCAGCCTGCACACCTCAGAGCCCCAACATGAGTATCTGTTCAGATTGAGACATTGCCCCTTCCCCTGCAGGGCACGGCTAGAGCACAGACACAAACCCAGTGTCAGGTCCCCAGACACGGCAGGGGACAGGGGAGTCGGTCTTCACCTGTGGCTCAGGTTCCCTCCCAGACAGTGAGTCACTTATTTACCCAAGGAGCTGCCTCTGGTGCACTCACAGTTCCCAGAAGAGCTGGGATGGGACTACAGGTGTGCACCACCATGCCCAGCTTTTTTTTTTTTTTTTTTTTGTAGAAACAGGTTTTCCCTATGTTGCCCAGGCTGGTCTCAAAGTCCTGGCCTCAAGCAATAGTCCCACTTCAGCCTTCCAAAGTGCTGGCATGACAGACATGAGCCACTATGCCCAGCCTGTAGTGCTTTTGGCATGTGAGATTAGATCCAGCAGGCCCAGAGTCTCAAATTAGGAAACAGACTCAGAGAGGTTGAGTGACTTTCCATACACCACACAGCATTGGGGTTAGAATCAAGATTGCCTTCCTGTCTAATGAGCCAGGGACTTTCCCCATCCCTGACCCTGGGGATCCCCCTTTTCCCCACTGTATGCAGGCATTCAAGCAGGAGCTCGTCCAATCCAGCCCCCACCAGAGCCTGCCCTACCCCATTTCCTTCAAAAACTCACGATTTAAAAAAATGTAACCTGGGCGACATGGCAAGATCCCATCTCTACAAAAAATGGAAAAATTGGCTGGGTGTGGTGGCCTGCACCTGTAGCCCCAGGTACTGCACTCCAGCCTGAATGACATCAAGACCCTGTCTCTAACAAAAATATAAAAAAGTAATCCTCTTTCCCCTAAATTAAATAAAGACGTAGGAAAATGCAAGAGAGCAGCTACAGAGAAAAATCAGTGTTCTCCCTAAGCTTGATGTTGACTGAGCTAGAGAATCCCACAGACAAGGTATACTGTGGGCTTTGCAGTGTCTGCACTTAGTATGTGCCAAGCTTGTTTTTTATTTTTTAATTTTTGTTTGTTGTTAGTTTGAGACAGGGTCCAGCTCAGTTGCCCAGGCTGGAGTGCAGTGGTGCAATCATGGCTCACTGCAACCTTGACCTTCCAGGCTCAAGCGATCCTCCCACCTCTGCCTCCCAAGTAGCTGGGATTACAGGCACATACCACCATGCCCAGCTAATTTTGTTTGTTTGTTTTTTGTACAGACAGGGTCTTGCCATGTTCCCTAGACTGGTTTCAAACTCCTGGCCTCAGCCCGCCAAAGTGCTGGCATTACAGACATGATCCACTACATCTGGCCAGTTCTTGGTGTTATTGACAAAGGCATTTAGCCCCACTCCACCCCTCCCACACTCTGGAGGTGGTCAAGACACCTCCCCAAACCGCCAGCCCCTTCAGCCAGCCCAGCCCCACTTTCCTGACACGCACACTCCCACCACTTCTGGTTCACCGCCTGGGACCTGTGCCTCATGTAGAGCTGCCATAGTGTGGTAGTGACTGCCCCGTAATGTCACTCCTGGTTAGTCGCAGCCTGGTTTAGGGTTGCACTTCTCCCCAGAACAGGGGAAGTTTCCTGATTGGCTAATGCTTCTTGAGCACCTGAAATTACAGGATACTACCAGTTTCCTTGTGTCTTACTTGCCACTCCCAACTGCCTTGGAGGTCCGTATGATGAGCCCCAGCGTGCAGATGAGCCCACATCCTTAGAGCTTTGGGCCCCGTGTGGCGGTCACCTCCTCTGGGAAGCCCTCCCTGACTCCCAGCTGGGTCAGGATCCCTGCTATAGGCTCCAGTGGGCCATGTAAACCAAAAAGTGCCTGAAACAGGTCTCAATCGATTTAGAGATTTATTTTGCCATGGGGGAGGACACAGCCAGGAAAAAGAGACGCAAGCTGCAATAGGGTCTGTGGCCTGTGCTTTTTTCCAGAGAGGTTTTTGAGGACTTTGGTATTTAAAGGGGAAAGAGGGGCTGGGTACAGTGGCTCACGCTTGTAATCCCAGCACTTTGGAAGGCCAAGGCAGGTGAGGTCAGGAGCATAACGGGCAGCATAATGAAACCCCACCTCTACTAAAAATACAAAAAATTCGACAGGCATGGTGGCGGGTGCCTGTAATCCTGGCTACTCTGGAGGCTGAGGCATGAGAATCACTCGAACCCAGTAGGCGGAGGCTGCAATGAGCCAAAATCATGCCACTGCACTCCAGCCTGGAAAACAGTGAGACACTGTCTCAAAAAATAAAAAAATAGAAGGAGAAGAGGAATAGTTAATGACGTATCCGTCCTGTGCTCAGTAAATCTGCATTTTACGTAAGATAACGTAAACAAAATAGAGGAAGTCAAATACGCATTTGTCTTGGGTGGACAGAGCGATGATTTCTATTCTCGTCTTTGTCCCCTGCCTGTGAAGATAAGCTGTGAATTTACATGACCAGGGTGAGGCAAGCCACCAGGGGAGATAGGTGACCTTCTGTCTTACAGTCATCTACTTAGGAACAAAAGGCTATTGCATGACTCAGTTCCCAAGCTTAACATTTCCCTTTGGCATAGTGAGTTTGGGGTCCCATGGTTTTTGTTTTTTCTTGAGACGGAGTCTTGCTCTGTCGCCCCGGCTAGAGTGCGGTGGCGTGATCTTAGCTCACTGCAGCCTCCACCTCCCAGTTCAAGGGATTCTTCTGCCTCAGCCTCCTGAGTAACTGGGATTACAGGCACGCACCACCACACCCAGCTAATTTTTTGTATTTTTAGTAGAGACACGGTTTCACCATGTTGGCCAGGCTAGTCTGGAACTCCTGACCTCAAGTGATCCACCCACCTCGGCCTCTCAAAGTGCTGGGATTATAGGCGTGAGCCACTATGCTCGGCCTGGGCCTCATCTTTGAGGGGCCTGCTAAGCTTCTTTCTAACCTTCGTAGGCTTCGTAGAGCTCTGACTTTGAGTCTTGCTCTGTCCCAGCATAGGAGAAGACAGAGGCATGGCATTGTGGGCTGAAAGCAACAGATTTAGAGGAAACTATCTTAAAGATTAAGCCTTCTTCTACAGCTACTGTAGGGGAGGCCGGGCATGGTGGTTCACGTCTATAATCCCAGCACTTTGGGAGGCTGAGGGGGGCAGATCACCTGAGGCCAGGAGTTCAAGACCAGCCTGAGCAACATGGTGAAACCCTGTATCTATTAAAAATACAAAAATTAGCCAGGCATGGTGGCAGGCACCTGTAATCCGAGATACTCAGGAGGCTGAGGCATGAGAATTGCTTGAAACCAGGAGGCGGAGGTTGCAGTAAGCCAAGATCGTACCACTGTACTCCAGCCTGGGTGACAGAGCAAGAAAAGAAAGGAAGGAAGGAAGGAAGGAAGGAAGGAAGGAAGGAAGGAAGGAAGGAAGGAAGGAAGGAAGGAGAGAGAGAAAGAGAAAGAAAGAAAGAAAGAAAGAAAGAAAGAAAGAAAGAAAGAAAGAAAGAAGAAAGAAAGAAGAAAGAAGAGCTGTAGGGGAATCTGAGACATCAGGAAACCCAGGGCTCATGGTAGAGTGGAAAGACCAGGGCTTTGGGGTCGACACAGAGTACTCCTGGTGCTTAGTGGCTGTGTGACCTTGGGCAAGTTTCTTTACCTCTCTGAGCCTCTGTGGCCTTGGCTGCAGTGTCTAGGAAAGCATCTGCACACAGTGATGTGTGTGGTCCAGGCCATCCTTTCTCTGTTCTGTGCACACACGGCCATGCCTGCTGAGAATCCTGCCACCAAAGATTCCTCAGTGGCATGGGGACAGATGGAATGTGCCATTGCTTCCCTGCAGGTTCTAGGAGCTGGTCTTTGGGCCCAGGATTCCATCATCGTTGTCTGCACGGGATTTGGACAAGGGTGGCCTTGATCCTTCCCACATCCTAGTCCTGAAAGGAAGGGCCATGTTGGGCCACAGGAGAAGATGAGGGTTCTAGGGGATGTGGAGCGTGGGGTCTTGGTGTGGCTGAATTAGAGGCATTACTCCACGAGATAGGGACACAGGAGGAGGACGTTGTCTGGAATGGCTGATGTTTGCGGTGCCTCTGGGTACCCGGGGGGCTGGCGGGCCGTGCCTGAAAACAGATGCAGCAACTCAGAGATGTGCGGAGATTCCTGAGTGTGGGTGTGGACAGACCAGGCCAGGGACCTGCAGGGACCTGCAAGGTTTGGGAGGACCTGAGGGGGTGGGTGTTGGAGCCCTGGGAAAAGGAGGAACCAGGCCAAGCAGGTGCCCAGCCTCTGTCCTGTGGGAAGCTCCCTGCTCTTTGGGGCAGCCCCCACATTGGGAATGGGGCCTCCATTCTGGCAGCTTGTGCACGGGAGGCCAAGCCACCCAGACAGGGTCAGCAGACTCCAAGCAGCACAGAGCACCAGCCCAGCAGATGCAGTTCCCAAGGCAGCCTCCTAAACAGAAGTGAGCTCTTCCCAGAGTTTTCAAGATTAAAAGAGCCAAGCACAGTGACTCACAACTGTAATCCCAGCACTTTCGGAGGCTGAAGCAGGAGGATCGCTTGAGCCTAGGAGTTCGAGAACAGCCTGTGCAACAGAGATTCTCTCCACAAAAAATTTAAAAAAAAAACTTAGTCTGGCACGGTGATTCATGCCTGGAGCCCCAGCTACTAGAGAGGCTGAGTGGGGAGGATTGCTTGCTTGAGCCAAAGAGTTCAAGGCTGCAGTAAGTCATGATGGCACCACTATACTCCAACCTGGGAAACAGGGTGAGACCCTGTCTCAAAAAACAGGAGCCAGGCTGGGCACCGTGGCTCACGCCTGTAATCCCAGCACTTTGGGAGGCCGAGGCGGGCAGATCACCTGAGTTCAGGAGTTCAAGACCAGCCTGGCCAACATGGCAAAACCCCATCTCTACTAAAAATACAAAAATTAACTGGATGTGGTGGCAGGCGCCTGTAGTCCCAGCTCTCAGGAGGCTGACGCACGAGAATGGCTTGAACCTGGGAGGCAGAGGTTGCAGTGAACCAAGACTGCTCCACTGCACTCCAGCCTGGGCAACAGAGTGAGACTCTGTCTTGGAAAAACAAAGAGAAAAAAAAAACAGGAGTCATTTTGTTCCAATGACTCATCAGTCTGCTCTGCCCTGCCTCATCTGGCCCTGGCTCCCTGCCTGCTTCTAGCTCCACCCCCCCCAACATCTCACCCTTACCCAACCCGCCTGTTCCAGAGGCCCAGCCCATGTGACCCCATGCTTCTCAGAGAGCTCTGAGATTTCCCGTTGGACATGCAAACCACCCTTCCTGCAATCCCAGCCCCATCCTCATCCCTGGCACAAACCCACAGACTGCTGCAGAGCTCTGCCCCAGACCCCATCTCCAGCCCAACCACCCCTCAACCTTACAGCCCAGCTCAGGCCTTGTCTCCAGGGCTAACTGACCCCAGCAGCTCCTCTAGTCTACAAGGAGGGGAGAGCGGAGCATGCCGGGGCTCAAGCAGCAGATAGGCCGTGACGGTTGCCTGGGGCCGTGAGCAAGGAGAATGCATAGGCCACACACTCCCAGACACGGTCTGTTTCCCATTCACAGACCTTGGCCAGCGAGCAGTCAGGGGATTTCCAACAGCCCAGCACAGTCACACCAGCCCCTGTGCACGGACCCCGCTAGGCCCATCAGTTGTCTCCCCTGTACCACCCCCAAGTTCAGCCACTTCCAGGACACGGTATCTTTCTTGTTTTTTTTTTGTTGTTGTTTGTTTTTTTTTGGAGACGGAGTTTCGCTCTTGTCGCCCAGGCTGGAGTGTAGTGGAGCGATTTCGGCTCACTGCAACCTTTGCCTTCCGGGTTCAAGCAGTTCTCCTGTCTCAACCTCTTGAGTAGTTGGGATTACTGGTGCCCGCCACCACACTCGGCTAATTTCTGTATTTTTAGTAGAGACGGGGTTTCGCCATGTTGGCCAGGGTGGTCTCGAACTCTTGGCCTCAAGTATCTGCCTGCCTCTGCCTCCCACAGTGCTGGGATTACAGGTGTGAGCCGCCGCACCTGGCCAGCACAGGATCTTTCACCCTGAGTGCCTGTGCATGGCTGGGTCCTTCTGCCCCGGTGTCTTCCCACTGCCACTCCATCCTTCACAAACTCCTACCTGCCTTTTTGGAGCCCATTTTTTTGTTGTTGTTTTCACTTTTGTTTCAGACAGGTCTCTGTCTCCCAGGCTGGAGTGCAGTGACGTGATCTCTGCTCACTGCAACCTCCACCTCCCAGGCTCAGGCGACTCTCCTGCCTCACCCTCCCAAGTAGCTGGGTGCCTGCCACCACGCCCAGCTAATCTTTTTGTATTTTTAGTAGAGACAGGGTTTCACCATGTTCGCCAGGTGGTCTCGAACTCTTGGCCTCAAGTGATCTGCCTGCCTCTGCCTCCCAAAGTGCTGGGATTACAGGCATGAGCCACCAATGTCAGGCCTTGAGAGCCCATTCAAGCATCCTGCTCTCCTGGGGGAGGTCTCCCCAGACTTGTCCAGACAGGGTGGGCATCCTCATTCATGCCCCTTGTCTCTTAAGTGTGTCTGTTGTACTTTGGTGACCAGGTGACACCCCCTCTGGCTGGGAGACCCTCAGGGGAGCAGCCCTGCCTCTTTAGGTTGCTTTGTGCCCAACACAGGGCCTATGCTGGGGACACTGGTAAGAAAATGTGGGATGGACTGGCCACCGTGGCTCACACCTGTAATTCCCGAACTTTGGGAGGCCAAGACAAGGATTGCTTGAGGCCAGGAGTTCAAGATCAGCCTGGGCAACATAGCGAGACTCCATCTCTACCAAAAATTTAAAAAATTAGGCATGGTGGCACACGTCTGTATTCCCAGCCACTCAGGAGGCTGAGGCAGGAGGATCACTTGGGCCTGGTATTTGGAGGCTGCCGTGAGCTATCTGATTGCACCGCTGCCTTCCAGCCTGGGTGACAGAGCGAAAACCACGTCTCAAAGAAGGAAAAATGGATGGATGGACAGACCAACAACTGGGGCTAGAAACCAGCTACGGCCGGGCACAGTGGCTCATGCCTGTAATCCCAACATTTTGGGAGGCTGAGGCAGGTGGATCACCTGAGCCCAAGAGTTTGAGACCAGCCTGGGCAACATGGTGAAAACCCGTCTCTACTAAAAAATACAAAAATTAGCTAGACATGGTGGTGTATGCCTGTGATCCCAGCTACTTGGGAGGCTGACGCAGGAAAATCACTTGAACCTGGGAGGTGGAGGTTGCAGTAAGCTGAGATCACGCCACTGCACTCCAGCCTGGGCAACAGAGCGAGACTGTCTCAAAAAATAAATTAATTAGTTAATTAAATAAAATAAGTAACTAAACAAACAAACAGCTGCATGGGAGTAGGCAGGGCCTGCAGAGAATGTTTTGGCAGGTCAGGGATGCCTGGTGGGAGAAGCAGCAGGTCTGGTGGCCAAGCTGGTGCCAACTCTCATGCCCCCTTGTCTTCCTTTTTAGATGAAGATGACACCAAGAGACTCGGGGAGAAGCTGATCCTGCAGGAGCAGGTGAAGGAACTCTTCAACGAGAAATACAGTCAGTGTCTATGGTCAGGGTCACCACACCAAGCCCTCCTCCCGGGGGAAGGGGGAGGCCCTCCCTCCCTCCGCAGCCAGCCTCGCCTTCAGGAGCCCCGAGCTGGCCTGCCTCCTCCCTGGGGACATGGCTGCTCTGCCCATGACCCACATTTTGTGTATGTTGATTTTCTTTTTCTTTTTTTAAACAGGGTCTCACTCTGTTGCCCAGGCTGGAGTACAGTGGTGCGATGTCTGCTCACTGCAGCCTTCACCTCCTGGGCTTAAGCAATCCTCCTGCCCCAGCATCCCAGGTAGCTGGACTACAAGCCTGCGCCACCACTCCCGGCTAATTTTTCTATTTTTAGTAGAGACGAGAGTTTCACCATGTTGCCCAGACTGGTCTTGATCTTCTGGGCTCAAGCGATCCTCCTCCTCGGCCTCCCAAAGTGCTGGGATTACAGGTGTGAGCCACCACGCCCAGCCTGTGTCTTGATTTTTAAACTCTCTGGGTGTGATGGCTGCTGGGCTGGGGCAGACCAGACTCCAGCCCTTTCCCTAGAGGGCTTTGCCTTGGACAGGAGACATCTTTCCTCACCGTGACCTCCTATGCCCTCTAGGTGAGGCCCTGCCTGAACCGGCCGGTGCTGGTCCCTTATAAACCGATCCGGGACAGCCCAGACACCGTGGAGGTCACAGGTCTACCTGATGACATCCCCTTCCGGAACCCCAACATGGACGACATCCACTGGCTGGAGAAGATCTTGAAGGCCCGAGAGCATGTCCACATGGTCATCGTTAACCAGCTGCAGTGAGTGCCCGGCCTCTGGAACGGGGAACAGAGAGGGCGAGGCCATGGGGAAGGTGAAAGTCACGGTCACGGTGGGTCAGCTGGGATCCAGACCCAGGTGTGCTACAATAGTTCCTGCCTCTCTCCTGAAACATACAACTTCAACACTTACAGACATTTACTTATTTTTAAAGAATTTTTTTTAGATATTAAATTTGTTCTTTGGGGAAGAAACAAAAACATGTTTTAATTAAATTTGACTTTTTCTGACTATACAATTCTGATTTTTAACATTTAAATATAAATGTTTGTATTTAAATATGTTTAAGTATAAATATGAATGTTTATTATATTTTTTAAAATAATTATAATTCCATAGTCTCAGTGATTACTTTTTTTTTCTTTTTTTTTTGAGACAGGGTCTTGCTCTGTCACCCAGGCTGGAGTGCAGTGGCACGATCTCAGCTCACTGCAACCTCCACCTCCCAGGTTCAAGCAACTCTCCTGTCTCAGCCTCCTGAGTAGCTGGGACTACAGGCACACGCCACCACACGTGGCTAATATTTTTTGTATTTTTAGTAGAGACGGGGTTTCACCATATTGGTCAGGCTGGTCTCAAACTCCTGACCTCAGGTGATCCACTCACCTCGGCCTCCCAAAGTGCTGGGATTACAGGCGTGAGTCACTGCGCCCAGACACTTTTTTTTTTTTTTTTTTGTATTGCACAGGTTAGTCTTGAACTCCTGGGCTCAAGCCATCCTCCCACATCGGCCTTTCTTTCTTTTCTTTTTTTTTTAAGATGGAGTTTTGCTTTAGTTACCCAGGCTGGAGTGCAATGAGGCGGTCTTGGCTCACTGCAACCTCCACCTCCCAGGTTCAAGCAATTCTCCTGACTCAGCCTCCCAAGTAGCTGGGATTACAGGCATGCGCCACCACCCCAGCTAATTTTGTATTTTTAAGAGACAGGGTTTCTCCACGTTGGTCAGGCTGGTCTCAAACTCCCGACCTCAGGTGATCTTCCTGCCTCAGCCTCCCAAAGTGCTGGAATTACAAGCTTGAGCCACCGTGCCCAGCCCGCCTTCAATGTTGTATTACATGTTTTGTTTCTTTGTTTTTTTGAGATGAGGTCTTGCTCTATCACCCAGACTGGAGTGCAGTGGCACCATCTTAGCTCACTGCAACCTCTTCTTCCTGCATTCAAGCGATTCTTGTGCCTCAGCCTCCCAAATAGCTGGGATCACTTGCGCCCGCCACCACACCCGGCTAATTTGTGTATTTTTGTAGAGACAGGGTTTCACCATGTTGGCCAGGCTGGTCTCGAACTCCTGACCTTAAGTGATCCGCCTGCCTCGGCCTCCCAAAGTGCTGGGATTACAAACATGAGCCACTGTGCTGGCCTACATGTTTTTTTAAATTAAGATAATATTTGCATGTGTCAAAAAAACCCAAATTGTTCAAAATCAAAAAGTGGAGGTTTCCCTTTCTCCCACAGATAGTTCGCCCCCCGAAGTAACAACTAGAAAATGCAGGAAAATGGCCAGGTGTAGTGGCTCACACCTGTAATCCCAGCTACTCAGGAGGCTTAGGCAGGACAATTGCTTGAACCCGGGAGGTGGAGGTTGCAGTGAGCTGAGACCATGCCATAGCACACCAGCCTGGGCAACAGAGCGAGACTCCTCAAAAAAAAAAATTAATTAATTAAAAAATAAATTAGCCGGGCATGGTGGCGTGCACCTGCATTCCCAACTACTGGGAAGCTGAGGCAGGAGGATCAATTGAGCCCAGAACTTTGAGGCTGCAGTGAGCTAGGACGGCACCACTGAACTCCAGCCTGGGCAAAAGAGTGAGACTGTCTCAAAAATAATAATTGATAATAATGCTGTGATGACTATCCACTTGCATAAATCTGGGCACACATTTCTGATTACTTGGTCAGACAATATCCTCGCTTTATGAGGACAGCAGACCCAGAGGAATGATTTGCCAGCCCAGGTCTATCGTCCAGGGCCTATATGGGGAATGCTCTGTCGGGACGGTGTGTTCCCCATTTTTATTTGGGTGTTACCAGGCTCCCCAGCAGCAGCAGCAGCAGCAGCAGCACATCTCAGGGAGCAGGTGAGGAGGGGAAAATGGCCAGACGCAATGGCTCATGCCTGTAATCCCAGCACTTTGGGAGGCAGAGGCAGGCAGATCACCTGAGGTCAGGAGTTCAAGACCAGCCTGGCCAACATGGCGAAACCCCGTATCTACTAAAAATATAAAACTTAGCTGGGCGTGGTAGCGGGCACCTGTAGTCCCAGCTACTCAGGAGGCTGAGGCAGGAGAATGGTGTGAACCCAGGAGGTGGAGGCTGCCGTCAGCCAAAATTATGCCACTGCACTTCGGCCTGGGTGACCGAGCGAAACTCCATCTCAAAAAAGGAGGGGAAAACCTCATTTTCTAACTGCCACCCCTTTCTTTCTTTTTCAGACCTTTTGCAGAAATCTGCAATGATGCCAAGGAACCAGGTAAGTCGGAGGTGAGGAAGCCACCCTCCTGCCCCATGGGGACTAGAGACTGTTCCTTTTGAAAAAAGGTAGAGCCGAGTGCAGTGGCTCACACCTATAATCCCAGCACTTTGGGAGGCAAGCAGATCACTTGAGGTCAGGAGTTCAAGACCCGCCTGAGCAACATGGTGAAACCCCATCTCTACTAAAAATACAACAATTAGCTGGGCGTGGTTGTGGGCACCTGTAATCCCAGCTACTTGGGGGACTGAGGCAGGAGAATTGCATGAACCCAGGAGGCGGAGGTTGCAGTGAACTGAGATCACGCCCCTGCACTCCAGCCTGGGCGACAGAGTAAGACTCCATCTCAAAAAAAAAATGAAAAAGACAGAGACACCAGGAGTTGGAGGCTGCAGTGAGCTATGATTGTACCACTGCACTCCAGCCTGAGCAACAGAGCAAGACCCTGTCTCTAAAAAAAAAATTTTAATAAATTTTTTAAAGGCAGAGATAGATGTGGTCCAGGTGGGCATGCAATAGATGGCTTACCACCTTGAAAAAAATATAGCCCCTCTCCACTCTGGTGCCTCCCCAGGGAGCCTGAGGTCTCCATGAACGAGGACAGGTATCCCCAAGAGGCCCCCGGAAACCTGCAGGTCCCCTACAGAGGTGAGGCCCTGCCGTAGCACCAATGAGTGTATGAGGTCAGCTAGAAGGACAAGAGGCAGGTTGGGCCTCAGGGAGGATCATGGAGGCCTCCTGGGTAGCAGAGGGGTAGCATGTGACCGACAGGGGTGAGGCAGGTGGGCACTGCCAGAGCCTGGCCGGACCCCCTCCGTTCTGCTGGCATCTGCAGTATACAGAACCTTTCACCAGGCACTTGGGGGCCGCCTGGCATGATAGTTCTGATTCAGGTGTATGATGGGACTTGGGGGAAATTACTCACGGGTGACTATGATGTGCACCTGATTAAGAAACACTGATTGGGCCAGGCGCAGAGACTCACACCTGTAATCCCAGCACTTTGGGAGGCCAAGGCAGGCAGATCACTTGAGAACAGGAGTTCGAGTCCAGACTGGCCAACATGGTGAAACCCTGTCTCAACTAAAAATAGAAAAATTAGGGCCAGGCACGGTGGCTTACCCGTGTAATCCCAGCACTTTGGGAGGCCGAGGTGGGCAGATCACCTGAGGTCAGGAGTTGGAGACCAGACTGGTCAACATGGCAAAACCCCATCTCTACTGAAAATACAAAAATTAGCCAGGCATGGTGATGCGTGCTTGTAATCCTAGCTAGTAGGGGGGCTGAGACAGGAGGATCACTTGAACCTGGGAGGCAGAGGTTGCAGTGAGCCAAGACTGTGCCACTGCACTCCAGCCTGGGCAACAGAGCAAGACTCTGTCTTAAAAAAAAAGAAAGAAAGAAAAAAAGAAAAAGAAAAATTAGCCTGGCATGGTGGTGCACGCCTGTAGTCCCAGCTACTTGGGAGTTTGAGGTGGGAGGAACACTTCAGCCCAGGAGGCAGAGGTTGCAGTGAGTCGAGATCACACCACTGCACTCCAGGCTGGGTGACAGAGCAGGACTCTTGTCTCAGAAAGAAAAAGAAACACTGATTGGCCAGGTGTGGTGGCTCACGCCTCTAATCCCAGCAGTTTGGGAGGCCTAAGTGGGAGGATTGCTTGAGTCCAGGAGTTTGAGACAAACCTGGGCAACATAGTGAGACCTTGTCTCTACAAAAAGTTTTTTCTCCCATCCAACTACTAACCAGGCCCAACCCTGCTTTGCTTCTGAGATCTGGCAAGATCAGGTGCATTCAGGGTGGTATGGCCATAGACCAAAAAGTTTTTTCTAAAAATTAGCCGGGCATGGTAGTAGGCACTTGTAGTCCCAGCTACACAGGAGGCTGAGGTCAGAGGATCACTTAAGCCCAAGAGTTTAAGGCTGCAGTGAGCTATGATTATGCCACTGTACTCCTGCCTGGATGACAGAATGAGACCCTATCTCTTTTTTTTTTCCAAGACAGAGTCTCGCTCTGTCGCCCAGGCTGGAGTGCAGTGGCACGATCTCGGCTCACTGCAACCTCCGCCTCCCGGGTTCAAGGGATTCTCCTGCCTCAGCTTCCCAAGTAGCTGGGATTACAGGCACCTGCCACCACACCCAGCTATTTTTTCTATTTTTAGTAGAGACAGGGTTTCCCCATGTTGGCCAGGCCGGTCTCGAACTCCTGACCTCATGATCCGCCCACCTTGGCTCCCCAAAGTGCTGGGATTACAGGTGTGAGCCACTGCTCCCGGCCTTTTTTTTTTTTTTTTTCCGAGACAGAGACTCGCTCTGTCGCTCAGGCTGGAGTCAATCTTGCAATCTTGACTCACTGCAACCTCCACGTCCTGAGTTCAAGCGATTCTCATGCCTTAGCCTCCCGAGTAGCTGAGACCAGGCATGCAGCACCATATCCAGCTAATTTTTTGTATTTTTAGTAGAGGCGAGGTTTCACCATGTTGGCCAGGCTGGTCTCAAACTCCTGACCTCAAGTGATCCTCCCACCCCAGCATCCCAAAGTGCTGGGATTACAGGTGCGAGCCACTGTGCCTGGCCGAGACCCCATCTCCTAAGAAATAAAAAAGAAGAAAGAAAAAATACTGATCTAATCTTACCCCACCTCATTGTACAGCTGGGAAGCTGAGGTGCAGAGATGCCAGGGACTTGCCCAGGTCACACAGTGAGTCAGACGCTGTGTAGACCGTGCTGTCAGGACCACCCATCTGAACCATAGACCACTGTGGCCACAGGGCCCAGTATGGCTGCTCAGCAGGGACAGTGATAGGATTCAGCAAGGCCGCGCCACAACCTGGCCTGAGACCCAAGGCCCTGACTCCTGTCAGGACCAGGTTCACCTGGAACTCCACAGCCTGGGGTGGCACAGCCCAGCTAGAAGCCACCTCCTTCCATCAAGAGCTGATCACAAGCCTGGGCCATATAGTGAGACCGCCCCCGTCTCTGCAAAAAAATTAAAAATTAGTCAGGCGTGGTGGCGCGTACCTGTTGTCCCAGCTACTCAAGAGGATGAGGCAGGAGGAGTGCTTGAGGGTGGCAGGAGGAGTGCTTGAGGGCAGCAGGTGGAGGCTGCAGTGAGCTATGATTGTGCCACTGCGCTCCAGCCTGGGCGACAGAGTGAGGCACTGTTTCCAAAAAGAAAAAAGAGCCAGTTACAAGGGTCAGGCCTGGCACTGAACATACAGATCTGGAGGCGACCTGGTTTGCTCTCAGGTCAAAGGCAGAGACAGGCCAGGCGCGGTGGCTCACGCCTATAATCCCAACACTTTGGGAGGCTGAGGCAGGGAGGTGGGTGGATCGCCTGAGATCAGGAGTTCAAGACCAGCCTGGCCAACATGGTGAAACCCTGTCTCTACTAAAATCCAAAAAAAAAAATTAGCCAGGGGTGGCGGTGGGCGCCTGTAATCTCAGCCACTCAGGAGGCTGAGGCAGGAGAATCAGTTGAACCCAGGAAGTGGAGGTTGCAGTGAGCCGAGATCGTGCTACTCTACTCCAGCCTGGGGAACAGAGCCAGGCTCTGTCTAAAAAAAAAAAAAAAAAAAAAAAAAATGGCAGAGACACAGAGGGCCACATAAAGGCCTCAGGAGGATTTGGGATAGATGCCCAGAGGGTGGATACTGTGACCCTCCAATATGGCCATCTCTCATGGTGACTCAAGGATGGCCACAGCCCATGGACCAGTCTGAGTCAGAGGGTGGGGCAGCATCTGACTTCTTTTTCGTGTTGAATATCCCACAAAAATCCCACTGACTCATAGCCTGGGCTCCTCCTGCCTCCAGGGTCTTCTCTTTCCCAGGGTCTCTATGCCACATTACAGACCCCCAGTTTCTGACTTTTCTCCACCAACTGAAGAGACATTTGCCCCATGGACCCAGCCTGCCCTTACTCTGTGTCATTAAGACCCTTCTGGTGGGCTGAGTGCAGTGGCTAACGCCTTTAATCCCAGCACTTTGGGAGGCTGAAGCAGGAGAATTATTTGAGCCCAGGAGTTCAAGACCAGCTGGGCAACATAGACCCCATCTCTACAAAAAATTAGCCAGGCAGGGTGGTGTGCACCTGTAGTCCCAGCTACTCGGGAGGCTGAGGCAGGAGGATCACTTGAGCTTGGGAGGTGGAGGCTGCAGTGAGCCAAGACCACACCACTGCACCCCAGCATGGGTGACAGAGTGAGACCTTGTTTCAAAAAGACAAAAAAAGCCCTTCTTTATTGGGCTGGGCGAGGTTTCCATGCAGTAACCCATCCAATCAGGAAGTGCTGCTTGAAGTCTTATATCTTCACCTCAAGTTAATTCAGCAACCGCAAAACACCTGCTGACCCCTGCTGAGATCCCGCCACTGCACTACAGCCTGAGCGACACAGCTAGACTCCGTCTCCAAAAAAAAAAAAAAAAAGAGTGATTTGATTCAAAGCACTCATTTTTTTTTTTTTGAAAGAAATGATCAATCAAAATCTTTAATGCTCAGTTTTCACAAACACAATCAAGTCTATCAAATTTCCGGATTTACAGCAAAATGTGCCAGTTAAAAAAGTGTACATTCTTCAGTTTCTCCTATACCTTTTTTTTTTTGTGCCTATCTTTCAAAACTGAGCACTGGGTATTTTTAACATAAGCCATGTCATATGTACAGTTTAACTATGTTTCAGGAATAAACGAAATCCATGATATGAATTTTCAGTAACTCATAGTGTATTTATAAAATGAAAACTTCTCTATCAAAATACACTTTTCACTGGGAAAAATAAATAAAATAGACAAATGGACCTACACAAAGTAAACATTAACTTTGGTAGATTTCAGTGTAGTTCATAACAAGCATATATGCCCTTATTCCCCCAGAGCTGCTCAACTACCAAGAATTTTTAAAATATTTTTAACAGAGATTTTATTATGTTGACATTTCTTTCTCATGCCACATCATCTTCAGCCAAGCTCTGAGCACTTACAGTTCTCTAACTGTTGGGAGCTTAGTCAGAAGCATCTGGAACACTGGTGGTGGAAGAGTTTGCTGTAAGACCTGCAGTAACTGCTGTGGCTGTCCACACACAGCAATTGCATTTGTCAGATGGTCTACACCCTTCTCATATTCACCTTGAGCTAGTAACTCTTCACCAAGCTGTATTTCTTCAAGGAAGAACTTCTGAACAGCTTCAGCATCTTTAAGGCCAGGTAACTTGGAAAGCCCAGCTCTCTCCTTGGCAAGCTTCTGTTTCTTTCTTCAATCTCAAAGCCTGTTCTTGAAGTTGGGGTCACTTTGTCTTTTGTGGTCAAAGTAGATGCAGTACCCAATAAAAAGGGCCCCAGCACTCATTCTTTAATTAAACTTCATTTAGCTGCCATCTGTCTTGGTTCGAAATGGCATTATTAACTTATATATAATTTGCCTTATTCATGGTTGAAAAAGCCCAGCCAAGTGAAGGACTCTTCTACCCAGGACCATGGGGAGTGATGCCCAACACATGTCATCTGTTTCCGTAGGATGAACACAATCTCTGATCAAGTGCTGAGAGGCGGAGTGTCTGTACGGCCTGGTCCTTGTGCTCCCTGATGCAAAGTGAGCTTCCTCAGCCATGCTGCCTTCTCACACAGAAGCATTCACCTGTCATGGGCGTGAGTGACCTGTCACATCCCCAAAAACCACCACCTTCCTAGTCCTTCTCCACAACGCCAAGAACTCACTTACTCACCAGATTGGTGAAATAGTAGCCATCCTCTCCAGTCATCAGTCGGCTTGGATTGCAGAAGCGCGTGATATACTGGATATTAGACTGAAGGCGTGGGGGGTTGCCCTTCAAAACAATGTAGATGAGGGTGGGGAGGAAGTCATCCACTGACGCCGGCTCGTTCTTGGTGATCTTGATGGCATTGAAGACGTGCTTGCTGCACTTGGTGATGCAGGCCAACTTGGCTCGAGGCACACGCTTGGAATCCATTTCAATGATGTCTACGAAGCAGAAAAGACAGTATTTCCCAGGAGAAAAGAATCACAAAAAAGAAGCAATAGGAAAATCATGTTTCATCTCTAAAGTTATGAAGGAATCCTCACTAACTCCTTTTCCAGCAGTTAACTTAGTGTATAATAACTTAGTAAATATTATCTCATACTCATGGAAAACAGACCCATAAACCAGGTACTACACAGTGTACCCTACAAGCACTTTTCTCTAATCCTCAGATTATGCAATAGATACTCTTTTTTTTTTTTTTTTTTTTTTGAGATGGAGTTTCACTGTTTTTGCCCAGGCTGAAGTGCAATGGTGCAATCTTGGCTCACCACAACCTCCACCTACCAGGTTCAAGTGATTCTTCTGCCTCCGTCTCCCGAGTAGCTAGGATTACAGGCATGTGCCACCACGCCCAGCTAATTTTGTATTTTTAGTAGCATTGGGGTTTCTCCATGTTGGGCCGGCTGGTCTCGAACTCCCGACCTCAGGTGATCCGCCTGCCTCAGGCGGCCTCCCAAAGTGCTGGGATTACAGGCGTGAGCCACCGCATCCAGCAGCAATGGATACTCTTATTAATATTACCCATTTCAGTGATGAGGGGGCTGAAGTTCAGAGAAGTTAAATGATTTGCCCAAGATCATATAGACAGCAGGTAGCAGGGTGGGAATTTGAAACCATGTCTATCTGACTGTAAAGCCCACACACTTTTTTTTTTTGAGATGTAGTTTCACTCTTTGTTGCTCAGGCTGGAGTGCAGTGGCCTGATCTCTGCTCACTGCAACTTCCGCCTCCCAGGTTCAAGCGATTCTCCTGCCTCAGCCTTTCAAGTAGCTGAGATTACAGGCGCCCATCACCACGCCCAGTTAATTTTTGTATTTTTAGTACAGTGTTTCACCATGTTGGCCAGGCTGATCTTGAACTCTTGACCTCGGGTGATCTGCCCGCCTTGGCCTCCCAAAGTGCTGGGATTACAGGTGTAAGCCACTACGCCTGGCCAAGCCCACACTTCTAATCATAACGTAAGCTGCCTCTGAGCTCCACGGAGAAGGAAGAAGTTGTCTGATAAAGTATCTTTTTATTGCTTCTGTGCCTCTGTTACATTTTAGAATGTTTTCGACAATCTCAATTTGCATACCGCTTTTTAGAAATGTGGCTACTACACAAAGCATCTTTGTACTGGATGCGAGCATACAAAAATTAGCCGGCGTAGGTGTGCGTGACTGTAGTCCCAACTACTCGAAAAGCTGAGGCAGAAAAATGGCTTGAGCCGGAGAGGTTGAGACTGCAGTGGGCTGGGCTGGTCCAGCCGTGGGACCGCACGGGGACGGACGCAGGTGGACGCTGGGACCGAGCCCAGGCGCCCATGGCTGGGGCTGCCACGGCTGAGCGGGGCCACGTGCCTCCCCCCACCGCTTCCGCGCCCAACACGGAGGGGATGCCGTGCGCCTTCCTGCAGAGCCTGCGCATCCTGTTGGACATCCTGGACGGCCTGGGGCACGGCTGCGTGCACCTGCGCCAGAGCCAGTCCCGCTGGCGGGGCACCGACGCGCAGGAGCTGCCCCGCGGGATGCTGGAGGGCCTGCGCCAGGTGGCCTCGGCCAGCGACTGCCTGACCTTTGAGCGCTATGTGGCCAAACTGCGCACCTAGCTGCTGAGCGCCATCGGCGGCCCCGGTAACCCCACGTGCACCCCGGCCCAGCCTGGGGACCCGCTGCCGCAGCGCCTGGTGTTTACGCTGGCCAACGAGCCACGGACAGTCCTGGAGAAGCCCCTGCCCAGGTCCAGGCGGCGCAGCCCGCAGCCCGGAGCAGCTGTACACCCCCCGCAGAGGCGGCGTCCTGCCCCGCGGAGCCAGAGCGGACCCAGAGCGCGGCGCTGGAACCGAGTCCCAGCGCGAGCGCGGACACAGGTTCATCGGCTTGCAGGGCCGTGGAGGCGGACTCAGGGGATGCCCGACGGTTCCCCCGTGCCCAAGGGGAAGTCGGAGGCACACCATCACCAGCGTCTGGACTGCGGCCTGCTGAAGCAGATGAAGGAGCTGAGGCAGGAGAAGGAGGTGCTGCTGCAGAGTTTAGAGATGATGGCGGGGCCGCGACTGGTACCAGCAGCAGCTGCAACCAGTGCAGGAGCGCCAGTGCCGCCTGGGCCAGAGCAGAGCCAGCGCCGACTTTGGGGCTGCGGGGAGCCCCCGCCCACTGGGGCGGCTACTGCCTAAGGTACAGGAGGTGGCCCGGTGCGTGGGGGAGCTGCTGGCTGCGGTCTGTGCCAGCCGGGCCCTGCCTACGTCCTCCTCCCGGCCCCTCTGCCCTGCCCTGACGTCCACCTCGTTCCCAGGCTGGCAGCAGCAGACTATCCTTATGCTGAAGGAGCGGAACCGACGCCTCACCCAGGAGGTGACCGAGAAGAGTGGGCGCGTCATGCAGCTGGAGCAGAAGTCGGCGCTCATTAAGCAGCTGTTTGAGGCCCAGGCCCTTAGCCAGCAGGACGGGGAGGCCTCTGGACTCCACCCTCATCTAGCCAGTGTGAGCTGAGCGGACCCCCCAGAGCAGGCCTGTCACTCAGCCCTTCGAGGGCGGGCGCCCCGCCTCACCCAACGTCTCTAGCTGGAGACCCCCTGCAGGCCCAGGCAGTCCCGGAATGGGTGCCTTCCTGCCCCACTTGCCATCCAGGCTCCCCAGGCCTGCCCCCAGCTGGTCCCCGCACCGAGCCCTTGACTCGGTTTTGGCTCCTGGGGCTGACATGGGCTGGGGCTCTCTTGAGTCCGCATGGTCCGCAGTTACTACTGCCGCTATCAGGGGAGAGTGGGGGACTCCCTGTTTCCAGTGGTGCTGCCCTGGGTCCCATCTCCAGGGAAAGTCAGTGCTCACGCCGGGCTGCACTTCCGACAATGGCCAGCAGAGGGGGGCCGGGCAGCTCTGATGCGGCGCTAAGGCTGCGCCCGAGACCAGGGGTGCAAGGACAGCTTCCTCCCCTCAACCAGGGCACCAGGACAAGGTGGCTGTCGCTAAGACAGGGGCAGATGGAGGGGGTGGGGATGGCCTCTAAGCGGGGGGTGCCAGCCTGGCAGGGGAGCCCCAGGGATGGCGGTCGGACTTCGGGTCCCGGCCAAGGCGGAGGGACTGGCTGCAGCAGATCAGGGCGGGGTGGGGGGGAGGGCCAGGCAGCTGCCTCTCGCAGACCCCGGGGTGATGGCCTTCCTCACCCTGGCCAGGACGCTGTCCCCTGTTGAATCCCACAGAACAACCTGTGAGCCTGGCTCCCCAGGAGGGGGTTCAGCCCGGGCCCCCAGGCACGTCGTAGGCAGAGCCTGGCCCCCCAACTCAGGATTCCCAAGGTCTGGGGTCCTGTTCACTCCCCACCCACCTTTCCTCCCACACTCAGCCTGACCCCAGGTTTCAGCGGGGAGAGACCACTTCCCTCAGCCAAGGAAAACGAGAACCGCCAGCGTACAAGAGGAGGCTGGGGCAGGTCCCCTTGGGTGTCACTCCCTGCCCCCTGCCTAGGGCCACTCCCGCTGGTGCTGGGCTTCGCACTGATGGCGGGCCCCTGCTCAGCCCATCCTGGAGGGTCCCAGTGCCACCAGAGCTAGGGGCATGGCAACATCATGGATGGTCCAGGGCCCCCGATGCGTTGTCAGTGTGTGGAGTGCAGGGCCCCCCAATATGGGGTCAGTGTGTGGGGGGCGCAGGGACCCCTCGTGCCCAGGACACTTTGGTGCACTGTCCCACAAGGCACCGCTGTCTCAGAGGAGGGGCCCTGGCAGACAGCGCGGCAACTCCTTTCCAGAACCCAGCTCCACGCTAATCTGCCCACAGCAACCCCTCAAAGCCACATCCCCTGCTGCACCTGGCCTGCAGGGGTGTCCCAGGACAGGCCCAAACCAGCCCAGCGTGCAACTGCCCTGCTACCCTGAGGATGGGAGTGAGCTTTCCAGGGGACATAAGGACGCCAGGCCTGGACCTTCTGGGCGGGAAAGGGAGTGGGTCCTGAAGGCCTGTGCCCCACAGCCCCAGCACCACAGACCCAGCACCAGGTGGACTGCAGCACAGTGGGTTGGCCAGTGGCAGCCTGGGAGAAGCCGCCACCCCCGTCAGCAGGCTGGAGACAGCCCATTAGGGCCTCAACCATGTCTACCTTTGAGGGTGCCTGCCATGCCCTGGGGGATCCTGGCATCTTTACAGGACTGGAAGCAGGAGACAGAAGAGTGTCTGCCCCCGGCTCGCAGACGGTTTGAATGGTAAGACAGGGCTTTATTGAGTGAAAAGGAAGAAAAGGGGGAAAGAGGGACTCTCATAAGGCCAGAGTCCCTGCTACAGTGCTTCCCGCCAGCAGCTAGAATCCCAGGTTCTACACAGAAAGAAGAGGGGCCAGGCTCCTCCCCGCTACAAAAGGCCGCACAGCTTCCCGAAGCTCCACCCCAGTGCACAGGCCGGTTGGAGTTTTTCCGGGAGGCTCCACCCCAGTGTACAGGCCGGTTGGGGTTTTTCCCAGGACCCCTTCCCACCTAGCAGTCTCACCATGACCAGCTCATTCTTTTTGCTATATCTACATATTCTTAAATAGATTTAATGCATGTTTTGATAATTTACATATTTTATGCACATTTCTATTTATCTAACCCACTGAATCCTTTCTGGTGGCTTTGTAACATTCCATTATATTAACTGACTTATTCGACTCTCCTCTACCACTGTGCATTTGAGTTGCTTCTCCTCTTTCACTGTTGTGCACTGCAGCTATAAATAATTTTGTAAGGACTATCTTCTTTTGGGTTACTTCTCTGTGATACATTTCCAAAAGTGGTATTAACTGCTTAAAAAGAATAAATAGCCGGGCGCGGTGGCTCACGCCTGTAATCCCAGCACTTTGGGAGGCCGAGGCGGGCGGATCACGAGGTCAGGAGATCGAGACCATGGTGAAACCCCGTCTCTACTAAAAATACAAAAAATTAGCCGGGCGTGGTGGCGGGCGCCTGTAGTCCCAGCTACTTGGAGAGGCTGAGGCAGGAGCATGGCGTGAACCTGGGAGGTGGAGCTTGCAGTGAGCCGAGATTGCGCCACTGCACTCCAGCCTGGGCGACAGAGCGAGACTCCGTCTCAAAAAATAATAATAATTTAACAATAAGTAAACAAAAACAAACAAAAGAAACATGGAGAAACCCCACAAGCAGAGCCACAGATGACAAGACAGAAATGTTTTCCTGGAAGATGTCTAAATTAGTCGAGGCGGCCCATACATCTATCTGTCTCTAAACTTTTTGGCAATCATCACTAAGATGAAAACAGTTACATAATTCAAGTTTCAAAAAATGAAAACAAACCAATCCTTCAGGTGAAATTCTGACACCAAAATCAAAAATTTCTCCCAAGGGTTCTCATAAGAATGTCACGGGCTGGGTGCAGTGGCTCAAGCCTGTAATCCCAGCACTTTGGGAGGCCGAGGTGGGCGGATCACGGGATCAGGAGATTGAGACCACGGTTAAACCCCGTCTCCACTAAAAATACAAAAAAATTAGCCGGGCGCAGTGGCGGGTGCCTGTAGTCCCAGCTACTCGGGAGGCTGAGGCAGGACAATAGCGTGAACCCAGGAGGCGGAGCTTGCAGTGAGCCGAGATTGCGCCACTGCACTCCAGCCTGGGCGACAGAGTGAGACTCTGTCTCTAAAAAAAAAAAAAAAAAAAAGAATGTCATGATAGAAGAGCATGAATAAGGCCGAGAACAAGCCCCCAGGACTGGTTGTCACAGACCCCATCTGACACAGGCCAATGACATCACACGCCAAGGGCCAATACATCCTGTGGAAGCCTGCAGCAGTCTGACCATCTGGCTTAACTCTAAAAGGATGGCAGGACACTCGGGGTCAGGGGCAGTCACCTCATTCCCTCAGTGAAAATGGCTAAGCACTCATGGCACTTTGTGATCACCTTGACTGTAGCCCTTGTTACTGTCAACTAGTTACCCATATACGTGCCATTTGTTTGAACTAAAATTGATCCCTCATCTATAAAGGCCTAGGTACGCTGGGCGGGGTGGCTCATGCCTATAATCCCAGCACTTTGGGAGGCCGAGGCAGGCGGATCACAAGGTCAGGAGACTGAGACCATCCGGGCTAATACGGTGAAACCCCGTCTCTACAACAAAATACAAAAAATTAGCCAGGCGTGGTGGCACTCACCTGTAGTCCCAGCTACTTGGGAGGCTGAGGCAGGAGAATCACTTGAACCTGGGAGGCAGAGGTTGCAGTGAGCCGAGGTTGCACCAGCCTGGGCGACATAGTAAGACTCTTACCCAAAAAAAAAAAAAAAAAAGCCTAGGTACTACCTTTAATAAAGTTTAGATATTTCACTATATTAAGCCCTTATTTATATTCATGACTTCCCACTGTTGCCTTCTACTTTATCTGAGTTTTATTTTTTATCGCACAGACTTTTAAAAAGGTAATACAATTAAGCCTTTTACCCAGTCACTAAAAACAATTCTTTTGGCCGGGGGCAGTGGCTCATGCCTGTAACCCCAGCACTTTGGGAGGCTGAGGTGGGTGAATCACCTGAGGTCAGGAGTTTCAGACCATCCTGACCAACAGGGTGAAACCCCATCTCTAATAAAAGTACAAAAATTAGCTGGGCGTGGTGGTGTGCACCTACTGTAGTCCTAGCTACTCGGGAGGCTGAGGCAGGAGAATTGCTTGAACCCCAGAGGCAGAGATTACAGTGAGCCGAGATGGCGCCACTGCACTCCAGCCTGGGCAACAGAGTGAGACTTCATCTCAAAAACAAAACAAAACAAACAAAAACAAAAACCAACTTTTTAATTTTCTTTAAAAAAAAAAAAAGAGAGAGAGAGACAAGGTCTCACTGTGTTGCCCAGGGTGGTGTCAAACTCCTGGGCTCAAGTGATCCTTCTGCCTTGACTTCCCAAAGTGCTGGAATTACAGGTGTCAGCCACTGCATCAGAGCAAAACAATTTTTCGATAGTGCAATTTTCGCTCCTCTCCACAGCTGAAATACATGTTCTAATCTACTCCCCAACCCCCACACACAGAATCTCGCTCTCTCATACAGGCTGGAGCGCAGCGAGTGGAGTGATCTCACTGCAACCTCTGCCTCCCAGGTTCAAGCAATTATCCTCACTGCTCATCCTCAGTGCTTCTAGTTTTAAAATTGGGTCCTGGGTTGCTACACCTGCTGAAGTTCTCACAATAATTAAAGCCTATTTGCTCGTTAAAGTTGCTCTGTTTTGGATACATACTTCTGTTCTTCTAACAGTAATTATATAGTAGGGCAAACTACTCCTTGCATAAATATATAGTTTAGAACAGTGGAGTCATTATAAGGTATAGGAAGACATTTATCTTTCTACTTATTCTGGGAAAGAGCATGGGAATGAAGATATAGCCGTGTCTTCAACTTGTATTTTTTGTCCTCATTCAGGTACAAAGTTTTAAGTCCATATAATATAATCAGTATCAGATTTTTTTTTTTTTTTTAGACAGAGTTTTTTGCTCCTGTTGCCCAGGCTGGAGTGCAATGGCACAATCTTGGCTAACTGCAACTTTCACCTCCCAGGTTCAAGCGATTCTCCTGCCTCAGCCTCCCTAGTAGCTGGGATTATAGGCGCCTGCCACCACGCCCAGCTAATTTTTTGTATTTTTAGTAGAGACGGGGTTTCACTATGTTTGCCAGGCTGGTCTCGAACTAGTGACCTCAGGTGATCCACCTGCCTCAGCCTCCCCAAGTGCTGGGATTACAGGCGTAAGCCACATACATAAATCAGGTACAATCTAATTCAAAACAAAAAAGGCAACATCTCTTCTAAAATATTTTTTATCTCACTGGAAAACCAAAGATTGTGCTGGCATCGGTATGATTAGAAAAAAATTCTTTAGGCCGGGTGCGGTGGCTCACGCCTGTAATCCCGGCACTTTGGGAGGCCGAGGTGGGCGGATCACGAGGTCAGGAGATCGAGACCATCCTGGCTAACACAGTGAAACCCCGTCTTGGCCGGGCGCGGTGGCTCAAGCCTGTAATCCTAGCACTTTGCGAGGCCGAGGTGGGCGGATCACGAGGTCAGGAGTTCGAGACCATCCTGGCCAACATAGTGAAACGCTGTCACTACTAAAAATACAAAAAAATTAGCAGGGCGTGGTGACGGGCACCTGTAGTCCCAGCTACTTGGGAG
Organism: Hylobates moloch; assembly: GCF_009828535.3. Lineage (NCBI taxonomy): Eukaryota > Metazoa > Chordata > Mammalia > Primates > Hylobatidae > Hylobates > Hylobates moloch. The sequence continues at coordinate 105,308,980 of NW_026652276.1, read as the reverse complement.
GCTGAGGCAGGAGAATGGCGTGAACCCGGGAGGCGGAGCTTGCAGTGAGCCGAGATGGTGCCACTGCACTCCAGCCTGGGGGACAGAGCCAGGCTCTGTCTCAAAAAAAAAAAAAAAAAAAAAAAGAAAC
>NW_026652276.1:105272685-105298850 GCF_009828535.3 Hylobates moloch | reverse complement strand
AGATGCCAGCAAAGGAGTCACTCAACAAATATTGGCTGACTGGATGGAAAAAAAAAAAAAACTAGCAAGAGTTAGCAGAATTCCATTTGACTTTCTTCTGTTGAAGCAGTTTTAGAATTTCTAGAATGCTCTGGCAAAGAATTAACATTATTTATGGCATTTTATTAGTTCCTATGCTCACTAGCCATCCCATCATTTAATTTTGTTTTGTGTTTTTTTTTTTTTTTTTTGAGACCAGAGTCTCACCTTGTCGCCCAGGCTGGACTGCAGTAGCACGATCTCGGCTCACTGTAATCTCTGATACCTGCATTCAAGGAATTCTCCTGCCTCAGCCTCCCAAGTAACTGGGATTACAAGTGCGTACCACCACATCCAGCTAACTTTTTAAATATTTTTAGTAGAGACTGGGTTTCACCATGTTTGTCAGGCTGGTCTCGAACTCCTGACCTCAGGTAATCCACCCGCCTCAGCCTCTCAAAGTGCTAGGATTACAGGCGTGAACCACTGCGCCCGACCCATCATTTAATTTTTAACATCACTGTATTTCCAGATAATACAAACTGCCTTTGACTAACCTAATTTTTAAGGAATAAATTTCTATAATGCAAGGACTATGTATACAAGTCAACAGATTTCTACTACTGTGTTTTATCACTGGGCTACATGCCATACTGAATATAGTAAAAGAACGAGAGAAATAATGCTTGATGAGTGCCATTTGCAAGTCCTGCGCTGGGTACATCATATTTATTAGCTCATTTAATCTTCACCATGAAATATGCCTGTCTCCATTCTTCCACTCCAAGGAGTTTGTCTAAATTTGAGAACTAAGACTAACACAATCCAAAGAAAATAACCAGAAGTTAAGACAAACACAAAATGAAGAAACTACCGAAAGCTGTTCATTAAAAGTTGACTGAGAAGAAGAGGGGAAAACATCCTTTTCCTTAATATTAAACTGACTTGCTGATAGCTGAATGCAGAAGAGAAAAAATGTATTTGCACGGTGACAGAACTATGCACCCAGTCACATCGCTGATCAACCGCCCCTAGTTAAGTCCTTTTACTGCTCCGCCAGCTCCCAGTCCTCCTGAATCTGCTTCTGCCTGGCTTTGTGCTACTCTTCCCTCCAGCACTTGGAGCAGAAACCCTGCCAGGCAGGGTTGCCGTAGTAACCACATCCTTTCTTGCACAGGATCCGCATGAATTCCTCGGCGTTCAGACTTAAGGCTCATCTTCTTCCTGCTAACCAATGAACAAACAAGAAAGTGCTGTTGAAAACGAATTATCATCCTACTAACTAAAATCTTACCAATTATGAACAAAACGTGAGTGGTTCCATCATCTTCAAGCCGTAAGAGAGGGAAGGAGGGAATGAACGAAGAAGGGAAGGAGGGAGGGAAAGAGGGGAGGAAGGAAGAAGGAAAAAAAGTTAAATATAGTAAATTCCTGACAATTATATTAAAGACTTATTCCCTGCCCAAAATACAAAGAATCCATTAAGAAAGGGCTAACATTGGATTAAAGACCTAAATGTATAGGCTTGAAACTAGAAAACTCCTGGAAGAAACCTTAGGGGAAAATCTTCCCGACACTGGATTTTGCAATGACTTCTAGGATATGACACCAAAAGCACAGGCAACAAAAGCAAAATCAGACAAATACATTACATCAAATTTTAAAATATCTGCACAACATAGGAACCAAATGACAGAGTAAAAAGGAACAATATACAGAATGGGAGAACATATCTGCAAACCACTATCTAATAAGGGGTTAATATCCAGAATATAAAGGAACTCTTACCACTCAATAACAAAAAAACCAAGATAATCTGGTTAACAAATGGGAAAAGGACTTCAATAGACAATTCTCCAAAGACATACCAACAGCCAATAATCATGTGAAAAAGTGTTCAACATCACTAATCATCAGGGAAATGCAAATCAAAACCACAATGAGATATCACTATTTTTTTTTTTTTTTTGAGACAGCATCTCACTATGTTGCCCTGGCTAGAGTGCAGTGATGCGATCTCGGCTCACTGCAACCTCCATCTCCCGGGTTCAAGCGATTCTCCTACCTCAGCCTCCTGAGTAGCTGGGACTACAGGCACGTGCCACCACGCCCAGCTAATTTCTTTTGTATTTATAGTAGAGATGAGGTTTCTCCATATTTGCCAGGCTGGTCTCGAACTCCTGACCTCGTGATCCGCCCACCTCGGCCTCCCAAAGTGCTGGGATTGCAGGCATGAGCCACCGCGCCCGGCCAAGTTTCCTTGTATTTAATGTAGTATCTGATGGGAACAGGCCCCCCAAAATCTGGCCATAAACTGGCCCCCAAACTGGCCATAAACAAAATATCTGCAGCACTGTGACATGTTCATGATGGCCATAATGCCGTGGCTGGAAGATTGCGGTTTACTAGAATGAGGGCAAGGAACACCTGGCCTGCCCAGGGCAGAAAACCGGAAAACCGCTTAAAGGCATTCTTAAGCCACAAACAATAGCATGAGCACTCTGTGCCTTTAAGGACATGCTCGTGCTGCAGTTAACCAGCCCGACCTATTCCTTTAATTCGGCCCATCCCTTCGTTTCCCATAAGGGATACTTTTGGTTAATTTAATATCTTATAGAAACAATGTTAATGACTGGCTTGCTGTTAATAAATAACGTGGGTAAATCTCTGCCCAGGGCTCTCAGCTCTGAAGGCTGTGAGACCCCTGATTTCCCACTTCACACCTCTATATTTCTCTGTGTGTGTGTCTTTAATTCCTCTACCGCCGCTGGGTTAGGGTCTCCCCAACCGAACTGGTCTCAGCACAATTCCTCTTGCCAGGATATAAACCTGTATCCTCTTGTTCTGTCCCCAGAGAAGAGATGTCACAAGTCTGTTCATGTATTGGAATACTATTATTTATCTTTTCTGCAGATGTATTTTCCGCAAGTTGTTTTGGCTTTTTTTCTGTAACTGGATCTGGGTAACCTGGCAGTGCAGAGCCGGGCCCTGGGCTTCAAGACAGGGACACACCAAGGCTCAGCACACAGACATGTCCCCACTCTGCTACCCAGTAGCCTAGGGACTCAGCTGGACTAGTTATTCGGCTTGTCAAACTCTTCATCTGGGAAACAATGTTAGATTCTGGTTAAATTTAGCTCCGAATATGATCTTATCTATTTAATAATTTTTAAGTTTTTCTAAAAATCAAGTCTTCCGTACTTCTCTTAAGCTTTGGAGCCTAAATTAGAAATAGTCCTGAAATCAAAGTCTCATTTCTGCCTCTTATTTTTCTTTACATTCTGTTTCAGCTAGTGATGCTTGTTCATTTATTGAACAGTTAAATAGCAGCTTGGACTCAAGTTCACTATAAAGTTCACAATTACTCCTTGGCCATTTCCAGCCAACAGTGGCTGCCATATTCCAGCCATGCCTTTCCTCATTTCAGTCACCCACTGACATCTAAGTTGTTCCCTAAATCCAACAGTGTGTGGACACTTGGCACATAGTGGGTCTCCATGCTGGACATCCATGACAATGACCCATTTGATTTTTTTGTTTGTTTTGTTTTGAGACAAAGTATCACTCTGTTGCCCAGGCTAGAGTGCAGTGGCGCGATCTCGGCTCACTGCAACCTCCACCCCCAGGTTCAAGCGATTCTCCTGCCTCAGCCTCCAAGGAGCTGGGATTACAGGTACGCACCATCATGCCCAGCTAACAACGGCCCATTTGATATTCTCACCTTCTGGCTTCTAACTGCCACCTCCTCTCATAGAGTTAGGTAGAGTCGATCCCATCCAAAATCTAGTCTTATGGAATCCCCATCTGATGACCATCATCTTACTTTCTCAACACCCTTGTGTCATAAGCTTGCTTTCAGACCCTATCAGGCTTTGGACCTGTACACCTTTCCAAGCTGCAGAGTCCAGAAACTGGCCCGTCTTATTTCTTCTTTACTTCACCCAGGTCCCATCATTCCAACCACACTCCCACAGGTTAGCCCCGTCCTTTGATGCTCACTGCTCGCACACTGCCTCTACTCATCATCTTGCCAGGACCCCCCAGCTATCTGGCTTTCTCGCTCTCCCATGCTGATCGCTGGGCCTTGTGAGACAAATGAAAAGCTGATCTGATCTGAGTTACTACAACTCATCAGAGCTGATTTTCTCACTTCATCCAGGTCCTCAGTGCTGCTTGGAAATTATTGTCTGTCCTCACGCAATTTTGTCTCTGTTTCTCCCACAATGGCTAGCCCAAAATGTCGCCACTTTGTTCCAGCCCCTTTATTGACTTGCCTATTTCTTTACAGTTATCTTTATTTGCTGATTTCTCACTTCTCTAATTAAAGGTATAAATTATTCAAATTACTCTGTGATTTCTTTCTCCTAATACAAATGACCCTAAATACACAACAGGCCAGATGACCCAAGGAGACAATGACGGTGTAGACTTTTTTTTTTTTTTGAGACCGGGTCTCACTCTGTTGCCCAGGCTGGAGTGCAGTGGCCTGATTACAACTCACTGCAGCCTCAACTTCTTGGGCACAGGCAATCCTTCCACCTCAGCCTTCTGAGTAGCTGGGACTATAGGCATGTACCACCACACCCAGCCAATTTTTTTTTTTTTTTTTGAGACAGCGTCTCGCTTCTGTCGCCCAGGCTGGAGTGCAGTGGCGCGATCTCGGCTCACTGCAAGCTCCGCCTCCCGGGTTCACACCATTCTCCTGCCTCAGCCTCTCCAAGTAGCTGGGACTACAGGCGCCCGCCACCACGCCCAGCTAATTTTTTTTTTTGTATTTTTAGTAGAGACGGGGTTTCACCATGGTCTCGATCTCCTGACCTCGTGATCCGCCCGCCTCGGCCTCCCAAAGTGCTGGGATTACAAGCGTGAGCCACTGCGCCCGGCCAATTTTTTTTTTTTTTTGAGGCGGAATTTCATTCTTATTGCCTAGGCTGGAATGCAATGGCGTGATCTCAGCTCACCGCAACCTCCATCTCCCAGGTTCAAGCAATTCTCCTGCCTCAGCCTCCTTAGTAGCTGGGAATACAGGCATTCGCCACTACCACTGGCTAATTTTGCATTTTTAGTACAGACAGGGTTTCTCCATGTTGGTCAGGCTGGTCTTGAACTCTCGACCTCAGGTGGTCCACCCGCCTCAGCCTCCCAAAGTGCTGGGATTACAAGCATGAGCCACTGTGTCTGGCCTAATTTTTTTTTTTAATATTTCTTGAAGAGACAGGATGTCACCATGTTGCTCAGGCTGGTCTGGAACTCCTGTGCTCAAGCAATCTGCCGACCTCAGCCTTCCAAAGTGCTAGGATTACAGGTGTGAGCCCCTGCACCCAGCCCAATGTGTAGGCTGGTCTTACATGTCAGATATAAGGTTCCAAGAATTCCATGTTGTTTATTTTGAATGGGTGACATGTGAATGCACACGGGATGGCATTTGGGCAGAGCAGCAGCGCCTGAGTTCATCTTCCTCTCTTGGGTGGGACATCAGGAATAGTCCCCGCTGGTGTCCACTTTGGGAAGCTCTGGGATTCAGCTGGCCTCTGCTGCACTTGCAGTGAGCAACTTGCAGTGGCTCTTCTCAGTCAGGCATAAGAGCTGGAATTTCTGTTAATCTCTCAATATTTGCATATGTAATTAAGTGTCTGCTGAAGCCAAAATATTTGAAAAAGAATGGCCCCCCCTTATTGTGTGGGTCGAAATCTCAGGTTCACCTTGGCTGCTCCAGGCTGCTGTAGATAGACATCCCTAAAGGGGTTCTTTCAAATGGTGCCTCTAGACCTTGAAACTATTGATTATATTGCAACTGTCACACCTACAAAGACTGCTGGCCTCAGCCAACCTCTCATCATGGAGCTGCAGAAACGAGGGAGAGGCTGCCCCTGCTCATGGCCCTCTGTACAGCCTTCCTGAGGGGTTCAAGTGTGTCTTGGGTAAGGCCGGATAGGAGAAAAGATATACAGGGTTTTCAGCTATTGGAATGCTGGATCCTTGGCCAGGGATCGGGTAAACCCATGTCCTAAAAAGACAGAATGATTAGGTAAAAAACAGGGTCACAAATGGCCAGTACTGCTTATAAACCCCAGAAATCCTGGGACACAGTGAGAGCCTTCCACTCTGGAAACATCACTTGATACCTTGGTTGTACTGTCTGGAAATTCTACCTTTGGATCTCAATCCACAAATCCAGGTTGTCCCAGGGGTGTTGTTGCCATAGAAGGGTCAGAATTGCCATACATACAGATAATATGCTGACAGGTGTTCAAAATCAAGTCATAAACCCTATCTCAATGGAATCCTCTAGCCCATGGAAGTGGTGGAATATTCCTGCAGGTAACTGGACAGGGGATTTCTTCTCATTGTTCTGCCTCTCTGGACCAATGGGAGTTTCCAAATATAGCTGCCTTTGAAGAATAAAATTAGATAATTGGGTGGAATATCCCCTGAATATGTCTGGAAGCAATTACATTCTGCCTTGACTCCTGGGAGTGCTGAGTGAATAATACCACCCTCATTTCATCCAATAGCGATGTGGTCAGCTCATTAGTGAAGTTCATATTTTTGTTAGGAAACTCATGGTGAACTCAGTTTCCAGGTAAAATATTTATTTATTTTTTAAATGTATTTATTTATTTTACTTTTTATTTTAGAGACAGGGTCTTGCTCTGTCACTGAGGCTGGACTGCAGCGGTTCAATCATGGCTCACTGCAACCTCAACCTCATGGGCTCAAGTGAACCTCCCACCTCAGGCTCCCAAGTAGCTGGCACTGCAGGTGCACACCACCCTGCCTGTCTTTTTTTTTTTTTTTTTTGAGACGGAGTTTTTCTCTGTCCCCCAGGCTGGAGTGCAGTGGCGCGATCTCGGCTCACCGCAAGCTCCACCTCCTGGGTTCATGCCATTCTCCTGCCTCAGCCTCCCGAGTAGCTAGGACTACAGGCACCCGCCAACACGCCCGGCTAATTTTTTGTATTTTTAGTAGAGGCGGGGTTTCACCGTGTTAGCCAGGATGGTCTCGATCTCCTGACCTCGGGATCCGCCTGCTTCGGCCTCCCAAAGTGCTGGGATTACAGGCTTGAGCCACCGCGCCCGGCCGCACCCTGCCTGTCTTATGTTTTTGAATTTTTTTTTTTTTTTTTTGAGACTGAGTCTCATTCCATTTGCCCATGCCGGAGTGCAGTGGCGTGATCTCGGCTCACTGAAACTTCTGCCACTTGGGTTCAAGCAATTCTCTGCCTCAGCCTCCTGAATAGCTGGGATGGCAGGCGCCCGCCACCACGCCCGGCTAATTTTTTTGTATTTTTAGTAGAGATGGGATTTCACCATCCTGGCCAGGTTGGTATTGAACTCCTGACCTCGTGATCCACCTGCCTTGGCCTCCCAAAGTCCCGGGATTACAGGCGTGAGCCACTGCGCCTGGCCTGAATTTTGTTTTTTTTTTAGACACAGGATCTTGCAGTGTCACCTAGGCTGGTCCTGGACTCCTGGCCTCAGGCAATCCTCTTGCCTCTGCCTCTCAAAGTGCTATAGGATTACAGGTGTGAACCACCATGCCTGGTTAGGCAAAAATAATTAGATTTTTCCTTTCTGGTGCAGAAGGTGAAGCTAGTGTGTCTGCTCAGTGGGATCCTGCAGGCATCCTCTGCAGCTGTTGTGGAGGTAGATACAGAGCTTCCAGGATGTGTATCCACCTTACCTTAACTTAGATGGGTATAGAGCCTGCAGGATCCTCTGCTGCTGCTGCTGCTGCTGCTGCTGCTGCTGCTGCTGCTGCTGCTGCTGCTGTATGGAGACTGAAAATGGTCTCCATTGCCTAGCAGGTCAGATGTAAAAGCTGACATGGAAAGCAAGGGACATCAGTGCTGAGAGCACCTACCTGCCTGAGAATAAGAAGCAGACAGTCCTGGGTATGGCATCACTGTCATGGTTGGCTAACAGGTACCAGATAAGGCATGGCCAGAAGTGGCCAACCAGCTTTTTTTTTTTTTTTTTCCCTTGAGTCTCGCTCTGTCGCCCAGCCTGGAGTGCAGTGGTGTGATCTTGGCTCACCGCAAGCTCCACCTCCTGGGTTCACACCATCCTCCTACCTCAGCCTCTCGAGTAGCTGGGACTACAGGCACCTGCCACCACACCTGGCTAATTTTTTTGTATTTTTAGTAGAGACGGGGTTTCACCATATTAGCCAGGATGGTCTCAATCTCTTGACCTCGTGCTCTGCCCGTCTCGGCCTCCCAAAGTGCTGGGACTACAGGTGTGAGCCACTGCACCCGGCCGTGGCCAACCAGCTTTTAAATGCCAAAGATATGACAGTTACAAACAGAGGTGAGAGGTGGAGAGGACATGGTGAGAGGGACAGTAAACACCTGCAACATGTCTACACATGGGTGGGCCCTTGGGGCAGAGTCAGCTGAGGTACAGTTGGTGATGAAGATGCTATGTTGAGAAACTGGATATCCAAGGCATTTATAAAAGTTCATACACATTGTAGGGACTTAAACCTATTCATGATACCACCCTGACCTCTTTACAAAAATACTGAAGATATAAAGATTTCTTCAACTGGACTCTGAACCTGTAAATTTCTTTTAATGAGGGTCAAGCTCCAAGTTTTGTGTTGCTATGTGATTCTATTTCTTGATTTTAATAATGACTGAGAAAAGCATGGATACCTCCATTCCAAAAATCTACTGGGGCTGGGCCATCTGCCAGGATCATATGATACAGGGAAGAAATGAGGGTCTGTATTACATTAAGAGAATCCTGGCCAGGCGCGGTTGCTCATGCCCGTAATCCTAGCACTTTGGGAGGTTGAGGTGAGTGGATCACTTGAGGTTGGGATTTTGAGACCAGCCTGACCAACATGGAGAAACCCCTTCTCTACTAAAAATAAAAAATTAGCCAGGTGTGGTGGCGCATGCCTGTAATCTCAGCTACTTGGTAGGCTGAGGCAGGAGAATCACTTGAACCTGGGAGGTGGAGGTTGCGTTGAGCCAAGATTGCACCATTGCACTCCAGCCTGGACAATAAGAGTGAGACTCCGTCTCAAAAAAAAAAAGATGGCAAAGGCCAGGCGTGGTGGCTCATGCCTGTTTAATGAGCCAGCACTTTGGGAGGCCGAGACAGGCAGATCACGAGGTCATGAGATCGAGACCATCAGGCTAACACAGTGAACCTCCATCTCTACTAAAAATACAAAAAATTAGCCAGGCATGGTGGTGGGCACCTGTAGTTCCAGCTACTCAGGAAGCGGAGGCAGGAGAATCGCTTGAACCAGGAAGGCAGAGGTTGCACTGAACTGAGATCATGCCAATGCACTCCAGCTTGGGTGACAGAGCAAGACTCTATGTCAAAAAAAGTGTCCAGAACGGTGGCTCACGCCTGTAATCTCAGCACTTTGGAGGCCGAGGCGGGCAGATCATGCGGTCAGGAGTTCAAGATCAGCCTGACCAACATGGTGAAACTCCATCTCTACTAAAAATACAAAAATTGGCCAGGCATGGTGGCAGGCGCCTGTAATCCCAGCTACTTGGGAGGCTGAGGCAGGAGAATCACTTGTACCCAGGAGATGGAGGTTGCAGTGAGCCAAGATCACACCACTGCACTCCACCCTGGGCAACAGAGAGAGATTGTCTCAAAAAAAAAAAAAAAAAGAAATAAAAGAAAGAAAGACTTGCCTGAGACTGGGTAATTTATATAAAAAAGAGGTTTAATGGACTCACTGTTCTCCATGGCTGGGGAGGTCTCACAATCGTGACGGAAGGCAAAGGAAGACCAAAGGCACATCTTCCATGGTGGCAGGCAAGAAAGCATGTGCAGAGGAACTGCCCTTCTATAAAACCATCGGATCTTTTAGACTTATTCACTATCATGAAAACAGCATGGGAAAAACCCGCTCCCATGATTCAATTACCTCCTACTGGGTCCCTGCCACAACACGTGGGGATTATGTGAGCTAAAATTCAAGATGAAAATTGGTTGGGGACACAGCCAAACCATGTCATTGGTTTTTCCCCAGGTTCCCCCACGTAAGTCAGTGGATGCAGATGGATATTTGTGACAAAGGGCACCATTGATGTCTAGACACTGAATACACTGAGGTCCCAGCTCCTGCTCTGCCAGGATATCCTCTCCCACCTGCTAGGAGCTCCCCTCAACCACCTCCCTGTTCAGGAGGTGCCCATATATTCAAGACAGAGTTTTCATAACTTTCTTTCTTTTTTTTTTTTTGAGACAGAGTCTTGCTCTGTCACCCTGGCTGGAGTGCAGTGACGTGGTCTCGGCTCACTGCAGCCTCCACCTCCAAGGTTCAAGCAATTCTCATGCCTCATCCTCCTCAGTAGCTGGGATTACAGATGCGTGCCACCACACCCAGCTATTTTTTGTATTTTTAGTAGAGATGAGTTTTTGCCATGTTGGTGAGGCTGGTCTCAAACTCCTGACCTTGAGTGATCCACCCCAGTTGGCCTCTCAAAGTGCTGGGATTACAGGCATGAGCCATCACACCTGGACAGTTTTCATAATTTTCTTTACTTCCACTATGGTGGGAGAACTGGCTTCAGAGAAAGCCATCCTAGACAGGTGAGGTGGCCCCACCAGGAACAGGTTTCAATGAGGTGTTTTAGAGGCAGTGATGCCTGTGCACCCTGGTGAGAAGGAGCATGGCATGAACATCAGGAACCAGACTTCACCCTAGAGAAGGAGAGGCCACAGGTGGGGGCTGAAGGAGCAGTTCTCACAAGCAATCCTGTGGGCACTGGGGTCACACCACATACCTTGGTGCACAAGTGTCAATGTGGCTGAGTGGGGTAGAGGACTCAGGTCATTAAAATCATCAAGGAGGCCGGGCGCAGTGGCTCACGCTTGTAATCCAGCACTTTGGGAGGCCGAGGCCGGTGGATCACGAGGTCAGGAGTTTGAGACCAGCCTGGCCAAGATGGTGAAACCCTGTCTCTACTAAAAATACAAAAATTAGCTGGGCGTGGTGGCGCATGCCTGTAGTCTCAGCTACTTGGGAGGCTGAGGCAGGAGAATCGCTTGAACCCGAGAGGCGGAGGTTGCGGTGAGCTGAGATCGTGCCATTGCACTCCAGCCTGGGTGACAGGAGCGAAACTCCATCTAAAATAAAAAAAAGAAGCATCAAGGAATCCAGGGAGAGGAGCAACCACACCCAACTTTACTTTCACCCACAGGCTGATGCAGCCTGAGGAAATGTTACTCCACAACTACCTCAATTATACACACAGAACCTGTTTGCCAGGCCCTTGCCACAGGCTGTAATCTCAAAATGGTGGCCGTCAAGGCTTGTTAGAATACCTGCCATACAGAGGAAAAAAATTTTTTTTTTTTTGAGACAAGATCTTGCTCTGTCACCCAGGCTGGCGTGCAGTGGTGTGGTCATAGCTCACTGCAGCCTCTATCTCCCAGGTTCAAGCCATACTCCAGCCTCAGACCCCAAGTAGCCAGGACCACAGGTGCACAACACCACACCCAGCTAAGAAAATAATTTAAACGTTTTATTGATTGATTGATTGAGACAAAGTCCCGCCCTGTCACCCAGCTTGGAGTGAAGTGGCACGATCTCAGCTCACTGCAACTTCCGTCTCCCTGGTTCAAGTGATTCTCCTGCCTCATCCTTCCAAGTAGCTGGCATTACTGGCGCCCACCACCATGACCAGCTAATTTTTTGTTTGTTTGTTTTCTTTTTTTGAGATGGAGTCTCGCTCTGTCACCCAGGCTGGAGTGCAGTGGCGCAATCTCGGCTCACTGCAAGCTCCGCCTCCTGGGTTCATGCCATTCTCCTGCCTCAGCCTCTTGAGTAGCTGGGACTACAGGTGCCTGCCACCACGCCCTACTAATTTTTTGTATTTTCAGTAGAGACGGGGTTTCACCATGTTAGTCAGGATGGTCTCGATCTCCAGACCTCATGCTCCACCCCCCTCGGCCTCTCAAAGTGCTCGGATTACAGGCATGAGCCACAGCGCTCAGCCTAATTTTTGTATTTTTTGTATTTTGCATTTTGTATTTTGTAGAAACAAGGTTTCACCATGTTGGCCAGGCTGGTCTTGAACTCCTGACCTCAGGTAATCTGCCCACCTTGGCCTCCCAAAGTGCTAGATTACAGGCATGAGCCACTGTGCCGGCCTAATTTAAACATTTTTAAATTTTGTTTAAATTTTAAAATAAAATCTCAATTTGGTTTTCAAAAACCTCTGTCCAGGTTATGATGACTCACACTTGTAACATCAGCACTTTGGGACACTGAGGTGGGAGGATCACCCAGGAGTTCAAGACCAGCCTGGGCAACATAGGGATACCCAGTATCTCTAAAAAGTAATAATAGGCTGGGCGAGGTGGCTCACACCTGTAATCCCAGCTCTTTGGGAGGCCGAGGTGGGCGGATCACAAAGTCAGGGGATCAAGACCATCCTGGCTAACACAGTGAAGCCCCATCTCTATTAAAAACACAAAAAATTAGCTGGGCCTGGTGGGGGGCACCTGTAGTCCCAGCTACCCAGGAGGCTGAGGCAGGAGAATGGTGTGAACCTGGGAGGTGGAGGTTGCAGTGAGCCAGGATCGCGCCTCTGCACTCCAGCCTGGGCGACAGAGCGAGACGCCGTCACAAAAAAAAAGTCATAATAACGTAAAAATTAGCCAGATGTGGTGGCGAGTGCCTGTGATCCCAGCTACTTGGCAGGCTGAGGCAGAAGGATGACTTAAGCCTGGAAGGTCAAGGTTGCAGTGAGCTGAGATTGCACAACTGCACTCCAGCGTGGGAAACAGAGTGAGACCCTGACTCAAAAAAAAAAAAATAGTGCTCAGTGCCACATGCCAGGAACCACAATGACAACAAGTCAGAAGGTTGTTGAGTCAGGTCCCACCGAGAGCCGGCAGAGAGTCTGACTGTGGGGTCCCTGCCCTTTTCCAGAAGGTGGAGGTGCAGAGGAGCTCTTAAGGATCACGGCTTCTCAACCTGGCCCCGAGCCCACTCACATCAGTAGCTCTCTACAAGGCCAACTGGATGGACAGCTGTCACCAATAAATTAAACCTTCTTATTTCTTGCCGGGTGCAGTGGCTCATGCCTGTAATCCCAGCACTTTGGGAGGCCGAAGTGAGAAGATCACTTGAGGCCAGAAGTTCAAAGTTCGAGACCAGCCTAGGCAATATAGTAAGACCCTGCCTTTACAGAAAATTAGGTAGGAGTGGTGGCATGTGCCTGTGGTCCTAGTTACTCGGGAGGCTGAGGCAGGATGATCTCTTGAGCTTAGGAGGTTGAAGCTGCAGTGAACTATTGCACCACTGCACTCCAGCCTGGAGGACAAAGCAAGACCTTGTCTCATAAAAAAACAAAAAAGAAGCAAGCCAGCAGTTCTAATCCAGACTTAAGAGGGGGGGTATCAGTCAGGCACAGTGGCTCACACCTGTGATCCCAGCACTTTCGGAGGCCAAGGTTGGCAGATCACATCACATGAGGTCAGGAGTTCGAGACCAATCTGGCCAACGTGGTGAAACCCCGTCTCTACTAAAAATACAAAAATTAGCTAGATGTGGTGGCACGCACCTGTAATCTCAGCTACTCGGAATGCTGAGGCACAAGAATTGCTTGAATCCGGGAGGGAGGTGGCAGTGAGCCGAGATCGCGCCACTGAACTCTAGCCTGGGCGACAGAGCTAGACCCAGTCTCAAAAAAAAAAAAAAAAAAAAAGAAAAGAAAAAAGAAAAAACAGAAAAGAAAAGACCCTTCAAATCCAGCCATCTGCACAATGCCTGAATTCCTGCTATAGTCCCAGCAAACTGGCTCTTTATTCTTTTCAGTCTGCACAGTAACATGGTTAGGAAAGGTATCTTAATTTTGTTGCAATGAAAAATGTCTACCTGTAACATTCACTGTTTCTTGCAGGCACATATGACCTGTGGAAAGGGTGAAAAGCTCAGAAGTTTCTATTATTTATTTATTTTTGAGGCAGGGTCCTGCTCTGTCATCCCGGTTGGAGCGCAGTGGCACCATCATAGCCTCAGACTCTTGAGGCTCAAGCAGTTCTGCCTCAGCCTCCCAAGTAGCAAGGACTACAGATTTGCACCACCATACCCCGCTATTTTTTTTTTGTAGAGATGGGGCTCTCACTATGATAGCCAGTCTGATCTCAAACTCTTGGCCTAGAGTGATAATCCCACCTTTGCCTCCCAAATGGATGGGATTACAGGCCTGAGCCACCATGCCTGGCCATCTAGTCTCTAAATGCTAGTTAACTGCTTTGATGGAGCAGGCACGGTGTCTCACGCCTGTAATCTCAGCACTTTGGGAGCCTGAGGTGGGCGGATCATGAGGTCAAGAGTTTGACCTTTGAAGTTTAAGCAATTCCCATGCCTCAGCCTCCTGAGTAGCTGGGATTACAGGTGCCTGTCACCATGCGTGGCTAATTTTTATTATTTTTAGTAGAGACAGGCTTTCACCATGTTGGCCAGGCTGGTCTCGAACTCCCGATCTCAAGCAATCCACCCGCCTCAGCCTCCTAAAGTGCTGGGATTACAGGCGTGAGCCACCACGCCCAGCCAAGATTCGGCCTAATTTTTTTTTTTTTTTTTGAGACAGAGTCTCGCTGTGTCACCCAGGCTGGAGTGCAGTGGCATGATCTCTGCTCACTGCAAGCTCCACCTCCTGGGTTCATGCCATTCTCCTGCCTCAGCCTCCTGAGTAGCTGGGACTACAGGCGCCCGTCACCACACACCGCTAATTTTTGGTATTCTTTAATAGAGACGGGGTTTCACCGTGTTAGCCAGGATGGTCTGGATCTCCTGACATTGTGATCTGCCCACCTTGGCCTCCCAAAGTGCTGGGATTACAGGCATCAGCCACCTCATCTGGCCTTTTTCTTTCTTTTTTTTTTTTTTTTTTTTTTTTTTTTGAGACGGAGTCTTACTCTGCCGCCCAGGCTGGAGTGCACTGTCACGATCTCTGCTCACTGCAACTTCTGCCTCCCAGGTTCAAGCGATTCTCCTGCCTTAGCATTCTCCCAAGTAGCTGGGACTAGAGGCACGTGCCACCGTGCCTGGCTTTTTTTTTTTTTTTTTTTGAGCCAGAGTCTCGCCCTGTCACCCAGGCTGGAGTGCAGTGCTGCAATCTTTATTCACTGCAACCTCTGCCTCCCGGGTTCAAGCAATTCTCCTGCGTCAGCCTCCAGAGTAGCTGGGACTACAGGCACATGCCACCACACCCAGCTAATTTTTTTGTATTTTTAGTAAAGAGGGGGTTTCACCATGCTGGCCAGGCTAGTCGCAAACTCCTGACCTCATGATCCATCGGTTTCGGCCTCCCAAAGTGCTGGGATTACAGGCGTGAGCCACTGCGCCCGGAGATTTGGCCTAATTTTTAAAGTAACCTGGAGCACAGAAAATGTTTCTGCAATTATTAATCTACTTTTTTTTTTTTTTTTTGAGAGAGGGTCTCACTCTGTCACCCAAGCTGGGGTGCAGTGGCATGATCATGGCTCACTAAAGCCTCGACCTCTTGGGCGCAAGCGATCATCCTGCCTCAGCCTTCCAAGAGCTGGGACTACATGCATGCACCATCGTGCCCAGATAATTTTTCTTTTTTTTTTTCTCAGCCACCTGTGCTTTATTGACAACACGCACCTCAGGCCTTGACCGCGTACTTCTGCAGCGGGTACAGCCGCTCCTTCCGCTGCTGCTTCTTGGTCTTCAGGTTCTCCTCGTGCGTGTTGAGCCGGCGGCGCATGGCGCGTGTCTTCTTAGGCCGCAGGTCAGGTCCAGGGGCTTGTACTTCTTGCCCTTGTAGAATTTCCTGAGGTTTTCTTTCTGAGTCTGGTTAATAACTGTGAGAACACGGGCAATGGATTTTCGGACGACTCGGATCTTAGGGACCTTGGAGGCCGCACCGCCTGTCACTGGCGACGCGCAGCTAGGACAGCTCCACCTTCAGGTCGTCCAGCTGTTTCAGCAGCTCCTCCTTCTTCCTGTGAAGATCTCGAGCCTTGAACTTGGCCATTCCTGCACAGGCCGCCGCCGCCTCCGCCGCCGCCCGCTGCGCGGGAAAGAGCTACTTTTCTAGTTCTTGTAAAGACAGGGGTCTCACTATGTTGCCCAGACTGGATTTGAACTCTTGGGCTCGAGAGATCCTCCCACCTTGGCTTCCCCAAATGCTGGGATTATAGGCTTGAGCCACCACACCTGGCCTCACGTATTTTGATACATAAAACACCAAGGATTTTTTTTTTTTTTTTTTTTTTTTTGAGACGGAGTCTCGCTCTGTCACCCAGGCTGGAGTGCAGTGGCGCGATCTCGGCTCACTGCAAGCTCCGCCTCCCGGGTTCATGCCATTCTCCTGCCTCAGCCTCTCCGAGTAGCTGGGACTACAGGCGCCCGCCACCACGCCCGGCTAATTTTTTGTATTTTTAGTAGAGACGGGGTTTCACCATGGTCTCGATCTCCTGACCTCGTGATCCGCCCGCCTCGGCCTCCCAAAGTGCTGGGATTGCAAGCGTGAGCCACTGCGCCCGGCCAAGGATTTTTTTAAGGAGCGAACAAACGAGTAATTTTTAAAGAAAAAAGTAGTGGGAGTGTCTAGTACAACCAAAATCGGAATCAAAGTCAGCAGTTAAACATTCCAGGCTGGGCACAGTGGCTCATGCCTGTTATCTCAACACTTTGGGAGGCTGAGGCAGACGGATCAATTGAGGTCAGGAGTTCGAGACCAGCCTGACCAACATGGTGAAACCCCCGTATCTACTAAAAGTACAAAAATTAGGCCGGGTGTGCTGGTTCATGCCTGTAATCCCAGCACTTTGGGAGGCCAAGGGGGGCAGATCACCTGAAGTCAGTAGTTTGAGACCAGCCTGGACACCATGGTGAAACCCCATCTCTACTAAAAATACAAAAATTAGCTGGGCACGGTGGCGGGTGCCTGTAATCCCAGCTACTTGGGAGGCTGAGGCAGGGAGAATCACTTCAACCCAGTTGGTGGAGGTTGCAGTGAGCTGAAATCATGCCACTGCACTCCAACCTGTGTGACAGAGTGAGACTCCATCTCAAAAAAAAAAAAAAAGGGACAAAAAAATAGCCAGGTGTGGTGGCGCATGCCCATAATCCCAGCTACATGGGAGGCTGAGGTAGAAGAATCGCTTGAACCAGGGAGGCAGAGGTTGCAGTGAGCCAAGATCACACTACTGCACTCCATTCTGTGAGACAGACCAAGACTCTATCTAAAAAAATAAAATAAAATAAAATTTCATTTGCAAGTCTGAGTTTGGTAAGAAGAGTGAACTGTGGGCCGGGCGCGGTGGCTCACATCTGTAATCCCAGCACTTTGGGAGGCCAAGGCAGGTGGATCACGAGGTGAGGAGTTCAAGACCAGCCTGGCCAACATGGTGAAACCCCGTCTCTACTAAAAATACAAAAATTAGCTGGGCATGGTGGTGCATGCCTGTAATTCCCAGCTACTCAGGGCGCTGAGGCAGGAGAATAGCCTGAACCAGGACCCAGGAAGGTGGAGGTAGCAGTGAGCGAGATCATACCACTGCACTCCAGCCTGTGCTACAGAGAGAGATTCTGTCTCAAAAAAAAAAAAAAAGAGTGAACTGTGGCCCGGTGACCAGCACACAGCATTGTAGAGTTCATGGCATGCTCTCTGGGAAACTGTTTTAGCCAAAGTTGTGGCATCATCTCTGGCCACTCACTTTATTCAAAAGACCTGGCTCAAAATGACTATGGAAATCAACTCTAGCCTCAAAAGACAAAACCATTGCAGTTATGAAGATATTCAAAAGAAGGTAATCAAGGTTATTAGAAAGCAATGAATGGCCAGGCACAATGTCTCACGCCTGTAATCCCAGCACTTTGGGAGGCTGAGGCAGAATGATCACTTGAGGCCAGCAGTTTGAGACTAGCCTGAGCAACATAGTGAGACCCTGTCTCTACAAAATAATTCTAAAAATTAGCTGGGCATGGTGGTGTGAGCCTGTTGTTCCAGATACTCCAGAGGCTGGGATGGGAGGATCACTTGAGGCCAGGATTTGGAGGTTGCAGTGAGCCAGGATTGCACCACTGCTCTCCAGCCTGGGTGACAGGGAGAGATTTTGTCTCTAAAAAGGAAATAAAGGAAGCAAGGAAGGGCTTCTCCTCCAAATACTCCCACTTCATTTGGGGCAATTACAAGATTCCAGGAAACACGGAAAACCTAGCTTGAGTGCCTTTTTGGATGTATGCTAATAGGAAAACAAATCTCATTAATTAACTCATAGACAGCTAAGAGGAAAGGATCTTAGGGGACGTGTGGTTTCACTCCCTAAATTTAAACATGAGGGGCCGGGCGCGGTGGCTCACGCTTGTAATCCTAGCACTCTGGGAGGCCGAGGTGGGCAGATCACGAGGTCAGGAGATGGAGACCACGGTGAAACCCCGTCTCTACTAAAAATACAAAAAATTAGCCAGGCGTGGTGGCGGGCGCCTGTAGTCCCAGCTACTCGGAGAGGCTGAGGCAGGAGAACGGCGTGAACCCGGGAGGCGGAGCTTGCAGTGAGCCGAGATTGCACCACTGCACTCCAGCCTGGGTGACAGAGCAAGACTCCGTCTCAAAAAAAAAAAACCAGCAAAAGTCATTCCCTGCCTGCATCCTCCAAGATCGTAGCCCAACGTAGAATAGAAATGTCTTCACTTCAGAGGACAACCAGTTTGTCCTTTTGCCTTTTACATGCCTTTTTAGAAGCAGTATTTCTCAACTTCGTGTTTGTGCAAACTCTTGAGTAGCACAAACTTCTGAGCTAAGAGACACTCCACTCTGTTTGCAATTGAGGGCGAAGGCTGGGATGCTTGGGCACAGCTCCAGGTTCCTTTCCCAGAAGTCTGGGGTGGCAGAAAAAAAAGCATTAATTTTTCACACACTGAGTAGAGACTTGGCTCATCAAGTAGAGGTAAACTTACTCTTTTCTTCTTTTTTTTTTTTTTTTGAGATGGAATTTCGCTCTTGTTGCACGGGCTAGAGTGCAATGGCATGACCTCAGCTCACTGTACCCTCCACCTCCTGGGTTCAAGCCATTCTCCTGCCTCAGCCTCCCAAGCAGCTGGGATTACAGGCACCCACCACCACGCCCAGTTAATTTTTGTTTTTGTTTTTGTTTTTTTTACTTTTTAATTTAATTTTATTTTTGAGATGGAGTTTCACTCTTGTTGCCCAGGCTGGAATGCAATGGTGTGATCTCGGCTCACTGCAACCTCTACCTCCTGGGTTCAAGTGATTCTCCCTGCCTCAGCCTCCTGAGTAGATGGGATTACAGGCACCCACCACCACGCCCAGGTAATTTTATTTTATTTTATTTATTTATTTTTTTGAGACGGAGTGTTGCTCTGTTGCCCAGGCTGGAGTGCAGTGGTGCGATCTCTGCTCACTGCAAGCTCTGCCTCCTGGGCTCACGCTATTCTCCTGCCTCGGCCTCTGGAGTAGCTGGGACTACAGGCACTAGCCACCACGCCCGGAGAATTTTTTGTATTTTTAGTGGAGATGGGGTTTCACTATGTTAGCCAGGGTGGTCTCGATCTCCTGACCTCGTGATCCACCCGCCTCAGCCTCCCAAAGTGCTGGGATTACAGGCGTGAGCCACTGCGCCTGGCCATTTTTTTGTATTTTTAGTAGAGATGGGGTTTCGCCATCTTGGTCAGGCTGGTCTCGAACTCCTGACCTCAGGTGATCCACCCGCCTCAGCCTCCCAAAGTGCTGGGATTATAAGTGTGAGCCACTGTGCCCGACCACTGTGTGACAACTTTTAAGTAGCTGCTGTGTACTTAGTAAATTGATAGGTATAATTGTGTGTGCCAAGGCAGATCGCTGCCCTTAGGACTTATGATTTTGGTGAAAATCAAGAAAAACATACATAAAACCTTTATTTCACACTCTGTGTAACAAATGTGTAGTATTACCTAGTGAAAACTGGCTGGTAAATAATGGGTAAGTTAAGACTTGGTGTAGTTAAAACTCAATTCAATGTTAACCCAAAATTTGTATTTCTAGGGAGCTAAAAATCTTGGGGATCTTTGGCAAATTCAGTATTTTTGGGAAGAAAGAAGGAAGGGAGGGAGGGAAGGAGGAATTTTCAGGATTGAGTTGCATTTACTGCCAGTCACTATTAACCACAGTCTTCTACAGAGACCTCATGTCTTTTCATAAACCAGAACACTCCTTTAGTAATTCTGAAATGAGCAAAAGAAGTCATTTTTGGCAGGGCACAGTGGATCACACCTGTAATCCTAGCACTTTGGGAGGCCAAGGCAGGTGGATCACTTGAGCTCAGGAGTTCAAGACTAGCCTGGCCAACATGGTGAAACCCCATCTCTACTAAAAACACAAAAATTAGCCAGGCATGGTGGTGCGTGCCTGTAATCCCAGCTACATGGAAGGCTGAGGCAGGAGAATCACTTGAACCCTGAAGGCAGAGGTTGCAGTGAGCCGAGATCACACCACTGCACTCCAGCCTGGGTGACAGAGTGAGACTTTGTCTCAAAAAAAAAAAAGTCAACTTTATTTTGCAGGGGGGTTAAGTCCTAACAAAGCAGCTCATTATTTGAGTATTGGGGAGGGGGGTGTTTAATCTTGTTAGACAAATAAATGACTTTTGTTCTCCCTCAGAGTTTGTTAATAATTACTGAAAATTGGACGGGCACAGTGGCTCACACCTGTAATCCCAGCACTTTGGGAGGCCGAGGCAGGCAGATCACTTGAAGTCAGGAGTTGGAGACCAGCCTGGTCAATATGGTGAAACCCCATCTTTACTAAAAATACAAAAATTAGCCGGGGGTAGTGGCACGTGCCTGTAGTCCCAGCTACTCGAGAAGCTGAGGCAGGAGAATCATTTCAGCCCGGGAGGTGGCGGTTTCATTGAGCGGAGATCGCGCCACTGCACTCCAGTCTGGCGACAGAGCGAGACTCTGTCTCAAAATAATAATAATAATAATAATAACAACTGAAAATCCAAAGTTGAATAAGTTTGATAATGAAACCACTTTTTATTTGTTTTTGTTTGTTTGTTTGAGACAGAGTTTCACTCTTGTCACTCAGGCTCCAGTGCAATGGTGCAATCTCCGCTCACGGCAACCTCCGCCTCCGGGTTTCAAGCAAATCTCCTGCCTCGGCCTTCACGAGTTGCTGGGATTACAGGCAGGCATGAGCCACCACACACGGCTATTTTTTTTTTTTTTTTTTTTTTGAGATGGAGTCTCACTCTGTCGCCCAGACTGGAGCGCAGTGGTGCCATCTTGGCTTACTGCAACCTCGGCCTCCTGGGTTCAAGCGATTCTCCTGCCTCAGCCTCCCCAGTAGCTGGGATTACAGGTGTCCGCCACCAGGCCCAGCTAATTTTTGTATTTTTAGTTGAAACGGGGTTTCACCACCTTGGCCAGGCTGGTCTCGATCTCCTGACCTTGTGATTTGCCCGCCTCGACCTCCCAAAGTGCTGGGATTACAGGCTTGAGCCACCGCGCCTGGCCGAAAAAGTTTTAAAGTTAAAAGAAATAAAGAAATAGATCATGAACATGTTGAAAGCTTTCTCTACAAATGTGTCCGTGGCAATGCAGTTTATAAAAGCAAAACATTTGAAACAATCTAGTAATAAGGGGATTGGTTAAATGAATAATGGCACATTCACATCGTAAAATACTACTCAAGGCTAGGCCGGGCGCGGTGGCTCACGCCTGTAATCCCAACACTCTGGGAGGCTGAGGCGGTGGATTACCTGAGGTCAGGAGTACAAGACCAGCCTGGACAACATGATGAAACCCTGTCTCTACTAAAAAAATATAAAAAATTAGCTGGCGTAGTGGCGGACGCCTGTAATCCCAGCTACTCAGGAGGCTGAGGCAGGAGAATTGCTTGAACCCAGGAGGCAGAGGTTGCAGTGAGCCAAGATTGCACCATTGCACTCCAGCCTGAGCAACAAGAGCGAAACTCTGTCTAAAAAAATAAAAAAATAAATAAATACTACTCAAGGCTACCTGTAATCCCAGCACTTTGGGAGGCCAAGGCTGGAGTTCAAGGCCAGCCTGGCCAACATGGTGAAACCCCATCTCTACTACAAAAATGCAAAAATTAGCCGAGCGTGGTGGCGGATGCCTGTAGTCCCAGCTACTCAAGAGGCTGAGGCAGGGAGAATTGCTTGAACCGGAAGGCAGAGATTGCAGTGAGCTGAGATCACGCCACTGCACTCCAGCCTGGGTGGCAGAGCCAGACTCCATCTCAAAAAAAAAAAAAATACATAAAATTAAAAAAAAAAAAAAAAAACCTCAGAAATAAGATGTAGAAAAATATTTACTAACACACAAAAAAAGTTCATATTATATTAAGTGAAAATTTGAAGTCACAAAGCTGTTTAGTATGATTCCATTATTGTTATAATTATTACTATTTTTGTTTCTAGAGGCAGGGTCTTACTCTGTCTCTCACTCTGGAGCACAGTGGTGCAATCATAGCTCCCTGCAGCTCCGAACTCCGGGTTGAAACGAACCTCCCACCTCAGCCTCCTGAGTAGCTGGGACTACAAGTGCTCCACGACACCTGCATGACTTTTTTTTTTTTTTTTTTGTAGAAATGGGATCTTGCTCTGTTGCCCAGGCTGGTCTCAAACTTGTGGTCTCAAGCATCACTGAGATTACAGATGCAAGCCACTGTGCCTGGCTCTCCATTTTTTTTTTTTTTTTTTTTGAGACGGAGTCTCGCTCTCTCACCCAGGCTGGAGTGCAGTGGCGCGATCTCGGCTCACTGCAAGCTCCGCCTCCCGGGTTCACGCCATTCTCCTGCCTCAGCCTCTCCGAATAGCTGGGACTACAGGCGCCCGCCACCACGCCCGGCTAATTTTTTGTATTTTTAGTAGAGACGGGGTTTCACCGTGGTCTCGATCTCCTGACCTTGTGATCCACCCGCCTCGGCCTCCCAAAGTGCTAGGATTACAAGCGTGAGCCACCGCGCCCAGCCTGGCTCTCCATTTTTATTTTTTATTTTTATTTTATTTTATTTATTTATTTATTTATTTATTTATTTATTTATTTATTTATTTATTTTTTCTGAGACGGAGTCTCGCTCTTTCACGCAGGCTGGAGTGCAGTGATGCGATCTCGGCTCACTGCAAGCTCCTCCTCCCGGGTTCACGCCATTCTCCTGCCTCAGCCTCCCGAGTAGCTGGGACTACAGGTGCCCGCCACTGCACCCGGCTAATTTTTGTATTTTTTTTTTTTTTTTTACTAGAGACGGGGTTTCACCGTGTTAGCCAGGATGGTCTCGATCTCCTGACCTCGTGATCCACCCGTCTCGGCCTCCCAAAGTGCTGGATTACAGGCGTGAGCCACCGCGCCCGGCCTGGCTCTCCATTTTTATTATTTAAAGGATAGACAAAAAAGCAAATAGAAGCTAAACACAGTAGCTCACACCTGCAATCCCAGTACTTTCAGAGGCCAAGGCAGGAGGATTGTTTAAGCCCAGGAGTTCTAGACCAGCCTGGGAAACATGGTGAAACCCCATCTCTACTAAAAATACAAAAATTGAAGCAGGAGGATCACCTGAGCTTGGAGAGGTTGAGACTGCAATGAGCTGAGATCACACCACTGCACGGCACTCCAGCCTGGGTGACAGAGTGAGACCTTGTCTCAAAAAAAAAAAAAAAAAAAAAGGAGAGAAAAAGAAAAGGCCAGGTGTGGTGGCTCATGCCTGTAATCCCAGCACTTTGGGAGGCTGAGGCGGGCAGATCACGAGGTCAGGAGTTTAAGACCAGCCTGGCCAACATAGTGAAACCCCATCTCTACTAAAAATACACAAAATTAGCCAGCTGTGGTGGTCGGTGCCTGTAATCCCAGCTACTTGGGAGGCTGAGGCAGGAGAATCGCTTGAACCCGGGAAGTGGAGGTTGCAGTGAGCCAAGATAGCACCATTGCACTCCAGCCTGGGCCACAGAGCAAGACTCTGTCTCAAAAAAAAAAAAAAAAAAAGAAAGAAAGAAAAAAAGAAAAGAAAAATAAATAGCATCACTAAATTGATAGACATTAAAGCAAAATGTTGTCAGTGGTATCTCTTAGTGGTGAAGCTGTAAGGATTTTTGATAAACCTTGTTAATCAAAAATTAACAGACCCTGATAGCTGTTAACTGATTAACTCTGTTTTCTATTCTTCTTCTCTCTTTTTTTTAAATAGAGACAGGGGTCTTGCTATGTTGGTCAGGCTTGTCTCCATCTAATCCTCCCGCCTTGGCCTCCCAAAGTGCTGGAATAACAGGCATGAGCCACCACACCTGACCCTAATGCTGTTTTCTAAATGTGCTATGATGAATATGAATTATTTTTGTAAAAAAAGTACAAAAACAATGAAAGGTTTTTTTTTTGTTTGTTTTGTTTTTTTTTTTGAGAAGGAGTCTCGCTCTTTCACCCAGGCTGGAGTGCAGTGGCACGATCTCGGCTCACTGCAGGCTCCGTCCCCCGGGGTTCACGCCATTCTCCTGCCTCAGCCTCCCGCGTAGCTGGGACTACAGGCACCCACCACCTCGCCCGGCTAATTTTTTTGTATTTTTTAGCAGAGACGGGGTTTCACCGTGTTAGCCAGGATGGTCTCGATCTCCTGACCTTGTGATCCGCCCGCCTCGGCCTCCCAAAGTGCTGGGATTACAGGCGTGAGCCACCGCGCCTGGCCTTTTTTTTTTTTTTTTTTTTAAGATGAAGTCTTGCTGTGTCGCTCAGGCTGGAGTGCAGTGGCACGATCTTGGCTCACTGCAGCCTCCGCGTCCAGGTTCAAGTGATTCTCCTGCCTCAGCCTCCCGAGTACAGGCATGTGCCACCACGCCCAAATAATTTTTTTTTTTTTTTTTTTTTTTTTTGAGACGGAGTCTCGCTCTGTCGCCCAGGCTGGAGTGCAGTGGCACAATCTCGGCTCACTGCAAGCTCCGCCTCCCGGGTTCACGCCATTCTCCTGCCTCAGCCTCTCCGAGTAGCTGGGACTACAGGCGCCTGCCACCACGCCCGGCTAATTTTTTGTATTTTTAGTAGAGACGGGGTTTCACCGTGGTCTCGATCTTCTGACCTCATGATCCACCCGCCTCGGCCTCCCAAAGTGCTGGGATTACAAGCGTGAGCCACCGCGCCCGGCCAACCCAAATAATTTTTATATTTTTAGTAGAGACGGGGTTTCTCCATGTTGGCCAGGCTGGTCTCGAACTCCTGACCTCAAGTGATCCACCCACCTCAGCCTCCCAAGGTGCTGGGATTACAGGTGTGAGCCACCGTGCCTGGCCTGAATAACTGAAACTTTAATCAAAAATGAAGCAGGGTGTCAGCTATTAGGACATTAGACTGGGTACACTTGAAAAGATCACAGTGCGGTTAGGATTTATTTCGTTCTCTTGTGCAGGGGTTGGCAACTACAGTGAGTGAGACCAGTCTCGCCATGCCTGTTCATCTATGTGTTGTCTGTCCATTCTCCTTTCCCGCAACAAGGGCAGAGTTGAGTAGTTAAGACAGAAACCATATGGCCTGGTAAACTGAAAATATTTACTATCAGGTTCTTTGCTGAAAAAGTTTGCAGGCCAAGCAGGGTGACTCACGCCGCCTATAATCCCAATGCTTTGGGAGGCCGATGTGGGAGGATTGCTTGAGCCAGCAGTTGGAGACTAGCCTAGGCAACATACCAAGACCCCGTCCCTACAAAAAATTTAAAAATTAGCTGACCATGGTGGTGCATGTCTGTAGTTCCAGCTACTCGGGAGGCTGAGGCAGGAGAATAGCTTGAGCCCGACAATTCAGGGCTGCAGTGAGCATGATCGCACTACTGCACTCTGAGACCCTGTCTCTTAAAAAAAGAAAAGTTTTGCCAGGCGCGGTGGCTCACGCTTGTAATCCCAGCACTTTGGGAGGCCGAGGTGGGCGGATCACGAGGTCAGGAGATTGAGACCACGGTGAAACCCCGTCTCTACTAAAAATACAAAAAAATTAGCCGGGCGTGGTGGCGGGCGCCTGTAGTCCCAGCTACTCGGAGAGGCTGAGGCAGGAGAATGGCGTGAACCCGGGAGGCGGAGCTTGCAGTGAGCCGAGATTGCGCCACTGCACTCCAGCCTGGGCGACAGGGCGAGACTCCGCCTCAAAAAAAAAAAAAAAAAAGAAAGTTGGCTAGATATTGCCTAATAGAG
>NW_026652276.1:105184012-105272285 GCF_009828535.3 Hylobates moloch | reverse complement strand
TTTGAGACGCAGTCTCACTCTGTTGCCCAGGCTGGAGTGCAGTGGTGCAATCTCGGCTCATTGTAAGTTCTGCCCCCAAGGTTCAAGTGATTCTCCTGCCTCAGCCTCCCAAGTAGCTGGGATTACAGGCACCCACCACCACACCCGGCTAATTTTTGTTGTTTTGGCAGAGACGAGGTTTCACCACGTTGGCCAGGCTGGTCGCAAACTCTTGACCTCAAGTGATCTGCCCACCTCCGTCTCTCAAAGAGCTGGGATTACAGGCGTGAGCCACCGCGCCGGGCCCCCCTGCTCTTACAGATTATTTAAATCATATACTGCCTTGGGATATTTTAATATTTCACTATGCCTTAATGTTTCTAGCCAACCAAAAGAACTCTTAGCTGGCAGTTCCCAACAAATGTCAGAACTCCAGAGCTAGAAGCCACCAAACGGCGAATTGTTTTTCCCTGGTACTCTACTCCTGCCTCTGAGAGAAGCAGGTGCATCCCGGCCTCAATCCAATGCTGTTCTTAAAAGGATGGGGAGGGCTGGGAGAAGGAAGCCTGCAGAGTGGAGAAGCCCTAGAAGATGGAGACATTAGGAGACAGGGTTCATTTTATCTGGGTGTTGGGGATTATATTTCCAGTGAAATTCTTTTTCCACTTAATGGAATCATACTGAGGTAATAGATATTGAAGTTGTTTGGTGCTTAAATCTGAAATGATTCACCAGTGGAGATGACACAGAAACTGGCCATGGGGTGGGAAGAGAACTGAAATAGTGGCTCCAATATACTTACACCCATGAGTGGGATTTGACCACAGTGCTTCCAGAGGTGGCTAGAACAAGAGCTCACTTAGAGACATAACGATTGAGCTAGGCACAGTGGCTCAGGCCTGTAATCTCAGCACTTTGGGAAGCTGAGGCAGGAGGATCACTTGAAGCCAGGAGCTCAGGACAAGCCTGGGCAACATAACAAGACCCTCATCTCTACAAAAAGTTTTAAAAACTGGCCGAGCGCGGTGGCTCACGCTTGTAATCCCAGCACTTTGGGAGGCCGAGGCGGGCGGATCGTGAGGTCAGGAGATCGAGACCACAGTGAAACCCTGTCTCTACTAAAAATACAAAAAATTAGCCGGGCGTGGTGGTGGGCGCCTGTAGTCCCAGCTACTCGGAGAGGCTGAGGCAGGAGAATGATGTGAACCCGGGAGGCGGAGCTTGCAGTGAGCCGAGATCGCGCCACTGCACTCCAGCCTGGGTGACAGAGCGAGACTCCGTCTCAAAAAAAAAAAAAAAAAGTTTTAAAAACTACCCGTGCAGAGTGGCTCGTTCCTGTAGTCCCAGCTACTTGGAAGGCTGAGGTGGGAGGATCCCTTGAGCCCAGGAGTTTGAGGCTGCAGTGAGCTATGATGGTGAAGGGGTGGCCTGCCTCTCCACACCTGTGGGTGTTTCTCGTCGGGTGGAATGAGAGACTTGAGAAAAGAAAGAGACACAGAGACAAAGTATAGAGAAAGAAAAGTGGGCCCAGGGTACCGGTGCTCAGCATACGGAGGACCCGCGCCGGCCCCAGTCTCTGAGTTCCCTCTGTATTTATTGATCATTAGCGGGCGTTTCTGGGAGAGGGGGATGTGGCAGGACAATAGGGTAATAGTGGGAAGACGGTCAGCAGGAAAACATGTGAACAAATGTCTCTGCATCATAAACAAGGTAAAGAAAAAAGTGCGGCCGGGCACGGTGGCTCACGCTTGTAATCCCAGCACTTTGGGAGGCCAAGGCAGGCGGATCATGAGGTCAGGAGATCGAGACCACGGTGAAACCCCGTCTCTATTAAAAATACAAAAAAATTAGCCGGGCGTGGTGGCGGGCGCCTGTAGTCTCAGCTACTCAGAGAGGCTGAGGCAGGAGAATGGCGTGAACCCGGGAGGCGGAGCTTGCAGTGAGCCGAGATTGCGCCACTGCACTCCAGCCTGGGCGACAGAGCGAGACTCCCCCTCAAAAAAAAAAAGAAAAAAGTGCTGTGCTTTTGATGTGCATATACATAAACATCTCAATGCCTTAAAGAGCAGTATTGCTTCCAGTATGTCTCACCTCCAGCCCTAAGGCGGTTTTCCCCTATCTCAGTAGATGGAATATACAATAGGGTTTTACACCAAGACATTCCATTGCCCCAGGGACGAGCAGGAGACAGATGCCTTCCTCTTATATCAACTGCAAAGAGGCCTTCCTCTTTTACTAATCCTCCTCAGCACAGACCCTTTACGGGTGTCGGGC
The DNA here is from genome assembly GCF_009828535.3 of Hylobates moloch. Lineage (NCBI taxonomy): Eukaryota > Metazoa > Chordata > Mammalia > Primates > Hylobatidae > Hylobates > Hylobates moloch. Next base: position 105,270,032 of record NW_026652276.1, on the reverse strand, counting down.
TGGGGGGTGGTCAGGTCTTTCCTTTCCCACGAGGCCATATTTCAGACTATCATATGGGGAGAAACCTTGGACAATACCCGGCTTTCCTAGGCAGAGGTCCCTGCGGCCTTCTGCAGTGTTTTGTGTCCCTGGGTACTTGAGAGTAGGGAGTGGTGATGACTTTTAACAAGAATGCTGCCTTCAAGCATTTGTTTAACAAAGCACATCCTGCATAGCCCTTAATCCATTAAACCTTGAGTGGACAGAGCACATGTTTCTGCGAGCTCAGGGTTGGGGGTAGGGTTACAGATTAACAGCATCTCAAGGCAAAAGAATTTTTCTTAGTACAGAACAAAATGGAGTCTCTTAATGTCTACTTCTTTCTACACAGACACAGTAACAGTCTGATCTCTCTTTTCCCCACATGATGGTGCCACTGTACTCCAGCCTGGGGGACACCGGGAGATCCTGTCTCCAAAAATAAATAAACAAATAAATGAGAAAGAAACATAATGATGAAAAAGTAACATGCAATATTATGTAAGACAACTATGGATTCTCAAACTAACTTCAAGGAACACTATTTTCTTTTTTTTTTTTTTTTGAGACGGAGTCTCGCTCTGTCACCCAGGCTGGAGTGCAGTGGCGCGATCTTGGCTCACTGCAAGCTCCACCTCCCAGATTCACGCCATTCTCCTGCCTCAGCTTACCGAGTAGCTGGGACTACAGGCGCGCGCCACCACGCCCGGCTAATTTTTTGTATTTTCAGTAGAGATGGGTGTTTCACCGTGTTAGCCAGGATGGTCTCGATCTCCTGACCTCATGATCTGCCCACCTTAGCCTCCCAAAATGCTGGGATTACAGGCATGAGCCACTGTGCCCAGCTTTTTTTTTTTTTTGATATGAAGTCTCACTCTGTCACCCAGGCTGGAGTGCAGTGACGTGATCTCAGCTCATTGCAACCTCTGCCTCCCGAGTTCAAGCGATTCTCCTGCCTCAGCCTCCTGAGTAGCTGGGACTACAGGCGCACACCACCACACCTGGCTAATTTTTTGTATTTTTTTGTAGTAGAGACGGGTTCACCATGTTGGCCAGGCTGGTCTCGAACTAGTGACCTCGCAATCCACCTGCCTCGGCCTCACAAAGTGCTGGGATTACAGGCGTGAGCCACCTCAATATAATTATATTAATAATTATATTAAATAAAATAAATAAACAAAAATATAAAACAATTCATCAAAAGCTTACATGTAGGCTGGGCATGGTGCCTTATGCCTGTAATCCCAGCACTTTGGAAGGTTAGGACAAAAGGATCACTTAAGGCCAGAAGTTCGAGACCAGCCTCAGCACCATAGTGGGACCCTGTCTCTACACAAAATTTTAAAACTTTTAAAATTGTCTGGATATGGTGGTGCATGCCTGTAGACCTAGCTCCTCGGGAGGCTAAAATGGGAAGATCACTTGAGCTCAGGAGTTTGAGGCTACAGTGAGCTATGATCACACCACTGCACTCCAGCCTGGGCAACAGAGCGAGACCCTGTCTCAAAGAAAAAAAGACCAGCCTGGGCAATGTAGTGAGACTCCAACTCTATGAAAAATTTTAAAAATCAGCAGAACATGGTGGTGCACTCCAGTAATCCCAGCTACTTGGGAGGCTGAAGTGGGAGAATCACTTGAGCTTGGGAGATCGTGCCTGCAGTGAGCCATGTTCACACCACTGCACTCCAGCCTGGGTGACAGAGTGAGACCTTGTCTCAAAAAACAAAAAACAAAAACAAAGGCTGGGCGCAGTGGCTCAAGCCTGTAATCCCAGCACTTTGGGAGGCCGAGGCAGGCGGATCATGAGGTCAGGAGATCGAGACCATCCTGGCTAACACGGTGAAACCCCGTTTCTACTAAAAATACAAAAAAAAATTAGCCGGGCGTGTTGGCGGGCGCCTGTAGTCCCAGCTACTCGGGAGGCTGAGGCAGGAGAATGGCGTGAACCCGGGAGGCGGAGCTTGCAGTGAGCCAAGACTGCACCTGCGCCACTGCACTCCAGCCTGGGGGACAGAGCAAGACTCCGTCTCAAAAAAAAAAAAAAAAAAAAAAAAAGAAAAAAGAAAAAGAAAGGAAAAAGAAAAGGCCGGGTGCGGTGGCTCATGCCTGTAATCCCAGCACTTTGGGAGGCCAAGGCGAGTGGATCATGAGGTCAGGATAAGGAAGGAGACCACTACTACTCCTGCTGCCCTTCTCCCTCAATGTTGCCTAGTTCACAGAACAGGAGGAAAGAGAGAAAGCAAAAAGTTGGAAAGAAACAGAAGATAAGTAACCAGACAACCTTGGCACCACCATCCGGCCCTAGGAGTTAAAAATAATAATAACATCAACCCCTGACCTAAACTTGTGTTATCTGTAAATTCCACACATTGTATGAAAAAGCATTGCAAGACCTAGCTCCTCGGGAGGCTAAAATGGGAGGATCACTTGAGCCCAGGAGTTTGAGGCTGCAGTGAGCTATGATCACACCACTGCACTCCAGCCTGGGCAACAGAGTGAGACTCTGTTTTTAAAAAAACAACAAAAAGAAAAAGAAGCCTACCTGTAAAGAGCTTGAGTTGAGAGCACTTCAGGACCTGTGTCATTGTGCACAGTGAAGATATCTATGGTAACTAACGTGCATCCCAAACCAAAGAGCCCTCCCTGAATGCTTTGCTCTGGTTAATACTCCCAGGGACACTCACTAGTTAAGCCCATTCCCACCAGCCCAGCATTATAGTATCCTGGGATTCCCTACCTCTATGATATTAATAACAGCAATTTATTCCTCTATATGCTAATAGCACTAATGAAATAGATAAGAAAAAAAACCTACGGTCAGTGGTAATTATTTGAGCTTGATCATAGCACAAACTTCTTTCACATATCAATTTATTGAGTTTCTTTTTTTTTTTTTTTTGAGACGGAGTCTGGCTCTGTCACCCAGGCTGGAGTGCGGTGGCGCGATCTCGGCTCACTGCAAGCTCTGCCTCCCGGGTTCACGCCATTCTCCTGCCTCAGCCTCTCCGAGTAGCTGGGACTACAGGCGCCCGCCGCCACGCCCGGCTAATTTTTTTGTATTTTTAATAGAGACGGGGTTTCACCGTGGTCTCGATCTCCTGACCTCGTGATCCGCCCGCCTCGGCCTCCCAAAGTGCTGGGATTACAAGCGTGAGCCACCGCGCCCGGCCAATTTATTGAGTTTCTACTATGCGCCAGGCATTGTACTAGACCTCGGAGATATTACGGAGATGAATAGAACAGCAAAATGGATGCTTCCATCTGTCTTTTTTTTTTTGAGACAGAGTCTTGCTTTGTCACCCAGGAAGTGCAGTGGTGCGATTTCCGCTCACTGCAACCTCTGCCTCTCAGGTTCAAGCAATTCTCCAGCCTCAGCCTCCTGAGTAGTTAGGATTACAGGCACCCACCACCATGCTCAGGTAATTTTTGTATTTTTAGTAGAGATGAGGTTTCGCCATGTTGGCCAGGCTGGTCTCGAACTCCTGACCTCAGGTGATCCGCCTGCTTTGGCCTCCCAAAGTGCTGGGGTTACAGGCATGAGCCACATGGCACCCATCCATCCATCCAGTCTTTTGACATCCAGAAAGCTGGAGACCAACACTGGGACCTCTGCTACAGCCACAGCAAAAAAGAAAAGTCTTAACATATTCGTGTCCAAGCTTGCCTGCAGAAAGAGCAAAAAGATGGTCTTCAATCCGGTGTTCACGTTTGCCCTCCAAATTGCCAGAGCATTGATCCGCTTGGTGAAGGCTAGGTCACCTGCAGAACCCAGGACACAAGGTACTCCGGGAAAAAGTAACTTTTAGATTTCAAGCTTCCAGCATTCAAGTGAGGCACACTTTAGGGAGGCCAGAAAAGAGATGAGAGGGCTGGGAGAGGTGGCTCACACCTGTAATCCCAGTACTTTGGGAGGCCGAGGCAGGTGGATCACTTGAGATCAGGAGTTCGAGACCAGCCTGGCCAACATGGTAAAATCCCGTCTCCATTAAAATACAAAAAAAAAAAAAATTAGCCGGGCATGGTGGTGTGCGCATGTAATTCCTGCTATTCGGGGGGCTGAGGCAGGAGAATCCCTTGAACCAGGGAGGCGGAGGTTGCAGTGAGCCGAGATTACACCCCTGTACTCCAGCATGGGCAACAAAGTGACACTGTCTCAAAAAAAAAAAAGAGATGAGAAAGCCAATCTGAACTATTGGCCACATTTACGAAGTGGACAATGGGAAGAAAAGTCCAAGCTAAGAAATAACAGTGGGTAATGAATGCGGGTGTATCAGCGACTGAGGGGGAGTTGAGAGCAGTAGGCCCTTAGCCAACCTTTTATGCCAGGGGAGGCTGCTGGCAAAAATAACTTTTTTCTTTTCTTTTTTTTTCTTGAGACAGGGTCTCACTCTGTCACCCAGTCTGGAGTGCAGTGGCACGATCTCAGCTCACTGCCACCGCCACCTTCATGGTTCAAGTGATTCTCCTGCCTCGGCCTCTTGAGTAGCTGGAACTACAGGCACTCGCCACCACACCTGGCTAATTTTTTATTTTTGTATTTTTAGTAGAGACCAGGTTTCACCATGTTGGCCAGGTTGGTCTCTAACTTCTGATCTCAGGTGATCTGCCCTCCTCTGCCTCCCAAAGTGCTGGGATTACAAGTGTGAGGCACTGCATTTAACCCCTTCTCATGGATTCTGCAGTGTTGGATTCTAGAATTAGTCACTGGCTTGCTTCCTTTCCCGTTCTGCATATTCTCTCAAAGTGACTTCATCTGCTTTCTTGGTTTCAGCTACCACCTGTATATAGTAAAGATTCCTAAATTTAAATTTCCAACCCAGAGTTTTCTCTTGAACTTCAATTTTTTTTTTGTCTTAAGACCTACTCTATTATAACATTTGCAAACACACGTTAATTTACATACTAAAATAGTAAATGAGATTTCTTGGAAGTTCAAAAAAAGATCTTTCAATTCTTTTCATCACAATAGAGTGGAAATCCGTCTGTCTTCAGAGTTGTCGAACTTTTCTTTCTGTGCTTTTTATGTTGACATCTAACTTGTCTACTTTGGTTGTCAGCCGGTCAAGAATGTCATCTTACTCCTCAATTTCTGTCTGCATCCCCAGGGCTATGTCCTTCAGACGGCCCAGTCCCATGGACAGCTCATCTAGGTTGCTGTCGATCTTCTGGTGATAGGCTCGAAGGTGATAGGCTCTTTGGGTAAGCATCGGTAGTCATGGCAGAACCAGCCCCTCTGGGGACAGGGTCTGTATCACCCAGCTTTCTAAGGTTTGGGTGGCTGGCCTGGTACTTTGCTTCCTGTTCTTTACTTGTACTTATGGCTTCTTTCAATCTGCTGTTGGGCTGGGAGGCGAGGGTGCCATTCTGTTCGGGTGGGGTCTCTACTGGTTTGGATTTGAAGTAATTGACAAGCCCCCCAAACACACTCTTAATGCTATTGATGTGTTTCTGGCTGGTCTTCGAATCTTTTTTTTTTTTTTTTTTTTTTTGAGACGGAGTCTCGCTCTGTCGCCCAGGCTGGAGTGCAGTGGCGCAGTCTCGGCTCACTGCAAGCTCTGCTTCCCAGGTTCACGCCATTCTCCTGCCTCAGCCTCTCCGAGTAGCTGGGACTACAGGCGCCCGCCACCACGCCCGGCTAATTTTTTTGTATTTTTAGTAGAGACGGGGTTTCACTGTGGTCTCGATCTCCTGACCTCGTGATCCGCCCGCCTCAGCCTCCCAAAGTGCTGGGATTACAAGCGTGAGCCACCGCGCCCGGCTGGTCTTCGAATCTTGGTCCATCTTGTCCACCATCTTCTCTGTGCGCTCTAGGACTCCTCGCTGACCGGCGAGCTCTTCGGAAGAGGCGACCCCAACCTTCTCGGACTCATACATGAGGGCCAGGGACCTGCTGGTGCTGGCGGCCGTGGCCTCGGCCCTGCGGAGGACCTCCTGCCGCAAGTACTACTGCCTGTCTGCGGGCGCGTCGGGCCCGTCGGGGAGGCCTCGGGCGTCCCTCCAAGGGGCTGGCTGGGCGCCTTCGTCCTCCCCGTCGTCCTCGAACGGATTGTAGCTTTTAGGGTAAGCTGACATGGTGCCGGCGCGGCTCTGGGTCTGGGAAGGAGAAGGAGGAGCGCCGCTGCCGCCGCTGTCTAGAGCCTCGCCCCGCCCGCAGACCCCGCAGTCGTCGCGCGAAAACTTCAAATTTTTATCCTACGTAAAACCGACAGCTCCTGCTGATGTCCCCAGGCGCACCTCAAACTTACCATGTCCAAATCTAACATCATCTTCCCACCAAATATTTTCATCTGTCTTTATTTCCCTCAATTTTTCAATTTTTTTTTGACAAAGTCTCACTCTGTCGCACAGCCTGGAGTGCAGTGGTGTGATCTCGGTTCACTGCAACCTCTGCCTCGTGGGTTCAACTGATTCTCATGCCCCAGCCTCCTGAGTAGCTACGATTACAGGTGCCTGCCACCATGCCTGGCTAATTCTTGTATTTTAGTAGAGACGGGGTTTCACCATGTTGGCCAGGCTGGTCTCAAACTCCTGACCTCAGGTGATCCACCCGCCTCGGCCTCCCAGAGTGCTGGGATTACAGGTGTGAGCCACCACGTTCGGCTAGTTCCTTCAATTCTTTCAATTCTTTGTCCCTTATCCATGGGGAATGAAGGGAGAAATATCAGTTGAGAGGGTGGAGTCAGAAGGTTGGCCTTCCCTTGCTCTTTCATCCTTAAAAAGACTTTTTTGGCCAGGCACGGTGGCTCACGCCTGTAATCCCAGCACTTTGGGAGGCCTAGGTAGGTGACCTGTACTCCCAGCTACCTGGGGGCTGAGGTAGGAGGATTTCTTGAGCCCAGCAGGCAGAGGTTGCAGTGAGCTGAGATCACGCCACTGCACTCTAGCCTGGGTGACAAAGTGAGACCCTGGCTCAAAAAAAAAAAAAAAAAATTGATGAGAGGGGAGAATGGGACCTGCAAAAAAGATGGAAATGAGATGGAGATCAGAGGAGAGCCAGAAGAGGGTTGTGAAATTCAAAGGAGTGAAGTGAAGTAGGGCTAGGTGAGGTGGCTCATGCCTGTAATCCCAGAACTTTGGGAGGCTGAGGAGGGCAGATCACCAGAGGTCAAGAGTTCAAGACCAGCCTGGACAACATGGTGAAACCCACATTGGTGGTCCAGCTACTTGGGAGGCTGAGGATGGAGCATCACTTGAACTCAGGGGGTGGAGTTGCAGTGAGCCAAGATCATGCCACCGCACTCCAGCCTGGGCAACAGAGTGAGACCCCATCTCAAAAAATAAAAACAAACAACAACAAAAAAACAAAGGAGTGAGAAAGGAGGTAGGGCTGGACTCTGGAGGTGGAATTCAGACAGCACAACAAATTGAAGACTAGCTGAAACAGGTCTGGGGTGGAAGCAGCTTTCCATAAGATACACCCACAAGTGTGCATTGTCAGTTTACCATTGCCATGGCAACACTGCCTCTTTCCACAGCAGCGACCCAATGACCTGCAAGTTACCACCCTCACCCTAGAAATTTCTATATAAACTGCCCCTCAATTTGCATATACTTAAAAGTTGGTATAAATATAAGTGCAGAACTGCCTCTGAGCTGCTACTCTGGGCACACTGCTTATGGGGTAGCCCTGCTCTGCAAGGAGCAGTATCTCTGCTGCTGCTGTACACTGCTGCTTCAATAAAAGTTGCTGTGTAGGCCAGGCGCGGTGGCTCATGCCTCTAATCCCAGCACTCTGGGAGGCCGAGACAGGCAGATCACCTGAGGTCAGGAGTTCGAGACCAGCCTGGGCAACATGGTAAAACCCCATCTCTACTAAAATTACAAAAATTAGCCAGGCATTGTGGGGTGCACCTGTAATCCCAGCTACTCAGGAGGGTGAGGGAGGAGAATAGCTTGAACCCGGAAGGCGGAGGTTGCAGTGAGCAGAGATCACACCACTGCACTGCAACCTGGGCAACAGAATGAGTGAGACTCTGTCTCAAAAAAAAAAAAAAAATTTTAAAGACAGGGTCTTGCTATGTTGTCCAGGCTGGGCTCAAGCAATCCTCTTTCCTCAGCCTCCTGTATAGTTGGGACTACAAGTGTAGGCCACTGCCACTATGCCCAGCTTTCCTTTTTCTTGTTTTTTGTTTTTGTTTTTTTAGAGACAGGGCCTTGCTCTGTTACTGAGGCTGAAATGCAGTGGCACAACCGATCATAATTCACTGCAGTCTTCATCTCCTGGGCTCAGCGATCCTACTGTCTCAGCCTCCTGAATGGCTAGGAGTACAGCCACTCCCCACCACACACAGCTAATTTATCTTTTTTTTTCTCTTTCTCTCTAGAGATGTGGTCTCACTATGTTGCCCAGACTGCAGTAATAAATAAAAAATATGAATCCTGGTAATTGTTTGTTTTTTTGTTTTTTTGTTTTTTTTTTTTGAGACGGAGTCTTGCTCTGTGGCCCAGGCTGGAGTGCAGTGGCGCAATCTCGGCTCACTGCAAGCTCCGCCTCCCGGGTTCACGCCATTCTCCCGCCTCAGCCTCCCGAGTAGCTGGGACTACAGCCGCCCGCCACCATGCCCGGCTAATTTTTTGTATTTTTAGTAGAGACAGGGTTTTACCGTTTTAGCCAGGATGGTCTCGATCTCCTGACCTCGTGATCTGCCAAGCCTCAGCCTCCCAAAGTGCTGGGATTACAGGCATGAGCCACCGCGCCTGGCCCTTTGGTTTTTTTCTGAGACAGAGTTTTGCTCCTGCTGTGCAGGCTGGAGTGCAGTGGCATGATCTTGGCTCACTGTAACCTCCGCCTCCCAGGTTCAAGTGATTCTCGTGCCTCAGCCTTCCTAGTAGCTGAGATAACAGGATCCTGCCACCATACCCGGCTAATTTTTGTATTTTTTTGTATTTTTACTAGAGATGGAGTTTCACCATCTTGGCCAGGCTGGTCTCGAACTCCTGACCTCAGGAGATCCACCCGCTTCGGCCTCCCAAAGTGCTGGGATTACAGGTGTGAGCCACCACGTCTGGCCTCTTGTTGGGTTACTTAATAAACCAATCCTAAGTCTGCTCAGACTTCCTGTTATGTAAGATAATAAAATTCCTTGGCCGGGTGCGGTGGTTCACGCCTGTAATCCCAGCACTTTGGGAGGCCGAGGCGGGTGGATCACGAGGTCAGGAGATAAAGACCATCTTGGCTAACATGGTGAAACCCCATCTCTACTAAAAAAAAATACAAAAAATTAGCTGAGCGTGGTGGCGGGCGCCTGTAGTCCCAGCTACTCAGGAGGCTGAGGCAGGAGAATGGTGTGAACCCAGGAGGCGAAGGTTGCAGTGAGCCAAGATAGCGCCACTACATTCCAGCCTAGGCGACAGAGCGAGACTCTGTCTCAAAATAAATAAATAAATAAATAAAATAAAAATAAAATAAAATTCCCTGACTGCTTAAACTACTTTTGGTTGCAGTTTCTTAGTACAGCTGAAACATCCCAATTGGCATAAGGATTGAAAGAGGAAATTTTGTTACAGGTATTTTTGAGAAAGACGAGTATAATGGAAGACAAGAGAGGGCCTCAAGGGGCCTCCTTTAGGGCAGTGTTACTCAAAGTGTGGTTCATGGACCGGCAGCATCATAATTATCCTGGGATTTGTTAGAATGCAAATTACCAAGGGCTTCACCCAAGACTGATCAACTCAGATTCTCTGAGGGTGGGACAGGGACTCTATTTTTTTATTTTTACTTTTTATGGATACATAATATTTTACATATTTATGGGGTATCTGTGATATTTTGTTACGTGCATAGGATGTGTAATGATCAAGTCAGAGCATTAGCGGTATCCATCACTTTGGGAATTTACGCATGTGTTGGAAACAATTCAAGTCCTCTTTCCTAGATTTTTGTTATTGTTGTCATTGAGACAGGGTCTCTGTCACCTAGTCACTGGAATGCAGTGGTGCAATCACAGCTCCCTGCAGCTTCGACCTCCCTGGCTCGCACGATCCTCCTTGCTTTAGCCTCCGAGTAGCTGGGACCACAGATGTGAGCCACCACACTCGGCTATATATATATTTTATTTTTTGTAGCAGCAGGGTCTAACTATGTTGTCCAGGCTGGTCTCGAACTCCTGGGCTCAAGGTATCCTCCTGCCTTGGCTTCCCAAAGTGTCTTCCAGCTATTTTGAAATACACAATCCATTGCTGTTAATTATAGTCACTACTCTGCTTTTGAACCATAGAGTATAAACCTTATTATCTAACTGTATGTCCTTCATTAACCTAACTCTCTTAATTTCTCACCCAACCGTTCCCAGCCTCTGGTTTCTTTCTACTCTCTAAATTTATGAGATCGATTTTTTTTAGCTGCCACAGATGAGAATATGCAATATTTATGTCTTTCTGTGCCTGGCTTATTTCACTTAACATAATGACGTCCATCCACTTGTTGCAAATGACGTGATTTCATTCCTTTTCATCTGTGTTTAAACAAGGTCTCCCTCCAGGGATTTTGATGCAACTGAAGTTGGAGAAAACACAGACCTAGGACACTCCTACAGCCGGGAGTGTGATGGTCTAACAGAGAAAGTGTTGTGCCACCAGCTCATCTTTGCCATCCTGGAGCTGTCTAATCTATAACTCAGTTTTCTTTTCTGTCACTACACTGTGAGAATGAGATGAGGAACTGGGTGTGAAAACGGCTTGAAAAGGAGAAGCATGGTTGCGCCTGCCTGCGATCCCAGCACTTTGGGAGGCTGACTAGGGAGGATAGCTTGAGGCAAGGAGTTTGAGACCAGCCTGGGCAACATGACAAGACCCCATTTCTTTTTTTTTTTTTTTTTGAGACGGAGTCTCGCTCTGTCACCCAGGCACCCAGGCACCCAGGCTGGAGTGCAGTGGCGCGATCTCTGCTCCCTGCAAGCTCCGCCTCCGGGGTTCACGCCATTCTCCTGCCTCAGCCTCTCCGAGTAGCTGGGACTACAGGCGCCCGCCACCACGCCCGGCTAATTTTTTGTATTTTTAGTAGAGACGGGGTTTCATCGTGGTCTCTATCTCCTGACCTCGTGATCCACCCGCCTCGGCCTCCCAAAGTGCTGGGATTACAAGCGTGAGCCACCGCGCCCGGCCGACCCCATTTCTTAAAAAAAAAAAAAAAAAAAAAAAAAAAAATTCTTTTTTGAGACAGAGTTTCGCTCTTGTTGCCCAGGCTGGAGTATAGTGGCCGTGATCTCGGCTCACTGCAATTTCCATCTCCTGGGTTCAAGCGATTCTCCTGCCTCAGGCTCCCTAGTAGCTGGGATTGCAGGTGTGCCACCATGCCTGGCTAATTTTGTATTTTTAGTAGAGATGAGGTTTCACCATGTTGGCCAGGCTGGTCTCAACCTCCTGACCTCGGGTGATCCACCCGCATCGCCTACCAAAGAGCCAGGATTGCAGGCGTGAGCCACCGCGCCCGGCCAAAATTTTAAAAAATCAGCTGAGTGTGGTGGGCGCACGCCTATGGTCCCAGCTACTCGGGAGACTGGGGCGGGAGGATCGCTTGAGCCCAGGGGTTGCAATGAGCTATGATTGCGCCACTGCACTTCAGCCTGGGCAACAGAGAGAGAGACCTTGTGTTTTAAAGAAAGGAGAAAATGGCTTGAACGGGCTAAGAACCTTGATACCCAGCAGAGTCCCTGCGCTGACCGAGCCTCTGAGGCTTGACTCCGCCTCCCAGCCTGGGAGCATCTTGGGGAAAAGGCCTGTCTCCATCTGTGTGTCCCGGTGGAAAAACGGTCACAGTGGGGAGTCACTGTCATTATTCACTGAACTCAAGTGCTCCTATTTTGGGTTTTCTCATTCGGATTCCTGCGTGAGTGACTGAGGAAGGACTGGACACCCCGGCGGTGCCCTGAGGCTCGGGGCGGGGCCAGCCGCGGTCGCGGGGCCGCAGCCACCTCAGCCCTCCTCCCGCCACATCTTCCAGGAAAGGCTGCTCAGGCCTTCCATTGAGGAGACAAGGACCAGCTGCCCTGGGGACAGACATACGAAAAAGTCGTGAGCCCTTGTGTGAAGGGATAAGGCGTCCACCCTGACGCGGGTGAGAACCCTCCTCACCTCAGCCTCGGAGGCCCAGTTATGCTAGCGTAGCAGCGCACCACCGCCGGGTCTCTCGGAGAGGGCGCGCCCGCTGGCCAGAGGACCAATCAGTGCACGGCAGGCCCGGAGGCCGTCCCCCCGACCCCCACAGGGACCACTCAGGCGCAGGCCCCAGGCGCTGCCTGCTCTTCGACTGGGCGAGCTTCCTGCCAATCAGGGCGGAACCAGCGCGGCGTCGGCCAGTAGCGGGAGGCGGTCGGGTCAGGCCAGCAGCTGGGCGCTAGCGGGTCGGCGTTGAGGGAGCCGCCGCCCTCCCGCCTGCGCACTGCCTCTCGGCCCCCTCCGGCCCGCCCGCAACCGGCGGCGTCATGCCAGCCGCTGCTTGGCGGTAGGGAGTGCCCGGGGCCGCCGCCTCCGCCCGCCCGCCCGAAGCCGCGCCCACTGCCCAGAGCCAGAGGGATGGTAGTAGTCACGGGGCGGGAGCCAGACAGCCGTCGCCAGGACGGTGCCATGTCCAGCTCCGACGCCGAAGACGACTTTCTGGAGCCGGCCACGCCGACGGCCACGCAGGCTGGGCACGCGCTGCCCCTGCTGCCCCAGGAGGTACCCGGGCGGGCGGCGGGCCGGGGGGTGTGGGGAGGGGCGCGGGGGAGAAGCGGGCGCGGGGCATAGTTGACCTTGGCGGGTGGGCGGTGCCGGGGTTGGGGGCGGGGCCCGCGGACCTGCGCCCCTCCCCCGCTCACCTGCACCCCTCCCCACCCACCTTCAACCCCTGTCAGTTGCACCCACTAGGTGTGCTTCCCCACTCCCTACCCCCTCCGCCCAGTACTCACTCGGGTGATTTGCCCCCATCCCCATGTCACACCTTTACCGAAGACGGGAGGGTGGGCCGTGGGAGGGGGACTCGAGCCCCGAGAGCTGATGGTGTCTGACCAGGCACCGTGGCTCCAGCCTGTAATCCCAACACATTGGGAGGGAGGATCGCTTGAGGGCAGGAGTTGGAGGCCAGCCTGGGCAACATAGCGAGGCCCTGTCCCTACTACGACTGGAAAAAAACAAAAAAAGGCATTTTGGGTTGGATGAATAAAAAAAAGAAAAGAAAAAGATGTCTTCTAGAGAATCCAACAAGATGCTACAGTGGTTGCCCACACCTAGTCTCCAGCTACCTAAGGAACAAGGCAAGGAGCTGTCTGCAGATAAGGGGCAGGCCAGTTCATAGATGTAGGCACGGTCACCTGGCATCCCATGGCTTCCACTCACAGGCTGCTGTGCTCTGGTGCACGGGGGCTTCCACGGGTCTTAATGTGTGTGATACTATCATGTCAACACCTGTGAAAGGACACTCAAGAGACGGGAAAAGATACCAGGCATAGTGGCTCACATCTGTAATCTCAGCACTTTGGGATGCTGAGGTGGTAGGATTGCTTGAGCCCAGGAGTTAGAGACTAGTCAGGGCAACAGTGAGACCCTGCCTCTACAAAACTAAAAATTAGCCAGGCTTGGTGGTGTGTGCTTGTAGTCCCAGGTGCTCAGGAAGGTGAGTTGGGAGGATTGCTTGAGCCCTGGAGGTTGAGGCTGCAGTGAGCCATAATTGTGCCACTGTACTCCAGCCTGGGTGTGACACAATAAGAACGTACCTGCAAACAAACAAAAACAAAAAAAGCAAGAGAAGGAAAACGATGCCAGGTCTGGTGGCCTACACTTATAATCCCAGCACTTTGGGAGGCCAAGGCGGGAGGATCGCTTGAGGCCCGGAGTCTGGGACCAGCTTGGGCAACACAGACTCCGTCTCTACAAATAAAAAATAAACAGGAGGGAAGGTGAAGCATTACTGGACACCGAAGATGGCTTCTAGGCGGCAGGGACTAAGGTAGTGCCAGATCCAGGAGCATGTGATATGCGGGAGTCCCAGGACAATGGATAGAGGCCCTCAATGGGCTGGGCTAGGTGATGCTCTTGGGAAGCAGATAGTGTTGTGCTGAGATTGCAAGCCCTATACACACAATGTCATGGGAAAATGAGCAAAAATCTAGAAGTAATCTCTGCAATTGGAAAAAAGTCATTAGTCACAGTGGTGCTATTTTTTTGTGCACTGTCATTGGGAAAATGATGTGGTTTGAGGGAAAGAGCACAAGACCACAGACTGCAGACCAGGGCCCCACCGCCAGCTCCCCCAACTGATGACATTGCCCCATGTGATCTCCAAAACTGTTTCCAATGGCTTTTGTCCTCTCTGCTTCAATCCTCTCATCTCTAATATGGAGCAAACACTTGGATTGGTATGAAGTATCTTTGGAAAAGGTTTAAAGAGCTCCAGAAATGTTAAGTATTATTATTGCAAAATGATATCTGAGCCCTTGATATACACATAAAATGGTTTTAGAGGACCTACAGAGTAAGCACAAGGTATTTTCATGTCCTACAGGTGCAAAAGAGTAACAGTGCATTCACACATGGAGGTGTAACTGCCTGTCTATTTTGTTCATTCATTCAGTGAATTTTGGGTCTTTATTTGAGCCAGGCACTGCACAAGGCCCTGGGTCAGCTTTATTTAATGTATTTGTACCCTATTTTATTTCACAAAGGATTTGAAAGCTGGGAAAGGGACTGTGTAGATAAGCAGACTTTCACTGGAGCAGGAGAGATGTAATATTGAAAAGGATGCATGGCTATAATCCCAGTACTTTGGGAGGCCAAGGCAGGCAGATCACTTGAGGTTAGGAGTTTGAGACCAGCTTGGCCAACATGGTGAAACCCCATCTCTACTAAAAATACAAAAATTAGTTGGGTGTAGCCATGCCCACCTGTAGTCCCAGCTACTTTGGAGGCTGGGGCAGCAGAATCTCTCGAACCCCGGAGGCAGAGGTTGTAGCGAACCGAGATCATGCCATTGCACTCCAGCCTGGGTGTTGCAGTGAGATTCCGTCTCAAAAAAAAAAAAAAAAAATTCATAGGGATAAAATTTGAATTGATCTGGAGGAAGTTTGTGGGAAGATTAATGAGAACTTAAACTGACCTCATTTCTTTGAAATGCAGTTTGGTAGAAACCACAAGCAGTGCAAAACAGGAAAAAAAAAAAAAAGCCTTGAATTTTAAGGGAAACCTCGAGCTTCTTAGGGCACGTTTTTACCATCATTTTAATGTTCCTCACTCAACCCTTGCCTCCAGAACCTTAGCTGGACCGGAGACCAGTCTCACTCTACAGATTAGGAGAGGAGTATATGCCTGGAAGTATTCAACACACAACTGCTGAGCTCTGCCGTGGGCAGCCCATGATTGGTGACCAAGATGCTTTCCCTGTCTTTGGGAAGCTTGGGGTCTAGTGGAGTGAATTGACGGAGGAAAATAATTGGCAATGTATTGTGCTAGGTGCTATTATAGGGGAGAATATGGCACACGTTCACTGTCGAAGAATGTGTCATTAACTCTATCCTGGGGGCAGGTGAGGGACAGTAGAGTAGAAATGCTCACAGATGAGGGGAACTTGAATAGAAATTTCTAGAATGAGTAGATGCCACTAACCTGTATGGTGCGTTGGTGTGAATTAGAAAAAGGGCACATAGAAGGCCGGGCGCAGTGACTCACGCCTGTAATCCCAGCACTTCGGGAGGCCAAGGTGGGCGGATCATGAGGTCAGGAGATCGAGACCATCCTGGCTAACACAGTGAAACCCCATCTCTGCTAAAAATACAAAAAATTAGCCGCGCGTGGTAGTGGGTGCCTGTAGTCCCAGCTACGTGGGAGGCGAGGCAGGAGAATCACTTGAACCCAGGACGCAGGGGTTGCAGTGAGCCAAGATCGCACCACTGAACTCCGGCCTGGGTGACACAGGCTGAGACTCCATCTCAAAAAAAAAAAAAAAAAAAAAGAAAAGAAAAAGGGCACATAGCAGATGACTCTCATCCAGGTGCTTTTGTGTAGTGAACAACCTATAACACTATATGGGGCCATTTAACTTGCCATATAGACAGAAGAAGAAAGAGAGTGGTAAGAGCACTTTGGGCAAAGAAGACAATGTGAGTAAGAGCACTAAGATAGTAAATTCAGGAAGTGAAAGGACACTGAAGGCTTGAGCTCTAGAGCAGCGATAATGGAGTTGAGGTGGAGAGACCTGATTTAAGAGCCATCGGGGCCAGGCACAGTGGCTCACGCCTGTAATCCCAGCACTTTGGGAGGCCGAGGTGGGTGGATCATGAGGTCAGGAGATCGAGACCATCCTGGCTAACACGGTGAAACCCCATCTCTACTAAAACTAAAAAAAATACAAAAAAATTAGCCGGGAGTGGTGGCAGGTCCCTGTAGTCCCAGCTACTCGGGGAGGCTGAAGCAGGAGAAAGGCATGAACCTGGGAGGCAGAGCTTGCAGTGAGCTGAGATCATGCCACTGCACTCCAGCCTGGCAGACGAGTGAAACTCCATCTAAAAAAAAAAAAGCTATCAGGGTTAGAATGGATAGGACTTGGCAGGTGATGAGGGTGGGGCAGAGGGAGGAGAGAGAAGAAAGTGTTCAGATGGACCCCTGGGCTTGAGTGACTGAATGAATGGTGTGGCACCAATCAGACGCGAGGGACTGAAGATGGAGCAGCCCCAGCTCTCATTCCCTGCTGCCTGCCTGAGAGCCCTGGTGATTTCTTTCCAGTTTCCTGAGGTTGTTCCCCTTAACATTGGAGGGGCTCACTTCACTACACGCCTGTCCACACTGCGGTGCTATGAAGACACCATGTTGGCAGCCATGTTCAGTGGGCGGCACTACATCCCCACGGACTCCGAGGGCCGGTACTTCATCGACCGAGATGGCACACACTTTGGGTATGTCTCTTCCTCTACAATCAACTTTGTAGTCCCAGCAAGTGATTAGCATGGGCTTGAATATGGGACCTTGGTATCTTCCATAGTACCTAGAAGAGGAGATAGCATATTGATGGAATTTAATAAATGGATTTATTGAAAGAGATCAATTTTTTTTTTTTTTTGCCAAAGGAGACAAAGACAGCCAGAGAAATTCGAAATAACACACACAGGCTGCATGAAATTGCTTCAATCATAGGCAATTAAACAATTTTTATTTTCAGCTGGGCGCGGTGGCTCATGCCTGTAATCCCAGCACTGGGAGGCTGAGGCAGGTGGATCACTTGAGGCCAGGAGTTTGAGACCAGCTCATTACAGCATGGTGAAACCCCATCTCTACTAAAAATACAAAAATTAGCTGGGTGTGGTGGCTCATACCTGCAATCCCAGCTACTCAGGAAGCTGAGGTAGAAAAATCGCTTGAACCCAGGAGGCAGAGGTTGCAGTGACCCGAGATCACGCCTCTGCGCTCCAGCCTGGGCGACAGAGCGAGATTCTATCTCAAAAAACAAAACAAAATTTCATTTTTATTTATTTATCTAATTATACACCCACACACACAGATGTACACATACACGCGCACACACACATATATATGTGTATATATATATCTGTATATATATGTGCTGTGATGCACTGGGGCTTCCACTGGTCTTAATGTGTGTGTAGCTAGCTAGCTAGCTAGCTAGCTAGCTAGCTAGCTAGCTATCTATCTATCTATCTATCTATCTATCTATCTATCTATCTATCGAGATAGGATCTTGCTGTGTTGCCCAGACTGGTCTCAAGCTCCTGGCCTTAGGCAGTCCTCCCACCTTGGCCTCCCAAAATGCGGGTATTACAGTACTTATTTAATTTTTAGGTAGTTTTTTTTTTTGGGGGGGGGGGCTGTTTTTTTGGAGATAGGGTCTTGCTATGTTGCCCAGGGTGGAATGTAGTGGCTGTTCACCAGTGCCATCATAGCTCACTGCATCCTTAAACTCCTGGCTCAAGCAGTCTTCTCACCTCTGCCTCCTGAATAGCTGGGACTACAGGCGTGTGCCACCATACCTGGCTATCCTACGCAATATGAGACCAGGAAGTTGTCATCTGTGTGGAGAGGAATAAGTGTAATCCCACGTAGGGGGGTAGTCTAAAACAACATGGAGAGTACCTTTAGATCTGGATTTCGGGGCTCAGCCTTGCCATGGGAAAGAGGCATGGTGTGTAGCAGTGGTTACCAGACTTCTTTCAGTAGTTTAAAACAATAAAAAAGATGAAAGACTGATGAAGTGTTGTTCTCCTTTAATTTTGCCAAGGAAAGTCTTTAAAAAAAAACCTCTGTTGTTCCTGTCACTTAACACTAAAAT
Organism: Hylobates moloch; assembly: GCF_009828535.3. Taxonomy (NCBI): domain Eukaryota; kingdom Metazoa; phylum Chordata; class Mammalia; order Primates; family Hylobatidae; genus Hylobates; species Hylobates moloch. Next base: position 105,251,764 of record NW_026652276.1, on the reverse strand, counting down.
GTGGAAAAACACAATGTCAACAACAGCAAAATAGCAGCCAGGCGTAGTGGCACTTGCCTGTAGTCACAGCTGCTTGTGAGGCTGAGGTGGGAGGATTGGTTGAGCCCAGGAGTTGGAGGCTGCAGTGAGCCATGATCCTACCACTGTGCTCCAGCCAGGGCAACAGAGTGAGGCTGTCTTTTTTTTTTTGAGTCAGCATCTTGCTCTGTTGCCCAAGCTGAGTGCAGTGGTGCGAGCACAGCTCACTACAGCCTTGACCTCCCAGGTACAAGCAATTCTCCTGCCTCAGCTTCCCGAGTAGCTGGGACTAGAGGTGCACACCACCACGCCTGGCTAATTTTTGATGTTTTGTAGAGATGAGGTTTCACTATGTTGGCCAGGATGTTCTTGAACACCTGGGCTCAAGTGAGCCTCCTGCCTCAGTCTCCCAAAGTGCTGGGATTACAGGTTGTGCCCGGCCGAGACTCTGTGTCTTAAAAAAGAAAACAAAACCTTTCCCAAGAAAGGACTTCTGACAGTCTTACACGTAAACAATTTAAAGACTTTATGTCTCAGGGGTTCCATGTTTGTGAAATGAGAAATAATCATAGCTGCTGCACAGGCTTGTCAATGAGGATTATATAAAGAGCCTTGGTGTGACCCCTAGCCATGTCCTTTTCAGAGTATGTGGCTGGAACTCTTAACTCCTTCAGTCTGACATTGGAGATGACTAGAGACCTTGAACCAAGTTCCCAGGAGGCAGAAACTCTCCAACCACTACATCTCTGTACTGGCCTCCAAGTAGGATTGCCCACATTGTGGGAAAGATCATTTTTATTCTCAGAAAGGAGCCCCTGGTCAGATAACTTGCTTGGAAGCATCTGGGTTTCCCCAGTGGGCTATCAGCTGCCTCCAATGCTGAGAAAACAAAGTGTCACATTGCTCTGCAGAACTATAAAAAGATGTTTGTTTGCAGGCTGTTTGGGGAAGGAAATTGCCGGCCCCAGCTGGCAGCTCCCACAGCACCCTTAGCTGGGCCTTGCCCCAGGGTTTTGTTTTTCAGAGCTCACCAGGGTTTGCTGAAGATCTAGAAGGGATTTTGGGGAGGGGAGTCTGGGTTTGACTTGAGGTGCATGTGCCCATGCCCAGGTGGCCACAGCTAGAGAGTGACAGCGCCAGGCAAGGGCGTGGCAGAAAGCAGGAGATGGTGACATTCTTACTTTGGCTGATAAGCTCCTGTGACCTATGATTCATCAGCAGCAGATGAAGTTGTTGAATGACTCAGATAAAATAGGGGGATCAGGGCATTTCGTAGGGTGCGTTTCTTACTATACAGCTTATGTACGCCTAGCATCCACCGTGAAGGCTGCTTGGGCCTCCACCTGGCATCATTCCCCATTGTTATCAGCTTGCCACACTCTGGTCTAAATGCTGCTGAAGCTGGACCATGGTGGATGTGGGTGTAGAGTCAGCCATGGCTGGATCTGAGCCTCTGGCAGCGGTGGCTGCTTGAGCAAGCATGTTCCTGAACCTGTCTGGGTCCCACTTGAGCCTCATTTATGACATAGAGATAAGATAGCACACACCCCCAATGTCATTGAGAGGATTACATGGGATAACCCATGAATAGCGGCTGGCACCGAGTAATACTTAGCGAGTGTTAGCTGGTGTTGTATTAGGTCATATACTAAGCTGTTATTGAGGTAGCAGCATAATCTTGGGGTTTACTCACTGTCTTCCGCACGTACCAGTGATGTATCTGATTACTCTTAGCACTAAATAATCTAAAAAGCTGGTGGCTTGCACCTATGGTCCCAGCTATTCAGGAGGCTGAGGCAAGAGGACTGCTTGAGCCTAGGAGTTAGAGGCTGCCTTGAACTATGATTGCACCACTGCCCTGTAGCCTGGGTGACAGAACAAGACCCTATCTCTTAAAAAAGAAGAAAAAAAATCGGAAAAGTGAATTAGAAGGACTGAATTTTTATTTTAAGAAAATGCAATATGTGGTTTTATTCAGCCCTGGAACCAGTTTGTTCAGACATTAGAGTTAGGCATTTTACCTGCTCTGCATAGCTACAGAATAATACTAGTGGCAAGCATGGGGAACACCTAGAACTCTTCTGCATTGCTGGTGGGAATGTAAAATGCTGCAACCACTTTGTTACCACATGCTTGCCCTATGACTGAATGACTCTACTGCTAATACTTAAAAGAAATTTGTGCTTGTGTCCACTAAAGGTTTTTTTTTTTTTTTAAGATGGAGTCTCACTCTGTCACCCAGACTGGAGTGCAGTGGCGTGATCTTAGCTCACTGCAACCTCTGCTTCCCAGGTTTAAGCAGTTCCTCTGCCTCAGCCTCCTGACTAGCTGGGATTACAGACGCCCACCACCATACCCGGCTAATTTTTGTATTTTTAGTAGAGATGGAGTTTCACCATTTTGGCTAGGCTGGTCTTGAACTCCTGAGCTCAGGTAATCCACCCACCTCGGCCTCCCAAAGTGCTGGAATCACACGTGTGAGTCACCGTGCCTGGCCTAAAGGTCTTATATAGGAATGTTCATCCTAGCTTTACTCATAATAGCCAAAAACTGGGCTGGGCGTGGTGGCTCACGCCTGTAATCCCAGCACTTTGGGAGGCCGAGGCAGGCGGATCATGAGGTCAGGAGATCAAGACCATCCTGGCTAACACAGTGAAACCCCGTCTCTACTAAAAATACAAAAAATTAGGGGCCGGGCGCGGTGGCTCACGCTTGTAATCCCAGCACTTTGGGAGGCCGAGGCGGGCGGATCACAAGGTCAGGAGATCGAGACCACGGTGAAACCCCGTCTCTACTAAAAATACAAAAAAATTAGCCGGGCGTGGTGGCAGGCGCCTGTAGTCCCAGCTACTTGGGAGGTTGAGGCAGGAGAATGGTGTGAACTCGGGAGGCAGAGCTTGCAGTGAGCCAAGATGGCGCCACTGCACTCCAGCCTGGGCAACAGAGCGAGACTCCGTCTCAAACAAACAAACAAACAAACAAAAAAAGCCAAAAACTGGAAACAACCCAAATGTTCATCAACAAGACAACAGGGTAAATAAATTATACCATATTCATGCAAGGGTATGCTTACATAATGAATAATAATAAATAATAAAAACAAACTACTGGTTTGTTTTTATTATTTATTTGGTGGATACATTTCAAAAACATTATGTTGAAGGAAAGAAGCCAGGTACGACAGAGAACATACTATATAATTCTATTTATATGTATTTCAAGAAAAGGCAGAACTCATCTTTACTGATCAAAGGAGAAGTTAGAGTGGTTGCTTCCGTAGGGATTAATTGGGACGTGGCATGAGGAACCTTAAGGAATGGAAATGTTTCATCTTGATCTAGGTGGTGGTTGGATGGGTATATTCATACTTAAAAAAAAAACAATTGAACTGTACAGTTAATATTTGTAGATTTATTGAATATTTCCTTTTTTTTTTCTTTTTTTTTTTTGAGACGGAGTCTCGCTCTGTTGCCTAGGCTAGAGTGCAATGGCACGATCTGGGCTCACCTCAAGCTCCACCTCCCAGGTTCACACCATTCTCCTGCCTCAGCCTCCCGAGTAGCTGGGACTACAGGCGCCCGCCACCACTCCTGGCTAATTTTTAGTACTTTTAGTAGAGACGGGGTTTCACCATGTTAGCCAGGATGGTCTCGATCTCCTGACCTCGTGATCTGCCCACCTCGGCCTCCCAAAGTGCTGGGATTACAGGTGTGAGCCACTGCACCCGGCCTATTTCACCTCAATTCTAAAACTATATATATATATAAAGGGCTAGATGTCATATCTTTCCACTATACTTACGTATACCTAATAATACCTAATATTATACCTAGTAATATATTATACCTAATAATAGTAATTATAGTTGCTTACTGATAACAACAACTAATAACACTTATTGAGGCCCTACTCTGTGCCAGGGATTTTCTAATCACTTAATTCCCTAACACATGAGATTTTATTGTTTTCTCCAATTTTACAGACAGGGAAACTGAGGCATGGAGTGGTTAAGTTCATTTACCCAGTGTAACACAGCTGGCAGTCTGATTTTAGATTTTGTCCAATGCACACTGTGTGGTACTGCCCAGGAGCATGAGCTCCTTGTCACCAACCCTCTTTTCTTCCTGCTCAGAGATGTGCTGAATTTCCTGCGCTCAGGGGACCTCCCACCCAGGGAGCGTGTTCGGGCTGTGTACAAAGAGGCCCAGTACTATGCCATTGGGCCCCTCCTGGAGCAGCTGGAGAACATGCAGCCACTGAAGGGCGAGAAGGTGCGCCAAGCGTTTCTGGGACTCATGCCCTATTACAAAGGTGAGGGTCAGCTGCCCAGGATGGTGAGTATGTGGGAGGTCTGCAAGGCATCCGTGAGTGTTAGGTCTCCATCAGAATACCGGGGGCAGCATTCATCCAGATTACTCAAGATGGGACGGAGTGTCGTCCCTTCCCAGTCACGCTGGGGAGATTCAGGTTAATGTGGGCCTACCTGGCCTATGACAGTCAGCAAATTGTGTTTCAGAAGGATAGCCCTCGTCCCATTGGCTTCCCTTTGCTGTGGAGAACCATGACCCTTGTTTAAGTTTGTGCCCTTCATTGACCCCCTGAGTCCCTTCCCTGGGAAATCTGTTTTTCCCCTCCTGCATCCTGCCATCTTCAGGACTATTTCTCTGTGCATCTCTGCCGCCCTGTCCTGCCCCTTCACCCCAGTGATTGGTGTTGTGTTCATCCTTATAGACCACTTGGAGCGGATTGTGGAGATTGCCCGGCTGCGTGCGGTCCAGCGGAAGGCCCGCTTTGCCAAGCTTAAGGTCTGTGTCTTCAAGGAGGAGATGCCCATCACCCCCTATGAGTGTCCGCTCCTCAACTCCCTGCGCTTTGAGCGGAGTGAGAGTGACGGGCAGCTTTTTGAGCACCACTGTGAAGTGGATGTGTCTTTTGGGCCCTGGGAGGCTGTGGCTGATGTTTATGACCTGCTGCACTGCCTGGTCACGGACCTCTCGGCCCAGGGCCTCACCGTGGACCACCAGTGCATCGGAGTGTGTGATAAGCACCTCGTGAACCACTACTACTGCAAGCGCCCCATCTATGAGTTCAAGATCACATGGTGGTGAGTAGCCCTGGTAGGCGAGAGTCCCATCAGGGAGGATGTCCGCCCTGCTTGGTGGCTCTGGGAGTAAGATCCCTAAAGGGGCTGCTGACTGCCCCAGAATCTGCCGAGGTGAGGACCGCGTCCTGAGGCACAGCTCCCATGGGACAGAGGTGTAGCTCCAGTCTCCCTGACTGTACCTCAGGGTTGGGCTCAGGGCTTGCGGCCTGCAGGCACTCCGGCCAGCGCTCACCTGGCCTTTCCTCAAGGCATGGTAGTCTTTCCTTGAGGCTGATAGCTAGGGCTTGACCAGGAAGTTCCGAGAAGTTTTGTCACCTTCTTGACCTTGCAAGAGAGTTTCTGCCCATTTTAGAGCCACGTTACCAAATCGATGTAGGCCTGATCACTTCCTCAACCCTGTTCAAGCATCCCTCCCTTGTGCTCAGTGTATTGGTGTGAACACGGAACATAATGGGGGATTTATCTGACCAGCCACCCCATAGACCCTGGCTGAAGAAGAAAGAGCATCTTCTCTCCCACTGCACCCCTTCTCCTCCAAGAATAGTTGCCCACATTCCGAAAATGTGGAAAGACTTTTCTTTTCCTTCTGGAACATGGTCTTCACCACCTTTTGGAGATTTAACCATAGCTGCCAAAGCTATGCACCCAGTTGGCCTTAGAAAACCACAATGTTTACAGCCCTGTCTTAGGGCCATGGCTTCTCCTATCTTCCACCACCCTCCTTGCTTGCAGGGTTATCTTCTCACAGGGCTGGAATGCAAATTTCAGAGGCTTCTTTTGAAGATTCCCAAAGTCAAGCAGGCAAGATGCCTAGATCTGTTATCTTTGACATGTAACATCCTTTTTAGAGGCTCAGAACACCTCCTTGGCTGCTATCTCATGTGTTAGAATCCAATCTGTGGTGAACCTCTTTGGAAGGGGACCCCCTCTTTAAACCCTGTTGCTCTGTCCTGGTAACGTTCTCCTTTTAGGAGAGCATCTCTTCTGAGAAGGTAAAGGATGGGCTGGGTAAGACACACAGCTATCCTAGGAGCCGTAGGAAGACAAAACTTCCCTTTTGTTTTAGTCCTCACTCATCTATTTTTGTTTTACTCACTTCTCTTTTTTTTTTTTTGAGACGGAGTCTCGCTCTGTCACCCAAGCTGGAGTGCAGTGGTGCGATCTCGGCTCACTGCAAGCTCCACCTCCCGGGTTCATGCCATTCTCCTGGCTCAGCCTCCTAGGTAGCTGGGACTACAGGCAGCCGCCACCACACTGGCTAATTTTTTGTACTTTTTAGTAGAGACGGGGTTTCGCCGTGTTAGCCAGGATGGTCTCGATCTCCTGACCTCGTGATCCACCTGCCTCGGCCTCCCAAAGTGCTGGGATTACAGGCATGAGCCACTGTGCCCGGCCTACTCACTTCTCTATATTTTGTTTCACTCCTCACTCCTCTATATTTTGTTTTACTTACTCCTCTATTTCAGAAATTGAAAAAGATCCCCAAGGATCTGTTACTACTGCATTTCCTTCTTGCTCTGTCTATAGCCTGGGCCAACTAGTCAGGGTCTGGACATGCATCTCCTAAAGGAAGAACTGTGTAGCACCATTGTTCACAATGTAACATTTCTGTGCTGCATTAGGGTGTCTCTCTCTAATCATGATTGTACCTGTCTCTTCCTGGGTAAAGGGATATATATATATTTTTTTTAATGTGTAAAGAATTGATGCGAGCCAGGAACATGCCTGTAGTCCCAGCTGCTTGGGCACACACCTGTAGTCCAGGCCACTCGAGCACACACCTGTACTACCAGCTACTCCGGAGGCTGAGGCAGGAGGATCACTTGAGCCCAAGAGATTAAGACTGTAGTGTACCATGATCATGCCTATGGCTAGCCACTGTGCTCCAGCCTGGGCAACACCATCGTAAAAATAAATAAATAAATAAACTGGGGAGAACAGCCTCACTGGTCTCAGACTTACAGGACCAGATAGTTGAGACGGGTATGGGGGAGCTGAAGTCTGTGTTCATATGAGGAAGAGAAGACCAAGCCCTGGGACCTTGACTGAATTCCTCCGTGGGGCTGGAAGGCAGTGACCTCCTGTTCCCTATGTGTAAACAAAGATTCCAGGGCATGGTTTTGCACTCCTGTTGTACTCTTAGAGGTGGAAAAGAGGTGGATACTGAGATCTAAGAGGAAAGGACAGTCATTCATGTTCTGAGATATGTGCTCTCTCTATTGTTCTCATACACAAAGGGATGGTCTCTTTTCTGGAGCTGATGTCCCTGCTTGGAGGTTAGCCCAAAAACATGGCTCTTGTATTGTTCTAAGAGAAAAGTCTTTCATTTTGGTTCTTCTGGTTGGTGTTACCTACTGCCTAATATGTGTTCATTTTTTGACAGAGAGGCAGACTATTGAAAAAGTCTGTGTGAACAGAGAGCAATTCATTAAGCCCAGTGCTTTCAGTAATGTGGCCTTGACCCCTTCTGCTTCCCGCCTCTCCCATGGAGCATTGCAGGGCTTGGTTATTTAGAGTCCATACATGCAAGCCAGGGAGAAACTTGTTTGCTCAAATGCAAGTTTGCTCAAAAACAGGTCCTGAAGGCTTGCTTAGGGTTACAGGGATGCTGGGTAAGAACACCGTTCCTGTGTCTCTCGCTGGAGAAACCCCTGTTTTTCTGACTCCCTTTGTGATCCTCACAATAATGTATTCTGTGCCACTGTAGGACACAAGGCTCTGGGCCAGTAGAGCAGGCAGAGAGGTGACACTGGGCAGCAAGCTGAGAGCTCTTTATAAATGGAGTGAACGAATTCAGTGGCCTAGTTTTGCCATTCGCTGATGAGAAACCAACGCCAGGCCGAAAAGTGCAATTAGATGTGGTGGATTGTGGTAACGGCCTCCAAATAAAGGGGTTATCCCTGTGGAAGTGACTTCTCCCCATTTGATCCCTTTTCAACTCTAAATGGCCAGGCCCAGAGCAGAAGAAGGGTTGGGTCTGGAAGGAAGGCTCCAAAGGATGAAAGCTTCTCCCTGATCATAAGGAAGTGCATCTTTATAGAATTGTTGTGCGTAATGTCAGTAAATCCCTCTCACTTGACAAGGGACTGGATTCATCTTGCCTTGAGACAGGCCAGTAGTTATCAGTGAGTCAAAACAAAGTGAAAGTTTCAGGAGATGGGACCATATGGTGCAATGCTCGCCATAACAAAATTCCTTAAAAATAAAAAAGCTAATGTTACAGCAACGAAAAAGACTGAAGCAAAACCACACTGAAATACATCCCATTCTAGGAGAGGAATTCTTTGCGTAACACTCTAAGTAAATGGAAGGAATCATCACCTTCCTTATTCTACCTCTGCCTTGTTCACCAGGCTGCCCAGTGCTTACCATGCAGAAAGCAGTCAGCTGTACTCTGGAAGTTTCTGTTCTTCTTTCCTGGGGCTTAGGATATTCTGGGAGCTGTCTGAGCCTTGTACCTCAGGCTTATCAGGTGATATAATCTTCCTGTTCTGGGCTGCTTGCTGGAGGAATAGGAAGTGACATTTATAAGACACAGGCGGCGTGAGCATCCACGTGTGGTCTTGGTCTGAACCAGCTCTTGAACAGGTTAAAGCAAAGAGCAATAACAAAACAAAAACTACCCATGCTGAGCATTTTGATCCCAGTAATGTTTCAAATATTGTCCTTCTGCATATGTTCTATCCATATTTGATTCCAATATACATTATTAAGCTTTCTTGGGTACTATTTTGCTGGGGCTCTTGCATGAAGGTGGTGCCTGTCTCATGATCCTTAAAAGAGAGAGGCTTTTTTCATCCAAGGCTGGAATGTTGGGAACTGGGGTGGGAGAGGCACTTTTTGGAATTCTGAAAGAATCATATCTGTGTATATACATATTGAGTGGGGAACGATGGGGGTTGGCGGGTTGAGGGAGGTGGGAACAAACAGTGGGTATGGGAACAGGCGGTCACCTCGAGTGTGGGAGGTCACCTGGGTCCATCGTCTTACTTCTGTACGGTGTTGGGTTTATGTACACACTATAACACTTCCTGTGTGAGTTCATATACCTGTCTGTGAGTGCTTTGGTGTATGGAGCCTCAGTACACTCCAAGGGCATTAAAGTCAAGAACTAGAACCTGGGTGCTGTGCCTTTCTTTTTTAGAGATGTGCTCTCATCCCTTCTCTGACCCCCACTTTGCCAGCAAATATTTTTTATTTCTGCTTAAAATGTGGTACGTTTGGGGATGCCCCACACAACAAGACAGGCTTTTCCCTGAGACCAACAGCTGAATTTCTGCCCTGAAAGGGAGGTGGGCCTCTTGAGGACCCTTCTGGAGTTACTCTAGACTTGTCTCTGTTTCATGTAGGCATGTGCCCACCCCAGCCTAGGCAAAATCTCTGTCCTCTTCTGTTGAGAGTTCTCCAAGGAAAGGAGAGACTACAGGTGCAGTCGTGTGTGGCTCACAACCATGTCAGGTAGTTCTAAAATAAATTCCTCCTGTCATATCACCACTTCCTTTTCAACAGGGAAATTAGTAGCTCTAAATTTCTGTGAGCCTCAGTGGTTAAGACCCTTAAGGAAAATGGACGTAAGTTGCCCTTCCTTTGAAAGCAGAGCTTGACACCTTCTTGGCTAATGAGTGTCCTCATCAAGATGCCCTCTGGAGTCACATCATGGATTAACGCAGAAAGGTGAGTTCTGAAGCTCTGAGTAGCTTCATACCCTCCAATTGCTTCCCTCTGATTATTCTGGCTTTTAAACAAAAACACTGTATCATCTGTGCCAAATGTATTCCCTGATCTAATTACTGAGTACAGTCACATAGTAATAGTACACTAATAATACAGGCTGGAAACTGAAGCTCATAGAGATATAGTTTCCCCAAGAGCACAGAGCTAGTAAGTGGAAGAGTCAGGATTCAAACCCAGAGCCCCTTTCTGAAATCCTCAGGGGTGTTCAACAGCATGATCCTCCCTGCCTCTTGACAGCTCAGTATCCTCCTCCTCAGGTTCAGGGCTTCACTCTACCTGACCTGTGAAGATTTGGAAAGCACATATCTAGGACAAGTATTAGAAAGTCTTCATACTTCAGGAAAGGATTCTAGGAAAAAAGGAAAAAAATTCTCCCATAGATGTTGTATTGGTCCATTTTCTTTTTTTTTTTTTTTTTTTTGAGACAGAGTCTCGCTCCGTCACCCAGACTGGAGTGCAGTGGCGCAGTCTCGGCTCACTGCAAGCTCCGCCTCCCGGGTTCACGCTATTCTCCTGCCTCAGCCTCTCCGAGTAGCTGGGACTACAGGCGCCCGCCACCACGCCCAGCTAATTTTTTTGTATTTTTAGTAGAGACAGGGTTTCACCGTGGTCTCGATCTCCTGACCTCGTGATCCGCCCGCCTCGGCCTCCCAAAGTGCTGGGATTACAAGCGTGAGCCACCGCGCCTGGCCTGTATTGGTCCATTTTCACACTGCTATAAAGAACTACCTGAGACTGGGTAATTTATAAAGAAAAGAGGTTTAATTGACCCACAGTTCGCATGGCTGGGGGGCCTCAGGAAACATAATCATGGCAGAAGACGAAGTTAGAAGCAAGGCATGTCTTACATGGCAGCAGGAGAGAGAGAGTGGGGAGGCCAGGTGGGGTGGCTCATGCCTGTATAATCTCAGCACTTTGGGAGGCTGAGGCAGGCAGATCACGAGGTCAAGAGATCGAGACCATCCTGGCCAACATGGTGAAACCCCATCTCTACTAAAAAACAAGATACAAGAAAATTAGCTGGGCATGGTGGCATGCGCCTGTAGTCCCAGCTACTCAGGAGTCTGAGGCAGGAGAATCACTTGAACTCAGGAGGCGAAGGTTGCAATGAGCCGAGATCACGCCACTGCACTCCAGCCTGGAAACAGAGTGAGACTCCATCTCAAAAAAAAAAAAAAAAGAGAGACAGTGGGGAAATGCCACACTTATAAACCATCAGAGCTCATGAAAACTCACTCACTATTACAAGAACAGCATAGGGGAAATCTACCTCCATGATCCAATCACCTTCCTCCAGGTCCCTCCCCTGACAAGTGGGGATTACAGTTCAACATGAGATTTGGGTGGGAACACAGAGCCAAACCACATCAAATGTGTAGTCCTTACGTAGCCCCTGTGTTAAGGGGGTAGATGGGGCTCCCAATTTACTGACCTTCTTAGTGAGGGACACATATCCACTAGGTGAAGGAGGCCCTGCTCACAGGGTGATGAATGGAGTATGACAGAGTAGGTGAGTCATGGCTCCTTGGCTGGACCCCAAGGGTGGGATGATCTGGAACCACCTGAGTTAATGAGACTCCTGAAGCCCGACAGGTGTCCCTGCATAGACAAGCTGTATAGCCTACTTCTGACATCAGAAGCGTAACAGAATGGGAGTCTCCTTAGTGTAGTTCAGGGGATGCCATGTGCCTGGATTGGGACTCGTGGCCCTTGGACTCTATATACTGCCAAGTGTCCCTTCTTTATTATTGTGTAGATGACCTCTTCACTAGCTTTACTTAATTTTGGTTTGTTGAACTCACAGCATGTTTCCTTAGCTTTTATTTACTTACCCTTAGCTTTCTTTTAATTCCTTACCATTTTGTTTTTCCTATCATGTACTATGGCTTAATTTCTGTTTTTTATTTTTTTTATTTTATTATTTATTTATTTATTTATTTTTTTGAGACGGAGTTTTGCTCTTGTTGCCCAGGCTGGAGTGCAATGGCACGATCTCGGCTCACCACAACCTCTGCCTCCCAGGTTCAAGTGATTCTCCTGCCTCAGCCCCCCGAAAAGCTGGGATTACAGGCACGCACCACCACGCCTGGCTAATTTTGTATTTTTAGTAGAGATGAGGTTTCTCCATGTTAGTCAGGCTGGTCTCGAACTCCCAATCTCAGGTGATCCGCCCACCTCGGCCTCCCAAAGTGCTGGGATTACAGGCGTGAGCCACTGCGCCTGGCCAATTTCTGTTTTTTAAACATAAGTTTAAACGTTCTTTTTTTTTTTTTTTTTTTTTTTTTTAGACCGTCTTGCTCTGTTGTCCAGGCCCTGCAGTGGTGCAATCTTAGCTCACTACATCCTCCTCCAGCTGGGTTCAAGCGATCCTCCTTCGTCAGCCTCCCAAGTAGCTGGGATTACAGACACGCCACCAAGCCCGGCTAATTTTTGTATTTTTAGTAGAGACAGGGTTTCACCCTATTGGCCAGATTGGTCTCGAACTCCTGACCTCAGGTGATCTGCCCACCTTGGCCTCCCAAAGTGCTGGGAGTACAGGCATGAGCCACCACACCCAGCCTAGTAGTTTTGTTCTGAGCAAGGATAGTTATGTGCTTTTCTTTTCCCTTCCCTAGTCACGTCTACAGTGATCTTATTAGCTGTGAACTCACGTACCTCATTTTTTCTCAGATGAATATCTGCTTCTAAAATCTAAATGCAAAGGAAGACTGTCAGTATTACTATAAAATTCATAGATGTGCATTATCTAGGTAGATTCAAAGGAAAGAATTTTATGTCTTCTTCCAAAATGCACCCCCGACCCTCCAACACACCACACCCACACACACACACACACAAAGTAATAAACAGAGCAGCCTTAGGAAGAGGGCAGTTCAATTCCTGGACTGCAAAGGACTTCTTCCCTCACGCACTTGTTTTTCTTGAGGAATGACATGATCTGGAGATCCTAGGTGTCCCCCTTCTCCAACCACTTGACACCAGGTGGACACAGAGCTATTTATTGTACACGAGGAGAAGATCTAGTCAGCTGTGGGAAAGACTGAACCATCCAGAAACACTCCATAACAGGGGCCTGTCATCAGATTATGATGTACCTTTTCTAGCCACCTCTGGCCTCTATATCAACCTTATTCACCCCTCAACAAACTATGACTTCTAGAGGATTCTTTTTTTTTTTTTTTTTTTTTTTTGAGACAGAGTCATGCTCTGTTGCCCAGGCTGGAATGCAGTGTTGCAATCTCGGCTGACTGCAACCGCCGCATCCTGGGTTCAAGCAGTTCCCTGCCTGAGCCTCCCAAGTAGCTGGGATTACAGGCACTCTGCACCACACCCGGATAATTTTTGTATTTTTAGTAGAGATGGAGTTTCACCATCTTGGCCAGGCTAGTCTTGAACTCCTGACCTTGTGATCCACCTGCCTCAGCCTCCCAAAGTGCTGGGATTACAGGCGTGACCCACCGTACTCGGCCAGGATTCTCTTAATGTAATACAGACCCTCATTTCTTCCCTGTATCATATGATCCTGGCAGATGGCCCAGCCCCAGTAGATTTTTGGAATGGAAGTATCCATACTTTTCTCAGTCATTATTAAAATCAAGAAATAGAATCACATAGCAACACAAAACTTGGAGCTTGACCCTCATTAAAAGAAATTTACAGGTTCAGAGTCCAGTTGAAGAAATCTTTATATCTTCAGTATTTTTGTAAGGAGGTCAGGGTGGTATCATGAGTAGGTTTAAGTCCCTACGATGTGTATGAACTTTTATAAATGCCTTGGATATCCAGTTTCTCAACATAGCATCTTCATCACCAACTGTACCTCAGCTGACTCTGCCCCAAGGGCCCACCCATGTGTGCACATGTTGCAGGTGTTGACTGTCCCTGTCACCATGTCCTCTCCACCTCTCCCCTCTGTAACTGTCCTGTCTTTGGCATTTAAAAGCTGGTTGGCCACTTCTGGCCATGCCTTATCTGGTACCTGTTAGCCAATCATGACAGTGATGCCATACCCAGGACTGTCTGCTTCTTATTCTCAGGCAGGTAGGTGCTCTCAGCACTGATGTCCCTTGCTTTCCATGTCAGCTTTTACATCTGGCCTGGTAGGAACTGGAGAGCATTTTCAGTCTCCATACAGCAGCAGTAGCAGCAGCAGCAGCAGCAGAGGATCCTGCAGGCTCTATATCCACCTAAGTTAAGGTAAGGTGGATACACATCCTGGAAGCTCTGTATCTACCTCCACAACAGTGGCAGAGGATACCTGCAGGATCCCACTGAGCAGACACACTAGTTTCACCTGCACCAGAAAGGAAGAATCTAATTATTTTGCCTGGCCAGGCATGGTGGTTCACACCTGTAATCCTATAGCACTTTGAGAGGCAGAGGCAAGAGGATTGCCTGAGTCCAGGAGACCAGGACCAGCCTGGGCAACATAGCAAGATCCTGTGTCTAAAAAAACAAAATTCAGAAACATAAGCCAGGCATGGTGGTGTGCACCTGCAGTCCCAGCTACTTGGGAGCCTGAGGTGGGAGGTTCACTTGAGCCCATGAGGTTGAGGTTGCAGTGAGCCATGATTGCACCGCTGCAGTCCAGCCTCAGTGACAGAGCAAGACCCTGTCTCTAAAATAAAAAGTAAAATAAATAAATAAATATGTTACCTGGAAACTGATTTCACCATGAGTTTCCTAACAAAAATATGAACTTCACTAATGAGCTGACCACATCGCTATTAGATGAAATGAGGGTGGCATTATTCAGTCAGCACTCCCAGGAGTCAAGGCAGAATGTAATTGCTTCCAGACATATTCAGGGGTTATTCCACCCAATTACCTCATTTTATTCTTCAAAGGCAGCTGTATTTGGAAACTCCCATTTGTCCAGAGAGGCAGAACAATGAGAAGAAATCCCCGTCCAGTTACCTGCAGGAATATTCCACCACTTCCATGGGCTAGAGGATTCCATTGAGATAGGGTTTACGACTTGATTTTGAACACCTGTCAGCATATTATCTGTATGTATGGCAATTCTGACCCTTCTATGGCAACAACACCTCTGGGACAACCTGGATTTGTGGATTGAGATCCAAAGGTAGAATTTCCAGACAGTCCAACCAAGGTATCAAGTGATGTTTCCAGAGTGGAAGGCTCTCACTGTGTCCCAGGATTTCTGGGGTTTATAAGCAGTACTGGCCATTTGTGACCCTGTTTTTTACCTAATCATTCTGTCTTTTTAGGACATGGGTTTACCCGATCCCTGGCCAAGGATCCAGCATTCCAATAGCTGAAAACCCTGTATATCTTTTCTCCTATCCGGCCTTACCCAGGACACACTTGAACCCCTCAGGAAGGCTGTACAGAGGGCTATGAGCAGGGGCAGCCTCTCCCTTGTTTTTGCAGCTTCACGATGAGGGGTTCGCTGAGGCCAGCAGTCCTTGTAGGTGTGACAGTTGCAATATAATCAATAGTTTCAAGATCCAGAGGCACCTTTTGAAAGAAGCCCTTCAGGGATATCTATCCACAGCAGCCTGGAGCAGCGAAGGTGAACCTGAGATTTTGACCCACACAATAAGTTGTTGGGGGGGGGGCCACATTGTTTTGCAAATATTTTGGCTTCAGAAGACAATTACATACGCAAATATTGAGAGATTAACAGAAATTCCAGCTCTTATGCCTGACTGAGAAGAGCCACTGCAAGTTGCATTTAGGTACCCATGTGCAGCAGAGGCCAGCTGAATCCCAGAGCTTCCCAAAGTGGACACCAGCGGGGACTGTTCCTGATGTCCCACCCAAGAGAGGAAGATGAACTCAAGCGCTGCTGCTCTGCCCAAATGCCATCCCATGTGCATTTGCATGTCACCCGTTCAAAATAACATGGAATTCTTGGAACCTTATATCTGACATGTAAGACATTGGGCTGTGTGCAGGGGCTCACACCTGTAATCCTAGCACTTTGGAAAGCTGAGATGGCAGATTGCTTGAGCACAGGAGTTCCAGACCAGCCTGAGCAGCATGGTGACATCCTGTCTCTTCAAGAAATTAAAAAAAAAAAATGGCTGCTGTGGTGGTACATAGTCCCAGCTACTCAGGAGGCTGAGGTGGGAGGATTGCCTGTGCCAAGGAGGTCGAGGCTGCAGTGAGTTGTTTTATTTTATTTTTTTTGAGGAGGAGTCTCGCTCTCGCCCAGGCTGGAGTGCAGTGGTGCGATCTTGGCTCACTGCAAGCTCCGCCTCCCAGGTTCACGCCATTCTCCTGCCTCAGCCTCCCAAGTAGCTGGGACTACGGGTGCCCACTACCATGCCCGGCTAACTTTTTGTATTTTTAGTAGAGACAGGGTTTCACCGTGTTGGCCAGGATGGTCTGGATCTCGTGACCACGTGATCCACCCGCCTGTGCCTCCCACAAGTGCTGGGATTACAGGCGTGAGCCACCACGCCTGGTGAGGCTGCAGTGAGTTGTAATCAGGCCACTGCACTCCAGCCTGGGCAACAGAGTGAGACCCAGTCTCAAAAAAAAAAAAAAAAAAAAAAAATCTACACTCATTGTCTCCTTGGGTCATCTGGCCTGTATTGTATTTAGGATCATTTGTATTAGTAGAAAGAAATCACGGAGTAATTTGAATATACCTTTAGAGAAGTGAGGGACAGCAAATAAAGATAACTGTAAAGAAATAGGCAGGTCTGGCCGGGCGCGGTGGGTCACGCTTGTAATCCCAGCACTTTGGGAGGCCGAGGAGGGCAGATCACGAGGTCAGGAGATCGAGACCACGGTGAAACCCTGTCTCTACTAAAAATACAAAAAAATTATCCGGGCGTGGTGGCGGGCGCCTGTAGTCCCAGCTACTTGGGAGGCTGAGGCAGGAGAATGGCGTGAACCCGGGAGGCGGAGCTGGCAGTGAGGCGAGATCGCGCCACTGCACTCCAGCCTGGGCGACAGAGCGAGACTCCGTCTCAAAAAAAAAAAAAAAAAAAGAAATAGGCAGGTCAAGAAAGCGGCTGGAGCAAAGTGGTGACATTCTGGGCTAGCCATTGTGGGAGAGAGAGGAAACTGCGTGACGACAAACAGAATAACTGCCAAGCAGCACTGAGGACCTGGATGAAGTGAGAAAACCAGCTCTGATGAGTTGTAGTAACTCAGATCAGATCAGCTTTTCATTTGTCTCACAAGGCCCAGAGATCAGCATTGGGAGAGGAAGAAAGCCAGATAGCTGGGGGGTCCTGGCAAGATGATGAGTAGAGGCAGTGTGCGAGCAGTGAGCATCAAAGGACGGGGCTAACCTGTGGGAGTGTGGTTGGAATGATGAGACCTGGGTGAAGTAAAGAAGAAATAAGACGGGCCAGTTTCTGGACTCTGCAGCTTGGAAAGGTGTACAGGTCCAAAGCCTGATAGGGTCTGAAAGCAAGCTTATGACACAAGGGTGTTGAGGAAGTGAGATGATGGTCATCAGATGGGGATTCCGTAAGACTAGATTTTGGATGGGATCAACTCTACCTAACTCTATGAGAGGAGGTGGCAGTTAGAAGCCAGAAGGTGAGAATATCAAATGGGCCGTTGTTAGCTGGGCGTGATGGTACGTACCTGTAATCCCAGCTACTTAGGAGGCTGAGGCAGGAGAATCCCTTGAATCTGGGAGTGGAGGTTCAAGTGAGCCCCGATCGTGCCACTGCACTCTGGCCTGGGCAACAGAGCTAGAATTTGTCTCAAAAAACAAAACAAAACCAAAAAATCAAATGGGCTGTTGTCATGGATGTCCAGCATGGAGATCCACTGTGTGCCAAGTGCCCACAAACTATTGGATTTGGGGAGCAACCTGGAGGTCAGTGGGTGACTGAAATGAGGAAGGGAATGGCTGTACCACACCACTGTTGGCTCGAAGTGGCCAAGGAGTAATTGTGAACTTCATAGTGAACTTGAGTCCAAGCTGCCATTTGTCTGAAAAAATGAACAAGCATTATGAGCTGAAATAGAATGTAAAGAAAAATAAGAGGCAGAAATCAGACTTTGATTTCTTCTAGTTTAGGCCCCAAAGCTTGAGAGAAGTAATACAGAGGGCTTGATTTTTAGAAAACCTTAAAAATGATTAAATAGGCCGGGCGTGGTGGCTCACGCCTGTATTCCCAGCACTTTGGGAGGCCGAGGTGGGCAGATCACGAGGTCAGGAGTTCAAGACCAGCCTGGCCAACATGGTGAAACCCCATCTCTGCTAAAAATACAAAAATTAGCTGGGCGTGGTGGCACATGCCTGTAATCCCAGCTACTCAGGAGGCTGAGGCAGGAGAATCGCTTGAACCCAGGAGGTGGAGCCTGCACCACTGCATTCCAGCCTGGTGATAGAGCGAGACTCCATCTCAAAAAAAAAAAAAAAAAAAAAAAAATGTTTAAATAGATATGATCACATTCAGAGCTAAATTAACCAGAATCTAACATTGTTTTCCAGATGAAGAGTTTGGCAAAGCCGACTAACTAGCCCAGTTGAGTCCCTAGGCTGGTGGGTAGCAGAGTGGGGGCATGTCTGTGTCCTGAGCCTTGGTGTGTCCTTGTCTTGAAGCCCAGGGCCTGGCTCTGCACTGCCAGGTTACCCAGATCCAGTTACAGAAAAGAAGCCAAAACAACTTGCGGAAAATAAGTCTACAGAAAAGATAAATAATAGTATTCCAATACATGAACAGACTTGTGACATCTCTTCCGTGGGGACAGAACAGGAGGATACAGGTTTATATCCCAGCAAGAGGGAGTCTACATTACAAGGAAACTTTCTAACTGGGAGATATGAGATGAGCTACACAAGAAGAAGCCAAAACATTTGCACTGGTGCTGCATTTTTATTTTTTTGAGATGGAGTTTCACTCGTTGCCCAGGCTGGAGTGCAATGGCGCAATCTCAGCTCACCGCAACCTCTGCCTCCCATGTTCAAGCGATTCTCCTCTCTCGGCCTCCTCAATAGCTGGGATTACAGGTGTGCACTACCACGCCCAGCTAATTTTTGTATTTTTAGTAGAGACGGGGTTTCAGCATTTGGCCAGAGCTGGTCTCGAACTCCTGACCTCAGGTGATCCGTCCACCTCGGCCTCCCAAAGTGCTGGGATTACAGTCACGAGCCACCCTGCCCTGGTGCTGGATTTTTGCTTAGTCCTACCATTTTCTGAGTCCCAAGAGTTTTCATATTTGGATTAGTGACCATTCTGAAAGTCATTTAAGTCCTGTCTAACCTCCAGGACTGTCTGGCATCTTCCTTCTCCTCTTCCTTCCCACATGGCTTCACCCTCACAGTCCCTTATGGTGTCAACTTGGTGCCATCATCTTATTAGGTTCTCCCTAGGCTCCCAAAACCTCACTCCTGCCTCCTTATTCTATACCACTATTATTTATTTTTTAAGTAATTATGATTATGTTATAGGCTTGTGATCCCCACCAAATTTATATGTTGAAGTCCTAACTCCATTACCTCAGAATGTGACTGTATTTAGGAATAGGGTCTCTAAAGAGGTGAGTTAAGATGATGCCAGTAGGGTGGGCCCTAGTCCAATTTGACTGGTGACTTTATAAAAAGAGGAAATTTGGATACACACAGAGACACCAAGAATGCATGTTCACAGAGAAAAGGCCATGTGAGGACACAGTGAAAAGGTGACCATCTATAAACCAAGGAGAGAGGCCTCAGGAGAAACCAAACCTGCCAGTTCTATGATCTGATCTTGGATTTCTTTTATTTTCATGCCTAAGTTTCGTATTTTTAGTAGAGACGGGGTTTTGCCATGTTGGCCAGGCCAGTCTGGAACTCCTGACCTCCGGTGATCCATCTGCCTCGGCCTTCCAAAGTGCTGAGATCACAGGCGTGAGCCACTGCGTCCAGCCCTTAACTTGGATTTCTAGACTCCCTAACCAAGAAAATAAATTTCTGTTGTTTAAGCGCCCCCCACCCCCCCATAAAAGAAGAAGAATATAGGCCATGAGTGGTAGCATGTGCCTGCAGTCCAGGCTACTCAGGCAGTTGAGGTGATAGGGTCACTTGAGCCCAGGAGAGACTAGTAGAATGATTTAATGAAAAGGTGGATGACAGAGCCTTGGGAAATGTAAAAAAATAAGTAAAATAAAATACAACATGATCCATCTGTATACTGTCTGTAAGAGACTCAATTTAGATACAAAGACACAAAGAGATTGAAAACAAAAGAATGAAAAAATAAATTCCATGCAAAAAGTAACCAAATGAGGCTGGGCTTGGTGGCTCATGCCTGGGACACTGAGGCAGGTGGATAACCTGAGGTCAGGAGTTTGAGACCAGCCTGACAACATGGAGGAACCCCCTCTCTACTAAAAATACAAAGTTGGCTGGGCGCAGTGGCTCACGCCTGTAATCCCAGCACTTTGGGAGGCTGAGGCGGGCAGATCACAAGGTCAGGAGATGGAGACCATCCTGGCTAACACGATGAAAACCCCGTCCCTATTAAAAATACAAAAATTAGCCGGGCGTGGTGGCGGGTGCCTGTAGTCCCAGCTACTTGGGAGGCTGAGGCAGGAGAATGGCGTGAACCCGGGAGGCTGAGTGCAGTGAGCCAAGACCATGCCACCACACTCCAGCCTGGGCGATAGAGCGAGACTGCCTCAAAAAAAAAAAAAAAATAGCTAGGCGTGGTGGTGCATGCCTGTAATCCCAGCTACTCGGTAGGCTGAGGCAGGAGAATTGCTTGAACCTGGGAGGTGGAGGTTGTGGTGAGCCGAGATCGTGCCATTGCACTCCAGCCTGGGCAACAAGAGCGAACAAAGAAATTCAGGCTGGGCACGGTGGCTGATGCCTGTAATCCCAGCACTTTGGGAGACCAAGGCAGGTGGACGATTTGAGGTTAGGAGTTCAAGACTAGCCTGGCCAATATGGTGAAACCCTGTCTCTAGTAAAAATACATTAATTAGCCAGGCGCAGTGGCTCACCCCTGTAATCCTAACACTTTGGGATGCCAAGGGGGGGTGGATCATTTGAAGTCAGGATTTGAAACCAGCCAGGCCAACATGGTGAAACCCCGTCTCGACTAAAAATACAATATTAGCTGGGTGTGGTGGTGGGCGCCTGCAATTCCAGCTACTTGGGAGGCTGAGGTGGGAGGATCCCTTCAACCTCGGAGGCGATGAGCCGAGATCGCACCACTGCATTCTAGTATGGGCCACAAAGTGAGACTCTCAAAAAAAAAACAAAACTGAAAACTTAGGCAACCTGTCCAAGAACACAGCAGCGATAATTAGCAAAGCTGGGATTCCAACCCAGGCCTATCTCAGAGCCACAGCTTAGTATTTTCTTTTTTTTCTTGCTGACTGCACCTTACGCCATAGATGGCATCCAGGACACAGAGCAATCAGTATTTAGATACTGTTTTTAACATTCCTTACATGGGAATCACGTAAAGAATCACGTAAACAGGATTGAATTTGTGACTCAACTATTAACTCTGTGACACTGGCTAATTTATTGCACTTCTGGGTCTCGGTTATGCTTTTTTTGGGGGGGAGGGGGTGGGCAGGGTCTCGCTCTGCTCTGTCACCGGGGCTGGAGTTTAGTGGAGGGATCTCTGTAGCCTCAACTTCCTGGGCTATCAAGCGATCCTCCCACCTCAGCCTCCCCAGTAGCTGGGACCACAGGTGCGCGCCATCATGCCCGGCTGATTTGTAAAATTTCTTTTTTTCTTTTCTTTTTTTTTGACAGAGTCTTGCTCTGTCGCCCAGGCTGGAGTGCAGCGCGGGCTCATTGCAAGCTCCGCGTCCCAGGTTCACGCCATTCTCCTGCCTCAGCCTCCCGAGTAACTGGGACTACAGGCGCCCGCCACCACGTCTGGCTAATTTTTTTGTATTTTTTAGAAGAGACGGGGTTTCACCGTGTTAGCCAGGATGGTCTTGATCTCCTGACATCGTGATCCGCCCGCCTCGGCCTCCCAGAGTGCTGGGATTACAGGCGTGAGCCACCGCGCCAAGCGAGTAAAATTTCTTTTGTAGAGACGGTGATCTTGCTCTGTGGCCCAGGCTAGTCTCGAACTCCTGGCCTGAAGGAATCCTCCTGCCTGGGCTTCCTAAAGATTCAGCTGCTTTTGGATCAACCGATCGCCTTAAGACCCTTTAACTCGAACACCTGTCACATCCTCGCATCCGCGAAGGGCTGAAACTCAAGAGTTTTTAAAGCGTCCATCGGCGCAGTGACCCCGCTCCACCTCTCATTCGCGCTACCACCGCGGTCGCAGCGCCAGGATCGCCGTGGGGCCAGCGTCGCCCTCCGGCTGCTGCGCGTCGGAAGCCGGAAGCAGGGACTGAGCCACAGACTAGAAAAGACAGGTTTCTCCAGGGCTCCCCAGTGCCCCAGCTTTAGCCTGGAGGCCGCCCTCTTCTATGCTCTTAAACGTCAGGGCGGTACCCCACACCACTAGACCCTTTCGATCCGGCTCGCATTTCTTTCGGTGAAGAGCAAAGGCCCCGGAAGTGACGTTTGCGCGGCTTGCGTATCGTGCGAGCGCAGGCGGTTCCGAGGGCGGGGCGAGCAGGAGGGTGAGTGTGAGGCGGGAGCGGACCGCGGAGACCAGATCTACTCCAGCTGCGCTGGCGGGAGGCTGTTTGGATGCCGGCGAAGCCGCGGGCGAGGTACGGAGCGGACGGACTGGGTTAAGAGCGTCGCGGCTCTCAGCTACGGGAGCGGGGCGGCGGGGCGGTCGGTCCGTGCCGTCCGCACGGCCGGGGCACTTGCGCGTCGGTGCCTCCCGCTGTCCCTTCGTCCCACAATCCGTCCCGGTCGGCGCCACCTTCCCCGTTCCAGGCCACCCTCGGCTCCCTTAATCCTCACAATGCGCGGCCTCTCCGTGCAAGGCGCTCGTTGCCGGGATCTCCAGCGCGGCGGCCGATCCCCGACGGCCTGACGCGGAGCATTTCCTGGCTGACTCCCTCTTCAGCGGCTCTCCTCGGCCCGGCTCCCACTTCCCTGTCCAGGACGCAGGCTCCGAAGCAACATCTGTGGTCGCGCGGGGCCCCTCCCAGGACCTCCCCGGAACGCGCCTGGATGGGACGCTCGGACCCAGACCACAGCCCCCGGCAGCTGCAGGGGCGCCGGGACTTGGTCCCCCGTCGCCCTGAGGGGACAGAAGCGTCCCGGAGTTGGGAGGGGATTTGAAGCCTGTGGTCCTGACTTCCACCCCGTGGCTGAGGGCGAGGCTGCGGGGCTGGGGTTAGGAGCAGAAGTCCCTACTTCCCGAACCGTCTGGGAGGGGAGCCCAGGGATGCCCATCACTGCAGTTTAGGGAGAGAGAGGGAGGGACTCTGCCACTTTTAAGGCTGGGTCATAGGCAGCTGGCGGTGTCTCTGTGCGGGTGACCAATCTTTGTGGTTGGGAAATGCGTCGTGGGCGCCCGTGAGCTCGTTTGCCTTTGAGATAAGATAGGAAATTTTCCCAGCACGAGTTTACAGGAGCACCTTGGGAGTTGGTTTTTGGCTTGGAGAGCTGCTTTTCCCCCTAGACCTAGAACTGCTTTGTTTTTCTTTATTATATTTTTTGAGATGGGCTCTCACAATGTTGCCCAGGCAGGTGTCAAACTCCTGGCCTTAAGCGATCCTCCCGCCTTGCCCTCCTAGAGTGCTGGGATTATAGGCGTGAGCTATCGGGCGGCTTTAACTGCTGTTAAAGAGTCTTCCTTAAAATTGCTGTACCAAGAAACTTGCCAGAGGTGCAAGAAAATGTGATTATATTGTTAATATTTAATGATAAATAACATTTTGCTTTTAAGAGTTACTGATTCATATCCACAGGATTAAGTAATGTTCAGGATTTGAATTTTTAATGACCTTCCAAGCAGTCATGTTTCTGCTCTCTAGAAGTTAGCCAGTTGAGGAGAAGGGACAGTCAAGATACTTTCCATACAGTGTGGTAAGGAGTGTGAGCTAAGATGGAGCACTGAGGAAGGAACCGGGCATTTAGGCCATGCTCTTGGGTGTGGAGCCTGGAAGGGATCAGGGAATACTTTCTGCAAGTGTCTTGAAGAATGAGTAACATTCAGACTAACAGGGTGGAGTGAGGGAGAGGGGGGAACCAAAGGAGAGGAGGCCAGTAAGTACAAGGAGGTGCTTATTTATTTATTTATTTAGAGAGAGGGTCTCACTTTGTCACCGAGGCTGGAGTACAGTGACGCGATCACGAGTCACTGAAGTCTCAACTGGCTGGGCTCAAGCGATCCTCCCACTTCAGCCTCCCAAGTAGTTAAGACTTCAGATGTGTGCCGCCACACTCAGCTGATTTTTAAAGATTTTGTAAAGATGTTAGTCTTGCTGTGTTGCCCAGGCTGGTCTCAAACTCCTGGACTCAAGCAATCCTCCTGCCTCAAGTCTCCCAGAGTGCTGAAATTACAGGCGTCAGCTACTGAGCCTGGAGTGTCATTATTAAAGTGAAAAAGTACAGGGCAGAGATGTAGGAGCTTAGGCTTTATCTGATGGTGACAGAACCAGGGAAGGGTTTTTAGCTGGGTCCTCGTGTGGTTAAAATGGGTCTCTCTGGCTGGGCGTGGTGGCTCATGCCTGTAATCCCAGCACTTTGGAAAGCCGAGGCAGGTGGATCACGAGGTCAGGAGTTTGAGACCAGCCTGACCAACATGGTGAAACCCCGTCTCTACTAAAAACACACATATTAGCTGGGCATGATGGCTCCTGCTTGTAATCCCAGCTACTCAGGAGGCTGAGGCAGGAGAATTGCTTGAACCTGGGAGACAGAGGTTGTGGTGAGCTGAGATCACGCCATTGCACTCCAGCCTGGGCAACAAGAGCGAAACTCCATCTCAAAAAAAAAAAAAAAAAAAAGTAACCAAACGAGACCAGGAGTGGCCATGTGTTAGGCAAAATAGGTTTTAAGCCAAAAATGGTTATGAGAGACAAGGGAATTCTATACTGATAAGAAGTTTAATCCAACAAGAAGATATAATAATTTAAAACATATATGCACCTAACAACAGAGCACCACAACATATTAAGTAAAAAAGGATAGAATTGAAGGGAGAAATAGAGTTTCCCGACGATCATTGGCAACCTCACTACCTCAATGTTAATAATACAGAGACCAGATCAATAGGAAAGAGCACTTGAACAACATGATAATCCAATTAGATCTAATGGACATATACAGACACCGACCCAACAACAGCAAAATACACATTCTTTTCAAGAGCATGTGGGATATTGTCCAGAGTATACAGTGTATTAGGCCGCAAAACAAATATTAATGTTTTAAAAGTTTGAAAGTAGGCAAAGTGCTAAGTATTTTATAATCATGATGGAATGAAACTAAAAATCAGTAAAAGGAAAACTTGAAAACTCACAACTGTATGGAAAGTAAACACTCTTAATCACTGGTTGAAGATGAAATCATACAGGAAATTAGAAAACACTTTGAGATGAATGAAAATGAAAACACAACATACCAGAACTTATGGGATGCAGTTAAAGCAGCGTTCAGACGGAAATGTATAGCTGTAAGCATCTACCTTTAAAAATAAGAAAGCCAGGAGTGGGTGGCTCATGCCAACATCCCAGTATTTTGGGAGGCCAAAGTGGGAGGATCACCTGAGGTCAGGAGTTCAAGACCAGTCTAACCAACATGGCAAAAGCCCATCACTACTAAAAACACAAAAATTAGCCAGGCATGGTGATGCAGGCCTGTAATCCCAGCTACTTGGGAGGCTGGGGCAGGAGAATCACTTGAGCTTGGGAGAGGGAGGTTGCAGTGAGCCGAGATCGCACCACTGCATTCCAGCCTGGGTGACAGTGAGACTCTATCTCAAAAAAAAAAAAAAAAAAAAATCAATAAAAATAAAAAAGATCTCAAATCAGCCACTTAACTATACACTTTAAAGGATCTAGAAAAAGAAGAGGTAACCCCAACCTAGCAGAACACAAGAAACAAAGATTAGAGTGGAAATAAATAAAGGAAAATCAGAGAATAGGTAAAATTAAAAGTTTTTTTACAGGTCAGCAAAATTGACAAATTTTTAGCTAGATTGACTACGAAACAAAAGAAGACTCAAATAGCCAAAATCAGAAATGAAAATGAGGGCATTACTGTGACTTTACAGCAATTAAGGTGATTATAAGAGAATAGTATAAACATATGTACACTAGTAAATTGAATAACCAAATGAAATGGCAAATCTCTAGAAACACAAACCTACCAAGACTGAATCACAAAGAAAAAATATGGGTAAACCGGCCAGGCGCAGTGGCTCAGGCCTGTAATCCCAGCACTTTGGGAGGCCAAGGTGGGCGGATCACCTGAGATCAGGAGTTCAAGACCAGCCTGGCCAACATGGTGAAACCCTGTCACTACTAAAAATACAAAAATAATCTGGGCGTGGTGGCAGGTGCCTGCAATCACAGTAACTCAGGAGGCTGAGGCAGGAGAATCACTTGAACCGGGAGGTGGAGGTTGCAGTGAGCTGAGATCGCACCATTGCACTCCAGCCTGGGGGACAAGAGTGAGACTTCGTCTCAAAAAAAAAAAGAAAAAGAAAATATGGGTAAACCTGTAACTAGTAAGAAGATTAAATTACCAATTAAAATCTTCCCAACAAAGAAATACCCTTGACTGGATGGCTTTACCAGTGAATTCTACCAGACATTGTTTTTTTTTTTTTTTTGAGACGGAGTCTAGCTCTGTCACCCAAGCTCCACCTCCCAGGTTCTCGCCATTCTCCTGCCTCAGCCTCCCAAGTAGCTAGGACTACAGGCGCCCGCCACCACACCCGGCTAATTTTTTTGTACTTTTACTAGAGACAGGGTTTCACCGTGTTAGCCAGGATGGTCTCAATCTCCTGACCTTGTTATCCGCCCGCCTTGGCCTCCCAAAGTGCTGGGATTACAGGCTTGAGCCACTGCGCCCGGCCTCTACCAGACGTTGAAAGGAAAAATTAATGCCAATCCTTTGCAAAGTATTTAAAAAACTTGAAGAGGAGGAAATACTTTCTTTTTTTGGTTTGTTTTGAGATGGAGTCTGGCTCTGTCCTCCAGGCTGGAGTGCAGTGGCCCAATCTCGGCTCACTGCAAGCTCCGCCTCCCGGGTTCACGCCATTCTTCTGCCTCAGCCTCCCGAGTAGCTGGGACTACAGGCGCCTGCCACAACGGCCGGCTAATTTTTTGTATTTTTAGTAGAGGCGGGGTTTCACCGTGTTCCACAGGATGGTCTCTATCTCCTGACCTCGTGATCCGCCCGCCTTGGCCTTCCAAAGTGCTGGGATTACAGGCATGAGCCACAGCACCCGGCCGAGGAGGAAATACTTTCTAACTCATTCTATGAGGACAGTGTTGCCTTGATACTAGGGTCAGACAAAGGCAGTACAAGAAAACAGCTGACCAATATTGCTTTTGAACATTGATAAAAAAAATTCTCAAGAAAACACTGCTGGCTGGGTGCGGTGGCTCACGCCTGGAAACCCAGCACTTTGGGAGGCCAAGGCGGGTGGATCACGAGGTCAGGAGTTCGAGACCAGCCTGGTCAAGATGGTGAAACCCTGTCTCTCCTAAAAATAAAGAAAATTAGCTAGGCGTGGTGGTGGGTGCCTGTAACCCCAGCTGCTTGGGAGGCTGCGGCAGGGGAATCGCTTGAATCCGGGAGGCGGAGGTGGCTGTGAGCCGAGATTGCGCCACTGCACTCCAGCCTGGGCAACAGAGTGAGACTTCATCTCAAAAAAAAAAAAAAAAAAAAAAAAGAAGAAGAAAAAAGAAAACACTGCCAAACTGGCTGGGCACAGTGGCTCAGGCGGGTAGTCCCAGCACCTTGGGAGGCCAAGGCAGGTGGATCACTTGCGTTCAAGAGTTCAAGACCAGCCTGGGGAACATAGTGAAACCCCACCTCTACCTAAAATACAAAAATCAGTTAGGTGTGGTGTTACCTGGCTGCGGTTCCAGCTACTTGGGAGGCTGAGGTGGGAGGATCACTGGAACCAGGAAGTTGAGGCTGCAGTGAGCCAAGATTGCACCATGGCATACCAGCCTGCACGACAGAGTAAGACTCCATCTCAAAAAAAAAAATAAAAATAAAAATAAAAAATAAAAGAAAGATCTCAAATCAGTCACCTAACTATACACTTTAAAGGATCTAGAAAAAGAAGAGCTAAACCCAAGCTAGCAGAATATGGGAACCAAAGATTAGAGTGGAAATAAATAAAGAAAAAGAAAAGAAGAGAATAGGTAAAATTAAAAGTTTTTTTACAGGTCAGCAAAATTGACAGATTTTTAGCTAGATTGACTAAGAAAAAAAAAAAGACTCAAATATCCAAAATCAGAAATGAAAATGAGGGCATTAAGCCGGGCGCGGTGGCTCATGACTGTAATCCCAGCACTTTAGGAGGCTGAGGTGGGCAGATCACGAGGTCAGGAGATCGAGACCATCCTGGCTAACATGGTGAAACCCCATCTCTGCTAAAAATACAAAAAAATTAGCCGGGGGTGGTGGCGGGCACCTGTAGTCCCAGCTACTCAGGAGGCTGAGGCAGGAAAATGGCATAAACCCAGGAGGCTGAGCTTGCAGTCAGCCGAGATAGTGCCACTGTACTCCAGCCTGGGTGAAAAAGCGAGATTCCATCTCAAAAAAAAAAAAAAAGAAAGAAAATGAGGGCATTACTGTGACTTTACAGCAATTAAAGTGATTATAAGATAATACTATAAACATAGGAACACCAGCAAATTGAATAACCAAATCAAACGGGAAATCTCTAGAAACACAAAGCCTACCAAGACTGAATCACAAATACAGAAAAAATGTGGGTAAACCAGCTGGGCACGGTGGCTCCCGCCTGTAATCCCAGCACTTTCGGAGTGCACTCCATTGCACTCCAGCCTGGGGGACAAGAGCGAGACTTCTCACAAAAAAAGAAAGTAGTTAACAATGGAAATACTTTCTAACTTATTCTATGAGGCCAGTATTGCCTTGATGCTAGGGCCAGACAAAGGCACTACAAGAAAACAACTGACCAATATTGCTTATGGACATTGATTAAAAAATTCTTAGGAAAACACTGCCAAACTGCCTGGGCACAGTGGCTCATGCTGGTAATCCCAGCACTTTGGGAGGTTAAGGCAGGTGGGTCACTCGAGCTCAAGTTCAAGACCGGCTGGGCGTGGTGGCCTGTGCCTGTAATCTCAGCACTTTGGGAGGCCGAGGCGGTGGATCACAAGGTCAGGAGATTGAGACCACAGTGAAACCCCGTTTCTACTAAAAAATACAAAAAAATTAGCCGGGCACGGTGGCGTGCACCTGTAGTCCCAGCTACTAAGGAGGCTGAGGCAGGAGAATGGGGTAAACCCAGGAGGCTGAGCTTACAGTCAGCCAAGATTGTGCCACTGCACTCCAGCCTGGGTGACAAAGCGAGACTCCATCTCCAAAAAAAAAAAAAAAGAAAAAAAGAAAATGAGGGCATTAGGCTGGGCGCGGTGGCTCACGCTTGTAATCCCAGCACTTTGGGAGGCCGAGGCGGGTGGATCACGAGGTCAGGAGATCGAGACCACGGTAAAACCCCGTCTCTACTAAAAATGCAAAAAATGAGCTGGGCATGGTGGTGGGCGCCTGTAGTCCCAGTTACTCGGAGAGACTGAGGCAGGAGAATGGTGTGACCCCGGGAGGCGGAGCTTGCAGTGAGCCGAGATATCGCGCCACTGCACTCCAGCCTGGGTGCCTGGGTGACAGAGCGAGACTCCGTCTCAAAAAAAAAAAGAAAATGAGGGCATTACTGTGACTTTATAGCAATTAAAGTGATTATAAGATAATACTATAAACATAGATACACTACCAAGTTGAATAACCAAATGAAATGGCAAATTTCTAGAAACACAAAGCCTACCAAGACTGAATCACAAATAAAGAAAAAATATGGGTAAACCAGCTGGGCACGGTGGCTCCCGCCTGTAATCCCAGCACTTTCGGAGTGCACTCCATTGCGCTTCAGCCTGGGGGACAAGAGCGAGACTTCTCAAAAAAAAGAAAGTAGGGGTAAACCTATAACTAGTAAGAACATTAAATTACTAATTAAAATCCTTTCAACAAAGAAATACCCCTGACTAGATGG
Source organism: Hylobates moloch (assembly GCF_009828535.3). NCBI lineage: Eukaryota > Metazoa > Chordata > Mammalia > Primates > Hylobatidae > Hylobates > Hylobates moloch. Next base: position 105,221,848 of record NW_026652276.1, on the reverse strand, counting down.
CTTTACTAGTCCATTCTACTAGATATTTAATGAAAATTAATGCCAATCCTTTGCAAACTCTTTCAAAAACTTGAAGAGGAGGAAATACTTTCTAACTTACTCTATGAGGCCAGCATTGCCTTGATGCAAGGGCCAGACAAAGGCACTACAAGAAAACAACTGACCAATATTGCTTATGAACATTGATTTAAAAATTCTTAGGAAAACACTGCCAAACTGACTGGGCACAGTGGCTCATGCTGGTAATCCCAGCACTTTGGGAGGTTAAGGCAGGTGGGTCACTTGAGCTCAAGTTCAAGACCGGCTGGGCGTGGTGGCCTGTGCCTGCAATCCCAGCACTTTGGGAGGCCGAGGCGGGTGGATCACAAGGTCAGGAGATTGAGACCACAGTGAAACCCTGTCTCTACTAAAAAATACAAAAAAATTAGCTGGGCGCGGTGGCGGACACCTGTAGTCCCAGCTACTCAGGAGGCTGAGGCAGGAGAATGGCATGAACCCGGGAGGGGCAGCTTGCAGTGAGCTGAGATCGTGCCACTGCACTCCAGCCTGGGCGACAGAGCGAGACTCTGTCTCAAAAAAAAAAAAAGTTCAAGACCAGCCTGTGCAACATAGTGAAACCCCATCTCTACCTAAAATACAAAAATTACCTGGGTGTGGTGTTACATGCCTGTGGTTCCAGCTACTTGTGAGGCTGAGGTGAAAGGATCTGGGAAATTGAGGCTGCAGTGAGCCTGAGGTGATCAGGCTGGATAATCCTCTCTCCCTGTTCCCCTCATTTGGCTGCTCCAGACCCTGAGAAACTTCCACCTGTCCCATACCAGCTGAGGGTGTCTGAGGAGCTGACATCAACCCCACGGATCTCCTGAACTGTGCTGGAAGGTAGAGACAGGCAGGGAGGCCTCCCAATGGGTCAGGAGACCCTGATTCCACAAATCAACTGATCTTAGAGACAGGCTGGAGGGAGGGATCATTCCAGAGAACCCTGCTCCTTGTTCCTCCCTGTGGCAAAATCTAGCGCCAGGAAGAGTTTGAGTGTGCAGGCGTGTGTGTGCAGCTGTGTATGTACAGATGTGTGTGCAGCTGTGTATGTACAGACGTGTGTGCAAGCGTGTGTGCAGGTGTATGTATGCAGGTGTGTGTGTGCAGGCATGTGTGTGTAGGTGTGCATCTGCAGGTGTGTATGTACAGACGTGTGTGCAGGCATGTGTGTGCAGGTGTGTATGTGCAAGGTGTGTGTTTGCAGGCATGCATGTGCAGGTGTGCAGGCATGCGTGTGCAGGTGTGTATGTTCATAATGGCCCTAACGCCCAAGCTGGCAGGTTGTGGATTTACGGGAATGGCGGCAAGGAACACCTGGCCCATCCAGGGCGGAAAACGGCTTAAAGGCATTCTTAAGCCACAAACAATAGCATGAGCGATCTGTGTCTTAAGGGCGTGTTCCTGCTGTAGTTAACTAGCCCAACTTATTCCTTTAATTCGGCCCATCCCTTCATTTCCCATAAGGGATACTTTTAGTTAATTGAATATCTCTAGAAACAATGCTAATGACTGGTTTGCTGTTAATAAATATGTGGGTAAATCTCTGTTTGGGGCTCTCAGCTCTGAAGGCTGTGAGACCCCTGATTTCTCACTTCACACCTCTATATTTCTGTGTGTGTGTCTTTAATTCCTATAGCGCCGCTGGGTTAGGGTCTCACCGACTGAGCTGGTCTCCGCATTGGTCTCTACTAAAAATACAATAATTAGCTGGGCGTGGTGGTGGGCGCCTGTAATCCTCAGCTACTCGGGAGGCTGAGGCAGGAGAATCACTTGAACCTGGGAGGTGGAGGTTGAAGTGAGCTGAGATCACGCCACTGCACTCCAGCCTGGTGACAGAGCGAAACTCCGTCTCACACAAAAAAAAATAAAACTAGTGTGAATGGCCGGGCATGGTGGCTCATGCCTGTAATCCCAGGAGGCCAAGGTGAGTGGATCACCTAAGCGCAGGACTTCAAAACCAGCCTGGGCAACCTGGTAAAACCTTATCTCTACTAAAACTACAAAATTTAGCCAGGCGTAGTGGTGCACACCTGTAGTCCCAGCTACTTGGGAAGCTGAGGTGGGAGAATTGCTTGAACCCGGGAGGTGGAGGTTGCAGTGAGCCAAGATTGTGCTACTGCACTTGAGCCTGGGTGACAGTGAGACTTCGTTTCAAAAAGAAAAAAGAAGAAAAAAAAGCTAGCATGAAATGCTGCAGCAATTTTGAGTAAAATAAGGAGTGAAAAGAGTTCACAAGATTGATCCACAGAAAGATCATTGGTGAACTTGAATTGAGGAGTTTTGGTGGAATAGGGGTGACAGAAACCAGATTGGAGGGCATGAAGGAGGAAAGTAGTAAGTGAAATGTGTAAACAGTGAACACAGGCAACTCTTAAAATTACTTTGGGCCAGGCACAGTGACTCACACCTGTAATCCTAGCACTTTGGGAGGCCAACTTGAGGTCAGGAGTTCAAGACCAGCCTGGGAAATATAGCAAGACCTCATCTCTACAAAAGTTTTTTTTTTTTTTTTTTTTTAAATTAGTCGGGTAGTGGAGTGCACCTGTAGTCCCAGCTACTCAGGAGGCTGAGGTGGGAGGATTAGCCTTAAAATCCTTGAGCCCAGGAGGTTGAGGCTGCAGTGAGCCATGATTGTGCCACTGCACTCCAGCCTGGACAACAGAGCGAGACCCTGTCTCTTAAATTTAAATTAAAATAAAAGAGACAGTGGCTCTCTACAGATGGCGACCACAGTCCCTGCCTCCCCCTGAGCCGGGGCTTTGGGCCCATCTGGCTCCCTTCTGGTGGCTCCCCTCATGGCCATCACGCAGCCCGTGCTGACAGATTGGGTGTCTTTGGTACGCCGGTGGCTGCCGCCTAAGTAGCTTCCTGTCGGGGAGTCAGGGATCACCTCATCCCCGCTCTGTTCAAAACAGCACTGGCCTCTTCGGGGTGCCTCCCACACCTGTCTACTGCACGAGGATGTGTTTAGTATCAACTCTGCAATCCAGACCCTGCCTGGTGACTCTTGGGGGAGCAGCTTTAGGAGCCCGTGGCCCCCGGGGCAGGTGGCTCCCAGGCCAGAGGGGCAGGGTTCCTGCACTCGTGAGCTGGCGAGTCTTGCCACATGCATCCACTGTATGCTACACAGACAGGGACCATGTATGTCCCGAGTGCCAGCTTCTTGGTTCCACTGTCTAGAGTTAGGCCCCTGGCTCTGGGCAAGTCCTTGTTCTCAGAATTCTTTTTTTTTTTTTTTTTTTAAACCAGAATCTCACTGTGTCACCCAGACTGGAGTGCAGTGGTGCAGTCTTGGCTAACTGCAGCCTCAACCTCCTGGGCTCAAGCAATCCTCTCACCTCAGCCTCCCTAGTAGCTGGGACTACAGGTGCACACCACCATGCCTTGCTAATTTTTTTTTTTTGTAGAGGTGGGGTCTCGCTATGTTGCCCAAGCTGGTTTCAAACTCCTGTACTCAAGCGGTGCTCTCACCTTGGCTTCCCAAAGTACTGGGATGACAGGCGTGAGCCACCGCACCTGGCCTTGAATTTTTCTTAACTTCATGCAGTGTGTGTCCTGCTGGGGGACGGGATGAGCTGGAGACTGTGGTCCCATGGGGTCAGCGAGGTTTGCAAAATGATCACAGGGGTTGCCAGGCCAACCTCACCACCTCTGAGCTGAGTGACCCTGGGCGAGTCAGTTCCCTTCCCTGGGACTCAGTCTTCTCCTTTGAAGAAAGGGGACAAGAGAACGTAGAACGTCGTAGGACTTCAGCAAATGTCGGTCCCTTTCCCCCACACTCCAAAGGTGACGTCCCCTGAGACATGTTAGTCTGGGCAAGTGTGTTGTTGTAGCTTGGGATGTGGCCTGGCCCCGTGGCCTGTCCTGCTCAGCCAGCAGCCCTTGGCTGGCTCAGTATGGGAGGTTCAGACACGGTCTCAGTTCTTGACAAGCTCCTAGCCAGAGGAGAGGCGATTTTATTCCAGTGTGATGAGCACTAGTAGAAGATATGTTGGAACAGAGGGACCACAAGGACCAGGCGGAGGTCAAGGAAGTCTTCTTGGAGGCGACATAGGAGCTGGCTTGCAAGGCTGAGTGGGAATATTTTGGGTAGAAAGGAGACCACGGAACAAGCATTTCCAACAGAAGAGGCAGCTCTTGACGAGGGAAGGTAGTTGTGTGCTGGGGAAACATATGTGGTTCTCCATGGTCATAACAGAGGATGCCTGGGGCATTGGGGGGCAGAATGTCAGCCGGCAAAGTGGGGACCTGAGTACCCGGGAAGCTGGGATGAAGGAGCCTCTCTCTGCAGGTAGGGACAAGGCCCTCTGAAGCCAGGGAGGGGACGGGGAAATGGGGAAGGGACCAGAGTGGAGTCTCTCCAGTTGTGCTTAGAGACCACCTGCCTTCATATCACCCAAGGAGTCCCAAAATGCAGATTCCAGGGCCTCGGTCTCCACCATCCCAGCTCTGTTGGTTGCAAAAAACCTGAGAGGGAAGAGAGATAGCCCCCTCTTAGCCTAGTCAGGGCCTGGTGCAGTTTGGGGACTGTTTGCTGAGGGCAACTGAGGCTGAAGTGAGCCAGGCAGGCCCTAGGGTGCCCACCACACACCCCATCTGTGCCAGGCTCACAGCTCAGGGTATCGGTGGGCACTCCAGTGATGTTTCCTGGCAGGCAGAGGGCTCATTTCTTGCCTCCTTCTGAGGAAAGGAGGGGCAGATGTTGAGCCTCTGGGGTCCCTGGCCCAAGGCTGCAGGTCCTGGCTGCTCACAGCCGGCAGGTGGAGCCCTGTCTGGCCAACACTCTTGCTCTTTGTCTATGTCTCAGCAGGGGAAGGTACCCAGGGTAGTGTCCTGCTGGGTGGGTGTCCAGGCTTTGGCAGCAGTGCCAGCCTCCCATCCGGCCCTGGAGATGGTCCCCTGAGTTCTGGGGCTCCTTGGAGAGGTCAGGATGGGCAGAAATTTGCAGGGGCAGGGAGCTGGCACTGGGGTTGGGGAGGCCTTGGGCAGACACAGCCTCTCCACCACAGTAGGGAGCTGGCCTCAGGCAGCAAGGCACTGCGGGTGCCCCAGAGACACAGACAGGCTGTGTCAGGCTGAACCCCAGACCAGTTGAGCCAGGGTGGGAAATCCCATGTCCACTCCAGACAGCCCTGGGGCTCTGAATTTGCACTTGGGAGCATGCAATTGTCTCCTCCAAGGCTCTGGTGGAGGAGATTTGAAATAATCCCAGCTCAGGGAGGGTGGAGCATAGGGACAGGGCCCAGGGAGGGTCCAAGGGCACCACAGGAGGTTTGCCACCTGAACCCGAACCCGGGGATCAGGTCAGGCGGGGCTTGGCCAGCACTGAGCACCCTTAGTGCCAGGCACGGGCTGAGCCTCAGGGACCGGCCGCGCCTCTCCTGAAGCAGTCCCTGTTGGCGGGTAGGTGGGTAGGTGGGTGGGGCTGGCTGGGGGCTGTGTGCGCCCACTCATATCTTCCCTGTTACTTCATCCATTTTGTTCCCACTGATCCCTTGTTTATCTCACTGGGAATGCAGCCGCGGTGGAAGATGGGGCCAAGGGAAAGTCCGGAGCCTGGCTCACTCGCCCTCCTCCCTCACCTGGTCCCTGGGCTGAGAACCATGGCCTGGCCTGAGAACCCCTAAGGCAGCATGCAGAGGCCGGGTCTGCACCGTGCCCTGACACTGACAGGCTGTGTGACAACGGCTGAGACCTAACCCTCTCTAGTTTTACTTTCTGTAAGTGACTTGGAAGGTTGTTCTAAATGATCTTTGAGAAGGATGAAAAATTGGTATTCATAAGCGTGTCATTTCATAAGCATCTACTCTGTCCAGCCCTGTGTAGGTCCCTGGAGTCTCCTCTCTCACTGAATGCTCCCACGTCCCCATTATCCCATTTTACTTACTTATTTGTTTGTTTATTTATTTTTGAGATGGAGTCTTGCCCTGTCACTCAGGCTGGAGTGCAATGGTACAATCTCGGCTCACTGCAACCTCCACCACCCAGGTTCAAGTGATTCTCCTGCGTCAGCCTCCCTAGTAGCTGGAATTATAGGCACACACCACGACGCCTGGCTAATTTTTGTATTTTTAGTAGAGACGGGGTTTCGCCATGTTGAGAACACTGGTCTCGAACTTCTGACCTCAGGTGATCCACCCGCCTCGGCTTCCCAAATGGCTGGGATTACAGGTGTGAGCCACCACGCCCAGCCCCATTTTACTTATTTTTAGAAACAGAGTTTTGCTCTGTCACCCAAGCTGGAGTACAGTGGTGCAAATATAGCTCACTGTAGCCTTGAACTCCTGGACTCAAGTAATCCTCCTGCCTCAGCCTACTGAGTAGCTGGGACCATACACCACCATGCCCAGCTAATTTTTAAAATTTTTTTGTAGAGATGGGGTCTGGCTATGTTGCCCAGGCTGATCTCAAACTCCTGGCCTCTAGCCATCCTTCTGCCTTGGCCTCCCAAAGTGTTGGGATTACAGCCGTTAGCCACCATGCCCAGCCCCACTATCCCATTTTAGACATGAGACTGAGAGAATGGCTGGGAGTCCCTCCAGCTGGCATCTTGCAACTTGAATTGCTGAGGTTTCTGGTGCAGGGGTGTCCCCAGATGGTTGTGGAGATGGAGACCAGGTTGGAGAAGACCCTCTGGGGAGGGGGGAATTGGCATAGGAAGTGAGGGCTGCTGTGGGCAGGGGTGAAAGCCCAGCAGGACCAGTGTGGGAGAATGTCACTTAGGAAGCTACCAGAAAGATATGCCAGCCTCGTACCAGGCCTCGTCACTGCAGAGCCCCTGGCAAGAGAGGGATGTTTATGGACCCTGGAGGCTTACGTGGGATGGGCCTTAATCCCCACTGTCTTCCCTGGAAGATCACTCCTTTAAAGGCAGAGCAGTGGGCGCGGGTGCCATGGCTTGAAGCAGGCCTTTCTGAATTCTTAGCAGCGATCTCTAAGGGCACTATAACCTTGCAAGAAAGAGGCTGCCAGTCCTGCATCAGATGCAGAAACCAGGGCCCAGAAAAGGTGAGTAATCTGCTTAGAGCCACACAGCTGTGAGTAGCAGATCCAAGTGCAACCTGTCTGTCCCAGGAGCTTGCGGGCTAGCTAGACCTTTGCTGCCTAGAAGACCCTCTTGTGAGTCCCCTCCCTGGGCTCAGCAACCCAGGAGGGCATGACTTCTGGCTGGGTCCTAGGGCTGGAGCCTCAGTGTCCTCTTGTTTTCTTTCCTTGTGCGGCTTGGTTTTCCAGTCTGTGAAATGGGGTGGGTGCGTCCAACTCCAAGCCTGTCTCTGTCCTGGGTCCTGGAGCCTGGAGGAGGAATGAGGTCATGTTTGTCTAGGAGCTACAGCATCTTGGACGGAGAAACCTTGGCAAAGTCAAAGCCCCATTGTCCCCCTTCCCCGGCCTTCTGCCAGCTCCCTCCCCAGTCACCAGAGGAGGCCAACCCTGCCCACGGCCCCCAGAGGCTGCCACACGCCAATATGGGGTAACTCAGTGCCCCCTCCCTTCCTATTGTTTGACGATGCCTGGAATCCCACCATCAGAGCTTTGTAAGGTTGCTATGGGATGGGTGGGGTGGGGAGGCAGCAAAAGACAAGAAGGTGGTGGGGGCCTCTGGCTTATGGATTTCATAATCAGACCTTCATGGTGGGCTTGGGTGGGAGATTAGGCAATACTAAATAATAAAAACAACAAATTTCATAGTTGGTTTTCAGTAGCTTTGGCATGAAACCTTTATAAGCATTATCTCAATGAATGCTCACCACACCCCTAAGGGAACGTTGTTGAATACCCCATTCCACAGACCCAGAACACTCACATAACTAGTAGATATGGATGGCAGAGGCAGGGTTCCAACTGGAATCTATGTGGTTCTAAAGAGATCTGCAGGGGCCGGGCGGGGTGGCTTAGGCCTGTAATCCCAGCACTTTGGGAGACCGAGGCAGGCAGATCACGAGGTCAGGAGATCGAGACCACAGTGAAACCTGTGGGCTTGGGTGGGAGATCAGGCAATACTATATAATAAAAACAACAAATTTCACACTTGCTTTTCAGTAGCTTTGGCATGAAAACTTTATAAGCATTATCTCAATGAATGCTCACCACACCTCTAAGGGACCTGGCTAACATGATGAGACCCCGTCTCTACTAAAAATACAAAAAATTAGCCGGGCGTGGTGGTGGGTGCCTGTAGTCCCAGCTACTCGGGAGGCTGAGGCAGGAGAATGGCATGAACCCGGGAGGTGGAGCTTGCAGAGAGCCAAGATCGCACCACTGCACTCCAGCCTGGGTGACAGAGTGAGACTCTGTCTCAAAAAAAAAAAAAAAAAAAAAAAAGTTCTGCAGGGCTAAGTGTGGTGGCTCAGGCCTGTAATCCCAGCACTTTGGGAGGCTGGAGCTGGAGGATTGCTGGAGGCCAGGAGTTGGAGACCAGCCTGGGCAACATAGCAAGACCTTCTCTCTATAAAAATTTAAAACTTAGCTGGCTATGGTGGCATGTGCCTATAATCCCAGCACTTTGGGAGGCTGAGGTGGGAGGATTGCTTGAGGCCAGTTCAAGACCAGCCTGGGCAACATAGCAAGACCCCGTGTCTATAAAAATTTAATAGCCAGGCGTAGTTGCGTATGCCTGTGATCCCAGCTACTTAGGAGGCTGAGGTTGGAGGATGGCTTGAGCCCAGAAGTTCAAGGATGCAGGGAGCTGTGATCCCACCACTGCACTCCAGCCTGGGTGACAGAGACCCTGTCTCTAAAAAACTAATAAAGAGTTCTGCAGAGCGGATCCAGGGGGTGGGGGCTGAACTGAGGGGACAGGGAAAGGGGCAGGCCCAAGGCCCGGAGCTCACAGCACTCAAGGGATCCCAACAGAGACATGCACACCTTCCCACTGAGCCTGTGGACAAGGCTGAGGGTCCTTCCTTGCTTCAGAATGAAGTGGTTGGCTCTGTGTGACCTAATGATTAATCAGCAGCAGATGAAGTTGTTGAATGACTCAGATAAAATAGGGGGTTCAGGGCATTTCGTAGGGTGCATTTCTTGCTATACAGCTTATGTACCCCTAGTATCCACCGTGAAGGCTGCTTGGGCCTCCACCTGGGGTTGTTCCCCATTGTTATCAGCTTGCCACACTCTGGTCTAAATGCTGCTGAAGCTGGACCATGGTGGATGTGGGTGTAGAGTCAGCCATGGCTGGATCTGAGCCTCTGGCAGCGGTGGCTGCTTGAGCAAGCATGTTCCTGAACCTGTCTGGGACCCACTTGAGCCTCATTTATGACATAGAGATAAGATAGCACACACCCCCAATGTCATTGAGAGGATTACATGGGATAACCCATGAATAGCGGCTGGCACCGAGTAATACTTAGCGAGTGTTAGCTGGTGTTGTATTAGGTCATAGACTAAGCTGTTATTGAGGTAGCAGCATAATCTTGGGGTTTACTCACTCTCTTCCACACATACCAGTGATGTATCTGATTACTCTTAGCACTAAATAATCTAAAAAGCTGGTGGCTTGCACCTATGGTCCCAGCTATTCAGGAGGCTGAGGCAAGAGGACTGCTTGAGCCTAGGAGTTAGAGGCCCTCCAGCCTGGGTGACAGAACAAGACCCTATCTCTTAAAAAAAAAAAAAAAAAAATCTAAAAAGTGAATTAGGACTGACTTTTTATTTTAAGAAAATGCAATATGTGATTTTATTCAACCCTGGAACCAGTTCGTTCAGACATTATGGTTAGGCATTTTACCTGCTCTGCATAGCTACAGAATAATACTAGTGGCAAGGATGGGGAACACCTAGAACTCTTCTGCATTGCTGTTGGGAAGTAAAATGCTGCAACCACTTTGTTAACTATGCGCTTACCCTATGACTGAACAATTCTACTCCTAATACTTACTCAAAAGAAATTCGTGTCCACTAAAGGCTTTTTTTTTTTTTTTTTTTTGAGATGGAGTCTTACTCTGTCACCCAGACTGGAGTACAGGGGCGTGATGTCGGCTCACTGCAACCTCCACTTCCCAGGTTCAAGCAGTTCCCCTGCCTCAGCCTCCTGAGTAGATGGGATTACAGGCACCCACCACCACACCTGGCTAATTTTTTTTTTTTTTAGTAGAGATGGAGTTTCACGGTTTTGGCTAGGCTGGTCTTGAACTCCTGAGCTCAGGTGATCCACCCACCTCGGCCTCCCAAAGTGTTGGGATCACAGGCTTGAGTCACTGTGCTCGGCCTAAAGGTCTTACATAGGAATGTTCATCCCAGCTTTACTCATCATAGCCAAAAACTGGAAACAACCCAAATGTCCATCAACAAGACAACAGGTATTCATGCAAGGGTATACTTACATAATAAATAATAATAAATAATAAAAACAAACTACTGGTACACACAATATGGTGGATAAATTTCAAAAACATTATGTTGAAGGAAAGAAGCCAAGTACAAAAGAGAACATACTATAGAATTCTATTTATATGAATTTCAAGAAAAGGCAAAACTCATCTTTACTGATCGAAGGAGATGTTAGAGTGGTTGCTTCCGTAGGGATTAACTGGGAAGTGGCATGAGGAACCTTAAGGCATGGAAAAGTTTCATTTTGATCTGGGTGGTGGTTGGACGGGTATATTCATACTTAAAAAAATTGAACTGTACAGTTAATATTTGTACATTTGTTGAATATTTTACCTCAATTCTAAAACTATATAAAGGGCTAGATTTTTCCATTACACTTACATATACCTAATAATACCAAATATTATACCTAATAATAGTAATTATAGTTGCCTACTGATAACAACTAATAACACTTATTGAAGCCCTACTCTGTGCCAGGGATTTTCTAATCACTTAATTCCCTAATACATTATGAGATCTTATTATTTTCTCCAATTTTACAGGCAGGGAAACTGAGGCACAGAGAGGTTAAGTTTGTTTACCCAGTGTAACACAGCTGGCAGTCTGGTTTCTAGACCAGCCTGGCCAAGATGATGAAACTCTGTCTCTGCTAAAAATGCAAAAATTAGCCAAGCAGGGTGGCAGGAGCCTGTCATCCTAGCTACTCGGGGGGCCAAGGCAGGAGAATCGCTTGAACCTGGGAGGTGGAGGTTGCAGTGAGCCAAGATCACACCGTCGCACTCCAGCCTGGGGGACAAGAGTAAGACTTCGTCTGGCTCACGCTTGTAATCCCAGCACTTTGGGAGGCCGAGGCGGGCGGATCACGAGGTCAGGAGATCGAGACCACGGTGAAACCCCCTCTCTACGAAAAATACAAAAAATTAGCCGGGCGTGGTGGCGGGCGCCTGTAGTCCCAGCTACTCGGAGAGGCTGAGGCAGGAGAATGGCGTGAACCCGGGAGGCGGAGCTTGCAGTGAGCTGAGATTGCGCCACTGCACTCCAGCCTGGGCGACAGAGCAAGACTCCGTCTCAAAAAAAAAAAAAAAAAAGACTTCGTCTCAAAAACAAACAAAAAACCCAAAAAACTCCCCACAGCTAATATACTCAGTGGTGAAAGATTGGAAGCTTTTCCATTAAAATCATGAACAAGACAAGGATACCAATTTGTGCCAATTCTATTCAACAGAGCATTGGAAGTTCTAGTCAGGACAATTCAGCAAGAAAAATTTAAAAGATTGAAATTGGAAAGGAAGAAATAAAATTACTCGTGAATTATGTGGTCTTACGTGTAGAAAACCATAAGGATCCAACATAGACGAAAACTGTTAGAACTAATAAATTCAGAAATGTACTAGGATGCAAAATCAACACACACAAAAATTAGTTACATTTTTGCACACAAACAGTGAATATCCTAACAGGGAAATTAAGAACATTTCATGTATGACAGCATGAAAAAGTATAAAATACCTTAGGGTAAATTCAACTAAGGAGGTCAAAGACTTATACACTGAAAACTGCAAACCATTGCTGAAAGTAATCAAAGAAGACAAATAAATGGAAAGACATGTCATGTAACTTGGGTTGTTAATTTGTTAAGTTTTAAGAGCTCTCTATATATATCCTGGATAACAATCCCTTATCAAATATGTGATTTTCAGGCCAGGCATGGTGGCTCACCCCTCTAATCCCAGCACTTTGGGAGGCCGAGGCGGACAGATCACTGAGGTCATGAGTTTGAGACCAGCCTGGCCAACATGGCAAAACCTCATCTCCACTAAAAATACAGAAATTAGCCAGGAGTGGTGGCGCGTGAATTGCTTGAACCCAGGAGGCAGAGGTTGCAGTGAGCCGAGATCGTGCCACATCACTCCAGCCTGGGTGACAGAGCGAGACTTCATTTCAAAAAATATATATATATATATATTTGATTTGCAGATAGAATCATCCCTCAGTATACATAGAGGATTTGTTCCAGAATGCCCATATATACCAAAATCCTCACATACGCAAGCATATTCAAGTCCCGCAGTCAGCCCTGCAGAACCCCTGCTTACAAAAAGTTAGCCCTCTACATATGTGTGTTTCTTTTTTTTGAGACGGAGTCTTGCTCTGTCCCCCAGGCTGGAGTGCAGTGGCGCGATCTCGGCTCACTGCAAGCTCCGCCTCCCGGGTTCACGCCATTCTCCTGGGACTACAGGCGCCCGCCAACACGCCCGGCTAATTTTTTGTATTTTTAGTAGAGACGGGGTTTCACCGTGTTAGCCAGGATGGTCTCGATCTCCTGACCTCGTGATCCGCCCGCCTCGGCCTCCCAAAGTGCTGGGATTACAGGCTTGAGCCACCGCACCCGGCCATACATATGTGGGTTTCACATCGGGCAAATAATGTATTTTCAATCCGTATTTGGTTAAATAAATCCATGTATGAGTGGACCTGCGCAGTTCAGACCTGTGTTGTTCAAGGGTGAACTGTATTCTCTCTCCCTCATTCTGGGGATTGCCTTTTTATTCTGAGACAGGGTCTCATTCTGTTGCCTAGGCTGGAGTGCAGTGGTGCAATCCTAGCTCACTGCAACCTGAAACTGCTGGGCTCTAGCGATTCTCCCACCTCAGCCTCCCAAGTAGCTGGATCTATAGGCAAGCTCCACCATGCCCAGCTAAGTTTTTAAAAAATTGTTTGCTTGGAGGGGGTTCTCACTATGTTGCCCAAGCTGGTTTCAAACTCCTGGCTTCAAGCCTAGCTCCCACCTCGGCCTGTCAAAGCACTGGGATTAGTGGCATAAGTCATCACACCTGGTCTGTGAATAGTGTCCTTTGACGCACAAAAGTTAAAAACTTCTGATGAAGTCTAATTTGTCTATTTTATTGCCTGTCCCTTTGGTTTCATAGCCAAGAAATCATTGCCAAATCCAAAGTCATGAAGCTTTACCTCCAGGTTTTCTTCTAAGAGTTTTGTATTTTTCATGCTTACATTTCGGTTTTTGATCTATTTTTGAATTAAGTTTTGTAGATGGTGATAGGTAAAGATCTAACTTCATTCTTTTACATAAATTTTATGTCATGTACATTTTACCACAATACAAATCTAATTTAAAAATTTAATACTCTTTTGTGATAAAAAGAAATCTAACAAACTAGGAATAGCATGTAACTTCCTCAACATGATAAAGGCCACGCATGAAAAATCTATACAGTTAACATCATACTTAATGGTGAAAAACTAGAAGCTTTTCCACTAAGGTCGGAAAAAAAGGCAGGAGGATAACTTGAGGCCAGAAGTTTGAGACCAGCTTAGGCAACAAAGTGAGACCCCCATCTCTATAAAAAATAAGAAATCAGAAACAAGACAAGTACCAACCTGATGGTACTTTTCTCTGTTTATAGAAATCTACAAAGGAAGGCCAGATTTGGTGGCTCATGCTGTAATCCTAGCACTTTGGGAAGCTGATGCTGGTGGATTGTTTGAGTCTAGGAGTTCGAGACCAGCCTGGCAACATGGCAAAACCTCGTCTCTATGAAAAATACAAAAATTAGCCAGGCATAGTGGCGTGCACCTGTAGTCCCAGCTATTCGGGGGGCTGAGGCAAGAGATCGCTTGAACCTGGGAGGTTGAGGCTGTAGTGAGCCGAGATTGTGCCACTGCATTCCAGTCTGGGTGACAAAGTGAGACCCTGTCTCGAAAAAAAAAAAAAACCTACAAAGGAAAACCCATGCTACTAAGCAAGTTCGTAAAATGTAGTCTCAACATCTAATAGCCCACGGAAAAAGGTATGGCCCTTGGATTCTCCATCTACCCATGAGATAACCTTCTTCCTCAAGGCAATTCTCTTTCCCCTGCCCCTCCCATCCTGCTGGTATTTTAGACCAAAAGATTTGGGGAGAAGAGAAAAGGTAATCCAGTAGGCTGGGTGCAGTGTCTCACGCCTGTAACCCCAGCACTTTGGGAAGCCGAGGTGGGCGGATCACGAGGTCAGGAGATCGAGACCATCCTGGCTAACACGGTGAAACCCTGTTTCTACTAAAAATACAAAAAATTAGCCGGGCGTGGTGGTGGGCGCCTGTAGTCCTAGCTACTCTGGAGGCTGAGGCAGGAGAATGGCGTGAACCCAGGAAGCGGAGCTTGCAGTGAGCCGAGATTGCGCCACTGCACTCCAGCCTGGGTGACAGAGCGAGACTCCGTCTCAAAAAAAAAAAAAAAAAAAAAAGAAAAGGTAATCCAGTGGACCCAGGGGGGGAGAGGGATGAGGAGACAGGACAATGTGGCAATGTGGAAACTCAGACATTTTATTTATTTTATTTTTATTTGTTGTAGAGATGAGGTCTCACCATGTTGCCTGGGCTAGTTTCAAACTCCTGGCCCCAAGCGATCCTCCCACCTCGGCCTCCCAAAGGGAAACTCAGACATTGTAATAACTGCTGGCAAGCCTGGACAAAGGAAATTCATAAACACACCTAGATTAACAGTCATTTTAATACTGAGGTAGTCAGTGTTTTCACAGAATTACAGGTAAAGATGGTAACCACGTTTTCATTCCTGAGTTAAGAAAGTACTCACTTGGAATGATAAAGAATCCTTCCTCTAAACCAATAACTAATATCAAAATTAGCAGTGGAATCATAAAGTCATGTGTGATAGATGGTTCCATTAATGGTCCCAGTAAGTCAGACCTTCCAGCATCCGTGTTCTTGCTAGTTCCCTCCCATATTGATGTTGGTTTGGCTCTTGCTTTGCCTTTTGACCTCTTCTACATCCCCTAATTCGCTCTGCTACTGCTAAACAGGTTAGCGGTGTCAGAAGGGTCTTCCCTCTTGCTGTTCGGTGCCTAGAACATTCTTGCCCGCCTCGGCCTCCCAAAGTGCTGGGATTACAGGCGTGAGCCACCGCACGCGGCCAGTCCTCTGTTTTAACCCTCGCAAGGAAACTTTGAAATGATACCCACTTTTTGTTACTGCTTTCCTCAGGCCTTTTCTGTCTTTAAAACCAACCTCTTCTGCTCAGCTCACTGAACACTCATTCTGGGGCCAGGGGCCTAAACTCATGCGTCTAATCCCAGCACTTTGGGAGGCCAGGGTTGGCAGATTGCTTGAGTCCAGGAGTTCGAGACCAGCCAGGGCAACATGGCAAAACCTTGTCTCTACAAAAAAAACCCCAAAAACTAGCTGAGTGTGGTGGCACACACCTACCATCCCAGCTACTGGGGAGGCTGAGGCAAAAGGATCACTTTAGCCAGGGAGTTGGAGGCTGGAGGGTGCTGAGATTGCAACACTGAGCTCCAGCCTGGGCAACAGTGAGACCCTATCTCAAAAAAAAAAAAAAAAAAAAGAGGAAACACTCATTCTATTTCACAGAATGGCTTATAGAATGGTGTGTTGCCTGATTCTATGATCACAAGTCAGTTAAGGTCTTTAAAGTAAATATTATTGTCTCTTGGTAATAGCAATTATCACCATGTAATGTACTACTTTACATTTATTGTTTATTCGCTCCTCCACCTCCTTAGCACAGGTACTTTGTTTGTTTTTTCTTTTTTTTTTTTTTTTTTTTTGAGACAGAGTTTCCCTGTTGTTGCCCAAGCTGGAGTGCAATGTCGTGATCTCGGCTCACTGCAACCTCTGTTTCCTGGGTTCAAGTGATTCTCCTGCCTCAACCTCCCAAGTAGCTGGGATTACAGGCATGCGCCACCACGCCCAGCTAATTTTGTATTTTTAGTAGAGACAGGGTTTCTCTATGTTGGTTCTGCTGGTCTCTAACTACTGACCTCAGGTGATCCGCCCACCTCTGCCTCCCAAAGTGCTGGGATTACAGGCGTGAGCCACCGCACCCAGTCATACTTTTGTTTTATACTCTGTTGTACCCTCAGCCTAGCACACATTAGGCACCTAGGAAGAATTTGAGAAACGAATCAATTAATCCCCACTTTACCAATAATGAGCAAGAACATAAATTAGGGCTGGGCGCAGTGGCTCACGCCTGTAATCCCAGCATTTTGGGAGACCAAGGCAGGTGGATCATTTGAGGTCAGGAGTACTAGACTAGCCTGGCCAATATGATGAAACCCTGTCTCTAGTAAAAATACAAAAATTAGCCGGGTGCCGAGGCTCACACCTGTAATCCTAGCACTTTGAAAGGGCAAGGCGGGGAGATCACTTGAGGTCATGATTCAAAACCAGCCTGGCCAACATGGTGAAACCCCGTCTCGACTAAAAATACGAAAAAATTAGCTGGGCGTGGTAGTGGGCGCCTATAATTCCGGCTACTTGGGAGGCTGAGGTGGGAGAATCGCTTGAACCTAGGAGGTGGAGGTTGCAGTGAGCCGAGATCACACCACTGCACTCCAGTCTGGGTGACAGAGCGAGACTCTGTCTCAAAACAGAAAAAAAAGAAGACTGAAAAATTAGGCAACCTGTCCAAGAACACCACAGCGTCAATTAGCAAAGCTGGGATTCCAAGCCAGGTCTAAGAGCCACAGCATTGTATTTTCTTTTTTTTTCTTGCTGTGACTGCACCTTTCACCATAGATGGCATCCAGGACGCAGAGCAATCAGCATGTAGCTACTGTTTTTAATATTCCTTACGTGGGAATCACGTAAAGAACGTAAACAGGATCCAATTTGTGACTCAACCATTCATACTTTGTGACACTGGCTAATTATTTCACTTCTGGGTCTCAGTTATGCTTTTTTACTTTTTGAGACAGGGTCTCGCTCTGCTCTGTCACCTGGGCTGGAGTTCAGTGGAGGGATCTCTGCACCCTCAATTTCCTGTCAAGCGATCCTCCCACCTCAGCCTCCCCAGTAGCTGGGACCACAGGTGCCGCCGCCATCATGCCCGGCTGATTTGTAAAATTTCTTTTGTAGAGATGGGGAATCTCCCTCTGTGGCCCACGCTGGTCTCGAATTCTGGCCTGAAGCGATCCTCCTGCCTGGGCCTCCTAAAGATTCAGCTTCTTTTGGATCAACCGATCGGCTTAAGACCCTTTAACTCGAACACCTGTCACATTCTAGGATCCGCGAAGGACTGAAACAGTTTCTGAAGCGTCCCTCGCGCAGTGGCTCCGCTCCACCTCCCACTCGCGCTACCGCCGCGGCCGCGGCTCCAGGAGTCGCCGCGGGGCCACCGTCGCCCTCCCGCTGCTGCGCATCGGGAGCCGGAAGCAGGGACTGAGCCACAGACTAGGAAACGCCGGTTTCTCCGGGGCTCCCCAGCGCCCCAGCTTTAACGCAGAGGCCGCCCTCTTCTATTTGTTCTTGGGCGTCAGAGCGGCACCCTACTCTATGAGCCTTTGGATCCGGCTGGCACTTCGTCACGTCATCGGCCGAAGGCGCCGGAAGTGAGTTTGCGCGCCGTGCGATACACGCGTGCGCTGGCGGTGCCGGGGGTGCGGGGCAAGCAGGGTGGTGTGTGTGTGAGGCTGGAGCGGACCGCGGAGCGCAGACCTGCCGAGGGACGAGGGCGAGCGGTGGCTTGGACCCCGGCGGAGACGCGGGCGAGGTACGGAGCGGACAGACTGGGGCTAAGAGCTGCGCGGCGGGGCATCTTGGGCCGGGGGTGGCAGGGCTGTTGGTCCGTGCCGTCCGCGCGGCCGGGACAGTTGCGCGTCGGTGCCTCCAGCTGTCCTTCGTCTCATATTCCGGCCCCGTCAGCGCCGCCTGCCCCTTTCCAGGCAGCCCTCGATTCCCTTAATCCTCACAGTGCGCGGCCTCCCTGTCCAACGTGCTCGTTGCCGGCATCTCCAGCGCCCGGGCAAGCTTCGACGGCCTGACCTGGATCATTTCCTGGCCGCCTCTCTCTCCGGCGGCTCCCCTCGGCCGGCTCCCACTTCCCCGTCCAGGACGCCGACTCCGAAGCAACATCTGTGGTCGCGCGGGACTCCTCCCAGGACCTCCCCGGAACGCGCCGGGATGGGACGCTCGGACCCAGACCACAGCCCCCGGCCACGGCAGGGGCGCCGGGACTTGATACCGTGTCGCCCTTGGGTTACAGAAGCGTCCCGGAGTTGGGAGGGGATTTGAAGCCTGTGGTCCTGACTTCCGCCCCGTGGCTGAGGGCGAGGCTGCGGGGCTGGGGTTAGGAGCAGAAGTCCCTACTTCCCGAACCGTCTGGGAGAAGAGCCGAGGGATGCCCATCACTGCAGTTTAGGGAGAGAGAGGGAGGGACTCTGCTGCTTTGGAGGCTGGGTCATAGGCAGCTGGCAGTGTCTCCGTGCGGGTGACCAATCCTGGCGGTTGGGAAATGTGTCGTGGGCGCCCGTGGGCTCGTTTTGCCTTTGAGATAAGATAGGAAATTTTCCCAGCACGAGTTTACAGGAGCACCTTGGGAGTTGGTTTTTGGCTTGGAGAGCTACTTTCCCCTCTCTAAATCTAAAACTGCTTTGTTTTTCCTTATTATTTTTTTCGAGATGGGCTCTCACAATGTTGCCCAGGCAGGTGGCAAACTCCTGGCCTTAAGCGATGCTCCCGCCTTGGCATCTCGGAGTGCTGGGATTAGAGACCTGAGCCATTAAAGAGTCTGTTCCTTAAAATTGTTGTACCAGGAAACTTGCCAGAGATGCAAGAAAATGTGATTATATTGTTAACATTTAATGATAAATAACATTTTGCTTTTAAGAGTTACTGATTCATATCCGCAGGATTAAGAAATGTTCAGGATTTGAATTTTTTTTTTTTTGAGACGGAGTCTCGCTCTGTAGGCTGGAGTGCAGTGGCGCGATCTCCGCTCACTGCAAGCCCCGCCTCCCGGGTTCACGCCATTCTCCTGCCTCAGCCTCCCGAGTAGCTGGGACTACAGGCGCCCGCCAACACGCCCGGCAAATTTTTTGTATTTTTAATAGAGACGGGGTTTCACCGTGTTAGCCAGGATGGTCTCGATCTCGTGACCTCGTGATCCGCCCGCCTTGGCCTCCCAAAGTGCTGGGATTACAGGCTTGAGCCACCGCGAGGATTTGAATTCTTAATGACCTTCCAAGCAGTCATGTTTCTGCTGTCTAGAAGTTAGCCAATTGAGGAGAAAGGACAGTCAAGATACTTTCAATACAGTGTGGTAAGGAGTGTGAGCTAAGATGGAGCACCGAGGAAGGAGTCGGGCATTTAGGCCATGCTGTTGAATGTGGAGCCTGGAAGGGATCAGGGAATACTTTCTGCAAGTGTCTTGAAGAATGAGTAACATTCAGACTAACAGGGTGGAGTGAGGGAGAGGGGGGAACCAAAGGAGAGGAGGCCAGTAACTACAAGGAGGTGCTTAATTATTTATTTATTTATTTAGAGAGAGGGTCTCACTTTGTCACCCAGGCTGGAGTACAGTGACGCAATCACGAGTCACTGAAATCTCAACTGCCTGGGCTCAAGTGAACCTCCCACCTAAACCTCCCGAGTAGCTGAGACTGCAAATGGGTGCTGCCACACCCAGCTGATTTTTTTTTTTTTTTTTTTTTTTTTTTTTTTTTTTTGAGACGGAGTCTCGCTCTGTCGCCCAGGCTGGAGTGCAGTGGCGCAATCTCGGCTCACTGCAAGCTCCGTCTCCCGGGTTCACGCCATTCTCCTGCCTCAGCCTCTCCGAGTAGCTGGGACTACAGGCGCCCGCCACCACGCCCGGCTAATTTTTTGTATTTTTAGTAGAGACGGGGTTTCACTGTGGTCTCGATCTCCCGACCTTGTGATCCGCCCGCCTCGGCCTCCCAAAGTGCTGGGATTACAAGCGTGAGCCACCGCGCCCGGCCACACCCAGCTGATTTTTAAAGATTTTGTAAAGATGGGGACTTGCTGTGTTGCCCAGGCTAGTCTTGAATTCCTGGACTCAAGCAATTCTCTCGCCTCAACTGTCCCAAAGTGCTGAAATTACAGGCATCGGCTACCGAGCCTGGAGGGTGGTTATTAAAGAGAAAAAGTACAGGACAGAGATGTAGAAGCTTGGGCTTTAATCTGATGGTGACAGCACCAGGGAAGGGTTTTTAGCTGGGTCCTTATGTGGTTAAAATGGGTCTCCCTGGCCAGCCGCGGTGGCTCATGCCTGTAATCCCAGCACTTTCGGAGGCCGAGGCGGTCGGATCACGAGGTCAGGAGTTCAAGACCAGCCTGACCAACATGGTGAAACCCGTCTCTACTAAAAATACAAAAAATTAGCCGGGCATGGTGGCGGGTGCCTGCATCTGGCCTAAATTTTTTTGTAGAGATGGAATTCCTGTATGTTTCCCAGGGTGGTCTCCAACCCCTGGCCTCAAGTGATTCTCTAGCCTTGGACTCCCAAAGTGTTGAGATTATAAACATGAGCCACTGCACCTGGCCTTAAAATGGAATTTTATGTAGCTCTTATGTACAGGCTGTTATGTAGCTGATAAGGACAAATGTTTTCGGTATAGTGCTGGATTATTTGCTTTTTTTTTTTTTTTTGAGATGGAGTCTTGCTTTGTCACCGGGCTAGAGTGCAGTGATGTGATCTTGGCCACTACAACCTCCACCTCCTGGGTTCAAGTGATTCTCCTGCCTCAGCCTTCTGAGTAGCTGGGAATATAGGCACGTGCCATCATGCCCAGCTAATTACTGCTGTCTTGTATTTTAATCTTCTCTGCCTCTGCTCATTAGATGTTTGAAGTGAGGCCAGGCATGTTGGCTCACGCCTGTAATCCCAGCAAGTTTGGGAGGCCAAGGTGGGAGAATCACTTGAGGCCAGGAGTTGGAGACCAGCCTGGGCAACATAGCAAGACTGCATCTCTACAAAAAAAAAGAAAAGATGCTTGAAGTGAATGTATACTCATTTCCTAGTTGTTTCTTTCGGTAAGGATGTCTGACCCGGCTAATTTGTAAACAGGAATTCTGCATTCATTTCTCTGTTTGCATTCTCAACCCCAACTGGGCACACAAGTGTTTAATGAGTAACTGATTTGATAAGAATAATTCATTGATTTCTTTGATTTTTGTTGCTGGTTTTCAGTGAACAAAATGTTACCGGTACTTACTTATTGTGATGTCTACATATACAACTAAGATTCTGTTTACCTATGTCAGTCTCTGGCTAGAGACATAGAATTTCAGTCTTGACTGTGTGCGTTTAATTTCTGGCACGTGGGGTTTTATTGGCTGCAGAGCAAACATCTCTAGCAGAGATGACCTATCCCGCAAATGTAGGAAATACCTGTGTAAACCTAACACCTGTGACTCAGAATACAAATGGTACGAAGTGGCTTCTTAGCCCATCAGTGAAGTTACCACACTATAGGCCAGGTGCGGTGGCTCATAATCCCACCACTTTGGGAGGCTGAGGTGGGCAGATCACTTAAGGCCAGGAGTTTGAGACCAGCCTGGATGAAGACGGCGAAACCTCGTCTCTACTAAAATACAAAAAACTTAGCCACGCATGGTGGTGTGCGCCTGTGATCTCAGCTACTCAGGAGTCTGAGGCACAAGCATCTCTTGAACCCAGTAGGTGGAGGTTGCAGTGAGCCGAGATTGTGCCACTGCACTCCAGCCTGGGCAACAGAGTGAGACGCTGTCTCAAAAAAAAAAAAAAAAAAAAAAAAAGGTGATCACACTAAAACCAAAAGTTTCAGGCTGATGCAGTGGCTCATGCCTTTAATACCAGTGCTTTGAGAGGCCAAAGTGGGAGGATCGCTTGAGTCCGGGAGTTCCAGGCTGCAGTGAGCTGTGATCAGGCCACTGCACTACAGCCTGCATGATAGAGTGATACCCTGTCTCCATAAAAAGAAGTTTCATAATACAGGCCGAACATTTTGAAAGTCTTATTAAATACACACTTTTATCATAGAGCACTGTAGAAACATCATGTGTGTTATTTCACATGGCTGAAGTGAGTTTAAATAATCTAGACTATTGTCATAATACGTAAACATGTGAAACAACAGGTATCCTATTTAATACTCTTTAACATGTTTATTTGTTTGATGTTTGGATAAAGCTCCTAAACTGCTGTAGGAAAACATTATAGTTTTTGGTGCTGTTTTCAAGTTTCCTGTGAAATTCCTATTTTCAATGAAGTGACCTTCAGTGGGATAGGAAGTGTAATTTTTATTTATAGTAGAACTTTTTTTTTCTCTTTTTCTTTTTTTGAGACGGAGTCTTTTTTTTTTTTTTTTTTTTTGAGACGGAGTCTCGCTCTGTCGCCCAGGCTGGAGTGCAGTGGCACAATCTCACTGCAAGCTCTGCCTCCCGGGTTCACGCCATTCTCCTGCCTCAGCCTCTCCGAGTAGCTGAGACTACAGGCGCCCGCCACCACGCCCGGCTAATTTTTTTGTATTTTTAGTAGAGACGGGGTTTCACCGTGGTCTCGATCTCCTGACCTCGTGATCCGCCCGCCTCGGCCTCCCAAAGTGCTGGGATTACAAGCATGAGCCACCGCGCCCGGCCGAGACAGAGTCTTCCTCTGTTGCCCAGGCTATAGTGCAGTGGTGCGATCTTGGCTCACTGCAAGCTCTGCCTCCTGGGTTCAAGCCATTCTCCTGCCTCAGCCTCCCGAGTAGCTGGGACTACAGGCACCCGCCACCACGCCCGGCTAATTTTTTATATTTTTAGCAGAGATGGGGTTTCACCGTGTTAGCCAGGATGGTCTCAATCTCCTGACCTCGTGATCCGCCAGCCTCGGGCTCCCAAAGTGCTGGGATTACAGCCGTGAGCCACCACGCCCGGCCTTTTTTTTTTTTTTTTTTCTTTTTTTGAGACAGAGTCTTGCTCTGTTGCCCAGGCTGGAGTGCAGTTGCTCGATCTTGGCTCACTGCAACCTCTGCCTCCCAAGTTCAAGCAGTCCTCCTGCCTCAGCCCCCTTAGTAGGTGGGATTACAGGCACGCACCACCATACCTTGCTAAGTTTTGTATTTTTAGTAGATACGGGGTTTCGCCATGTTGGCCAGGCCAGTCTCAAACTCCTGAACTGAGGTGGTCCATCCTCCTCGGCCTCCCAAAGTGCTGAGATTGCAGGCATGAGCCACCGCGCCCAGCCCTTATCTTGGATTTCTAGACTCCACAACCAAGAGAAGTAAATTTCTGTTGTTTAAGCCAAAAAAAAAAAAAAAAAAGAAAAGAAAAAAAGAAGAGAAGAAGAAGAAGAATATAGGCTATGAGTAGTGGCATGTTCCTGCAGTCCAGGCTACTCAGGCAGTTGAGGTGGGAGGATCTCTTGAGCCCAGGAGAGATTGGTGGAATGTATTAAATGAATAGGTGGATGACAGAGCCTTGGGAAATGTAAAAAAAATTAGTAAAATAAAATAAAACATGATCCATCTGTATACTGTCTATAAATACAGATTCACTTTAGATACAAAGACACAAAGAGATTGAAAACAAAAGAATGAAAAATTAAATTCCATGCAAAAAGTAACCAAATGAGGCCAGGCTTAGTGACTCATGCCTACTGTAATCCCAGCACTCTGGGAGGCTGAGGTGGGCAGATCACTTGAGGTCGGGAGTTCAAGAACAGCCTGATCAACATGGAGAAACCCTGTCTCTACTAAAAATACAAAATTAGCTGGGCGTGATGGTGCATGCCTGTAATCCCAGCTACTCGGTAGGCTGAGGCAGGAGAATCGCTTGAACCCAGGAGGCAGAGGTTGCAGTGAGCTGAGATCACGTTATTGCACTCCAGCCTGAGCAACAAGAGTGAAACTCTGCGTCAAAAAAAAAAAAAAAAGTAACCGAATGACATCAGGAGTGGCCATATGTTAGGCAAAATAGGTTTTAAGCCAAAAATGGTTATGAGAGACAAGGGAATTCTATACTGATGAAAAGTTTAATCCAACAAGAAGATATAATAATTTAAACATATATGCACCTAACAACAGAGCACCAAAACATATGAAGCAAGAAAGGATAGAATTGAAGGGAGAAATAGAGTTTCATGATGATCATTGGCGACCTCACTACCTCAACTTTATAACAATCAGAGACCAGATCAATAGGAAAGAGAGCACTTGAACAACATGATAATCCAACTAGATCTAATGGACATTTACAGATACCCACCCAACAACAGCAAAATACACGTTCTTTTCAAGAGCAGGTGGGACATTGTCCAGAGTATATAGTGTATTAGGCTGCAAAACAAGTATTAATGTTTTAAAAGATTGAAAGTATCCAAAGTGCTAAGTATTTCATAATCACCATGGAATGAAACTAGACATCAGTAACAAGGAAAACTTGAAAACTCACAAATATATGGAAAGCAAACACACTCTTAAACAATCACTGGTTGAAGATGAAATCATACAGGAAATTAGAAAACACTTTGAGATGAATAAAAATGAAAACACAACATAGCAGAATTTATGGGATGCCGTTAAAGCAGTGCTCAGAGGGAAATGTATAGCTGTAAACATATACCTTTAAAAATAAGAAAGCCAAGAGTGGTGGCTCATGTCAACATCCCAGCATTTTGGAAGGCCAAAGCGGGGGGGATCACCTGAGGTCAGGAGTTCAAGACCAGCCTGACCAACGTGGCAAAAGCCCCTCAATACTAAAAATACAAAAATTAGCCAGTCATGGTGGTGCAGGCCTGTAATCCCAGCTACTTGGGAGGCTGGGGCAGGAGAATTCCTTGAACCTGGGAGAGGGAGGTTGCAGTGAGCCGAGATTGCACCACTATATTCCAGCCTGGGTGACAGAGTGAGACTCCATCTCAAAAAAAAAAAATCAATAAAAATAAAAATTAAAAGTAAGAAAGATCTCAAATCAGTCACCTAACTATACACTTTAAAGGATCTAGAAAAGAAGAGCTAAACCCAAGCTAGCAGAATACGGTAAACAAAGATTAGAGTGAAAATAAATAAAGAATAGGAAAAGAAGAGAATAGGTAGAATTAAAAGTTTTTTACAGGTCAGCAAAATCGACAAATTTTTAGCTAGATTTACTAAGAAAAAAAAAAGAAGACTCAAATAGCCAAAATCAGAAATGAAAATGAGGACATTACTGTGACTTTACCGTAATTAATGTGAGTATAAGAGAATACTATAAACATAGGTACACCAGCAAATTGAATAACCAAATGAAATGGTAAATCTCTAGAAACACAAAACCTACCAAAACTGAATCACAAATAAATAAAAAATATGGGTAAACTGGCCAGGCAAGGTGGCTCACGCCTGTAATCCCAGCACTTTGGGAGGCAGAGGCAGGCAGATCACCTGAGGTCAGGAGTTCGAGACCAGCCTGGCCAACATGGTGAAACCCTGTCTCTACTAAAAATGCAAAAAATAGTTGGGCATGGTGGTAGGCACCTGAAATCCCAGCAACTCGGAAGTTGAGGCAGGAGAATCACTTGAACCCGGGAGGCGGAGGTTGCAGTGAGCCAAGATTGCACCATTGCACTCCAGCCTGGGGGACGAGAGCAAGACTTCGTCTCAAAAAAAAAGAAAATAGGGGTAAACCTATAACTAGTAAGAAGATTAAATTAGTAATTAAAATCCTCCCAACAAAGAAATACCCCTGACTGGATGGCTTTACCAGTGAATTCTACCAGACATTTAAAGGAAAATTAATGCCAATTTTTTGCAAACTCTTTCAAAAACTTGAAGAGGAGGAAATACTTTCTAACTCATTCTATGAGGCCAGCATTGCCTTGATAACTAAAGCCAGACAAAGGCACTACAAGAAAACAACTGACCAATATTGTTTATAAACATTGATAAAAAAATTCTTAAGAAAACACTGCCAAACTGGCTGGGCACAGTGGCTCATGCTGGTAATCCCAGCACTTTGGGAGGCCAAGGCAGGTGGATCACTTGAGCTCAAGAGTTCAAGACCAGCCTGGGTAACATAGTGAAACCCCATCTCTACCTAAAATACAAAAATTAGCTGGGTGTGGTATTACACGCCTATGGTTCCAGCTACTTGGGAGGCTGAGGTGAAAGGATCTGGGAAGTTGAGGCTGCAGTGGGCCATGATTGCATCATGGCGCACTGCAGCCTGGGTGACAGAGCAAGACACCATCTTAGAAAATAAATAAATAAATATTTAAAAAAATTAAATTTACAAAAAGAGAAAACACTGCCAAATTGAATTTAGCAGAATGTTATTAAAAGGATTGTATAAGGCCAGGTGCAGTGCCTCACCCCTAAAATTCCAGCACTTTGGGAGGCTGAGGAAGGTGGGTCACTTGAGGTCAGGGGTTCAAGACCAGCCTGGCCAACATGGTGAAACTCTGTCTCTACTAAAAATACAAAAAAAAAAAAAAAATTAGCCGAGTGTGGTGGCGAGCGCCTGTAATCCCAGCTACTTCGGAGGCTGGGGCACGAGAATCGCTGGAACCCGGGAGGCGGGGGTTGCAGCGATCCGTGATCATGCCACTGTACTCCAGCCTGGAAGATAAAGCAAGCCTCCATCTCAAAAAAAACAAAAAGAAAATGACAACACCAAATGTTGCAGAGGATACGGATTGATGAAAACTCTCATGTATTGTTGGTGGAACTGTAAACTAGTAGCAACCACACTGACAGACAGTTTGACAGTTTCTTAAAGAATTAGTTGTACACCTGCCATACCGTACACCTGCCATTCTGTATATTCCTAGGCATTTACTCTAGAGAAATTGAAAATATACATCTACACAAAGACTTGAACACAAGTATTCAAAGCAGCTTTATTCCTAATAGTACAAAACTGTACACAGCCCAGATGTCTGTACCTAGAAGAGTGGAAAATAAATGATGGTATATGCATATAGTGGGATAGTACTCAGAACAAAATATATGTAGAATCATGAATGAGTGTCAAAAAATATACCGAGTGAAAAAAGTTGGACCCAAAAAACATATACGCATGGTCTGTGACTTAAAATGGTTTGACTTGGGATTTTTTCAACTTTATGATAGAACAAAAGCAATATGCATTCAGTCGAAACTGTACTTCAAGTACCCATAAAACCCTCCTGTTTTTCAATTTCAGTAGAGTATCCAATAAATTACACCGAGAAATTCAACACTTTATTGTAAAATAGGCTTTGTGTTCAATAATTTTGCCAAACTGGAGGCTAATGTAAGTGTTCTGAGCATGTTTAAGACAGGCTAAGCTAAGTCTCGGCACCATGGCTCACACCTGTAATCCCAACACTTTGGGAGACTGAGGCGGGAGGATCACTTGAGCTCAGGAGATCAAGACCAGCCTGAGCATTGTAGCAAGATCCCATTTCTACAAAATTAAAAAAAATAATTAGTCAAGTGTGCTGACATGCATCTGTAGTCCCAGCTACTGGGGAGGCTGAGGTGGGAGGATCGCTTGAGGCCAGGAGGTTGAGGCTGCAGCGAGCCATGATGGTGCCACTGCACTCCAGCCTGGGCGACAAAGCAAGACCCTGTTTTCTTAAAAAACAAATAAATAAATAAATAAATAAAAGTTTATAAATTTGTTTCATTTCTGCAGTTGCACTAGTTGCATTTCTAGCACTCAGTAGCTCTACCAGCTACCATACTGAACAATCTGCATTGGCAGGTTAAGAAGTTTCATCATCGCAGAAAGTTCAACTGGGCAGTGCTGTTTCGGAAGGTCCCTTGGGCACTGGGCCTCTGCTGCTCATTAGCGGACCCTTTGTTGACTTTTTTTCCTTTCCCTGCCTCCCTCTCTTACCCATGCTTCCTGGCACCTCCTCCCATGTAAAAGTTCTGCACCCACAGCATTGTCTTAAGGTAAGAAGAACCTCAGCAAGTGCATTGAGTGATATTGGTGTGAGGTGGGGACAGCTGGGGTGGCTCCAAGGCACAGTGGCCCTGCCAGCTGTTCCCACCCAAAACCATCACCATGGAGGAGCTGAGGGACTGTGTTCCTGCTGTCACCTCTCCAAAAGTGACAGGTAAAGGGACGGGCAGAGATTGCACAGGAAGGTCAACAATCCTGAGATCTGGGGCCGAACAGTCCAGCCCCTCCAGTTCTAAGTGGTGGGATTGGGGAGTCAGAGGCCCTGGTCATCCCTTCCCCACCCGCCTCCCACCTAAAGCTCCCACCCACCGCTCTCTGCAGCCAAGCACTGATGTCCTACATCCCCCTGAGCCTAGGATGGGAACTCCCTCCTAAGGAACCTCCACATTCCCAAGGAGGACATGGAGACTCCAAGAAGGGAGGTGATTCCACAGAGTCCACACAGCTGCTGAGAAGTCAGCTGGTTCCTGTCACCTAGGTCCTGGCTGGACCCTAGCCCCCAGGCTTGAGGGCTGAGGCAAGGATCATGGGAGTTTTAGGTAATACCAGGCTCAAGGCCCCCCCATGCCGGAAGGGGCTGGCACCTCCCAGCTGGGGATCTTTTCTAGAGCCCCAGGCCCTCCTAGCCGGGGACAAAAGCAGTGAGCCAGCTGGTCCCACTTCCCTGGTCCATGGCCTTCACTCAGCTGAAAGGCACGTGGTTCTAGAAGCCCTGAGCGGGCTTCTTCATGGACAGAGCATTTGGCACAGTGACAGGGTGTAAGGGGGAGATTCGGGGACAGGGTATTTGGAACATCTCACCCTTCACCCTCACATTCCCTCCCTCCCTTGAGTGTCCAGAGCAGGGCTGAACGGGTAGCAATTGGAGACTTCACAGTCATGTATGTTTCCAGCCCCCAGGGCACCATCAAAAGTAAACTAACATTTTTTCCATTTCCCCTTTATTGCAAACACGTTGAATGCTGTTGCACAAACTCCGTCTCTCCCCTGGCTTCCCTACTCCCTGGTTTCCTGGCCTGGGCTTCCAGGGCAGGGCTGGCTAAGGGTGAGAAGATAGGTCTCATGCCCCTCCCTGGGCTCCAAGACCCTGCTGCCTCCAGAGACATAGCCAAGTGTCTGGTCCCCTGACTCCTCCTCCTCCCCTCTCCCGGCTGCCAGCCCTCCTGGCTCCCAGGCCCCCACCCACCCTGCCGTCTCCCATGGAGTTAAGAATCCTGGAGGAGCAAAAGTTTTCCACACTTACCAGTGCTCAGAAACATTGAGAACTTGGACCTGCCAGGGCCCAGGGCTGGGAGTGCAGCCTGGACTCAGATGGCACCATTTCAGGAGGGTCCTCAGAGAGAGGACTAAGACCCTCAGGGAATCATTCATTCATTATTCATGCATTCGTTCATTTGTTTGTTCAGTAAACTTTTTTTTTTTTTTTTCTCGAGACAGGGTCTCACTCTGTCACCCAGGCTGGAGTGCAGTGGCGAGATCTCCACTCACTGTAACCTCCGCCTCTGGGGCTCAAGTGATTCTCCTGCCTCAGCCACCAGAGTAGCTGGGATTACAAGAACGTTCCACTACGTTTGGTTAATTTTTGTATTCTTAGTAGAGACGGGGTTTCACTATGTTGGCCAGGCCGGTCTCGAACTCCTGGCCTCAAGTGATCCACTCACCTGGGCCTCCCAAAGTGCTGGGATTACAGGCGTGAGCCACTGCACCCAGCCTTGTTGAGTAAATTCTTGCTCTTCCTCTGCTCCAAGCCTACAGAGAGAGCAGAAGGATCAGGCACAGCCTTGCTCTCAAAGAAGTCCCAATGCAGCGGGGGACACCGTGGGGCAGCGGTGGCATCCGGCATGGTAAGTAAAGGGTGCCACGGGAATGGGAAAGATCCTGGGGCACTTCACCAGGGAGGGGTCTTTTGACTTGGCAAGGTGGTTTGTGGAATAGTGAAGGAAGGTTCATTCCAGGCAGCAGTGATGGTCGGGAGAAGATGGAGTGAGGATCAGTGAGGCACCGTTAGGAGTGATGAACCCGGGGAGTTGGACGGAACATAAGGTCCGGCTGGCTAGGTGGGAAAGGACCAGGCCACAGAGGGCCTGGCGGGGCCTGGAGGGCAGTGGGGAGCCAGCGAAGGGCATTGAGCTAAGGAGGGGCACGGTCACGTTTGCCTGAGAAGGAGTTCATGCAAGCCTTTGGCTCCCTGTGGAGAGCCAGCCGGAGGGGCAGGGCCCAGGAGCTGGTGACGTGGATGTCACAATACCCTGGCCAAATAGTGTGAGTTTAGGATGAAGCCAGTGGCAGTAGGGAGAGAATGAAGTCGGGGATTGCGTGGATTGGCCTTGGTCTACCAATGGGACAGAGGGTGGAGGGGAGGGGGAGGGCGGAGCCTCCGATGATGCCAGCATCACTCTCTGGGTACTTTGATAGGCGTCAGGGCCCTTCTCTCAATGAGGGGAGCAACAGGGCTGGGGGATCAGTTAGCCCTGGACTTAGGGGTGTGTGGGCCTATGGGTCTCCGGGTGGAGGTGTCAGCCTGGTTCTGGACATGCTGGCCTGGAGCCCTGTTGAGGACGAGGTTGGTGACCCAGGGAGAGTATGGTGTCAAGCCACAGGGTGGAGGAATGGCTCAGAAAGAGGACCTGGAGGCCCTGGGTGCGGCAGCTCATGCCTGTAATCCCAGCACTTTGGGAGGCCGAGGCGGGTGGATCACTTGAGGTCAGAAGATCGAGACCAGCCTGGCCAACATGGTGAAACCTTGTCTCTACTAAAAAGACAAAGATTAGCCAGGCACAGTGGTGTGCACCAGTAATCCCAGCTACCCAGGAGGCTGAGGTAGGACAATCACTTGAACCTGGGAGGTGGAGATTGCAGTGAGCTGAAATTTTGCCACAGCACTCCAGCCTGAGCAGCAGAGCAAGACCCTGTCTCAAAAAAAAAAAGGACCTCAAGAAAGGGTCTGAGATGAGAGCTGAGGGCCACTCACATGAAAGGGATGGGCAAGAGGAGCTCAGAGGAAGGCTCTGGAAGAGAGGCGGGAAGAGAGAGCCGTCACGGGCAGGGGCTTTGCAGCAAGAGGTTCCGCAGTGGCTTGGCCCACGTCAGGGAGGAGGAGCGACCATTCAGTGACAAGAGTTGTTGCAGCCCCCATCTGTCCATCCATCCGGGGAGGACTGGGGACAAAAGCCAAGCTGGAGAGAGTTTTGGAGAGAGTGGGTCGTGAGAAAATGAGGGATTAGAAGTGTAGGTGACTTTGGCTGGGCACGGTGGCTCACGCCTATAATCCCAGCACTTTGTAGACGACTGGCCGGGCGCAGTGGCTCACATCTGTAATCCTAGCACTTTGGGAGGCTGAGGCAGGAGGATCTCCTGAGGTCAGGAGTTTGAGACCAGCCTGGGCAACATGGTGAGACCCTGTCTTTACTAAAAATACAAAAATTAGAGGGATGTGGTAGCCAACGCCTGTAATTTCAGCTACTCAGGAGGCTGACGCAGGAGTATCACTTACACCTGGGAGTCGGAGGTTGCAGTGAGCTGAGATCGCACCACCGTACTTCAGCGTGGGTAACAAAGCGAGACTGTCTCAAAAAAAAAAAAAAAAAAGAAGTGTAGATGACTCTTTGAAGCACCTTGGCTAGGGAGAGATAGAGCTGGGTGGGGCTGGACGTGGGCCTTACAAAGGACTTTAAAATATATATATATATTTTTCTTGAGTCAGGGTCTCACTGTTGCCCAGGTTGGAGTGTAGTGGCGCAATCATAGCTCATTGCAGCCTCAAATTCCTGGGCTCAAGCTATCCTCTCGCTTCCAGCCCCCAAGTAGCTGGGGTTACAAGTGCCTAACACCATGCCTGGCTAATTTTTATAATTTTGCAGAGACTGGGTTTTACCATGTTGCCCAGGCTAGTCTCAAACTCTAATCTCAAGCAATCTGCCTGCTTCAGCCTCCCAAAGTGCTGGGATTACAAGCGTGAGTCATGCAGTATGGCCAAGGGACTTTTAAAAATTTTTAAATGAGAGAAAGTGGATCGTGGGGCTGGGCGTGGTGGCTTACGCCTGTAATTCTAGCACTTTGAGGGGCCAAGGGAGGTGGATCACTCGAGGTCAGGAGTTTGAGACCAGCCTGGCCAACATGGTCAAACCCTGTATCTACTAAAAATACAAAAATTAGCCAGGCATGGTGGCGGGTACCTGAATTCCCAGCTATTTGGGAGGCTGAGGCAGGAGGATCACTTGAACCCAGGAGGTGGAGGTTGCAGTGAGTCCAGATCGTGCCATTGCACTCCAGCCTGGGTGACAGGGCGAGACTCCATCTCAAAAAAAAAAAGAAAAAGAGAGAAAGAAAATGGAGCGTGGTCGTGTGCTGAGGGCTGGGAAACACTGGCAGGCGTGGGAGAGCAAAAGGAAGTCCCTGGGTGAGGTCCCTGTGTCCAGAGCACATCTGGCCCCCCATCTGGTGGATGGTTTCTGAATAAGCAAGTTATTGGGCACAGATGGCAGGAGCAGGCCCAGACATGGTGCAGGTTCCCTTGGTGATGGGGGATGCAGGAAGGGGAAGAACAGCTGGCCATGGGGGATGGGGAGCAGGATACACGGGAGTCTCCATGGTGCAGCCGATGTGCGTGGAGCAGAGAGAGGACTGCAGAAGGAGGCACCCCTGACCCCATGCCCCAGGGGACACTACTGCTGGGCACAGGTCCATCTTCCCTCTGGGTCAACCAGGAAGCACAGTCATGGTGGTGAGGGTGGAGGGGGTGCAGAGCAGGAGTGAGAGGGGCTGGGAAGAACCTCCGTCCAGAAGGCAAGAGGAGGCCTGGGCTCCAGCCCAGCCCTACCTTGGATTCGGTAAGAGACCCAGAGCCGACGTCTCTGCCCCAAGAGCCTCTACTTCCCCACCTGGAGAATGGGGCCTCAGCCTCCATGTGCTGTAGGGGGCTTGCAGAGTGGCGTCTCACAAGTTTTGCATTTCAGGCCTGCAGAACACAGAAAAGTCCATACTTGGGGATTCTAGGATCCTGACATTCTATAACATAATTTCTGTGTTGCCACCAAGGATGGGTCAAACTGATGTCTCTCCCTTCACGATGGCTCTGTCTGCCCATCCCAGCTGCCAGCTCCCCTCCCTTCCCTTCTCCCCATCAACTCGGCATGGCCAGCCTCGAACACATCCCAAGTGAGCACGTGGCAGGCGGAGACCATGATTCATGCCCTTCCAGCAGGCTTCGTGGCTTGCCCGCCTGCCAGAGTAGGCAGGATATTCTTGGCCTCACCATTCACTCAGGATTAGTAGGGCGGGGGTAGCTGGGGCTGGGGGAGGCGCAGACTGTGTTCTCCGGCCTCAGCGAGGTGGGGGGTGTTCATGTTTGAAGTGCACTCAAGGCTGGCCAGGGAGGGAACATCACCCCATAAACCGAGGCCACATCTGGGACCCAGACAGCAGAACTGCGGTGGGGCCATCAGAGGAAGGCTGCCACCTGCTTCATGTCCAGGGCAAAAAGGGCCAGGAGTCCGGGGGCAAGTGAGGCTGCTCACCTCAAACCCCTGATCCTATTTCCCTCCACGAGCCTCTTCCTTGTTGGGGAAGCCCGGCCATCTCCATCCCCACTGCCTAGGGCCCAGGTTGGGCCAGGAGTTTGAGGCCAGCTCCCAAACAGCCAAGGAACAAAGAAGTCAGCAGCCTCCAGCCACTCCCTCCCGCTGCCCACCCCAGCTCCCCAAATTCCCCATCACAGCCACCTACCCCCCCCCACCCTCAGACCAGTACTTCAGGATAAACCTGGAGCTCCCAGGATAAGGCTGTGCCTCCCCCATTAGATCATCATTTCAGAGCAAGACTATGTCTCCCTAAAACCAAGTGTCCCGAGCCTCACCAGTGCACACACAGCAAGGCCAGCATCCCAGGCTAGGGCCATGCGCCTTAGACCATGTTTCCCAGCCAGAGCTCTACCTCCTCCCTCCGATCAGAACCCCCAGGGCAAGGCCTGTCTCCCCATCAGGGGTGATAAGAGAGGACTGGATCATCAAAGTGGGCAGCCCAGGAAAGAGAGTCGGAGGAGAGTGCAAGGTCCCCACCCACCATGGGCTCACCTGGGCCCAGAGGAATCCGTTATTTCTAGGTCAGGTGCAAACAGTTCCTTGGTTCGGAGCAGGAGCCTGGGTCTGGACCATGGGTGAGGGGAGGCGATTTTGGAGCAGGGTCTCTGGGCAGGGAGGGGCCAGGTTTGCTCAGAGCGGAGGCAGCAGTTTAGCCTCTGCTGGTGGCAGCTCTCCCCACTCCCTAAGGCTGTGGTGATCCCCTGTGAAAATGCATTGTCTCCCTCCTCTAGGGCTCCAAGGTGCTGTCCCCAAGCAGTCGTCACCCCAGACCTGGGTCTCTGAGTCTCAGTGTGGGTGGGTCTGACTCTGCCACCCAGGGCTCCAGCTTTGTGTCAGACCCACGGGAATTTCACTCCTGACTCCACTCTGGTACTCTTTCACCTTTCTAACCTCGGTTTTCCTCATCTGGAAAATGGGGACAGGGACACCTACAGCAGGGGGTTCCATGGTGTGCTCTTTCCCCTTGGCTGGCCACAAGTAACGCCAGTGACCGCAGGGCCAAGGTGCAGGAAGCAACAAAGCTGAGTCCAGCCCGTCCTTCAGTCCCACATGCAGTGCCGGGACCTCCAGGAAGTCACTGAGACAGAGCCGCATGGAGGAGCGGGGAGATATCTGGCTGGCCTTGGGAGGGTTGGCCTTAGTAACCTGTGGGGAGGCGAATTCCTGGCCCCTCTGGGTTTCCTCGTGGGTCCATTCTCTCCCCCGAGCTCTGGCTTGAGCACCTGGCTAGAGCCCCTCTCCAGGGAGAGCTAGGGAGCCATGACCAGCCCAGGAGGAATGGGGGGCACGGGGCATACATTCTTCTTTTTCTGCCTCATTCTCTGTTCCCCCAGACTGGGAGAGAAAGGACTGGATTTGAATCCTGTCTTTGCTGTTCACCAGATATAAGGCATTGGGCAAGGTATTGAATCTATCCAAGCCTCAGATTTCTCATCTGTAGAATGGGAGTGGCTGGGTGCAGTGGCTCACACCTGTAATCCCAGCACTTTGGGAGGCCAAGGCGGGTGGACCACCTGAGGTCGGGAGTTCGAGACCAGTCTGGCCAACGTGGTGAAACCCCATCTCTACTAAAAATACAAAAAATTAGCCGAGCGTTGTGGCAGGCGCCTGTAATCTTAGCTACTTGGGAGGCTGAGGCAGAAGAATCACTTGAACCTGGGAAGTAGAGGTTTCGGTGAGCTGGGATTGTGCCACTGCACTCCAACCTTGGTGACAGAGCAAAATTCCATCTCAAAAAAAACAAAAACAAAAAACTGGTGTGGTAGTGTGCACTTGTAGTCCCAGCTACTCAGGAGGCTGAGGCAGGAGGATCACTTGAACCCAGGAGGTTGAGGCTGCAGTGAGCCAAAGTCATGCCACTCCACTTCAACTTGGGTGACAGAGAGAGACCCTGTCTCAAAAATAAAACTAAAATGGGAATGATAGCAAACCCAGGGCCATTGGAGAATGACATGGGCTAAGGCAGGAAAGAGCCTGTCCCTGTGGGATGGGGGCAGCAAATGTGGGCACAGTTATCTTCATCCTCTCCAGGCTCCTCTGAGGAGCACCCAGAGACCCCAACTCAGGGGAGGCAGTGCAAACCAGGGACTCCCAAGTTCCTGGCCCAGAGCCCCTGCTGGAGAGGGACGGGTCCTCAGCCGAGCGAGCATCACTGAGGCTTGGGTGAAGGGAGGGACAGAGGCCCAGCCAGACCCTGCACATTCCAGCCCTGGTTCATTCTGGATCCAAGCGCTGAGGTCTCTCCCTACCGGGGCACCCAGCCAAGCCCCGCTGTGATGGGGCCAGATCGGGAGGACAGCCCTACCGGGCCGGAGCTTGCTCTCTGCTGTCCTTAAAAGTCCATCGGCCCGAGCTCCTCTTCCACCTTGAAGGGGGCCTGCCTGTGTAGGGCTCGTTCCCGGCATGCCATGGTTGGGGGAGCGACTGGAGGTCTCCCCAGAAAGTGTTTGACTCCAGGTCAGATCCTGGGAAAAGGCCACAGCCCCAGGACCTGGAGCCGAGGGACTGAGGGGCCAAGCAGGCCCTGGAGGTGGAGGAGGGTAGCTGAGGGGAGGGGAAGGTAGGGGAGGGGAAAGGGGAGTTGGGGGAGGGGACTTAGAGGGTGCGGTTCAATTAGCTGGGACAGTGAGGAGGAGTAGTAAAGGGGCTTAGGGGTGGGGAAGGGCGCTCAATGGAGAAAAAGGGAGTTCATGCGTGGCAGGGGGCCCAGGCTTTCCCTCCCTGGTCACACTTCTCCTGCCACTCAGCTCTCTTCACACCACCCACCCTAAGCCGTGCCCTCTGACCTCCCACCTGCCTAGGGCTGACCACTCTGCCTTGTCTCTTTCCATCCAGGGCCTTGGGAACTCCAAGACAGAATGGCCCGAGGCCTGGATGCTCTCTCGACATCTCTGCAAAGGCCCCAGCGGCCCAGGCCAGTGGGATGCAGGCTGCTGGCTGCTGGCCCTGTCCAGGCTCTCATACTGTGGGGCAGGGTTGCAGGGGCCCCTCCCTGGGTTTGCTGTGGGGTGGCAGAGAGCCACTGTGAGTCAGTTCAGGGTGGTGGGCAGCGCTTTCTTGCAGCCCAAGGAAGCCTTCCTGGAGGAGGGAGCCTGACCCTCCAGCTGGGCTTGAATGAGGAAGAGGCTAGATAGAGGCCTGGCAGTGGGGCAGGGGAGGGGACTGTCTGTGAGCAGCCGTGTGGCAGGTATGGTAGGAAGAAGGACTGGAGGGGTAGACAGGCACTGCCATCCATAGCCTGGAAAGTGTCACCAACAGGGCAGGATTTCATCTGAGAACAGGGAGGCTGGGCACGGTAGCTCAGGCCTGTAATCTTCATGCTTTCAGAGGCTGAGGCGAGAAGATGGCTTGAGCCCAGGAGCTTGAGACCAGCCTAGGCAACATAGCAAGACCTCCATCTCTGCAAAAAAATTTAAAAAAATTAGCCGGGCATGGTGGCGCATACCAGTAGCCCCAGCTACTAGGGAGGCTGAGGTGGGAGGATCTGAGCCCAGGAGGTTGAGGCTGCAGGGAGCTGTGATTGTACCAGCACACTCCAGCCTGGAGGACAGAACAAGACTCTGACTCTTTTTTTTTTTTTCTGAGACAGAGTTTCGCCCTTGTTGCCCAGGCTGGAGTGCAATGGTGTAGTCTCAGCTCACTGTAACCTCCACCTCCTGGGTTCAAGCAGTTCTCCTGCCTCAGCCACCCAAGTAGCTGGGATTACAGGTGCCTGCCACCACCCCCAGCTAATTTTTGTATTTTTACTAAATACAAGGTTTTGCCATGTTGGCCAGGCTGGTCTTGAACTCGCGACCTCAGGGATCTACCCACCTCGGCCTCATTTGTGTTGATTTGTAGGAGCTATTTATATATTCTGGATACAAGTTCTTTATCAGATATATGGTTTGTGACTATTTTCTTATAAGTTTGTGGTTTGTCTTTTTTTTAATTGATGACTGTTTTTAAAAATTGTGGTTAAGAGGCCGGGCGCGGTGGCTCACGCTTGTAATCCCAGCACTTTGGGAGGCCGAGGCGGGTGGATCACGAGGTCAGGAGATCGAGACCACGGTGAAACCCCGTCTCTACTAAAAATACAAAAAAATTACCCGGGCGTGGTGGCGGGCGCCTGTAGTCCCAGCTACTTGGAGAGGCTGAGGCAGGAGAATGGCGTGAACCTGGGAGGTGGAGCTTGCAGTGAGCCGAGATCACGCCACTGCACTCCAGCCTGGGCGACA
>NW_026652276.1:105053559-105183612 GCF_009828535.3 Hylobates moloch | reverse complement strand
GCAGTGGCGCAATCTCGGCTCACTGCAAGCTCCGCCTCCCGGGTTCAGGCCATTCTCCTGCCTCAGCCTCTCCGAGTAGCTGGGACTACAGGCGCCCACCACCACGCCCGGCTAATTTTTTTGTATTTTTAGTAGAGACGGGGTTTCACCGTGGTCTCGATCTCCTGACCTCGTGATCCGCCCGCCTCTGCCTCCCAAAGTGCTGGGATTACAAGCGTGAGCCACCGCGCCCGGCCTCTCTTTCTTTCTTTCTTTCCTCTGTGGCCCAGGCTGGAGTAAACTCGGCTCGCTGCAGACTCCCTGCGTCCGGCTCCCGTGAGTCTCCTGCCTTGGCCTGCGGGCTGCCTGGGATTGCCGCCGCGCGCCACCACCCCTCCCTCGTTTTTCTCCTTTGGCTGGAGGCGCGGTTTCGCCATGTCGGCCAGGCTGGTCTCCAGCTCCTGACTTCCAGTGCTCTGCCCGCCTCGGCCTCCCGAGGTGCTGGGACTGCAGAGGGAGGCTCGCTCATTCGGTGCTCGGTGTTGCCCGGGCTGGAGTGCAGTGGCGTGGTCTTGGCTCGCTACAGCCTCCGCCTCCCAGCCGCCTGCCTTGGCCTCCCAGGGTGCTGGGATTGCAGCCTCTGCCCGGCCGCCGCCCCGTCTGGGAGGTGGGGAGCCACTCCGTCTAGGAAGTGAGGAACGTCTCTGCTTGGCCGCCCATCGTCTGGGATGTGAGGAGCGCCTCTGCACGGCCACCACCCCGTCTAGGAAGTGAGGAGCGACTCTGCCCGGCCGCCCCGTCTGGGATGTGAGGAGCGCCTCTGCCCGGCCGCCCCGTCTGGGAAGTGAGGAGCCCCTCTGCCCGGCCGTCACCCCGTCTAGGAAGTGAGGAGCGCCTCTGCCCGGCCTCCCCGTCTGGGAAGTGAGGAGCGCCTCTGCCCGGCCGCCCCGTCTGGGATGTGGGGAGCGCCTCTGCCCGGCCGCCCCGTCTGGGATGTGGGGAGCGCCTCTGCCCGGCCGCCCCGTCTGGGAGGTCTACCACAGAGGCCAGAAGCAATGTGGGGGCTGGATGTGGTGGCTCACGCCTGTAGTCCCAGTACTCTGGGAGGCTGAGGCGGGTGGATCACTTGAGGCTAGGAGCTCGAGACCAGCCTGGCCAACATGACGAAATATATGAAAAATACAACTGTCAAACCAACCAACGAACCAAGCGACAACAAAACAGGTCTACCCTGGAGTCATACTCTAATTTTTTCTATTTTCCTCCCTTTCTGATCCTTTATCCCACTTTCTTTTTCTTCCTCTTCCTTCTCCTTGTCAAATAGAGGACTGAGTTATTATCATTGATCCATACAAAGTCCCTCTCTCATTTATTTTCTTTAATTCCCACCCCCCATTTCTATTCCCCGTCTTCCCATGTGCAACCTTCCTAATATGTTTGATATGCATCTTTTTGTTAGTATGTACTTTTAGAAAATGTTTATTGTTTTGTGTGCAAAAAAAAGAAAAGAAAAGAAAAATATTTCATTGTATGGGTAGACCACAATTTGTTTATCCATTCATCCATTGGTGGATATTTGGGTTGCTTCCACCTTCTGGCTGTTGTTTTGTTTTTGTTTTATTGTGTGTGTGTATGTGTGTGTTTGTCAGCTCCTTTCGGGTCTGACTTTTGGGTATTTTGAATAGTACCGCTGTGAACCTTCATGTACAAGTTTTTGTGTGAACTCATGTTTTCAGTTCTCTCGGATATATATCTAGGAGTGGAAATACTGGGTCACAGGGCAATTCTATGCTTTTTGAGGAAGTGCCACACTGTTTTTCACGGAGGCTGCACCATTTTGGATTCCCACCAGCAACATATGAGAACTCCGATTTCTCCAGACCCTCAACAAAATTTATCTTTCATTTTTTGATTGTAGTCATCTTCATGGGTATGAAGTGGTGTCTTATTGTGGTTTTCACTTACATTTCACTAATGATTGATGTGTGATTAATCTGATTAAGCACAGATTTTCATGTGCTTTTTGCCAATTTGTATTTTTTCCTTATAGAAATGTCTATTCAAGTCTTTTGTCAATATTTTCATTG
Organism: Hylobates moloch; assembly: GCF_009828535.3. Taxonomy (NCBI): domain Eukaryota; kingdom Metazoa; phylum Chordata; class Mammalia; order Primates; family Hylobatidae; genus Hylobates; species Hylobates moloch. The sequence goes on along the minus strand of NW_026652276.1, from coordinate 105,181,546 downwards.
GGTTGTTTTTTTGTTGTTCAGTTTTGAGAGTTTTTTTATATATTCTGGAAACTAGATCCTTATTAGCAGTATGACTTGCAAATATTTTCTGTCATTCTCTAGGGTTTATTTTCACTTTCTTGATAGTGTCTTTTAATGTATGTAAGTTTTTTTGTTTGTTTTTGAGACGGAGTCTTGCTCTGTCGCCGCCCAGGCTGGAGGGCAGTGTTGCTATCTCTGCTTACTGCAAGCTCTGCCTTTTGGGTTCACTCCATTCTCCTGCCTCAGCCTCCCAAGTAGTTGGGACTATAGGTGCCCGCCACCATGCCCGGCTAATTTTTTTTGTAATTTTTAGTAGAGATGGGGTTTCACCGTGTTAGCCAGAGTGGTCTCAATCTCCTGACCTCGTGCTTGCCCGCCTCGGCCTCTGAAAGTGCTGGGATTACAGGTATGAGCCACCGTGCCCGGCCTGTATGTAAGTTTTTTATTTGGATGAGGTTCAACCTATCTATTTTTTCTTTTGTTGCTTGTACTTTTGGTGTCATATGTAGAAAATCATTGCCAAATCCCAGGTCTTGGAGATTTACCTCTGTTTTCTTCTAAGAGTTCTATAATTTTAGCTCTCACAGTTCAGTCTTTTATCCATGTTGAATTATGATGTCAGGTAAAGATACATGAGGTGGGGTAAAGGTCTAACTTTATTTTTTGGCATGTGGACTTCCATTTGTCTCAGCACCATTTGTTGAAGAGACTATTCTTTCCCCCATTGAATGATCTTGACACCTTTTTTGGAAATCAATTGACAATAGATGTATTGGCTTTTTTTTTTCTGGATTCTGAACTCTATTTCGTTAGTCTATATGTCTATCCTTATGGCAGTATCACGAGGTCTTAATTACTGTAGCTTTGTAAGTAAGTTTTGAAATTGGGAAATTTGAGTCCTCCAACTTTGTTCTTTTTCAAGATTGTTTTTGGCTGAGATTCATTGCATTTGCATTTGAGCTTTAGGATAAACTTGTCCATTTCTGTGAAAAATGGCAGGAATTTTGATAGGGATTGCATTGAATCTGTAGATCATTTTGGTGGGTATTGCCATCTTAACAATACTGTTTTCCAGTCTATGAACATAGGATGCTTTCCCATTTATTTAGGCTTTCTTTAATCTCTTTCAACAATGTTGTGTACTTTTCAGCATACAAGTCTTGCACCTGCTTTGTTCAGTTTATTCCTAAGTGTTTTATTGCTTTTGAAGCTATTGCACATAGAACAGCTTTCTTAATTTTGTGTTTGAATTGTCATTGCAAGTATATAGAACAGAGTTCTTTATTCTCCCCATCTGCCACTAGCAAGCCACGCTGGACACAAACTGTCACCACCACAGCCACCTCTAAGGTTGACAGTGGGAGACTGTAGGCACTAAGTGAACAGTTGCAATATTCTCCTAACCAAAATTTAACAGGTTATTTCTTAATTAACCACTCTTTTAGTTGTTGCAAGTTTTTAAAAAAGTTTCAGAGTTCCAGAAAAGTTGAATCTGATGCTTTTTGCCAGCTTAATTATTGCTTTAATGGACTGATGGATTTCTGGAGGTCCTTACTCTGCTATTTTCAGTGACATCACTCCGTATGCCTTATTTTAAAACTGCCAATCTATTTTCCCAAGTGGTTGTATCATTTTACATTCCCACCAGCTACATACGAGGGGTTACAATTAAAATGTTTAAATAATCGGTTGGGTGTGGTGGCTGACGCCTGTAATCCTAGCACTTTGGGAGGCCGAGGTGGGTGGATCACAAGGTCAGGAGATCGAGACCATCCTGGCTAACACAGTGAAACCCCATCTCTACTAAAAATACAAAAAAATTAGCCGGGCATGGTGGCGGGCGCCTGTAGTCCCAGCTACTCAGGAGGCTGAGGCAGGAGAATGGCGTGAACCCGGGAGGCGGAGTTTGCAGTGAGCCGAGATCGCGCCACTGCACTCCAGCCTGGGTGACAAAGCAAGTCTCTGTCTCAAAAAAAAAAAAAAAAATGTTTAAATAACCAACGTGTATCTTCAAGTAATATACTACTTCATGTGCAGAGAAAACTTTTCACCAGGCCTTGCAGCTGGCCTATATTTAGTTTTTTAAGAAACCACCAAACTGTCTTCCAAAATGGCTGTACCAATTTGCATTCCTACCAGCAATAGATGAGGGTTCTTGTACGTGTTTTGTTACATGTATACGTAAGTATTTCATTTTTGGGAGAGCTACTGTAAATGGGAATGTATTTTTCACTTCAAATTCTATTTGTTCCTTGCTGATATATGGAAAAGCAATAGATGGCCAGGCGTGGTGGCTCATGCCTGTAAACCCAACACTTTGGGAGGCCGAGGCAGGCGGATCATTTGAGGTCAGGAGTTTGAAACAAGCTTGGCCAACATGGTGAAACCCCGTCTGTACTAAAAATGCAAAAAATTAGCCGGGTGTGGCAGTGCGTGCCTGTCCCAAAAATGGACATTTTAGCTCTCCCAAAAATGAAATCCCACCTACTAGGGAGGCTGAGGCAGGAGAATCACTTGAACCCAGGAGGCAAAGGTTGCAGTGAGCTGAGAGTGCGCCACTACACTCCAGCCTGGGCAATAGAGCGAAACTCCCATCTAGAAAGAAAGAAAGAGAGAAAGAGAGAAAGAGAGAAAGAGAGAAAGAGAGAAAGAGAGAAAGAGAGAAAGAAAGAAAGAAAGAAAGAAAGAAAGAAAGAGGAGGGGGAGGGGGAGGAAGAAGAGGAGGAGGAGGAAGAAGAGGAGGAAGAAAAATGGAGAAAAGCAGTAGACTTCTATATATAGCTTTATGTCCTGCAACCTTGCTATAATTGTTTCAGTTATCTTTTAGAGCCATCAAAATTAAGAAAAAAATTATATCTACCTTTTTTATGTTACTTCAAGCACTTTCAGTTTGATAGCTACAAGTATTTTGTTGTTGTTGTTGTTGTGGTTTTTTTTTTTTTTGAGACGGAGTCTTGCTCTGTTGCCCAGGCCGGAGTGCAGTCGTGTGATCTTGGCTCATTGCAACCTCCACCTCCTGGGTTCAAACAATTTTCCTGCCTCAGCCTCCTGAGTAACGGAGATTACGGACACACACCACCACACCCAGCTAATTTTTGTATTTTTAGTAGAGACGGGTTTTCCCACGTTAGCCAGGCTGGTCTCGAACTCCTGGCCTCAGGTGATCTCCCTGCCTCGGCCTGGCAAAGTGCTGGGATTATAGACATGAGCCACCGTGCCCGGCCTGTTTATCTATTCATTCTTTTGATGGATGCTTGGGTTGTTTCCATCTTTGGATATTGTAAATAAAACTGATATGAACATTTTTATACATGTCTTAGTATGAACATATACTTTCATTTCTCTTGTGCAATACCTAGGAGTGAAATGACTAGGTCGTACGGTAGGTATGTATTTTAGTTTTTAAAAACCCGCCAAACTGTTTTGCAAAGTGGCTGTACTATTTTGTTTTTAGACGGAGTCTCTCTTCGTCCCCAGGCTGGAGTGCAGTGGTGTGATCTCTGCTTACTGCAACCTTTGCCTCCCGGCTTCAAGCGATTCTCCTGCCTCAGTCTCCTGAGTAGCTGGTGTGTGCCACCATGCCCAGCTAATTTTTGTATTTTTAGTAGAGATGGGGTTTCACCATGTTGACCAGGATGGTCTCGACCTCCTGACTTTGTGATCTGCCCGTTTCAGCCTCCCAAAGTGCTGGGATTACAGGCGTGAGCCATCATGCCCAGCCTGTACTATCTTATTAATAAATTTCCATCAGTGTATGAGATTTCCAGGCACTCCCCTTCTTGCTAATGTTTGGTTTTGTCAGTCTTGCTAATTTTAGTTGTTTTGGGGATATATAGTAGTAACTCAAAGTTTTAACTTGCATTTCCCTGATGACTCGTGATGTTAAGGACCTTCATGTACTTATTAGCAATTCACGTATCTTCTTCAGTGAAACCTGTTTAGGACTTGCCCATCTTTTAAAAAATTGGGTTATCTTTTTTATTAATTCACATGTTTTCTCATATAATCTGAATCTTTTGTGAAAAATTAATTTCAAAATTTTTTTCTCCTAGTTTGCGGATTGCCTTTTCATCTTCATTTCATTTCATTTATTTTCATTTTAGAGGAAAAAGGGTTTCACTCTGTTGCTTAGGCTGGAGTGCAGTGGTGCAGTCATAACTCACTGCAGCCTTGAACTCCTGGGCTCAAGTGATCCTCCTGCCTCAGCCTGCCACGTAGCTAGGCATACAGGCAGGCACCACCATGCCTGGCTAATTAAAAAAAAAATTTGTTTTTTAGAGACAATGTTTTGCTACATTTCCCAGGCTGATCGGTGTAGCTAAAGGTTTGTCAATTTTGTTAATCTTTTCAAAGAACCAGCTTTTGGTTTTGCTGATTTTCTTTAATCTTTTATTCCTCCATTTATTTTTATCTATTTTATATTATTTCATTCTTTCTGCTTCCTTTGCACTTATTTTGTTCTTTTTTATACTTTCTTAAGGTGAAATATTAGATTGTTGATTTGAAATCTTCTTTTTAAATGTAAATGTTTGTAGCTATAAATTTCACTCTGGGCCCTGCTTTCCCTCTAGCCCACAAATCTTGATACGTTATGTTTCTGTTTTCATTTCATTGTGTTTTGTTTTCATCTCTCTCTCTCTCTCTCTCTCTCTCTCTATATATATATATACACACACACACACACACACTCACACACACATATATATATATTTTTTTGGAGACAAGAGTCTTGCTCTGTCACCTTGGCCGGAGTGCAGTGGTGTAATCTCGGCTCACTGCAACCTCCACTCCCCAGGCTCAAGCGATTCTCCCACCTCTGCCTCCTGAGTAGCTGGGACCACTATTTTTTTGTAGAGACGGGTCTTGCCATGTTGGCCAGGCTGATCTCAAACTCCTGAGCTCAGGCAATCTGCCTGCCTCGGCCTCCCAAAGTGCTGGGATTACAGGTGTGAGCAACTGTACCCAGACTCAAAATATTTTCTAATTTACCTTATGATTTTTCTAATTTACTTTCTTCTTTGACGTACTGGTTATTTTTGAAGTATGTTGATTAGTTTCCACGTATTTGTGAGTTTTCCAAATATCTTTCTGTTACTAATTTCTGATTTCATTCCATTGTGGTCAGAAAACATATTTTGAATTATTTCAGTTTTTAACAATTTATTAAGATGTATTTTATGGCCTATCATATAATTTATAGTGGAAAATGTTTAATGTGTACTTCAGAAGAATGTGTATCATATTGTTGTTGGGTAGGATGTTCTATGGATGTTGGTTAGGTCTGGTTGTCATACATTGTTTTTTTTTTCTGATCTGATATCTAGTTGTTCTCTTTATTATTAAAAATGAAGGCCAGGCGTGATGGCTCACACCTGTAATCCCAGCACTTTGGGAGGCCATGGCGGGCGGATCACCTGAGGTCAGGAGTTCGAGACCAGCCTGGCCAATATGGGGAAACCCTGTCTCTACTAAAAATGCAAAAATCAGCCAGGCGTGGTGGCACACACCTGTAATCCCAGCTACTCGGGAGGCTGAGGCAGGAGAATTGCTTGAACCTGGGAGGTGGAAGTTGCAGTGAGCCGAGATTGCACCACTGCACTCCAGACTGGGCAAAAGAGCAAGACTCCATCTCAACAACAACAACAACAAAAAGAGTATTGAAGTGGCTAAATATTATTGTTGTATTGTTTATCTTGCCTCCAATTACTGCAGTTTTTGCTTCATGTACTTTGAGGCTCTGTTTTTTGGTGCATATAGGCTTACAAATGTTATATCTTCTTGAAGGATTGACCCTTTTATCATTCTATAATGTCCTTCTTTGTCTCTAGTAACATTTTTTTTGTCTTAAAACCAATTTTTTTCTGACATTAGTATAGCCACTCTAGCTCTCTTTGGTTACTTTCTGCATGGAATATTTTTGCATCCTTTTACTTTCAACCTATTTGTGTTTTTTAATCCATTCTGCCAATCTGTGCCTTTTAGTTGGAGAGTTTAACCTATTTAATTTAATGTAATTAATCATAAGGATTTTTTTTTTTTTTTTTTTTTTTTTTTTTTTTGCAAGCTCCGCCTCCCGGGTTCACGCCATTCTCCTGCCTCAGCCTCCCGAGTAGCTGGGAATACAGGCGCCCGCCACTGCGCCCGGCTAATTTTTTGTATTTTTAGTAGAGACGGGGTTTCACTGTGTTAGCCAGGATGATCTCGATCTCCTGACCTCGTGATCCACCCGCCTCGGCCTCCCAAAGTGCTGGGATTACAGGCGTGAGCCACCGCGCCCGGCCTAATCATAAGGATTTACTTCTGCGAGTCTGTATGTCATTTGCCTTTTTATTCCTTGGTTCTTCCATTATAGCCCTCCTTTTATGTTCTGTAGATACTCTCTAGTATACCATTTTAATTCCTTGTTGTTACTTTTACGATATATTTTTTAGCTCTTTGTGTTTGCCCTGAGATAACAATTAACATCTTTTTTTATAGCAATGTAGTTTTTTTTTTTTTCCTAATTTTTTCTTTTGAGACAGGGTCTCACTCCAATTTGCCCAAGCTGGAGTGCAGTGGCGCAATCTTGGCTCACTGCAGCCTTGACCTCTCAGGGTTAAGCAGTCCTCCTACCTCAACCTCCTAAGTAGCTGGGAGTAAAGGCACGCACCACTGTGTCCAACTAATAGTAGTTTTGATTAATACCAACTTAATTTCAATAGTATATAACATTTTGCTGCTATATAGCTTCATTACCCTCCTGTGGTGTTCTTGCTCAAATTACATCCTTATACATTGTGTGCCCTTCAACATAGATTATAATTATTGCTTTGTACCATTGTCTTTGGAACCAGATAGAAAAACAGGATTTACTAACAAAAAATACATCTATACTGTCTTTTTTTTTTTTTTTTTTTTGAGACAGAGTCTCCCTCTGTCACCCAGGCTGGAGTGCAGTGGCTCTATCTTGGCTCACTGCAAGCTCCGCCTCCCAGGTTCACGCCATTCTCCTGCCTCAGCCTGCTGAGTAGCTGGGACTACAGGCACCCGCCACCACACCCGGCTAATTTTTTTGTATTTTTAGTAGAGACAGGGTTTCACCATGTTGGTCAGGCTGGCTTCGAACTCCTGACCTCAAGTGATCCATCCACCTTGACCTCCCAAAGTGCTAGTATTACAGGCATGAGCCACCACCCCCAGCCAGCCCAGGAGTTTGAGACCAGCTTGGGCAACATAGGGAGACTCCATCTCTACAAAAATAAAACAATTTAAAAAAGTATCCAGGCGTGGTGGCACATGCCTGTGTTCCCAGCTACTCAGGAGGCTGAGGTGGGAGGATCCCCTGGGCCCAGGAGGTTGAGGTTGCGATGAGGTATGATTGCACCACTGTACTCTAGCCTGGGTGACAGAGCAAGACCCTGTCTCGAAAAAAAATTTACAACAACAGAAAAATAGGTTTTGTTTTGTTTTGCTCTAATACAGCCAAATTGTTATTTATCATGAAATTTGCAATGGGAGGGGGGCAGGAAAAAAAAGAAATTTGCAATATACCTTCTTTCAGTCTTTTTTTTCTTTCCTGTTATGCCTCTACTTGATTCTGCATCAGTAGTATGACTTTATTTTAATTTTTTTTGTTGTTTTGGTGAGACAAGAGTTTCATTCTTGTCGCCCAGGCTAGAGCGCAATGGGGCAATCTCGGCTCACTGCAACCTCCGCCTTCTGGGTTCAAGCAATTCTCCTGCCCAAGTAGCTGGGATTACAGGCACCCACCACCATGCCCGGCTACTTTTTGTATTTTTAATAGAAACGGAGTTTCACCATGTTGGCCAGGCTGGTCTCGAAATCCTGACCTCAGGTGATCTGCCCTCCCAGAGTGCTGGGATTACAGGCGTGAGCCATTGTGCTTGGCCTGTTTTAAATTTTAAAATGCATCTGTAATTGTTTTTTAAACTGCAAAAATGAATTAATTAAATCATAATGAAAATAAGAGTATTGTAATTTTCCTACCCATTACAGTGTACATAAGCATCACTATAACTGGTGCTATCTACATAAAATATTCAAAACAGTATACATATTACAATATTACAATGGTACCATAGAAAATATTCAAATTGAGGCCGGGCGCAGTGGCTCACGCCTGTAATCCCAGCACTTTATGAGGCCGAGGTGGGCAGATCAGGAGTTCAGGAGTTAGAGACCAGCCTGGCCAACATGGTGAAACCCTGTCTCTACTAAAAATACGAAATTAGTCAGGCATCTTGTAATCCCAGCTACTCAGGAGCCTGAGGCAGGTGAATCGCTTGAACCTGGGAGGTGGAGGTTGCAGTGAACCGAGATGGAGCCACTGCACTCCAGCCTGGGTGACAAGAGCAAAACTCCATGTCAAAGGAAAAAAAAAGAAAGAAAGGAAATATTCCAATTGAATCAGGTCATTGATATTGACTAGATGTCTGAGTGTCATATACACCTAGTAGGTAATACTAGAAACAATTGGGTACACCCAACCCTCACAACACAATGCAAAAGTAACATTAATTAGCACAGTCATGAAATGCAGTTCTACCAAAACAATAAAGTTGTTTAGTGGAGAAAATATTTTATTTTGCTTTCATTTTAAATTTTAAATTAAGTAAAATTTGAAAGTTCTTTTGCACTAGCCACCTATCAAGTAGTCAGCAGCCACATGTGGCTAGTACCTTCTACATCATTGCACCACGCAGTTCTAGAATTTCATACAAATGAAATCATTTACTATATACTCTTTTTGGCATCTTCATTCAGCGTAATTGTTCTAAGATTCATGCATGTTATGTGTATCAATAGTTCATCCTTTTTATTGCTAAGTATTATCCCATTGATTGGATATACTACAATTTTTTAATCCATTCATCTTGTTGATGGACATTTAGGTTGTTTTTAGTGTGGCTATTACCAATAAAGATGCTATAAGCATCCAGATAATAGTGTTTGTATGGACATATGCTTTCATTTTTCTTCAGTAAATAACCTAGCAGTGGAATGCTGTCATCTGGTAGGTATGTATTTAATCTTTTAAGAAACTGCTAAACTGTTTTCCAAAGTGGTTGTACCATTTTGCACTCCCTCTAGCATTGTATGAGAGATCCAGCATTTTATATCTTTGCCAGCACTTATATGATCAGCCCTTTTAATTTTAGTCATTCTAAGGAGGTGTTAGTGGTATCCTCTTATGGTTTTAAGTAGCATTCACTAATGACCAATGATATAAAACATTTGTTCATATACCCTACCTGTTTTGTCTTGTTTGGAGAAATGTCTGTTTAATTTTTCCCCTATTTTGTCTGAGGAAGTTGGGGAAATAGACTGTTGAGTTTTAATAATTCTTTATGTATTAGATACAAGTCTTTTGCTGGGTATATGTTCTTTAAAGATTTTCTTTCTTGGGGCTGAGCACCATGGTTCTTACCTGTAATCCCACCATTTTGGGAGGTGAAGGCAGGAGGATCACTTGAGGCCAGGAGTTTGAGACCAGCCTGGGCAACATAGCGAGACTGTGTCACTACAAAAAAAAAAAATAAAGGAAATAAAAAAACTTAGCCAGGTATGATGTCATGTACCTGTAGTCCCAGCTACTCAGGAGGCTGAGGTGGGAGGATTACTTGAGCCCAGGAAGTTGAGGCTGCAGTGAGCTGTGATTGCACCACTGCACTCCAGCCTGGTTGACAGAGTAAGACCATCTTAAAAAAATATTTTTTTCTTTCTGTATCTTGTCTTTTCATTTTAATAGTAATCTTTCAGAGAACAAAAGTTAAACACTTTAATGAAATCCAATTAATCTTTTATTTTGCAAATTGTGGTTTTGATGTATCTAAGAACTCTTTGCCTAACCTAATTATTTGCCTAACCTAATGTCACAATTATTTTTTTTTATGTTTTCTTCTTAAAGTTTTAGTCTTACATTTAGATCTGAGATCTTTTTGAGCTAATTTTTTTTTTTGCATAAGCTGTGAGGTTAGGTTGAAGTTCATTTATTTTTGCCAAATAATATCCAATATTCCAGCACCATTTGTTATAAAGATTATCCTTACTCCATTGAAATGTCTTTGCAGTTTTGTCAAAAATCTGTTGGCTGTATTTCTGTGGGTCTATTTGTATACTCTATTGTTTTCTTTTTTTTGAGACGGAGTCTCGCTCTGTTGCCCAGGCTGCAGTGCAGTGGCGCAATCTCAGCTTGCTTCAATCTCCACCTCCTGGGTTCAAGCCATTGTCCTGCCTCAACCTCCCGAGTAGCTGGAACTACAGGTGCCTGCCACCATGCCCGGCTAATTTTTTGTATTTTTAGTAGAGACGGGGTTTCACCATGTTAGCCAGGATGGTCTCGATCTCCTGACCTCGTGATCCGCCCGCCTCGGCCTCCCAGAGTGCTGGGATTACAGGTATGAGCCACTGCACCCAGCCTGTATACTCTATTCTTTTGCATTGATGTATTCTATTTCATTCCATGGCGTTTACCTGTGTCTCATTGCCAATACTATAGTGTCTTAATTACTATAGCCTTATAGTAAGTCCTAAATTCAGGTAATGTGAGTCCTCCAACTTTATTCTTATTCAAATTTGCTTTGGCTATTCTAATTCCTTTGCATTTACATATATATTTTATAACCAGCTTGTATATGTCTACAAAAATCCTGCTCAGATTTTGATCTGTGTTTTGTTAAATCCACAGATCACTTTGGGAAGCAGTGACATCCTACCTGTATCAAGTCTTCTAATCTGTGAACATGGTATGCCTCTTCATTTATTTAGGTCTTTCTAGATTCCTTTTAAAAGCATTTTGACATGTCTAATTTTATACCTATGTACTTTTGACATTGCTAATTTTATACCTATGTACTTCATTGTTTTGGTGTTTTACAAATAGCATTTTTAAAATTTCAGTTTCTAATCTTTTGTTGCTAGCACATAAATATACAATTCTATGTTGCAACCTTTACAAACTTATTTATAGTTATAAATATTTTTTTTTCTGTAGATATCTTTTTTCTTTTTCTTGAGACTGGCTCTCACTTTGTTCCCCAGGCTGGAGTGCAGTGTCGCGATCACAGCCCACTGCAGCCTCCACCTCCCGGGCTGAAGGGATCCTCCCACCTCAGCCTCCTGAGTAGCTGAGACTATAGGTGTGCACCACTTCACCCAGCCAATTTTTTGTATTGTTTGTAGAGACAGGGTTTCACCATGTTACCCAGGTTGGATCTTGAATTCCTGGGCTCAAGGGATCCACCCACCTTGGCCTCCCAAAGTGCTGGGATTATAGGCGTGAGCCACTGCACCCAGCCTCTTTCTGAAGATTTCTTGAGATTTTTCTTTTTCTTTTTCGTTTTCTTTTCTTTTCTTTTCTTTTTTTTGACAGGGTCTTGCTTGGTCACCCAGGCTGGAGTGCCATAGTGCAAACACAGCTCATTGCAACCTTGACCTCCCAGGTTGAAGTCATCCTCCCACCTCAGCCTCCCAAGTAGCTGGGACTACAGGTATGCCACTATATTTGGCTAATTTTATTTTATATTTTGTAGAGATGGGGTCTTGCTTTATTGACAGGGCTGGTCTCAAACTCCTGGGCTCAAGCGATCCTCCTGCCTCAGCTTCCCAAAGTGCTGGGATTATAGGCGTGAATCACCACACCCAGCCCTTGGGATTTTCTTTTTTTTTTTCTTTCTTTTTTTTTTGAGACAGAGTCTCCCTCTGTCACCCAGGCTGGAGTGCAGTGGTGCGATCTTGGCTCACCGCAAGCTCTGCCTCCCGGGTTCATGCCATTCTTCTGCCTCAGCCTCCTGAGTAGGTGGGACTACAGGCACCCGCCACCGCGCCAGCTAATTTTTTGTATTTTTAGTAGAGATGGGTTTCACAATCTCCTGACCTTGTGACCGGCCCGCCTTGGCCTCCCAAAGTGCTAGGATTACAGGTGTGGGCCACTGCGTCTGGCCCAGCCTGTGGGATTTTCTGTGGAGACAATCAGGAGTTTTGAGTAGGGACAATTTTAATTCTTCCTCTTCTATCTGTATGTTCTTTGTTTCTTTTCTTGCCTTATTGCCCTACTTTGGTCTTCCAGTACAATGTTGAACAGGAGTGATGAGAATGAACATCCTTATCTTGTACCTTAACTTGGGTGAAAACATTCAGTCTTGAAGTATGACTTTAGCTCTGGATTTTTGGAGATGTCCTTTATCAGGTTGAGGAAGTTCCCTTTTATTCCTACTTGGAAAAGAGTTTTTATTTAGCACGGATGTTGAATCTTCTCAAATGCTTTTTCTGCATATGATATATTGATATGTTGATATGATCATATTGATATATTATTTTAAGAAATGGATACATTGATCAATGTGTTGGTATGTTTGTCTTCTGTTAATAACATACACTGCATTGATTGATTTCAGATATTGAACCAGCCTTGCATTACTGATATAAAACTGCCTTGGTTGTGATTTATTACTGTTTTATATATTGATGCATTCCATTTGCTACTTTTTTTTAGTTTTTTTTTTGTCTATGTTCATACAGACTATTGGTCTGTGTAGACTTCTGTTTTTGTACTACCATAGTCTAGTTTTGATGTAAAGGTTATGTTGGCTTTATACAACAATTTTGGAAGTATTCATTCCCCTACTTTCTGGAAACAATTGTGTAGAACTGGTGTTTTTTCTGTTTTAAATCTTTGGTAAGAATTATCTGGAGAAATTATCTGGGCCTTGAGATTTCCTCTTGAAAGGTTTTTTAACAATAAATTCAATTTTGTTAATAGTATGGGACTATTCAGATTCTCTATTTTACCTTGTGTGAGTTTTGGTAGTTTGTGGTTTTTGAGAAATTGGTTCATTTCATCTACATTGTTAAATTTATGAGTATAGACTTGTTCATAATATCCCCTTATCCTTCTAACATTTGTAAAATTTGTAGTGATATCGCGTATTTCATTCCCAATATTGATAATTTATGTCTCGTTTCCTTTCTTTTCTCTCTTTTTTTGTTATTTGGCTAGAGGTTTGGGAATTTTACACATCTTTTCAAAGAATCAGCTTTTGATTTAATTGATTTCTCTATTGTTTTCAGTTTCATTGGTTGCTGCTCTTACCTTTGTTACTTCCTTCTTTGTGCTTACCTTGAGTTGATTTTACTCTTTTTATAGTTTCTTAAAACAGAAATTTAGAGCCGGGCACAGTTGTTCATGCCTGTAATCCCAGCACTTTGGGAGGCTGAGGTGGGCAGATCACGAGGTCAGGAGATCACGACCATTCTGGCTAACATGGTGAAACCCCGTCTCTACTAAAAATACAAAAAATTAGCCGGGCATTTTTGCCGGGCATGGTGGCTGGCACCTGCGTAGTTCCAGCTACTCGAAAGGCTGAGGCAGGAGAATGGTGTGAACCCGGGAGGCGGAGCTTGTAGTGAGCCGAGATCGTGCCACTGCACTCCAGCCTGGGGACAGAGCGAGACTCTGTCTCAAAACAAAACAAAACAAAAAACAGAAATTTAGGTTATTGATTAGAAAACTTTCTTCCTCCTCCTCCTCCTCTTCTTTTTCTTCTTCACCACTTCTCCTTCTCTTTCTCTTTTTCCTTCTCTTTCTCTTTCTCCTCCTTCTCCTCTCCCTCTCCTCCAACTCTTCCTATTCCTTTCTTCTTTCTTCTTCTCCTGAGACAGGGTCTCACTCTATCACCTAGGCTGGAGTACCATGACAGGATCCTAGCTCACTGTATCCTCAAACTCATGGGCTCAAGTGATTCTCCTGCTTTAGCCTCCCAAGTAGCTGGGACTACAGTTATGTGCCACCATACCAGGCTAATTTTAAAAAAAATTTTTGTAGATACAGTGTCTGGTTATGTTACCTAGGCTAATCTTGAATTTCTAGCCTCAAGCAATCCTTTCACCTTGGCCTCCCAACATGTTGGGATTACAGGTGTGGGCCTCTGTGCCCAGCCTCTTCTTTTCTAATATAATCATTTAATTACATAAATTCCCCTTTAATTTGGCTGCATCCTATAAGTTTTGACATGTTCTATTTTCATTTTCATTCAAATTAAAATATTTTCTACTTCCCTGGAGACTTCCTCTTTCACCCAGGATTATGTAGATGTATATAGTTTAATTTCTAGGCATTTGAATATTTTTTAGTGTTCTATTATTCCTCTAGTTAAATTGTATGATCAGAAAGCATCATTTATATAATTTTAAATTACAAACACTTGTTAGGGGTTTATTTTATGACCAAGGACATGGTCTTAGTGAATGTTCTATATGCTTTTTTTTTTAGAGATGGGTCTCAGCTATGTTACCTAAACTGGAGTGCAGTGGCTATTCCTAGCACAATCATAGTGCACTACAGTCTCCATCTCCTGGGTTCAAGTGATCCTCGTGCCTCTGCCTCCTGAATAGCTGGGATTGCAGGCATGTACCATCATGCCTGGCTATGTGCCTTCAAAAAGACTACAGTTGTGGATGGAGTGTTTTATCAATATTAGTTGGTTTATGATTGCGTTTAGTTCTGTATCCTAGCTGATTTTCTATCTGTTCTGTCCATTCTTGAAGAGGAGCATTGGTGTTTCCAACTATAATTGTGAGTTTGTCTGTTTCTCCTCAAGTTCTGTCAGTTTTGCTGTATATATTTGAGGTTCTGTTTTTAGATGTGTATACATTTTAAATGGTGTTGCCTTGGGTCTTTGCCATTATGTAATGTCTCTCTTAATCTATAGTAAATTTCCTTGCTTTGAGGTATAGTTTGTCTTATGTAAATATAACCAGTTCAGTTTTCCTTTGACCAGCATTTACATAACATATCTTTTTCCACTTTTAAACTTATAATCTACCTATATTAAAATGTATAGTCAGGCCAGGTGCAGTGGCTCATGCGTGTAATCCCAGCACTTTGGGAGGCCGAGGCGAGCAGATCACTTGAGGCCAGGAGTTTGAGACCAGCCTGGGCAACATGACGAAAACCTGTCTCTACCAAAAATGCAAAAAATTAGCCAGGTGTGGCGGCATGCGCCTGTAGTCCTAGCTACTCAGGAGGCTGAGGCATGAGGATCACTTGAACCTGGGAGGCAGAGGTTGCAGTGAGCCAAGATGGCGCCACTGTACTCCAGGCTAGGTGAAAGAGCCAGACTGTCTCTCAGAATAAATAAATAAATAAAACAACAGCAACAACAAAATGTATAGTCATGTCTTTTTTAAAAAAAATCTCGGGCCAGGTGCGGTGGCTCAAGCCTGTAATCCCAGCACTTTGGGAGGCTGAGGCAGGAGGATCACGAGGTCAGGAGATCGAGACCATCCTGGCTAACACGGTGAAATCCCGTCTCTACTAAAAATACAAAAAATTAGCCGGGTGTGTTGGCGGGTGCCTGTAGTCCCAGCTACTCGGGAGGCTGAGGCAGGAGAATGGCGTGAACCTGGGAGGCGGAGCTTGCAGTGAGCCGAGATCGCACCACTGCACTCCAGCCTGGGGGACAGAGCAAGACTCCGTCTCAAAAAAAAAAAAAAAAAACCTCTTCTGTCAATGTTTGTCTTTTAGTTGGTGTGATTAGACCATGTACATTCATTGTTATTGTTGATGTACTTGGATTTAGGTCTATCATTTTATTATTTTCTGTTTGCTCTCTTTTGTTTGTTTGTTTGAGACAGGAGACAAGGTCTTGCTCTGTTGCCCAGGCTGGAGTGCAGTGGTGTGATCTCGGTTAACCACAAGCTCTGTCTCCCAGGCTCAAGTGATCCTCGTGCCTCAGCCTCCTGAGTAGCTGGGACTACAGGCACCCACCACCATACCCCACTAAGTTTTGTATTTTTAGTAGAGACGGGGTTTCACCATGTTGGCCAGGCTAGTCTCAAACTCCTGGCCTCAGGTGATCTGCCCGCCTCAGCCTCCCAAAGTGCTGGGATTACAGGTGTGAGCCACTGCATGCGGCTGCTCTCTGTTTTTTATGCCTCACTGTTTCCTTTCCTGCCTTCTTTTGGGTTATTTGACTATTGCTTAGTATTCAATTTTAATTTATCAATTGATTATTTTACTGTATCTCTTTGTATAGTGTTCTTTATTGGTGGCTCTAAGAATTACAGTATGTACACCAAACTTTTTACTTTCTGCTTATAATTAATATTTTACCACTTGTAAAATGTAGGAACCTGGCTATCATGTCGGTTCCTTTCCCCTGTTCTTACTGTGTTATAGTTTTCATATGTATTACATCTATAAACACTGAAATTCCATTAGAATCTAAAACTGTTCTAAAAAATAAAGCTTATTTTTAAAATACTTATTAGACAATATTACACCTTTTGCTTTCAATAATCATATGTATTTTAGGCCAGGGCGCGGTGGCTCACACCTGTAATCCCAGCACTTTGGGAGGCCGAGGCAGTGGATCACCTGAGGACAGGAGTTCAAGACCAGCCTGGCCAGCATGGTGAAACCCCGTCTCTACTAAAAATAGAAAAATTAGCTGGGCATGGTGGTGTGTGCCTGCAATCCCAGCTATTTGGGAGGCTGAGGCAGGAGAATGGCTTGAACCCGGGAGGCAGAGGCTGCAGTGAGCCGAGATTGCACCATTGCAGTCCAGCCTGGGTGACAGAGTGAGATTCTGTCTCAAAAAAAAGAAAAAATATATAGTCATACATATTTCAAAGAACTTAAGTGGGAAAATAGTCCATTTTATGTGCCCAGATATTTATCATTTCTGTTGCTCTTCCTGAGGTTTTAAGACTCCCTCTGGTATTATTCCTCTCTTGAATAAAGAACTTTATTTATCATTTCTTTTAGTATAGTTTTGCTGCCAGTGAATTCTCTTAGTTTTTCTTAATCTCAAAATATCTTTATTTTACATTCATTCCTGAGGATGTTGTTACTAGATATTTAATATTCTTGGTTGACCTTTCTTTTCCTTCAGCACTTCCACGGGGTATGTTATTTCCTTCTGGCCTTCATGGTTTCAGATGATAAATCCCTGGTCGTTGAAGTAACTATTACTGTCTACATAATGTCATTTTTCTGACTGTGTTCAAGATAGTTTCTTTGTCTTTAGTTTTCAGCAGTGTGATTATGATGTGTCTGGGTATGGATTTCTCTGAGATGATCTTAACTGGAGTTTGCTAAGCTTCTTGAATCTGTAAGCTTTTTTATTTTTCCAGGTTTCAGAAGTTTTAAACCATTATTTCTCCAAACATCTTTTACACCACATTCTTTTACTCTACTGAGACTGTTCATTTTTTTTTTCCCCAATCTATTTCCTTTCTGTAGTTCATAGTGGATAATTTTTTTTCCTTTTTTGAGACAGGATCTCATTGTGTCACCCGGGCTGGAGTGCAGTAGTACAATCATAGCTCACTGCAGCCTCAACCTCCTCAGGCTCAAGAGATCTTCCCATCTCAGCCTCCCAAGTAGCTGAGACTACAGGTGCACACCTGCCCATCTAATTTTTTTGTATTTTTCAGAGATGAGGTTTTGCCATGTTGGCCAGGCTGGTCTCAAATTCCTGGGCTTAAGTGATCCACTCGCCTTGGCCTCCCAAAGTGCTGGGATTATAGGCATGAGCCACTGGATAACGTTTTAAAACCTATTTTCAAGTCTACTAGCTCTTTCTTTGGTCATACACATTCTGTTACTGAACTCATTGAGTTAATTTTAAAACTCAGTAATTGTATATTATCAGTTCTAAAATATCTATTTGTTTCTTTTTTTGTATCTTCTATTTTCCTGCTGAGGGTTTCTGTCATTCCATTCATTTAAAAAATATTCTCCCTCAGAAAACTAGTTAAGTAGGTAGGCCAGGCATGGTGGCCCAGCACTTTGGGAGGCTGAGGCGGGCAGATCACCTGAGGCCAGGAGTTCGAGAACAGCCTGGCCAACATGGTGAAGCCCTGTCTCTCTACAAAAAATACAAAAAAAATTAGCCAGGCGTGGTGGTGCACATCTGTAATCCCAGCTACTCAGGAGGCTGAGGTGGGAGGATTGCTTGAACCTAGGAGGCAGAGGTTTCAGTGAGCTGAGAACATACCACTGCACACTCCAGCCTGGATGACAGAGCAAGACTCTGTCTAAAAAAGAAGAAGAAAAATAGTTAAATAGCTGCTTTAAAATCCTGGTTTGATAATTCCAACATCTGTGCCATCTTGCGGTTGGCATCTGTTAATTATCTTTTTCCATGTAAGATGTTTAGATTTCCCTAGTTCTTTATATATTGGATAATTTTGAATTGTGTTTTGGATGTCTTGAACATAGTGTTACGTAGTTAAATTCTATGGAGAAGTTTAATTTATAAAAAAAAATATAGGCAATGGGTTTGGTTAGGTTCAAGCTGCAACTTCCTACCTGCACTCTCTGAGCTGTGGTTACTATGTCAGTTTAGTTCCCAAATACTTTGCAGTACTATTCAGATATGTCCTTAGTATGTACCACGCAGTGGCCAGCCTGGAACCTGGGGAATGGTCCGTCCTGTAATTTCTTTCTCAAAGCCTGTGCTGTTTAGGGTCAAATGCACACACACGCAGCTCAGGGGTGAGCTGAAGAGTTTATATAAATTGTTTATCAAATTGTCATCTCAAGCTCCCTCTTCTCATCAATTTCACTGACATTTTTCAGCTCCCAAGGGCCCCTCCCTAGTTCTTTAACTATAAAGCCAGGGCTTCAGTTTCTCTGCTTTGCCACATACTTCTTACGACTGCATCTTTCTTCAGTGCCAAGTGGCAAGAGCACAGAGAGAAAGACAGCAACAGGAATCCCTCCAGCACTCTTGGGGCCACAGACTCTTGAGAGAAGTGTTCCCTCGCAGAGCATTTGGTGGTTACCCAACTGCTTTTGCCTGTCTCACCGTGTCGTGTGATTGCCTGGAAGCTGGGACAGTAGGGAACGGCAATTAACACCAAAAACAAACCAACCAACAAAAACAACATCACAAAAAACAAACTGGGGCTGTCTCCATTCTTCCTGACCTGTAGGGGCCACATTTCGCAGTCTGAACCACAAATGGAGAGCTTCTCTTAGAGCTCTTTCTGTCTGTACCTGGTTTACCATCTTAGCCTCCTGAGTAGTTGGGAACCATATGCGCACGCCACCGAGCCCAGCTAATTTTTATATATATTTTGTAGAGATGGGGTCTTGCTGTGTTGCCTAGGCTGGTTTCAAACTCCTGGCCTCAAGCACCTCGGCCCCCCAGTGTGCTGGGATTACAGGCATGAGCCACCATGCCTGGCCAAAATTTTTTTTTATGTAAATATTTCTGATAAAAATTTCAGATCCAGATGGCTTGACTGGTAAATCCTATCAAATAATTAAGGAGGAAGTAATATGAATCCCACAAAAACTTTTAGAAAACATAGAAGAGAATACTTCCCAAGTAATTTTATGAGGCCAGTGTTAACTCTGATACCAAAACCAAACACCTAACAAATAGACCAGGAGTCATCAAACCATGGCTTATGGGGCCAAACCAGACTATGATCTGTTTCTGTAACTAAAGTTTTATTGAAACATAGCCACATTTATTAAATTACATACTGTCTCTTCCTGTTTTCCTGTTACAGTGGTAGGGTTGAGTAGTTATAGCAGAAGTTATATGGCCTGCAAAGCCTCAAATATTTACTGACTCTTTACAGAACAAGGTTTGCTGGTCCCTGATATGGACCAGCAGTCTTCATGGAAAAAGATGCAAAAATGCTTTAGAAAGTTTAGCAAATCAAACCCAATAAATAAAAGAGATAAAATATCAAGTTCAAATGAAATGCATCCCAGAAATACAATGTTGCTTTAACAACAAAAACAAAAATAAGTCAATGTAATGCAATATATTGACAGAAGAAAGGTTTAAAATGGCACGATCATCTCAATACTTGCAGAAAAGAAGCATTTGACAACATTCAACGTCCATTCATTATTATTATTATTATTTTTTTTTTTTGAGAGGGTGAGTCTTGCTCCATTGCCCAGGTTGGAGTGCAGTGGCACAATCTCGGCTCACTGTAACCTCTGCCTCCCAGGCTCAAGCAATTCTCGTGCCTCAGCCACCCCAGTAGCTAGGACTACAGGCAGGAAGATCACTTGAGCCCAGGAGTTCAAGGTTTCAGGGAGCCATGATTGTTTCACTGCACTTCATCCTGGGCAACAGAATAGGACCCTGTTTCAGGGGCTGGGCGCGGTGGCTCACGCCTGTAATCCCAGCACTTTGGGGGGCTGTGGTGGGTGGGTCATGAGGTCAGGAGTTCGAGACCAGCCTGGCCAACATGGTGAAACCCCATCTTTACTAAAAATACAAAAATTAGCCAGGCGTGGTGATGTGTGCCTGTAATCCCAGCTACTGAGAAGGCTGAGGCAGGAAAATCACTTGAACCTAGGAGGTGGAGGTTGCAGTGAGCCGAGATTGTGCCATTGCACCCCAGCCTGGATGACAGGGCGAAACTCCATGTCAAAAACAAAAAAACAAAAAACCCTGTCCTTACAAAGAAAGAACAAAGGAAAAAAGAAATACAAAGTTTTAAATTTTGATGAACTCCAATTTATTAAGTTTTTCTTTTATTACTTGTGCTTTAGGTGTTGTATCTAAGAAAACCACTGCCTAATTCAAGTTCACAAAGATTTATACTTACCTTTTCTTCTAAGAGTTTTGTCGCCTTAGCTTTTATATTTGGGTCTATAAAACATCACTACTATGATGTTTTCATTATTACAGGTTTGTAGTAAGTTTTAAAGTCAAGAAGTGTGAGTCTTCCAATTTTTTTCTTTTTTAAGATTGTTTTGTAATTCTGCATTTCTATATGAATTTTAGAATCAGCGTGTCACTTTCTACAACAGAGGCAGCTGAGATTTTGGTAAGGATTACATTGAATCTGTACATCATTTTAGGGTTTATTGGCATTTTAACAATATTAAGTCTTCCAGTCCATAAACACAGCATGTCTTTCCATTTATTTAGGTCTTCTTTAATTACTGTTTCTTTTCTTTTTTTCTTTTTTTTTGAGATGGAGTTTCACTCTGTCACCCAGGCTGGCGTGCAATGGTGTGATCTTGGCTCACTGCAACCTCCACCTCCTGAGTTCGAGCAATTCTCCTACCTCAGCCTCCCTGGTAGCTGGGATTAGAGGCAAGCGCCACCACGCCCGGCTAGTTTTTGTATTTTTAGTAGAGACGGGGTTTCACCATGTTGGTCAGTCTGGTCTCCAATTCCTGACCTCAGGTTATCCGCCTGCCTCAGCCTCCCAAAGTGCTGGAATTATAGGCATGAGCCACCACGCTGGGTCTCCTACCTTCCTTTAGATTGAAATTTCTTGTTTGTTTTGGTTTTTGTTTGCCATTTTGTCACCTTTGACCTATTAGCTATTTGTGTGTGCGATTATCCTAGAGTTTATAATGTGAATCTTTAACTTTTCACAATCTACCCTTAAGTTGCATTTAACACTTCATGAATAATATAAGAACCTTACAACACCATACTTTCATTTCACTCTTCCATTTTTTATGCTCTTGTAGTCATGCATTTTACATCTATGAAGTTATAAACCCCACAATACACTGCTATTTTTTCTTGAAACAATTAGTTTTTTGTTTGTTTTTTTGGTTTTTTTTGAGATGGAGTCTCACTCTTGTTGCCCAGGCTGGAGTGTAGTGGTGTGATCTTGGCTCACCACAACCTCTGCCTCCTGGATTCAAGTGATTCTCCTGCCTCAGCCTCCTGAGTAGCTGGGATTACAGGGCTGCGACACCACGCCTGGCCACTTTTGTATTTTTAGTAGAGACGGGGTTTCACCATGTTGGTCAGGCTGGTCTCGAACTCCCGACCTCAGGTGATCTGCCCACCTTAGCCTCCCAAAGTGCTGGGGTTACAGGTGTGAGCCACCATGCCTGGCCAATTATCTTTTAAAGCAATGAAAATAAGAGAAAATATCTGTTACATTAATCCACATATTTGCCATTTCTAGTGCTTTTCATTGTCTTGTATCTCATGTTTATGTTTATCTTTTTCCTTTAGCCTGAAATTTTAATTTTATAATTTTTTGTATTGCAATTTCTGTTGGGCAATAAATTTTCTCACCATTTGTTTCTTAAGAAATATTTTTATTTTGTCTTCGTTTGAGAGAGGCTTTTTTAATTGAATAAAGAATTTTAGGTAACAGCTTTCCCCCCCAGCACTCTAAAGATGTCATGTTATTGTCCTCTAGCTTTCATTGTTTCTGGTAAGTCAGCAATAATTCTTATCTTTGTTCCTTCTACATAATGTGTTATTTCCTTCTCTGGCTGCTTTTAAGATTTTTCTCTTTATTTTGGTATTCAGGAACTTGATTGTGATATGTTTTGGTGTGGTTTTCTTTGAATCAATATTTATTTATTTATTTATTTATTTATTTATTTATTTATTTATTTATTTATTTATTTATTTATTTTTGAGACGGAGTCTCGCTCCGTCACCAGGCTGGAGTGCAGTGGCGCGATCTCGGCTCACTGCAACCTCTGCTTCCCAGGTTCAAGCAATTCTCCTGCCTCAGCCTACTGAGTAGCTGGGATTACAGGCACATGCCACCGTGCCCAGCTAATTTTTGTATTTTTAGTAGAGACGGGGTTTCACCATGTTGGTCAGGCTGGTCTTGATCTCGTGACCTTGTGATCCACCCACCTCGGCCTCCCAAAGTGCTGGGATTACAGGCGTGAGCCACCACGCCTGGCCTGAATCAATATTTATTCTTGTTGGAGCTCTTTGAGTTTCTTGGATCTTTGGGTTCATGGTTTTCATCAAATTTATAGTTTGAAAAAAACTCAGCAATTATTTCTTCTGCCTCTGGTACTCCAATTATATGTGTGTTGGTGGATTAATATTGTCCTACAGGTCACCAAGGCTCTGTTAAAATTTTTTTGGCTTGCTTTTTTCCCTCAGTGCTTTAGTTTAGATAGATTCAGGTTCATTGATCTTGTCTCTGTAGTGCCAAATCTGCTGTTAAGCTCATCCCATATGTTTTTTATCTTAGACATTATGTTTTCAGCTCTAGAAGTTCCACTGGTTCTCTTTTAAATCTTCTATTTCTCTCCTCATTATATTTGTTTTCCCTTTAAAATCTTGAACATATTTCTATAGCTGATTTAAAGTCTTGTAAACTAATTTGATCATCTTTGTCACTTCTGGGTCTGTTTCGATTATTATTTTTTTAATTACAGGTCATATTTTCCCACTTCCTTACATGTCTGCACATCCTTTTACAGCTTTATCGAGATACACTTTACTTTACCGTACAATTCACTAATTTAACATGTACACTTTAATGACTTTTCGTATATTCAGAGAATTGTACATCCATCATCATAATCAATTTTACAATATTTTCCTTATCCCTAAAAGAAGATTCACTCCACTTAGCCCTTGTCCCCCTGTCCCTCCATTCTGCCCCACCCTCAGCCCTAGGCAACCACCAATCTACTTTTTGTCTTTATAGATTTGTCTATTCATGTAAATGGAATAATACAATCTGTGATTCTTTGTGACTTAGCATCATGTGTTCAGAGTCCATCCATGTTGTGGCATGTATCAGTTCTTGTTTCTTTTTATTGCCAATAACATTGCATAGTATGGCTATAGTGAGTTTTGATTAGATCGTGAATATTGGGATGTTACGCTGTTTTTGTTCCATCCATGGCAATTTTATGAGGCAGATATGACTCCCCCAACTTTATGGATGAGGAAAGTGCAACTCGGATAGAAGGCCACACTGCGGGTGGAACTCCTAGGAAGCTGGTATGACAGAGAGGACATGGCCTTACCCTAAGGGGAGAAACATAGGCATGCTTTGCAAAAGGTCTGAGGGAAGACACAGGGAGCTCCCCCGAAAAGTAGGTCTGATGAGGGAGGTACAACCATGCTTTGGAAAGTCTAATCTGAGGGGGACGTGGACCCTTCCAGGTGAAGCCCCAATCAGAGGGTGAAGCTGTGACCCTTTCTTGGGCACTGTGACCTGAGGAGAGATGTGGTCCCACTTAGAAAAGCCCCCATTCATCAGGCCTTCCTTGATCAGTGGAGGTCAGCAGGCATGGGCCTGGGTCCTAAGGCACCTTCAGCTCTCGGGAGGACCTGCCGGCACAGGGCACAAGGCCACATCTGTCTGCAGGAAGCTGTGACTCAGGGCCAGAAGGGATGCCAGGCACAGAGCCAGAATCCCAAAGCACCCAGCCTGGGCTTTGCCCACAGCTGGGACCCAGAGCCATCAAGTGACTACAATAGTGCTAGTCAGTGGGTGCTTATTCTTATCTGCTGGGTGGTAGTGCCTCCAGCTCTGCAGTCCTCTCTTCCTGTAGCTGGGGCCTCTTGTTCTCTCACCTGTGGGTTCAGCTTAACTCCAGGCTCAAAGACCAGGAGGCCGCCCAGAGATTAGGAGGGATTTAAGCATTTTTTTCAAGAGGGACAAGGTCTTGCTCTGTTGTGCAGGCTGGAGTGCGGTGGTGCCATCATAGTTCACTGCAGCCTCCAACTCCTGGGTTCAAGCAGTCCTCCCACCTCAGCTTCCGAGTAGCTGAGACTACAGGTGTGCACCACCACTCCTGGCTAATTTTAAAATTTATTTATTTATTTATTTATTTATTTATTTATTTATTTGAGACGGAGTCTGGCTCTGTCACCCAGGCTGGAGTGCAGTGGCGCAATCTCAGCTCCCTGCAAGCTCCGCCTCCTGGGTTCACGCCATTCTCCTGCCTCAGCCTCCTGAGTAGCTGGGACTACAGGCACCCGCCACTACGCCGGGCTAATTTTTTGTATTTTTAGTAGAGACGGGGTTTAACCGTGTTAGCCAGGATGGTCTTGATCTCCTGACCTCATGATCCGCCCACCTTGGCCTCTGAAAGTGCTGGGATTACAGGCGTGAGTCACCGTGCCTGGCCTTAAATTTATTAAAGAGATGGGGTCTTGCTATGTTGCCCAGGCTGGTCTGAAACTCCTATTGGGCTCAAGTAATCCCCCCACCTCAGCCTCCCAAAGTGCTGGGATTACAGGCATGAGCCACTGCACCCAGCCCAAAAAGCAGAGGTTTTGTTTTCAGGATAATGAAATGGTCTAAAATGGACTGGGAGGTCAGGTGTGGTGGCTCACGCTTGTAATCCCAACCCTTTGGGAGGCCGAGGTGGGCCGATCACTTGAGGTCAGGAGTGCAAGACTAGCCTGGCCAATATGGTGAAACCCTGTCTTTACTAAAAATACAAAAATTAGCTGGGTATGGTGGCATGTGCCTATAGTCTCAGCTACTTGGGAGACTGAGGCAGGATAATCGCCTGAACCCAGGAAGCGGAGATTGCAGTGAGCTGAGATTGCGCCATTGCACTCCAGCCTGGGTGTCGCAGCAAGACTCCATCTCAAAAAATAATAAAACATAATATGGACTGTGGAAATGATTGCACAACTCTGTGAATATACTAAAAACCACTGAATGGTACACTTTAAATGGGTGAATTATATGGTGTGTGAATTTTATTATAATAAAGCTATTCTTTTAATAAAAGCAATACATGCAAAATTGTGTAAGGATATGGGGTTGGCTGTAGGATCGGGATCTTTGCTGACTAATGGAAGGTGGAGTGGACCTCAAAAATCCAGTTACTCAACTACCTGATTTGCCAGTGGAGCTGGCCCTGGTTCTTGCCCGTGGGACAGGGTGAGTCAGGGGATTGAATGGGGGGGCTTCTGGACTCTGGGCCTGGGGCTTCCTCCAATATCTTCCACGGCCTCCCTGGCCACCCCATCCCATGGCGTTGCCTTCCCTTTGAAAGTTTGTCCCATGGGTGACAAATTGGATTCATGACCTTTCAGCATTCCGCCCCTACCCTGCCCTGCCTAGTCAGTTGGTCTGGACCCCTAGGGATCTTCCTCCTGCCAAGCCAGTGACCTGGGTGGACCCAGCTTGGGTGGAGAGATGAGATATTTGGTTCTCTGAGCAGGAAGGGTCAGGAAATTGAGTCTGACACCTGGCAAGGCCCACAGCCTGGGCAGCGAGTCGGGAAGGCCGGCCCATGCATCTAGCCAGGCTTCTCCAGGCCATCCCCTTGCAGGGGTCCTGGCGGTGGCCAGAAGTGGGCACACCCGGGGAACCGTGAGTGGCAGGCTGCCCGTGGATAATGGAAAAGTCCAAGCATCGATCATGGAGGGCCTGACAGGTCTGTGTTCATGTTAACAATAGGAGAGGCATTTGCAAGCCAGAGGTGGTGGGATTCCCAGCGGCTGCCTTGGAACACACACGTGGCTACCTCTGGAGCCTTTTGCCACCATGCTGCCAACAAGACCCCCAAACACCCTTGCCTCAGGCGTCTCCACCAACCTCATCCTCCCCTCTTCTGACAGCTCTCCACAGGCCAAACCACTAGACCCAATGTCCCTCTTCCACCTTTCCAGTGTAATTCTTTGCAGACCCTCTGCCCAGCCCTGCCTCCCCTCATCACCCCCAGCGGCTCAGGACTCCTTTTTGTCTACTCAGGAAGGCCCTTGCAATCCTTCCTGGCTGTGGCCAGGGCCTTGCTTTGTTTCTGAATTGGGAGGGCCTGTCCCCAAGCACTGGCTTGGAAACTCCTATCCCATCTGCTGCCTGGGTTCTGCCTCGTTCTTCACTCACATTAGCTAAGCTTTGGGGGGCCACTGGGTCCCCTTCGTGTCTATTGTCTTGTGGAGAGCCAGATGCTCTTCAGGGACCCTGACTGGTTGGGGGAGGCTGCTGGGACTGAAATGAAGGTATCCACCCTGTGGCTGGGTGAGCTTCGTGGTTCATGGAGGGACCTGCGTCAAGAACTATTCTCAGGACTTTGCCTCTGCTTGTTCCTGTTCCCACCATTACCATGACCTTCGATTTCATGACCCACAATGGCATCCCCATTTCACCATTGCCATCACCAGTGTCTTCACCATTTTTACCATTTCTTCCACCATCACCTCCATCCTCATCTCCATCCCTCCATCCTCATCTCCATCCCTCCATCCTTATCTCCACCTCCACCTCTATCCCCAACTTCATTTTCACCTCCATTCTCATCATCCTCACCTCGACTTTCAGCTCTGTCCTCACCTCCATCTTCATCTCCATCCTCACATCCACCCTCACCTCCACCTTCACCTCCATACTCATCTCCACCCTCACCGCCATCCTCACTTCCACCCTCATCTTCACCTCCATCCTCACCTCCACCTTCACTTCCATCCTCAAGACCACCTTCACCTACACCTACACCTCTATCCTCACCCCTGTTGCCCAGGCTGGAGTGCAGTGTTGCAATCATAGCTCACTGCAGCATCAACCTCCTGGGCTTAAGGGGTAGATGCTATGCAGATTACCGGAGCTCATTCACATATAGCACTTGGTTTCTTTTTCTTTTTGGTAGCAGGGTCTCACTGTGTCACCCAGGCTGGAGTGCAGTGGTACAGTCTTGGCTCACTGCAACGTCCGCCTCCCAGTTCAAGCAATTCTCCTGCCTCAGCCTCCCGAGTAGCTGGGATTACAGGCGTCCGCCACCACACCTGGCTGATTTTTGTATCTTTGGTAGAGATGGGATTTCACCATGTTGGCCAGGCTGGCCTCGAACTCCTGACCTCAAGTGATCCTCCTGCTTAGCCTCCCAAAGTGCTGGGGTTACAGGTGTGAGCCACTGTGCCAGGCCCAGTACTTGGTTTCAATTCTCACTTGTGAGCAGGCAGGCAGGGGTGGTGTAGCCCCACTTTTCAGAGGGAGGCACAGAACTGGCAGGGGTGGGGTGGAGTCGGGGAGAATTGCCTGAGGTCATCCAGTCTGAAATGACAGTGCAGGGATTCGGGGCCAGGCTGCGGGCCTCTTGGTTCCTTTTTTAACCTCCTGCTGCTTTGGAACTGTGTGCCAGATTTCAAGGGAGCACACAGGGACACAGGCCCAGCCCCTGCCCTGGAGCCCATGGCTGGGCCAGGTAAGGGGGAGGTTAGGCTCATGGCAGCAGAGCGGGGCTGGGAGGGAGGGAGCAACTCCAGGCCTGGCAACAGGACTTGGCAGAATGTCCTTGAAGAGTTCAAGGGCAAGAATGCTGGGAAGGGCTGGGCTGAGGTGGGTGTCGGGGAACCAGGAGGCCTTGGAAAACCAGAGAAGAGGAAGAAGGGGGTCGCAGGAGAGGCTATCTGATCAGGCAAATGTTGGAGACCTGAGAAGGCACCATGTGGGGTGGAGGCTCTAAGAGCATGAACGCCTGGCTGGCAAATAAGTATCTTGGAGGCTGTGCATGATGGCTCACACCTGTAATCTCAGCAGTCTGGGAGGCCAGTGCAGGTGGATCACTTAAGCACTAGGAGTTGAGACCAGCCTGGGCAACATGGTGAAACCCTGTCTCTCCAAAAAAAAAAAAAAAAAATTTAGCTGAGTATGGTGGCACACACCTGTAGTTCCTACTACTCAGGAGGCTGAGGTGAGCTATGATTGTGCCACTGCACTCCAGCCTGGGCGACAAGAGAGCGAGACCTCGTCTAACATCAGGATTCTTGGCATCAGGTCTGCCAGGAGAGCACCCTCCTGTGCCACAGTCATGCCTACCTCACCTTCATCTAGAGCTGCCCCAGACACTTTATGTCATAGTGGAGAAACTGAGGCTCAGGTTTGGCAACTGCCCAAGGTGCACAGTGAAAGCAGAGCTGGGAGGAGTCAAGGTTCATCCAACGCCCCTGAGATGTGTACAGAAGCCCCCTGTCCCCATCCACTCCCCTCAGGGCCCATGGGGGAAGGCTGGACGATGATCTGGGGAGGAGATGGAAAACAAGATGAGCAGCTGCTCAGCCAGTCAGCCACCTGTGGGCCAGGGCTGCCTGCCACCCCCAGCCCAGCCTGCTTCTGCCAGGGCCTGGTGCCTGCTGTACCAAGGGGGGCCAGAACACCCGGCTCACCAGGCCACTGCCCTCTCTCCCCATGGTCCAGGCACAACTCCCATACCAGTGGGCCTGGGTGCCTGGAGCACCGTCCATAAGCGAGACCTGGGTCCATGCCAGCTGCAGCTGGCCACAGGGCTGAGCAGGCAGCTGGCGTCTGGACACGGAGCCTCACTGAGCAGGGGGTGCAAGGACTCTGGGGCTGCCTCTGGGGCCAGGGTTGGGCTCAGGCCTGGCATCTGGGCTTGGCTCCCCTGCTGCCCACCACCCACCAAGAGGTGAGAAGAAGTAGATGAGATCTAAGGTAGGAGAGGGGAGCTGGGGGCTGCCAGTAAGTGGGTGTTTTAGGGGAGTCTCCAGGTGAGAGGAGGCAAGTGGAGGTCCATATACCCAAGTATCTCCCACTAGGTGTCCCCAGTCACTCACCCTCTGCAAGCCTCCCCTGATCCTCTGGGTGTCTCATCTCAGCAGGTGAAACCGACAGTCTCCCCAGAGTCCAGGCAGCCCTCTATAACCACCCCCCTGACTTTCAGTTCCACTCCATCATGAAATTTGGTTCACAATTTTCCTGACAAGCTGCGATCTTGTGCTCTCTCTCTCTCGCTTTGTCTCTTGCTGTCTCTCTCACTGTCACTCTCGCTCTTGCTCTTGCTCTCACTCTGTAGCCACGTGACAGTGTTTAATCACAGACCTCTCCATCCCTTACTGGGATCATTGCACCAGTCTCTGCCAGAATTCCCTGCCCCCAGGCTCGCCCTGCTTCTCTAAACTTCTCGGCAGTCAGGGTGAGCTTGCAAAAGTGGCAAGTCCAACCGTATGACTGTGTCCCCTTAGCCTGACGCCCTTCCCCAGCTCCCTGTATACTGCAGAGAAAGTTCCAGCTCCTTAGCCGTGTAGTCAAGGTTCCTGGAGTCCTGGCCCCTAAGGCATTGGTGCTCTCTGGTTCCCTCTCCCCGTGTACCTCACCTGCTTTCCAGGTGAGGTGATTCCTGGAAGGTCTTGGCCGTTTGGCAGTGCCCCTGCAGCCCAGGCCTGAATAGCCTTCTCTCAAAATTTGGCCAAAACATCCCCATCTCCATGAAGTGTCCACACTGCCTCCCCACTTTCTCCCAGCCTGGGGGAGTTGACCACCCCCTCGAGGCTGCCCCACTTAGGCTGCCTTGCACCCATGTGACACCGGTGTGACATTGACTGTTACACTGGGGGCACTGATTTGGGTCTTAGCCTGTCTTCTCCACCAATATAAAACCTCCTGGCCGGGCGCGGTGGCTCACGCTTGTAATCCCAGCACTTTGGGAGGCCAAGGCGGGAGGATCACGAGGTCAGGAGATCGAGACCATGGTGAAACCCCGTCTCTAATAAAAATATAAAAAATTGGCCGGGCGTGGTGGTGGGCGCCTGTAGTCCCAGCTACTTGGAGAGGCTGAGGCAGGAGAATAGCGTGAACCCGGAAGGCGGAGCTTGCAGTGAGCCGAGATTGCGCCACTGCACTCCAGCCTGGGCGACAGAGCAAGACTCCGTCTCAAAAAAAAAAAAACCTCCTAGGCCAGGCTCACTGGTTCACACCTGTAATCCCAGCACTTTGGGAGGCTGAAGTGGGCAGATCAGGAGGTCAGGAGTTCAAGACCAGCCTGGCCAACATGGTGAAACCCCATCTCTACTAAAAATACAAAAATTAGCTGGGCATTGTGGCGTGTTCCTGTAATCCCAGCTACTCGGGAGGCTGAGGCAGGAGAATTGCTTGAACCCGGGAGGTGGAGGTTGCAGTGAGCCAAGATCGTGCCACTGCACTCTAGACAGGGCTACAGAGCGAGGCTCCATCTCAAACAAAATGAAACAAAACCCTCCTAGGCCAGGTGCGCCTATAATCCCAGCACTTTGGGAGGCCGAGATGGGCAGATCATTTGAGGTCAGGAGTTCGAGACCAGCCTAGCCAACATGGTGAAACCCCGTCTCTACCAAAAATATAAAAAAATTAGCCAGGTGTGGTGGCACACCCTTGTAATCCCAGCTCCTCAGGAGGCTGAGGCAGGAGAATCACTTGAACCTGGGAGGTGGAGGTTGCAGTGAGCTGAGATTGTGCCATTGCATTCCAGCCTGGGCGACACAGCGAGACTCCGTCTCAAAAACAAAAAAACAAAAAAAACCTCCTAGAGGCAGTCATCAGCCTGGTTTCCTTTTTACAGTGGCCCCATTGTCCAACAGTGGTCTAACGGGGCCCTGGGGACACATTCATTTCTCCACTCCATACTTTTGAGGCTTTTTTTTTTTTTGAGACAGAGTCTCTCACTCTTGTCACCCAGGCTGGAGTGCAATGGCGCGATCTCAGCTCACTGCAAGCTCCACCTCCCAGGTTCCCACCATTCTGCCTCAGCCTCCCGAGTAGCTGAGACTACAGGCGCCCGCCACCGTGCCCGGCTAATTTTTTGTATTTTTAGTAGAAATGGGGTTTCACCGTGTTAGCCAGAATGGTCTCGATCTCCTGACCTCGTGATCCACCCATCTTGGCCTCCCAAAGTGCTGGGATTATAGGCGTGGGCCACCGTGCCCGGCCTAGGTATTTTTTGAAGATTAGACCCGTTGTCAGGCAGGACAGCCATGCCCCGAACCACAGAGTCCGGGGGCAGCTGATGGGACCTGGGAGGCAAGGAGAGGCATGGGTTATCGGTGTCTGATGGAGGCAACCCGGCTCCTGCCCCGAGGGAAGCCTGCTCTGGGGCAGCCTAGAACATAGGATGGTGTGGGCTGGAATTTAAGCTCTACCACCTCCTAGCTGTGTATTCTGGGTAAGATGCTCACCCTCTTTGAGCCTCTGTTTCCTCGTCTATGAAGCTGGACGCCATTCCCTGCCAGGGTAGTGTAAGCAATGATTTGGGCTGAGAAGGCACATAGTGGGTCACTCTCCATCGCATTCTTCTTCTAGAGCTTCTGGTTCAACGTGGAACACTTGGGGCCCATCCTCAAAAAAGCAGGGATTGGGGAACTTTCAGGCTGTAGAAGCCCCCCTGATGTGCCCCTGTGGGAATGCAAGGGCAGTAGGTGGTGCTGGCGGTCCCTGCCCTGAGAGAGGTGGCTGCCTGAGTTGGAGGAACAGGGGTTGCCCTCCTGCCCACAAGCTACTGTAGGCCCTTGCCCTCTGCCCTCCGTGGCAGCCCTGCAGGACCCAGAACCAGGCGCACCTAGCCCTGGCCCTGAAGCCACTGGCAGGGCCAACCCTGTCCTTGGTCCTGGCCCTGTGCCTGGCATCCCTCTGGCGCTGCCCAGGCACCAGCTTCCCTCAGGTGGATGCAGGCTCGTGCCTGTGCCAGCCGGCACTCCAGGAGCTGAACGTGCCTGGAGCCAGACCCACGCCCGCTGACCCTCCCAGGGAGGCCTGATGAATGAGGCCTGAGGAGTGGGACCACATCTCTCCCCAGGCTGAGGGTCCCTGTCCCCAACTGCCATCTTTGACTAGGGCTTTTTAGGGAAGGGCCTTGTGTCCCACACCACCACCTCCCTGCTAGACTAGACTTTCCAAGTCAGAGCTGTGCATCCTCACTCAGACCCCTTCCCAGAGCATGAGGGTGTCTTTCCCATTCTGATTTTTTTTTTCTTTTTTTTTTTTTTTTGAGACGGAGTTTTGCTCGTGTCGCCCAGGCTGGAGTGCAATGGTGTGATCTCAGCTCACTGCAACCTCTGCCTCCTGGGTTCAAGTGATTCTCATACCTCAGCCTCCCGAGTAGCTGGGATTACAGGCATGTGTCACTATTCCCAGCTAATTTTTGTATTTTTAATAGAGATGGGGTTTCACCATGTTGGCCAGGATGGTCTCAATCTCTTGACCTCGTGATCCACCCTCCTTGGCCTCCCAAAGAGCTGGGATTACAGGTGTGAGCCACTGCGCCCGGCCACTTTTTTTTTTTTTTTAAAGACAAGATCTGGCTCTGTCTCCCAGTCTGGAGTGCAGTGGCGCAATCATAGCTCATTGCATCCAACTCCTGGGCTCAAGCAATTGTCCTGCCTCAGCCGCCTAAATAGCTGGCACTACAGGTACCCACCACCACCATGCCTGGCTAATTTTTAAAATATTTTTTGTAGAAACAGGGTCTTGCTTTGTTGCCCAGGCTGGTCTCAAATGCCTGGCCTGAAGCGATCCTCCCGCCTCAGTCTCCCAAAGTGCCGGGATTACAGGTGCACACCACCACACCTGAACAATTTTTTTCTCTTTTTTTTTTTTGTAGAGATAGAGTGTTGCTATGTTGCCCAGGCTTGACAGACTAACTTTTTGGGGCCAGTCCACGTCTCCCGCTCAGACTAGGGAAGGGAGTGCAAGAACATTCTGGAAAGAACTAGCATGAGAAGCTCCCAGTGGTGGGGGAAACATGGCGAATTCAAGGCCCCACCGGGTGCTCTATGGGTGGGAAGTCCAGGGATGGAGGAGAGAAAATGATGGAGGAGGAGCTAGAGGCCAGGTGGGCCTATGATGCCGGGAGACTGAGCCTTGGTCCTTAAGATTATAGAAGAGGAGGAAGGAGCAAGAAAGTAAAATTCCATACTTTTTTTTGTTTGTTTTTGAGACAGAGTCTTGCTTTGTCACCCGGGTTGGAGTGCAGTGGCGCAATCTTGGCTCACTACAACCTCTGCCTCCCAGGTTCAAGCGATTCTCCTGCCTCAGCCTCCCAAGTAGCTGGGACTACAGGAGCACACCACTATGCCTGGCTAACTTTTGTATTTTTAGTAGAGACGGGTTTTCACTATGTTGGCCAGGCTGGTCTTGAACTCC
Organism: Hylobates moloch; assembly: GCF_009828535.3. NCBI lineage: Eukaryota > Metazoa > Chordata > Mammalia > Primates > Hylobatidae > Hylobates > Hylobates moloch. The sequence goes on along the minus strand of NW_026652276.1, from coordinate 105,147,937 downwards.
TGACCTCAGGTGACCTGCCACCTCAGCCTCCCAAAGTGTTGGGATTATAGGGGTGAGCCACTGCACCTGGCCCAAATTCCATACTTTTGAGGCGTTCCTTAAAGATTAAACACATTCTTAGGCGGGACAGCCATGTCCGAAACCACAGGGTCTGGGGGCAGCTGGGTGGACCTGGGAGGCAAAGAGAGGCGTGGGTTATTGGCGTCTGATGGGGGCAACCCAGTGTTTCCCACAGATTCTCCTGGCTACAGTGGCCTGTGGGCAGGCCGGGGTCCTGTGAGGAGGCAACTGCTTTAAGGCCTGGACTGTGCGGGGTGCTGGACTGCTGGGGGAACAGGTGGGGAGGAAGAATTTCTTGGGTGCGGTAGAGGGCATGAGAATGTGGGAGTCAAGTTCAGCTCCCTGGCTTCTGGCCCAGGCAACCGAAGGGGTTCTTGGGAGGACATGTTGGTGGGAGAGATGATGGGGGCTATTCAGGGCCTGTATCTGCAAGGCGAGAAGTCCAGCGTGCTGGTGCAAGAGCAAGCGTGCACCAGGGGTAGAGGCCGAGAAGTTGGGGCAGTGCAGGTGGCATTGCGTGTGTGAGGCCGCCTGGGGAGGGGGAACATTCTGAGACTTAGTCAGGGTGACCCAGAGCTGAAATAAAGAGGACAGCAGCTACTCCGGAGGCTGAGGTGGGAGACTCGCTTGAACCTGAGAGGCGGTGGTGGCAGTGTGCAGAGATCGCACCACGGCACTCCAGCCTGGGCGACAAGAGTGAGACTCTGTCTCAAAAACAAAAAAAAAGTATGGAATTTTATTTTCTTGCTGCCCCCCGACCCTGTGGTTTGGGACATGGCTGTCCCATCTAAGAATGTGTCCCCAGGCCCAGAGGCATGCTCAGAAGGGTCTGCGGGCTCCCCCAGGCCCACCTGCCCTGGTCTGAGGCCCCACCTCTCTGCCCTCCAGCACTTCGACTCCACACAGAGCCCTCACACACCCCTGGAATTTTCCAGGTGGAAATTCTCCTCAAAGGCCCTCTCTGATTCTACATGTTCAAGACATCTTGTCTCTGGGCCCACAACCTCCAACCCCCAGCAGGGCTGTGGGCTCCAAGATTGAGCCCCCCACCAGAACTCTGGTCCCTCCTCCCAGAGGGGGCAGTGGCCAGGGAAGGAGACAAGCTTCCCGGTGACCCCTGCCCACCTCTTCCTGCTCCCCACCAGTTCCAGACACATGTTCGATGTATCTTTCTGTGTTGTTTATTGTGCGGAGGCCTGGCCTCCCAGCCAACTCTGAGCTGGACAGGCCAGCTGTGGCCTGAGACGTCCATCCCAGCCAAGCCTGGAGGAGCCCCCGGTCTGCCATCCCTTTGGCCACCCCGAGCCAAGTGGACCCTGAGCTCTATCCCGGCCACATGCTCTTTATGAAGCCCCACAGCTCGTGTCTTCTATTGTTTGCCTGTGTTTACAGCCTCATGATTTTTTTTCTGGGTGACGCCCCAGTCTGGAGGTGGCCTCCATGCGATCCTGCTGCGGCCTCTCTCCCTGCCCCGGGCTTTTCATCCATCATTTCATGGAGCCTTGCTGTGGCGGGGGTGGGAGGCCAGACACCTACAGAGGAGCGAGCGAGGGCTCAGTGGGTGAGCTGGCTGAGGAAACTGCACTCTTTCTGCTGCACGCTAAGGGAGTGAGTGCATGTGTGTGCATGCATGTGTGCATATGTGTATATGTGTGCATACCTGTATATACATGTGTGCATGTGTATACATGTACGTCTGTATATGTCTATATGCATGTGTGTGTATGTGTGTGCATGTGTGTATATGTCTATATGGACATGTGCATATGAGCATAAGTGTGCATGTGTGTATATGTCTATATACATGTGCATGTGTGTGTGTACCTGTGCATATTAGGGTTTACAGGAGGCTCGTTCCACCCCAGAACCTGCTGATGAGACATTCCCAGGACAACTAAGGACACAGGTGGGAAGTGTTCTGCAGTTCTGTGCAGGAAGGGGCTGAATTCTTAGGGTACCCCCAGCCCTCCTGAGAACTGCAGCCCATGCGGGACTTCCAGGCCAGCTCTCCCCTGCACAGGTGTATGCCCTGAGCCAAGTCCTCATCTCGCTGGGTCTCATTCCCCTGGGGTGAAAGGGAAGCTGCATTGAACCGGGCCTTACAACACAGCTTTGGATATGGAATGGCGGTGCCAGGCCCTGGCTGCAGTTCTAGGGCCCGTCTGTCCCTCTTTCCTTCAGCTATGGTTGCTGATCTTCAGAGTCTTCCCAGGAAAAACAACAACAACAACAAATGCACCTGTACAGTTACATGCAAAATCCAGTAATTTCCCCGAAGTCCCTCTGTGAATCTTCTAGTTAAAAACCTGCTTTACGGGACAGGTGCAGTGACTCACGCCTGTAGTCCCAGCACTTTGGGAGGTCGAGGCGGACAGATCACCTGAGCTCAGGAGTTCCAGACCAGCCTGGCCAACATAGTGAAACCCTGTCTGTACTAAAAATACAAAATTTAGCCGGCCGTAGTGGCACATGCCTGTAATCCCAGCTACTGGGGAGGCTGAGGCAGGAGAATCACTTGAACCTGGGAGGTGGAGGCTGCAGTGAGCCGAGATTGCACCGCTGCACTCTAGCCTAGGTGACAGAGCAAGACCCTGTGTAAAGAAAACAAAAATAAAACCCTGCTTTATGGAGCTGGACAGAAAAGTCCTCAGGAGGCCCAGAACTTTCTGTAGCAAATGCAGAGGGGGTGGTACTCACCCTGATGTTCCCAGAAACGATCAAGAGAGCCAGGGCTGCCCCTCAGGACCATCTCCAGGAAATAAAGTCAAAGGCAGTTTTCAGACAGCCTGAGGCCACGGAGGGGCTAGGTAGTCCTAGCCAGGGGGGGTGATCTGAGGTCGCACGTTGGCCCTGGATGGTTTGATGGAAAAGGAGGGTAGTCCTTCCCAGCTCTAGAAATTCGAGATTGGAATGGTCATGTTGCTGCTGAGTGGTCCTGGGCTGAGGCGCCCACACTCGTCCCCTGGTTAAGGTATAGACAAGAGACCACAGTTGGAGGGAATTCTAACTCTAGGGCCGAGGGGAGGGAGCACAGAGACTCTGTGCAGGAGGACGCCTCCACCCCCGCAGTGCGTGTGCAAGATGGCAGGGCTCTGCAGCGCTTCCTCATTCCTTATGGTGTGCCGACAGCCAGGCAGAGCTGCAGAACACTTTCTAAGCCCATCTCTGTCCCTTGGGACTGGAGTTCTAAAGGCTGGCCATGGCGGTCAGATGACTACCTCCCGGGCCTCCGGGCTAGAAGGTTTGCAAACTCCTGGAAGACATCGATTCACAGGGCCACTTGCCCAGGACTCCTCCCTGTGCAGGCGGGGGCTGAATTCCCGGGGTACCCCCAGCCCTGCTGAGAGCTGCAGCCTCTGTGCGCCTGTGGCCCCCCAGGGCGTCTCCCCTTGCACCAGGCCCTGGAATCTGCACACTGGAGAACAGCCTGGAGCCCTCTAGGGCTGGCTGAAGAAATGACAGGTGGGACTGTAATGGCTGAAAAGGGAGAATTGTTGCCCTAAGGACATGCCGCCCAGGATGTGGACATGGGGCACCCATTTCTGGGGCTTTCTGACCCTTTGTAACCCATTTCCACAGACCTGAGCCGGTAGGGCGCTCCCCTGAGAGACCTTCAGAGCCTGTGGTGATCAGGCTGGATAATCCTCTCTCCCTGTTCCCCTCATCTGGCTGCTCCAGACCCTGAGAAACTTCCACCTGTCCCATACCAGCTGAGGGTGTCTGAGGAGCTGACATCAACCCCACGGATCTCCTGGACTGTGCTGTAAGGTAGAGACAGGCAGGGAGGCTTACCAATGGGTCAGGAGACCCTGACCCCACAAATCAACTGATCCTCAAGAGACAGGCTGGAGGGAGGGATGGTTCTAGAGAACCCTGCTCCTTGTTCCTCCCTGTAGCAAAATCTGGCGCCAGGAAGAGTTTGAGTGTGCAGGTGTGCCTGTGCAGGTGTGTATCTATAGACGTGTGTGCATGCCTGTGTGTGCAGGTGTCCATGTGCAGGTGTCTGTGTGCAGGCATGTGTGTGCAGGTGTGCATTTGCAGGCATGCGTGTGCAGGTGTGTGTGTGCAGGCATGTGTATGCAGATTGTGCAGGTGTGCATTTGCAGTCGTGTGTGCAGGCATGCATGTGCAAGTGTGTGTGTGCAAGTGTGCATCTGCAGGCATGTGTGTGCACGCATGCATGTTCATATGTGTGTGCCTATCCAGGTGAGCATGTGCATAAACATGACTGTTAACTGGGTGCCCTTTCGTCTTGAAGCCCCGTGGATCTCAGTCCAGAGTCCACAGACTGCGTTAGAGCCTTGCCTGTCACTCAGAGGCAGGCCTTTCTCAAGCTGCTGTGCCACGGGGCCAGGGGAGGTCCGGGCTGTGTGGCTACATCTGGGAGTCCCAAGTTCAGAGCCAAGGATAGGCATCCAGCCCGTGCTCCCTGGTACACACCCATGTCCAACATCGCTCTCAGATTGCCTGCCTTTCAGAGGAAGGAGGACCGGAGTTTGCAGGTCTTGGGAGAGTCCATAAAACACTGATACATACATTCGTGTTCTTCCAAATCTGTAACAAAGCACACGAAAGAGAGAGCCCGCATTTCACGCATCTTAAATTACAGCCATGGAGCCCGTGCAACTCATTCCCATTTATCATCCTTCCTGTGCGTGAAAACGTCTGCATCTCAACCAAACCCCCCACCCCATCCCGCCCCACAACCTGGCTTCAACCAGACGCTCGTAAATCTGTTTCTCTTGTTCCACACAAGCTGCCTGGGAAAAGGCCCCATTTGCTGCGTCTGCTCCTCCATCCAAATGCTCAATATCTTCGAGATTTTATGATTTCAGGTTGTTGACTTGGCCTCCTGGGTCCCCCGTGGTAGGCGGCTGTTTGAGAGAGCGACTGGAGGCTTTGGGTGACCTCAGGTTCACCCCTTGCCTGGACAGCAGTGGGAAGATGGTGCAAAAGACCTGCAGCTGCTGAGAGGCCCCAGGGCCTCATGTGGCAGCTCCTTAGGGGGTCACAAACCCTGACCTGGGGCTGCCCCTCTGTGTCCCAACTCAGGCCCTGCACCCCACCCAGCCTGAGCTTCTGGGCTCATTTTTCCCCAGCTTCCTGAATCTATATTACCAAAACCTCAGCTTCTGCTTCTTTTCCCAGCCTTAGCTCCTCCTCCCACTAAGAGCTCCCAAGGGAAACAGCCATGTGGTTGATGCAGGGCAAGGTGTGCCAAGGTGTCATGCCCAGGGTCGTTCACTCCACTGCCTGGCCCCAAACTCATCTGTGTCATGCCGCATGCTGCCACCAAGTGGCGTGGCTGGTTATTAGCTGGTATGGCCTGGAAGGGTGGTACAGGTGGTTAAATAAGGTTGATTGACATTCAGAATGAAGGAATACCTGCTTTTGCCTGGAGGGAGCCCACAGTCAAGAGGCAAAAGCAGGCAGGCAATACTAGAGCATTCTAAGTCCAGGGTTCAGGGGCATCGTGGCGCATGCCTGTAATCTCAGCTCTTTGGGCGGCCGAGGCAGGTGGATTGCCTGAGCTCAGGAGTTTGAGACCAGCCTGGGCAACATGGTGAGACCCCATCTCTACTCAAAATACAAAAAATTAGCTGGGCATCGTAGTGCTTGTCTATAGTCCCAGCTACTTGGGAGGCTGAGGCAGGAGAATCTCTTAAACCTAGGAGGCAGAGGTTGCAGTGAGCCGGGATCGTGCCACTGCACTCAAGCCTGGGCGACAGAGCAAGACTTTGCCTCCAAATTAAATAAATGAATAAATAAATAAATCCAGTGTTCAGTAGTGTTCTGCAGGATTTGGGGGCTTGGAGGAGTCATCGGCCCTATCCAAGGCTCCTGGGGTAGGATGAGGGGACACCTTCTAAGTTAACCCCTGAAGGACCTATAACACAACCCAAAAGGCTGTATGGTGGCCGTGGTGGCTCGCCTATAGTAATCCCAGGACTTTGGGATGCCGAGGCGGGCGGATCACTTGAGTCAGGAATTAGACACCAGCCTGGCCAACATGATGAAACCTTGTCTCTACTAAAAATACAAAAAATAGCCGGGTGTGGTGGTGACTGCCTATAATCCCAGCTACACAGGAGGATCGCTTGAGCCCGGGAGGTGGACCTTGCAGTGAGCCGAGATATTGCACCGCTGTACTCCAGCCTGGACGACAGAGCGAGACGCTGTCTCAAAAAAAAAAAAAAGTTGTAGTGACAGAGGAGATGGATGATGAATGATGAGTGGTACTTCCAGACAGAACCAGCAGCATAAGCAAAGCCCACAGGCAAGAGAGAGACATTTGATATGTTTGGCAAATGGGTTTTGGCGTCCACAGAACAGGGAGATGAAAGCTGGAGACATGGTCTTTGGCCAGTTGTCATCTACAAAGCTGGACTAGAGGGCCTCAGGTTTGCCTGGGGACAAAAGTGTAAGCAGGGGAGTAACATGATAAGATTCAAGTTGTAGGCTGGGCGTGGTGGCTCAGCCTGTAATCCCAGCACTTTGGGAGGCCAAAGCGGGTGGATCACTTGAGGTCAGGAGTTTGAGACTAGCCTGTCCAACATGGTGAAACCCCATCTCTACTAAAAATACAAAAATTAGCCAGGCATGGTGGCTCATGCCTGTATCCCAGCTACTTGGGAGGCTGAGGCATGAGAATTGCTTGAACCCAGGATGTGGAGGTTTCAGTGAGCTGAGATCACACCACTGCACTCCAGCCTGGGCAACAGAGAGAGACTCTGTCTCAGGGAAAAAAAAAAAAAATTCGAGTCATAGCAAAACCATTCTTCAATGAGAAAAGCCGACTGGGGAAGAAGCTTTCCCCTACCACACACCATACACCAAAATTAATTCTAAATATGTCACATAACTATTTGTAAAAGCTAAAATGATTAAAAAAATTTCTAGAGGAAAACTGAGGGGAAAAAGAATTTTAGTTACCTTGGGCTTGGTAAATACTTTGGAAATACAATACAAAAGCACAAAGAATACGAGAAAACAAATCAATAAATTGAACTTCACCCAAACGAAAAACTTTAGCTCTTCAAAGACACTATTAAGAAAATGATAAAGGCCAGGTGCTGTGACTCACACCTGGAATCCCAGCACTTTGGGAAGCCAAGGTGAGAGGTTCACTTGAGGCCAGGAGTTTCAGACCAGCCAACTTAGTGAGACCCTGTCTCTAGAGAAAAAAATTTTTTAAATTAGCCAGGCACAGTGGCATGCATCTGTAGTCCCAACTACTTGGGAGGCTGAGGCAGGAGGATACCTCGAGACCAGGAGTTCGAGGCTGTGGTGAGCTGTGATTGCACCACTGCACTCCATGCTAGGTGACAGAGTGAGACCCTGTTGAAAGAAAGAGAGAGAAAGAAAGAGAAAGAAAAAAAGGAAGGAAGGAAGAAAAGGAAGGAAGATTGAGGGAGGGAGTGAAGGAAGAAAAGGAAGGAAGATTGAGGGAGGGAGTGAAGGAAGATTGAGGGAGGGAGGAAGGAAGGAAGGGAGTCACAAAGGAAGGAGGGAGGGAGTGAAGGAAGGAAGAAAAGGAAGAGGGAGGGAGGAAGGAAGGGAAGTACAAAGGAAGGAGGGAGGCAGGAAGGGAGGGAGGAAGGAAGGAAGGACGGAAGGAAGAAAAAAAATGATAAAGATATGCACCACGGACTGAAATATTTTTTTTCAGTTGTATTTAGACAACTCAATGCTAGGAACACAAACAACCCAATTTAAAAATGGGCAAAACCTGGAACTCTGGCTCATGACTGGTGGGTGTGGGAAAAAACACAGCCACTTTTGAAAACATTTTGGCAGTTTCTTAAAATGCTAATACTACACCTACCATAAGACCCAGCCACTCCACCCGTACGTATTTCCCAAGCGACATGAAGACGTCTATGCACACATCATACTTGAATATTCATAGCAGCGTTATTTGCAAAAGCCAAAAACTAAAAACAACCCAAATATCCATCAATGGGTAAAAGGATAAACAAATCCAGCTATGAGCGTGTAATGAAATACGACAGCAATAAAAAAAAGAATGAAACTATTGATACATGCCGCAACATGGATGCATCTCGAAATCATCATGAATGAAAAACGCCAGGCAGTAAAAAAGTGTGTAAGATTCTGGAAATTGCAAGCTAGTCTATAGTGCCAGCAAAGCACATCAGGGGTCCTTTGGGGATAGGTGTGAAGGATTTGGGAGTTAGCAGCATCTCTTCTCGTGGTTCTCAACTTTGGCTGAAGATTATAATGAGAGCTAGAAAGGTTTTAAAAATAATGATGCCTGGGTCCTACCCCTAGACCAATAGAATGGCAAGGATTCTGCCTGGTGCCGGAATTTTTCCAAACCTCCCCAGGAGATTCCAGCCTGTAGCCCAATTGATACTGACCATAGCTGGCAATTGAAGAAAGGGAACAAGGTGAACCGCAGCCCAGAGAAGGGTGTGGGGAGTGAGAAGAGAGGAGAACCCAGGACTGAGCCTTGAAGAGCTCCAACTTTAAGGGCTGGAAAAGGGAGAGTAGCAAGACATGGGAGTAGCTGGGGAAGGAGTAGCCGAAAAAGAGGGGAGGAAAATCAGAATGCAGGTCACAGAGGAAAAGAGAAAATGGATTCATGAAGGGAGAAGTTAAAACTAGTGTGAATGTATGGTCAAGAGATCGAGACCAGCCTGGCCAACATGGTAAAACCCCGTCTTCACTAAAAATACAATAATTAGCTGGGCGTGCTGGTGGGTGCCTGTAATCCCAGCCACTCGGGAGGCTGAGGCAAGAGAATCACTTGAACTTGGGAGGTGGAGGTTGTAGTGAGCCAAGATCACGCCACTGCACTCCAGCCTGGCGACAGAGCAAAACTCCATCTCACACACACAAAAATAAAACTAGTGTAAATGGCCGGGCATGGTGGCTTATGCCTGGAATCCTAGCACTTTGGGAGGCCACGGCGAGTGGATCACCTAAGGGCAGTAGTTCAAAACCAGCCTGGGCAACATGGTGAAACCCCATCTCTACTAAAACTACAAAAATTAGCCAGGTATGGTGGCGCACACCTGTAGTCCCAGCTACTCGGGAGGCTGAGGTGGGAGAATTGCTTGAACCTGGGAGGTGGAGGTTGCAGTGAGCCAAGATTGTGCTATTGCACTCGAGCCTGGGCGACAGAGTGAGACTTCGTCTCAAAAAGAAAAAAAAAAAAAGCTAACATGAAATGCTGCAGCAATTTTGAGTAAAATAAGGAGTGAAAAGAGTTCATAAGATTGATCCACAGAAACATCATCGGTGAACTTGAATTGAGGAGTTTTGGTGGAATAGGAGTGACAGAAACCAGGTTGGAGGGCATGAAGGAGGAAAGTAGTAAGTGAAAAGTATAAACAGTGAACACAGGCAACTCTTAAAATTACTTTGGGCCAGGCGCAGTGACTCACGCCTGTAATCCCAGCACTTTGGGAGGCCAAGGTGGGCAGATTACTTGAGGTCAGGAGTTCAAGACCAGCCTGGGCAATGTAGCAGGACCTCATCTCTACAAAAGTTTTTTTTTTTTTTTTAATTAGTCAGGGGTAGTGGAGTGCACCTGTAGTCCCAGCTACTCAGGAGGCTGAGTTAGGAGTATTAGCCTCAAACTCCTTAAGCCCAGGAGGTTGAGGCTGCAGTGAGCCGTGATTGTGCCACTGCACTCCAGCCTGGGCAACAGAGTGAGATTCAAACGATCTCCTGCCTCAGCCTCCCTAGTAGCTGGAATTACAGGCACACACCATCATGCCCGACTAATTTTGTATTTTTCGTAGAGACGGGGTTTTGCCATGTTGGGCAGGCTGGTCTTGAACTTCTGACCTCAGGTGATCCATCTGCCTCGGCCTCCTAAAGTGCTGGGATTACAGGCGTGAGCCACTGCACCCGGTCCCATTTTACTTATTTATTTTTAAAGACAGGGTCTTGCTCTGTCACCCAGGCTGGAGTACAGTGGCGCAAGCATAACTCACTGCAGCCTTGAACTCCTGGACTTAAGCAATCCTCCTGCCTCAGCCTACTGAGTAGCTGGGACCATACACCACCATGCCCGGCTAATTTTTTAATTTTTTTTGTAGAACTGGGGTCTGGCTATGTTGCCCAGGCTGATCTCGAACTCCTGGCCTCTAGCCATCCTCCCTCAGCCTCCCAAAGCATTAGGACTACAGCCATGATCCACCATGCCCAGCCCCACTATCCCATTTTAGACATGAGACTGAGAGAATGGCTGGGAGTCCCTCCAGCTGGCATCTTGCAACTTGAATTGCTGAGGTTTCAGGTGCAGGGGTGTCCCCAGATGGTTGTGGAGATGGAGACCAGGTTGGAGAAGACCCTCTGGGGAGGGGGGAATTGGCATAGGAAGTGAGGGCTGTTGTGGGCAGGGGTGAAAGCCCAGCAGGACCAGTGTGGGAGAATGTCACTTAGGAAGCTACCAGAAAGATATGCCAGCCTCGTACCAGGCCTCGTCACTGCAGAGCCCCTGGCAAGAGAGGAACGTTTATGGACCCTGGAGGCTTATGTGGGATGGGCCTTAATCCCCACTGTCTTCCCTGGAAGATCACTCCTTTAAAGGCAGAGCAGTGGGCGCGGGTGCCATGGCTTAAAGCAGGCCTGTCTGAATCCTTAGCAGCAATCTCCAAGGGCACCATAACCTTGCAAGAGAAAGAATGCCAGGCCTGCATCAGATGCAGAAACCAGGGCCCAGAGAAGGTGAGTAATCTGCTTAGAGCCACACAGCTGTGAGTAGCAGATCCAAGTGCAACCTGTCTGTCCCAGGAGCTTGCGGGCTAGCTAGACCTTTGCTGCCTAGAAGACCGTCTTATGAGTCCCCTCCCTGGGCTCAGCAACCCAGGAGGGCATGACTTCTGGCTGGGTCCTAGGGCTGGAGCCTTGGTGTCCTCTTGTTTTCTTTCCTTGTGCGACTTGGTTTTCCAGTCTGTGAAATGGGGTGGGTGCGTCCAACTCCAAGCCTGTCTCTGTCCTGGGTCCTGGAGCCTGGAGGAGGAATGAGGTCATGTTTGTCTAGGAGCTACAGCATCTTGGACAGAGAAACCTCAGCAAAGACAGAGGCCCGTTGTCCCCCTTCCCCGGCCTTCTGCCAGCTCCCTCCCCAGTCACCAGAGGAGGCCAGCCCTGTCCATGGCCCCTAGAGGCTGCCACATGCCAATATGGGGTAACTCAGTGCCCCCTCCCTTCCCGTTGTTTGACGATGCCTGGAATCCCACCATCAGAGCTTTGTAAGGTTGCTATGGGATGGGTGGGGTGGGGAGGCAGCAAAAGACAAGAAGGAGGTGGGGGCCTCTGGCTTGTGGATTTCATAATCAGACCTTTATAGTGGGCTTGGGTGGGAGATCAGGCAATACTAAATAATAAAAACAACAAATTTCACAGTTGGTTTTCAGTAGCTTTGGCATGAAACCTTTATAAGCATTATCTCAATGAATGCTCACCACACCCCTAAGGGAACGTTGTTGAATACTCCATTCCACAGACCCAGAACACTCACATAACTAGTAGATATGGATGGCAGAGGCAGGGTTCCAACTGGAATCTATGTGGTTCTAAAGAGTTCTGCAGGGCTAGGTGTGGTGGCTCACACCTGTAATCCCAGCACTTTGGGAGACTGGGGCTGGAGGATCGCTGGAGGCCAGGAGTTGGAGACCAGCCTGGGCAACATAGCAAGACCCGTCTCTATAAAAATTTAAAACTTAGCTGGGCATGGTGGCATGTGCCTGTAATCCCAGCACTTTGGGAGGCTGAGGTGGGAGGACTGCTTGAGGCCAGTTCAAGTCCAGCCTGGGCAACATAGCAAGACCCCGTGTCTATAAAAATTTAATAGCCAGGCGTGGTGGTGTATGCCTGTGATCCCAGCTACTTAGGAGGCTGAGGTTGGAGGATGGCTTAAGCCCAGAAGTTCAAGGATGCAGGGAGCTGCGATCCCACCACTGCACTCCAGCCCGGGTGACAGAGACCCTGTCTCTAAAAAACTAATAAAGAGTTCTGCAGAGCGGATCCAGGGGGTGGGGGCTGAACTGAGGGGACAGGGAAAGGGGCAGGCCCAAGGCCCGGAGCTCACAGCACTCAAGGGATCCCAACAGAGACACGCACACCTTCCCACTGAGCCTGTGGACAAGGCTGAGGGTCCTTCATTGCTTCAGAATGAAGTGATTGGGGCTAGGCGAAGTGGCTCTCACCTGTAATCCCAGCACTTTGGGAGACCGAGGCAGGCAGATCACTTGAGGTTGGGAGTTCGAGACCAGCCTGACCAACATGGAGAAACCCTGTCTCTAAGAAAAATACAAAATTAGCCAGGTGTGGTGGTGGCGCATACCTGTAATTCCAGCTATTCAGGAGGCTGAGGCAGGAGAATCGCTTAAACCTGGGAGGCAGAAGTTGCGGTGAGCCAAGATCACATCACTGCACTCCAGCCTGAGCAACAAGAGCGAAACTGTCTCAAAAAAACAAAACAAAACAAAACCCCAAACAACAACAACAACAACAAACAATGAAGAGGTTGGGGCAAGTTAGTTCTTCTGCCGCTGGGAAGGTGGTGCTGGCCCCAAGAAGTGGGGCTAGAGGATGCTCGAATAATTTCAGTGCCTTGAAACACCTCATGGGGCCACACATGAGCAGGACCACAGGGGAACAGGGGCGACTTCTGTAACTCTGAGGCCCACGGAGCTCTGTCAGTCATTAGTCAGGCAGGACAAATAACAGCTCGAACATAATGCATCTAAAAGTCAACTCTTGGTTCCTTCCCCAGCCTGCCCCTCCTGTAACTTCCCCATCTCGGGAAATGGCACCATCATCATCTGCCTGGTGGCTCCAGCCAGAAAACTGGGAGGCATCTTTGGATCGTCCCATCCTCACCACCCACACCCCGGCCACCGCCAAGACTCATCAATTCTACCTCCAAAATAAATCCCAACCCCACTTCCCTCTGTTCTCACTGCCACCCCTGTGTCGAGCCACCACCAACTCGGCCCTGGAGGCCAGCACAGCCTCCTCCCTGCCTCCTCTCTACCCACTCCAGCCAGAATAACCTGCAGAAAATGTAAATCAGGCCCCATCTCATTCTCCTGCTTAAACTGCCCCTTTCCCCAAGGGCTTCCTATTGCATTTGCACCAAAATCGACACCCCCCAAATGGCTCTGAGGTTCACCATGACCTGGTGCTGCCTCACCTCCCCCAATTTCACTGTCCCCCGATTCTTTTCCCCTGGAATTTGTGTGTTTGCATATGCTGTTCCCTCTGCCTAGATGCTCTTCCCTGCAATTCTTTCCCCACTGGTCCCTTCTCATACTTTAGGTCTCAGGTGGGAGCTTACTTACTTTTTTTTTTTTGAGACGGAGTCTTGCTCTGTCACCCAGGCTGGAGTGCAGTGGCACGACCTTGGCTCACTACAACCTCTGCCTCCCGGGTTCAAGCGATTCTCATGCCTCAGCCTCCTGAGTAGCTGGGATTACAGTCGCCCGCCACTACATCAGGCTAATTTTTGTAGTTTTAGTAGAGACGGGGTTTCACCATGTTGGTCAGGCTGGTCTCGAACTCCTGACCTCAAGTGATCTGCCCGCCTCGGCCTCCTAAAGTGCTGGGATTATGGGCATGAGCCACCACACCTAGCCAGAGCTTACTTTCTTCAGCAACCCAAAGTAGGTTTCCCCCAGTCTTCTCCCTAACAACCCCTTGTGTGTCTTCTTCATGGGAATTTACCTTAATTTATAATGTCATGTTCACCTTTTGTCTGCCATCAAATTTTAAGACCCATGAGGGCAGGAGCCTTATGCGTCTCACCACTGCTGTGCCCCCGGGAGGCACTCATATCTGCTGAATGAGTTTGCACCTGAAATAACAGCGTGAAAGCGTAATGATGTAATATAATAATAACAGCATTACACCCTGTCTCTAAATGAAAAACATTTTTTCAAGCAGCTAGCACTTATGTAGTGCTTCTCCTACTGGATCTAACTCAACCACCCTATGAGGCAGGGAGTATTGGTGCTTCCCAGTTTTCAGATGTGGAAACTGAGCCTCAGAAGCTGGGTTGGCTGGCCGGCTGTGGTGGCTCACACCTGTAATCCCAGCACTTTGGGAGGCCAAGGTGGGGGAGGGGGGATCACGTGAGGTCAGGAGTTCAAGACCAGCCTGGCCAACATGGTGAACCTTCATCTCTACTAAAAGTACAAAAATTAGCCCGGCGTAGTGGTGCATGCCTGTAATTCCAGCTACTCAGGAGGCTGAGGCAGGAGAATCTCTTGAACCTGGGAGGCAGAGATTGCGGTGAGTCGAGATCATGCCACTGCACTCCAGCGTGGGCCACAGAGTGAGACTCTGTCTCAAAAAAAAAAAAAAAAGCCTGGAGCGCATCTTCCCTTGCTGGGAAACATCATGTCCCTCCTTGTGGCTGGGACAGAGAGTGAGAAGTGGCAGGGCTGTCACTGGACAAACAGTGATGGTCCTTCCAGAGCCCACGAAGGAGCTGAGGCTCCATCCTGCAGGACAGGGGACTGTGAGGTCATCAGGCAGCAGAGTGACAGGGCTTCCTCTGTAAACTAGGGGGATGGAGTGAGGGTGACAAGGAGGCTGAGGGCAGCATGGATGCCTTTATTGTCTGGGCAGATGCTGTCAGTGATCCCCAGCCGCCCTTGGGCTGGACGGTCCAGGTGACCTGGGCCAGTTGTTTGCTCTTGGGTGCTCCCCTGGCATGACCAAGCCCCCAGGAGAGAGGCCTGGGCCACTGATGGAGTGAGGGCTGCCTCCCCGACCCAGGCCTGGGAACGTCCAGGCTGGCAGAGGGCCCGCTGGAGGCTGGTGAGAGGCCCACTTACTGTGACAAATAGGGGCCCCATCAGGCCACGCCAATTAGGCAAGATGGCGTGTCAGGGCGGGGCTATAAATATCTTGGCCAACGACCAGCCCAGGAATGTAAATGGGGTTGTTCAACAAGTAGGGAAACATGTTTGGTTCAGACAGGATGGGTTTTTTGTGTTTTAAAAAAATGTTCTGCCCTCTACGAAGACTTCAAGGTGGGCGGCAATGAGACCGGTGCCTGAGGGCTGGCTCCTTGTCCAGTCCTGGCTGGGGCAAAGGCCCGTGAAATCAGAGTCTTGCAGGGGAAGTCCCTGGAAGGGCCAGTGCATTTGAAGCCCAGAAAAGACCTGAACCTGGCTTGAAGCTTTGTCCCTGGTCACAGGGGACCCTGGGTGAAGGAGCAGGTTAGCGATCTGGTTTGGGGACACGCAGCCCAGTCGGGTATCAGAGGCACCAGCATCGGGTAGAATCATCTCCCAACACTGGCTGCTCTTCAGAGGTCTCTGCCCTGTTGTGGGTGTGCAGCTGGACAGGACGTCATGTGCAGGTTACAGGACAGGCAGAGAGAAGCAAGGGCCAAGGGAGAAGGGCAGGCACTTGGCGTGGCTGCAGTGTGTGCCTCTACAGAGGGCATGGGAAACCTTGCAATTGATGCACCTTACAATCAATGACTTTCTTTTTTTTAATAGCTCTGTCGCCCAGACTGGAGTGCAGTGATGCAACCCCAGCTCACTGCAACCTCTGCCCCCCGGGTTCAAGTGATTCTCCTGCCTCAGTCCCCCAAGTAGCTAGGACTACAGGCTTGTCCCACCATGCGTGGCTTATTTTTGTATTTTTTTTAGTAGAGACGGGGTTTTGCTATGTTGGCCAGGCTGGTCTTGAATGCCTGACCTCAAGTGATTCGCCCATGTTGGCCTCCCAAAGTGCTGAGATTACAGGCGTGAGCCACCATGCCTGGCTAATTTTCGTTTTTGTTTTTTTTTTTTAGTAGAGATGAGCCATGTTGGCCAGGCTGGTCTCGAACTCCTGACCTCAAGTGATCCATCCACCTTGGCCTCCCAAACTGCTGGGATTACAGGTGTGAGCCACTGTGCCTGGCCCCAAAGGAGCACTTTTGTGGAAGACCAATGGGTGCATGATATTGGTGTCATGTCTCAGTCTTCAAAAATGGCGGACACTGCTGGTCGCTGTGGCTTCCTCCTGTTCGGTTGGTCACTCCTGCACATGTCCGCAGTAGTGGTGCTCCTGCGGACCCCCTCGCCACCCCACAACACTGCTCACCACATGGCCAAACAGGTGCGTCTTTTTCCGTGTGATTTCTTCTTTTGCTAGAACATTTATAAAACTCCTTAGGAAATTTCAGGAATGTTAAGGAAGTTAAGGAAAATTTATGAATGCTTTTCCAGAGGCTAAAAAGAATTTATTTCCTACTAGCTAGTCTAGAATTTTATTACTTATTTATGTAAGTTTTAACTTTATAATCTGTCTGGAGGTCATTTTAGTGTTAGATATAAAGTGTTAGCTAATTTCCTCCCCCCTCAAATGCCTGCCCCATTTCCCATTGTTGTGTAGTGCTTGTGTTATCGTGGATTGCATTTTTAGGTAGGATTGGTTCTTATACACAATCGCTCCTTTGTAGCCTATTCCAACCGTGTGTATCCCTGATCTCACTCCAACATCACGCTATTAAATGATCTTCCCTTAGACTATGTTTTATGGAAGACTTTATAGCATAGTAGTTTAGATTATGGGCTTTGAAGTCAAACTGGCAGAGATCCACATAAGACCTTTGCCACTTAATAAATGTGTGACCTTGGGCGAGTTACCTCACAGTTCATCTGTAAAATGGACTTCTGGGAGATTGAAATGGTTTGGTTCTGTGCCCCCGCCCAAATCTCATGTCAAATTGTAATCCCTAAAGTTGGAGGTGGGGCCTGGTGAGAGGTGACTGGATCATCGTTGGGGGGGACTTCCCCTTTGGTGCTGTTCTCGTGATGGTGAGTGAGTTATTGTGAGATATGGTGGTTTAAAATGTGTAGCACCTCCCTCTCTCTCTCTTCCCTTTGCTACGGTCATGTGAAGACGTGCCTGCTTTCCCTTCACCCTTCTGCCATGATTGTAAGTTTCCTGAGGCGTCTCCAGCCATGCTTCCTGTACAGCCTGCAGAAGCGTGAGCCAATTAAACCTCTTTTCTTTATAAATCACCCAGTCTCAGGCATTTCTTTATAGCAGTGCAAGAACAAATGAATACAGAGGCCTGTAGTATCTCCCTCACACATTCAGAAGAAATTGAGAACTAGATATAGACATCAGATGGCTGATAATAAGGCTGATAAAACATCAGCCTTATTATTGAGTAGAGGTGGTTGCTGTCCACTGTCACAACTTGTATTTAGCATTGCATTGGAGTTCCTAGCCAATGCAGTAAGACAGGGAAAGGAAATGAAAAGGATGATGATTGAAAAAAACAAGACAAAAAACAAAGCCTCAGTGGGCATCCTGACATTCACTGCTGCCTTAGATAGACTCAAGTCCCCTAGTCATAGGTAGTACCAGACCCCCTAGGTCTTCACCCATGCACACACTTTCTTAGATAAACCCTATGCCCAGAAAATTACTATGGAGCACAGCAGAAAATACCGAGAGAGGAGAAACAAGCATGGAAAACAAGGACAGGAATGTTCCTTTAGCAAAAGTCCTTTTACATATGAGGTAGAGGTGGTGATGGATGGTCTCAGTGCAGTGAACAACCTATACCACTATATGGGGCCATTTAACCTGCCCTATAGACAGAAGAAGAAGGGGAGTGGTAAGAGCATTTTGGGCAAAGAACACAATGTGAGCAAGAGCACTAAGATAGTAGATTCAGGAAGTGAAAGGACACTGAAGGCTTGAGCTCTAGAGCAGCGATAATGGAGTTGAGGTGGAGAGACCTGATTTAAGAGCTATCAGGGTTAGAATGGGTAGGACTTGGCAGGTGATGAGGGTGAGGCAGGTGGATCACTTGAGGCCAGGAGTTCGAGACCAGCTCACTACAACAGGGTGAAACCCCATCTCTACTAAAAATACAAAAATCAGCCGGGTGTGGTGGCTCGTGCCTGTAATCCCAGCTACTCAGGAAGCTGAGGTAGGAGAATCGCTTGAACCCAGGAGGCAGAAGTTGCAGTGAGCTGAGTTTGCACCACTGCACTCCAGCCTGGGTGACAGAGCGAGATTCCGTCTCAAAAAACAAAACAAAACAAAATTTTATTTTTATTTATCTAATTATATACACATACACAGACACCTACGTATACAGACACACACACGTACACACACACACACAAATATATATGTACTCTGATGTACTGGGGCTTCCACTGCTCTTAATGTTACTATCATCATTTTATATATATATATATATAGAGAGAGAGAGATGGGATCTTGCTGTGTTGCCCAGACTGGTCTCAAGCTCCTGGCTTTAGGCAATCCTCCCACCTTGGCCTCCCAAAATGCTGGTATTACAGTATTTATTTTATTTTTAGGTTTTTTTTGTTTCTTGGGGGGCTGTTTTTTTGGAGATAGGGTCTTGCTCTATTGCCCAGGGTGGAATGCAGTGGCTGTTCTTCACCAGTGCCATCATAGCTCACTACATCCTTAATCTCCTGGCTCAAGCAGTCTTCTCCCCTCAGCCTCCTGAATAGCTGAGACTACAGGCGTGCGCCACCACACCTAGCTATCCTACGCAATATGAGACCAGGAAGTTGTCAATTGTGTGCAGAGGAATAAGTGTAATCCCACGTGGCGGGGAAGTAGTCTAAAACAATATAGAGAGTACCTTTAGATCCGGATTTCGGGGCTCAGCCTTGCCATGGGAAGGAGACATGGTGTGTAGCAGTGGTTACTAGACTTCTTTCAGTAGTTTAAAGCAATAAAAAAAGATGAAAGACTGATATAGTGTTGTTCTCCTTTAATTTTGCCAAGGAAAGTCTTTAAAAAAAAACCTCTGTTGTTCCTGTCACTTAACACTAAAATGTGGAAAAACACAATGTCAACAACAGCAAAATGGCCAGGCGTGGTGGCACTTGCCTGTAGTCACAGCTACTTGTGAGGCTGAGGTGGGAGGATTGGTTGAGCCTAGGAGTTGGAGTCTGCAGTGAGCCATAATCCTACCACCGTGCTCCAGCCTGCTACTGCTAAACAGGTTAGCGGTGTCAGGAGGGTCTTCCGTCTTGCTGCTCGGTGCCTAGAACATTCTTGCCCAGATATTTGTATAGCAGCACAGCTGGCTCCCTCATCTTTTGTTCAGGTCACCTCAAGAGGCCACTCCTGTCTATCTTAAAGGTGTGAGCTTCTTCGTTGTGGGTTTTTTTTTTTTTTTTTTGAGACAGGGTCTTGCTCTGTCACCCAGGCTGGAGTGCAGTGGCATGATCACTGCTCACTGCAGCCTCAACCTGCCAGGCTCATGTGATCCTACCACCTCGGCCTCCAGAGTAGCTGGGACTACAGGTACAGGCCACCATGCCTGGCTAATTTTTGTGTTTTTAGTAGAGGTGGCGTTTCACCATGTTGGCCAGGCTGGTCTCAAACTCCTGACCTCAGGTGATCAGCCTGCCTCGGCCTCCCAAAGTGCTGGGATTATAGGCGTGAGCCATCATGCCCGGCCAGTCCTCTCTATCTTAACCTTCACAAAGAAACTTTGAAATGGTATTCAGTTTTTGTTACTGCTTTCCTCAGGCCTTTTCTGTCTTTAACACCAACCTCTTCTGCTCAGCCCATTGAACACTCATTCTGGGCCCATGGGCCTAGGCTCACGCCTGTAATCCCAGCACTTTGGGAGGCCAGGGTGGGCAGATTGCTTGAGTCCAGGAGTTCGATAGCAGCCAGGGCGACATGGCAAAACCTTGTCTCTACAAAAAAGCCCCCAAAACTAGCTGGGTGTGGTGGCACACACCTATCATCCCAGCTACTAGGGAGGCAGAGGCGGAAGGATCACTTGAGCCAGGGAGTTGGAGGCTGGAGTGCGCCGAGACTGCACCACTGTGCTCCAGCCTGGGCAACAGTGTGAGTGAGACTCTATCTCAAAAAACAAACAAACAAACAAACAAAAAAACACTCATTCTGTTTCACAGAATGGTTTATAGAATGGTGTGTTGGCTGATTCTGTAATCACAGAAATCAGTTAAGCGCTTTAAAGTAAATGTTATTCTGTCTTTTGGTAATAGCAATTACCACCATCTAATGTACTACTGTAAATAATTATTGTTTATTCCCTCCTCCACCTCCTCAGCACAGGTACTTTGTGTTTTTTTTGTTTGTTTTGTTTTTGAGGCGGAGTTTCACTCTTGTTGCCCAAGCTGGAGTGCAATGGCACAATCTTGGCTCACTGCAACTTCCACTTCCCGGGTTCAAGTGATTCTCCTGCCTCAGCCTCCCAAGTTGCTGGGATTGCAGGCATGTGCCACTGCGCCTAATTTTGTATTTTTAGTAGAGACGGGGTTTCTCCATGTTGGTCAGGCTGGTCTTGAACTCCCGACCTCAGGTGATCTGCCCGCCTCGGCTTCCCAAAGTGCTAGGATTACAGGCGTGAGCCACTGCACCTGGCCTTACTTTTGTTTTATCCTCTGTTGTACCCTCAACGTAGCACACATTAGGCACTTAGGAAGAATCTGAGAAACAAATTAGTTAATCCTTACTTTACCAATAATGAATAAAGACTGAGAAATTCGGGCCTGGCACGGTGGCTCACACCTATAATCCTAGCACTTTGGGAGGCCAAGGTGGGCGGATCACTTGAGGTCAGGATTCAAAACCAGCCTGGCCAACATGGTGAAACCCTGTCTCGACTAAAAATACAAAAAAAAATATGAGCTGGAGGTGGTGGCAGGCGCCTGTAATTCCAGCTATTCAGGAGGCTGAGGTGGGAGAATCGCTTGAACCTAGGAGGCGGAGGTTGCAGTGAGCCGAGATCGCACGACTTAACTCCAGTGTGGGCGACAGAGTGAGACTCTCAAAAAAAAAAAAAAAAAAAGACCGAAAAGTTAGGCAACCTGTCCAAGAACACTACAGCGACAATTAGCAAAGCTGGGATTTCAACCCAGGTCTATCTCACAGCCACAGCACAGTATTTTCTTTTTTTTTCTTGCTGTGGCTGCACGTTACGCCATAGATGGCATCCAGGACGCAGAGCAATTAGTATTTACTGTTTTTAACATTCCTTACATGGGAATCACGTAAAGAGGTAAACAGGATTCAATTTGTGATTCAACCATTAATACTTTGTGACACTGGCTAATTTATTTCACTTGTGAATGTCGGTTATGTTTTTTTTTGAGACAGGATCTCGCTCTGCTGTCACCCGGCCTGGAGTTCAGTGGAGGGATCTCTGCACCCTCGACTTCCTGGGCTATCAAGCGATCCTCCCATCTCAGCCTCCTCGGTAGCTGAGACCACAGGTGCCCGCCATCATGCCCTGATAATATGTAAAATTTGTTTTTGTAGAGACGGTGATCTTGCTCTGTGGCCCAGGCTGGTCTCGAACTCCTGGACTCAAGCGATCCTCCTGCCTGGGCCTCCTAAAGATTCAGCTGCTTTTGGATCAACCGATCGCCTTAAGACCTTTTCACTCGAACAGCTGTCACATCCTAGGATCCGCGAAGGGTTGAAAGTCAGAGTTTTTGAAGCGTCCCTCGGCGCAGTGGCTCCGCTCCACCTCCCATTCACGCTACCACAGCGGCCGCAGCCCCAGGAGTCGCCGCCGGGCCAGCGTCGCCCTCCAGCTGCTGCGCGTCGGAAGCCGGAAGCAGGGACTGAGCCACAGACTAGGAAACGCCGGTTTCTCCGGGGCTCCCCAGCGCCCCAGCTTTAGCCTGGAGGCCGCCCTCTTCCATTTGCTCTTGGGCATGAGGGCGGTACCCCACTCTGCTCGACCCTTTGGATCCGCTTGCACTTCCTCCCGTCCAGAGTCAAAGGCCCCGGAAGTGACGTTTACGCGCCGTGCGTAACGTGCGTTCGCTGGCGGTGTCGGGGGCGGGGCGTGCAGGAGGGTGGGTGTGAGGCGGGAGCTGCGGCGGAGCCCAGACCTACCCGAGCGAAGCGGACGAGCGGCGGTTTGGACGCCGGCGGACACGCGGGCGAGGTACGGAGCGGACGGACTGGGGCTAAGAGCTGCTCGGCTCTCAGCTACAGGAGCGGGGCGGCGGGGCGTCTCGGGCTGGGGGTGGCAGGGCGGTCGGTCCGTGCCGTCCGTGCGGCCGGGACAGTTGCGCGTCGGTGCCTCCCGCTGTCCTTCGTCCCATATTCCGTCTCCGTCCGCGCCGCCTTCCCCGTTCCAGGCCGCCCTCGGCTCCCTTAATACTCAGAGTGCGCGGCCTCTCAGTCCCAGACGCTAGTTGCCGGGATCTCCAGCGCCGGCCGAGCCCCGACGGCCTGACGCGGAGCATTTCCTGGCCGCCTCCCTCTCCGGCGGCTCCCCTCGGCCCGGCTCCCACCTTCCGTCCAGGCCGCTGGCTCCGAAGCAGCGTCTGTGGTCGCACGGGGCCCCTCCCACGACCTCCTTGGAACGCGCTGGTATGGGACGCTTGGACCCAGACCACAGCCCCCGGCCGCGGCAGGGGCGCCGGGACTTGATCCCGCGTCACCCTGAGGGGACAGAAGCGTCCCGGAGTTGGGAGGGGATTTGAAGCCTGTGGTCCTGACTTCCACCCCGTGGCTGAGGGCGAGGCTGCGGGGCTGGGGTTAGGAGCAGAAGTCTCTACTTCCGAACCGTCTGGGAGAAGAGCCGAGGGATGCCCATCACGGCAGTTTAGGGAGAGAGAGGGAGGGACTCTGCCGCTTTGGAGGCTGGGTCATAGGCAGCTGGCGGTGTCTCCGCGCGGGTGACCAATCCTGGCGGTTGGGAAATGTGTCGTGGGCGCCCGTGGACTCGTTTTGCCTTTGAAATTAAATAGGAAATTTTCCCTGGACGAGTTTACAGGAGCACCTTGGGAGTTGGTTTTTGGCTTGGAGAGCTGCTTTCCCCCCTCTAAACCTAGAACTGCTTTGTTTTTCTTTATTTTTTTTTCGAGATGGGATCTCACAGTGTTGCCCAGGTAGGTGTGAAACTCCTGGCCTTAAGCAATCCTCCTGCCTCGGCCTCCCAGAGTGTTGGGATTATAGGCGTGAGCCATCGCGCGGCTTTAACTGCTGTTAAAGAGTCTGTTCCGGCCGGGCGCGGTGGCTCACACCTGTAATCCCAGCATTTGGAAGGCCGAGGCGGGCGGATCATGAGGTCAGGAGACTGAGACCATCCTGCCTAACACGGTGAAACCCCGTCTGTACTACAAATACAAAAAAAAAAAATTTGCCGGGCGTGGTGGCGGGCACCTGTAGTCCCAGCTACTCTGGAGGCTGAGGCAGGAGAATGGCATGAACCCGGGAGGCGGAGGTTGCAGTGAGCCGAAATCATGCCACTGCACTACAGCCTGGGTGACAGAGCTAGACTCCATCTAAAAAAAAAAAAAAAAAAGAGTCTGTTCCTTAAAATTGTTGTACCAAGAAACTTGCCAGAGATGCAAGAAAATGTGATTATATTGTTAATATTTAATGATAAATAACATTTTGCTTTTAAGAGTTACTGATTCATATCCGCAGGATTAAGAAATGTTCAGGATTTGAATTTTTAATGACCTTCCAAGTAGTCAAGTTTCTGCTCTCTAGAAGTTAGCCAGTTGAGGAGAAGGGACAGTCAAGATACTTTCAATACAGTGTGGTAAGGAGTGTGAGCTAAGATGGAGCACCGAGGAAGGAACCGGGCATTTAGGCCATGCTGTTGGGTGTGGAGCCTGGAAGAGATCAGGGAATACTTTCTGCATGTGTCTTGAAGAATGAGTAACATTCAGACTAACAGGGTGGAGTGAGGGAGAGGGGGGAACTAAAGGAGAGGAGGCCAGTAAGTACAAGGAGGTGCTTATTTATTTATTTATTTAGAGAGAGGGTCTCACTTTGTCACCCAGGCTGGAGTACAGTGACACGATCACGAGTCACTGAAGTCTCAACTGCCTGGGCTCAAGTGATCCTCCCACCTCAGCCTCCCTAATAGCTAAGACTGCAGATGCGTGCCACCACACCCAGCTGATTTTTAAATATTTTGTAAAGATGTTGTCTTGCTGTGTTGCCCAGGCTGGTCTCAAACTCCTGGACTCAAGCAGTCCTCCTGCCTCAAGCGTCCCAAGTGCTGAAATTACAGGCATCAGCTACCAAGCCTGCAGGGGTGGTTATTAAAGTGAAAAAGTGCAGGACAGAGATGTAGGAGCTTAGGCTTCATCTGATGGTGACAGAACCAGGGAAAGTTTTTTAGCTGGGTCCTTGTGTGGTTAAAATGGGTCTCTCTGGCTGGGCGTGGTGGCTCATGCCTGTAATCCCAGCACTTTGGGAGGCCGACGCGGGCGGATCACTAGGTCAGGAGTTCGAGATCAGCCTGAGCAAGATGGTAAAACCCCGTCTCTACTAAAAACACTAAAATTAGCTGGGTGTGATGGCGCCTGCCTGTAATGCTAGCTACTCAGGAGGCTGAGGTAGGAGAATTGCTTGAACCTAGGAGGCGGAGATTGTGGTGAGCCAAGATTGTAGCAGTGCACTCCAGCCTGGGCGACAGAGCGAGACTTCATCTCAAAAAAAAAAAAAGAAAGGCTCTCTCTTTCTTCCTTTCTCCCAGGCTGGAATGCAGTGGCAGGAACACAGCTTACTGCAGCCTCCACCACCCATGCTTAAGCGATCCTCTTGTCTCAGCCTCCCAAGTAGCTGGGACCACAGGCCTGCCACCTACTAATTTAGCTTGCCTGGCTAAATTTTTTTTCTTTTTTTGATACGGAATCTGGCTCTGAGTGCCCTCCCGGGTTCACGCCATTCTCCTGCCTCAGCCTCCTGAATAGCTGGGACTACAGGTGCCTGCCACCATGCCCAGCTAATTTTTTCTATTTTTAGTAGAGACGTGGTTTCGCCATGTCAGCCAGGATGGTCTCAATCTCCTGACCTCGTGATCCGCCCTCCTCGGCAATCCAAAGTGCTGGGATTACAGGTGTGAGCCACCGCACCTGGCCTAAATTTTTTTGTCAGCCAGGATGGTCTCAATCTCCTGACCTCGTGATCCGCCCTCCTCGGCAATCCAAAGTGCTGGGGTTACAGGTGTGAGCCACCGCACCTGGCCTAAATTTTTTTGTAGAGCTGGAATCCTTATATGTTTCCCAGGGTGCTCTCCAACCCCTGGCGTCAAGTGATTCTCTAGCCTTGGCCTCCCAAAGTGTTGGGATTACAAACATGAGCCACTGCACCCGGCCCTAAAAGGGAATTTTATGTAGCTCTTACACACAGGCTGCTATGTAGCTGATAAGGATAAATGTTTTCAGTGTAGTGCTTGATTATTTGCTTTTTTCTTTTCTTTTCTTTTTTTTTTTTTTTTTTAAGACAGAGTCTTGCTCTGTGACTGGGCTGGAGTGCAGTGGCGTGATCTTGGCCACTGCAACCTCCGCCTCCTGGGTTCAAGCGATTTGCGTGTGTCAGCCTTCTGAGTAGCTGGGACTGACTATAGGCGCACACCACCACGCCCAGCTAATTACTGCTGTCTTGTATTTTAATTTTCTCTGCTTATTAGATGTTTGAAATGATGCCAGGCATGGTGGCTCACGCCTGTAATCCTAGCACTTTGGCAGGCCAAGGTGGGAGGATTGCTTGAGGCCAGGAGTTGGAGACCAGCTTGGGCAACATAGCAAGACTGCATCTCTACAAAAAAAAAAGATGCTTGAAGTAAATGTATACTCATTTCCTAGTTGTTTCTTTCTGTAAGGATGTCTGACCCGGCTAATTTGTAAACAGGAATTCTGCATTCATTTCTGTCTTTGCATTCTCAACCCCAATTGAGCACACAAGTGTTTAATGAGTACTTGACTGATTTGATAAGAATAATTCATTGATTTCTTTGATTTTTTTGTTGCTGATTTTCAGTGAAAAAAATGTTATCAGCCGGGCACAGTGGCTCATGCCTGTAATCCCAGCACTTTGGGAGGCCAAGGCGGGCGGATCATGAGGTCAGGAGATCCAGACCATCCTGGCTAACACGGTAAAACCCTGTCTCTAATAAAAATACAAAAAATTATCCGGGCACGGTGGTGGGCACCTGTAGTCTCAGCTACTCGGGAAGCTGAGGCAGGAGAATGGCGTGAACCCGGGAGGCGGAGCTTGCAGTGAGCTGAGATTGCGCCACTGCACTCCAGCCTGAGCGACAGAGTGAGACTCCGTCTCAAAAAAGAAAAAAAAATATTATCAGTACTTACTCATTGTGATGTCTACATATAGAACTAAGATTCTGTTTACTTATGTGAGTCTTTGGCTAGTGACATAGAATTTCAGTCTTGACTGTGTGAGTTTAATTTCTGGCACGTAGGGTTTTATTGGCTGCAGAGGAAACATCTCTAGCAGAGATGACCTATCCCTCAAATGTAGGAAATACCTGTATGAACCTAACACCTGTGACTCAGAATAGAAATGGTATCAAGTGAGTGGCTTCTTAGCCCATCAGTAAAGTTATCACACCATAGGCTGGGCGTGGTGGCTCACACCTGTAATGCCAGCACTTTGGGAGGCTGAGGTGGGCAGATCACTTAAGGCCAGGAGTTTGAGACCAGCCTGGATCAAGATGGCAAAACTCCGTCTCTACTAAAATACAAAAAACTTAGCCAGGCATGGTGGTGTGCGCCTGTGATCTCAGCTACTCGGGAGTCTGAGGCACAAGAATCTCTTGATCCCGGGAGGCGGAAGTTGCAGTGAGCCGAGATCGTGCCACTGCACTCCAGCCTGGGCAACAGAGTGAGACTCTGTATAAAAAAAAAAAAAAATTAAAAAAAGGTGATCACACTAAAACCAAGAGTTTCAGGCTGGTGCAGTGGCTCATGGCTCATGGCTATAATACCAGTGCTTTGGGAGGCCAAAGTGGGAGGATCGCTTGAGCCTAGGAGTTCCAGGCTGCAGTGAGCTGTGATCAAGCCACTGCACTACAGCCTGAGTGACAGAGTGATACCCTGTCTCTATAAAAAGAAGTTTCATAGTACAGGCCAAACATCTTGAAAGTCTTATTAAATACACACTTCTATCATAGAGCACTGTAGAAGCATCATGTGTGTTATTTCACATGGCTGAAGTGAGTTTAAATGATCTGGACTATTGTTACAATATGTAAACATGTGAAACAACAGTTATCCCACTTAATATTATTCAACTTATGTTTATCTCTTTGATGTTTGGATAAAGCTCCTAAAATGCTTTAGGAAAACATTATACTTTTATGGTGCTCTTTTCGTTTCCTGTGAAATTTCCGTTTTCAATGAAGTTACTGTCAGTGGGATAGGAAGTGTAATTTTTTTTTTTAACATTTTTTTTTTCTTTTTGAGACAGAGTCTGGCTCTGTTACCCAGGATGGAGTGCAGCGGCGCAATCTCGGCTCACTGCAACCTCTGCCTCCTGCGTTCAAGGATTCTTCTGCCTCAGCCTCCCGAGTAGCTGGGATTACAGGCACGCACCACCACACCCAGCTAATTTTTTTTTGTATTTTTAGTAGAGACGGGGTTTCACCATATTGGCCTGGCTGGTCTCAAACTCCTGACCTCGTGATCCACCCGCCTCGGCCTCCCAAAGTGCTGGGATTACAGGCGTGAGCCACGTGCCCAGCAGGAAGTGTAATTTTTATTTATAATATAACTTTTTTTTTTCTTTTTTTGAGAACGGAGTCTAGCTCTGTCACCCAGGCTGGAGTGCGGTGGCACGATCTCTGCTCACTGCAACTTCCGCCTCCCCGGTTCAAGCAATTCTTGTGCCTCAGCCACCTGAGTAGCTGGGAATATGGGCTCCTGCCACCACGTCCGGCTAATTTTTTTTTTTGCCGGGGTGAGACTGCGTTTCAGCCTTGTTGCCCAGGCTGGAGTGTAATGGTGTGATCTCGGCTTACTACAACCTCTGTCTCCTGGGTTCAAATGATTCTCCTGCCTCAGCTTCCCAATTAGCTGGTGTTAACAGGCACGCGCCACCATGCCGAGCTAATTTTTTTATTTTTAGTACAGATGGGGTTTCACCATGTTGGCCAGGCTGGTCTTGAATTTCTGACCTCAGGTGATCCACCTGCCTTGGCCTCCCGAAGTACTGGGATTACAGGTGTGAGCTACCATGCCCGGCCCTAGTGGAACATTTTAATTTGTTTCTGGTCGCATAGCTCTCTTGGCAATGGTCGCTAAGAGGGCCAAAAACCATTATTATGATCAATTAATTAAATGTGGTTAAAAGTCAGAAGTTAGAATAAGTATGTGTTCATGAATGCGTAAAATATTACACACTGAGAGAGTATTAAGCTTTTTTATTTTCCCCCAGTAACAGTGAGGAGATTGCTGGAATCTCTGAAGCAGAAATGTAACAAGAGTTTTGAGGGCTCTAAATTCTCTGCTGTTTCACCCTAAGGAATGGTTTGGCAGCATCCTCTATGCTAGGCACAGAACAACTCAGGAGGAATTGTACAAAGACCTTATGAACCACATTTGAAGCTAGTCTGTTCAGTTCCCATTCAAAATAAATACACAACTGTAATTGAATTTATGGTGATTTGGTCTGTATGCTAAAATTAAAAATCGCTTTTGGGGGATTTTCACATAGGGGTATATTTATAATTTTCTGTGTGCTTTGCAGTTAAAAATACATAATGAAAGTGTTTTATTTTTGTAGTTCCTCTGTTCTACAGAGGAAATTTAAATTCTTAAAATTAGAATTTTCTAATTTTAAGCACTTTCATTTTTCCTTTAGAAGGTACTTTGGAGCACATAAAAGAAAATGCGTTTATAAATGGAACATAGAAAATGTTTGTTAATCGAAGAAAATATTTGCTTATTGTGCTATAATTTTTTTCAGTGGAACATATCATTTACTTATTCCACATCTTGTTCCAGAAAGGGTTTGTAATGACTTACAAAGATACATGTGACATACTGTTGGTAACATAACAGAGATAAGTGGGTGAGGAATTCAGGACTGAGGGGAAATTAAGATGGAAACAGGAATGAGCTGTGTACACAGAGCACTTGGACTGAAGTCTTAAGTGTAGAGGGCCACAAATTTGGCTTTGCTTTTGAGTAGCCAATTCAGAGAGAAATATAATCAGTTACATGGGTCAGTGACCATAAGACAAAAGAGATCATTTCTGCTTTGGATTCCCAAAGACTTTCCAGCATGCGTTTCAGAGGGCTGGGTGTTGAGTTTTACTTTGTGTGTTAGTAAAACTCATATTGGCTTTTTGTGTAAGACGGTGACATAACATCAAAACATTCCGTAAAAGCATTTCTCTTGCCTGCAAAATAATGTGATCCGAGTACTTAGACCTCTAGACTGATTTAAGGATCTGTTTTAGATTATCTAGATGAGTAGGTGGATTGCACATTCTCCAGCTACCTTCCATACTTTCTCAATGGATCTTTTGTAATGAATTTATCAGCAGTGGGGTTTGAGTTTGTGCTTCCTGACAAGTTCCTTGAGTGCATCTGTTTTCTGTTGTTGGTGAATCACGGAGCCATATGTTTTAATAGGCATGGTTTATCATGGGGGTGTCACGATGGGACAGTCTGACAAGGGCACATATTTGTTTGTTTTTTGAAGAAAATCACTTTATTCTAATTAACTCAACAAAGAATAAAATCGTAACAGCTAGTTTAAGGGTGCCGCACAAACATCTACCCAGCCATCTTAATGAAATTCTGCACAGTAAGAACACCCTTTTCCATTGCAGTCCTGAAGCAGGGACGGCTGTGAGAGAGGACAGGTTTACCTGACGATTACATTTTATACCTTCACTATCAGTTGTATTTTTATGCTAAATAACTTGGTTATGAGAGCTGATTTTCCATTTCTCCAATTCGAACTTTCTGATTAGACCAATCTGTTTTCAAGTCTTCACTGTTTCAGCACCTTATGGAAACCTTCACAGAGTTTTCTGTCACCCTGGTTCTGGGCACTCTCTAAAAACTGTTTTATGTCATAAGAGCAAGGCCGCTGCTGCTGTGCCGGCTGGGTTCCCTGAGGCTCTTGGTAGGTGATATCAGGCCTTGAGGCTCACCATGACTTCCTCCACTGAAGCCCTGGTGGTGGCATGACCCAGTGTATGTCCGACAGGGGCACATATGTGAATGAAAGCCACCTCACCTCCATACAGAGATGGGCTGAGGGAATACCAAATAGACTGAAGATTCATTTCTGAAGATGGGAGCAGATCCATATCCACTCGTCTTAGATGAAATGTCCAGTAAGTTGTGTTGTCTGTATTTTGCTCCAGCTGAACAGTTGCACTTTCAAGTAATAACAGTTCAAATTTATCAAATGCTAGCAGGAGCCAGGCATTGTGCTAATGGAGAGAGACCATCCTTATTCACTCCTACTCAGTAAACAGTGGGTGAAACTGCCCTTGCCTAAATATAGTTATGTAATGCTGTGTTTCCTTAATTGTATATCCATAAAACTTTTGACATTGTTTTCTAAATGTGTTCCTCAAAAAGGAGTTGGGCTGGTGACCAAAGTTTTGAATAGAATATTGTAAGAAAGCAAATACAAAGTGTAAAAACAAAAAACAGAGCCTGGCGAGGTGGTGTTCACCTGTAGTCCCAGCTACTTGGGAGGCTGAGGCAGGAGGATTGCTAGAGGTCAGGTATTAGAGGCTGCCATGCGCTATGATTGTGTCTGTAAATAGCCACTACACTCTAGCCTGGGCAACAAAGCAAGACTCCATCTCTAAAAACAAACAGGCCGGGCGCGGTGGCTCACGCCTGTAATCCCAGCACTTTGGGAGGCCAAGATGGGCAGATCACGAGGTCAGGAGATTGAGACCATCCTGGCTAACACGGTGAAACCCCGTCTCTACTAAAAATACAAAAAAAAATTTGCCGGGTGTGATGGCAGGTGCCTGTAGTCCCAGCTACTCAGGAGGCTGAAGCAGGAGAATCGCTGGAACCTGGGAGGCGGAGCTTGCAGTGAGCTGAGATCGCGCCACTGCACACCAGCCTGGGTGACAGAGAGAGACTCCGTCTCAAAAACAAACAAAACTGTAGACTAATGAAATAGAATGTCCAAAATTTATCATAACTGGTGTGTCACAAGATAATATGCTTGGGTCCTTTTTAGCAAGTTGGATTATATTTTTATTTGTGTAAATTTATTGGCCATTGCAGTTGGGGTTGTATTGAGAATATAGATTTTGTCTAATGAGAGTGTAGATTTTATTTGTAGTGAGTGCATGTGGATTTTATTTGTCTAGGGTTTTAAAAGTTATATAGTCATGAATGGACACTTTTTAATACCATTTGTGAGAAATTCAATGGCAAAGTGTTTTCATACCCATATGCTAACTGCTGATGCTTTTATAAAACATTGTTAAGGTGTTACTTGCCCCAGGAAATACAATGTTTTATGACAGAGAAAGTACTGAAATTCAGTATTTAAGTTCTTTAAATATCAGCTATATTGAGTAGACACTGCTTTCTCCCAAGAGCCTATTTTTGGTTTGTGACATATTAGGGAACAACTTGCAGACACAGTTTTTTCATTACCTGTAAGAGCACTTATAGGATGTAAGCTATTTCCTTAAAGAGGAATTTTTGCCTTTTTAATACTTCTGTCTGGTAACTCAATGCATTAAAAGATACATATTTTTCTGGTGCTATAAATATAGTGGTACATTTAAATATAATATACACACATATAATGGTGCTTGAGAAATAAGTTGAGATTATTTTAAGGTTAAGGTTCTTAGATTCTGACAGAAAAACTGATCAGCCAGTTGGACTACAGGTCCAACCAGTTCCAGCCCCAAACATGAGCAATAGTGATTTTGATAGTGATTCTGCCATTTACGTCAGTGAAATGCAAAGATTTCAGTTTCATTTTTCAGCGAATGCTTTACGTGTATTTGGAGAAGAATCTGAGTGCTAGAAAATACTCTTCTCCTGTGTTCGTTCTGCTGTTAAATACACAGTTTGAATTCTTAATTTTAGAAATACTTTTCAGATCTAGAATTTCAGTTTGACACTTACAAATTCCAATTAGCAGTTGAAATTCTTTTTTTTTTTTTTGAGACGGAGTCTCGCTCTGTCACCCAGGCTGGAGTGCAGTGGCGCGATCTTGGCTCACTGCAAGCTCCGCCTCCTGGGTTCACACCATTCTCCTGCCTCAGCCTCTCCGAGTAGCTGGGACTACAGGCGCCCGCTGACACGCCTGGCTAATTTTTTTTTTTTTTTAGTAGAGACGGGGTTTCACCGTGGTCTCGATCTCCTGACCTCGTGATCCATCCTCCTCGGCTTCCCAAAGTGCTAGGATTACAGGCGTGAGCCACCGTGCCCGGCCTAGCAGTTGAAATTCTTAATCTTTTTATATGTTTTCCCTCTTTTTTTCTTTTTCTTTTTTTTCAGACGGAGTCTCTCACATTGTTGCCTAGGTGGCAGTGCAGTGGTGTGATCTTGGCTCACTGCAACCTTCACCTGCCAGGTTCAAGCAATTCTCCTGCCTCAGCCTCCTGAGTAGCTGGAATTACAGACGTGTGCCACCGCACCTGGCTAATTTTTGTATTTTTAGTAGAGATGGGGTTTCACCATGTTGGCCAGGCTGGTCTCGATCTCCTGACCTCAGGTGATCTGCCCGGCTCGGCCTTCCAAAGTGTTGGGATTACAGGCGTGAGCCACCGTATCTGGCCCTCCCTCTTTTTTTCTGTTTTTAAAAACATACCATTAAATAAGTCTTTCTGGTAAAATCAAGTATAAATCATCTGAGCATCTGTTTCTATTATCTGCTTTTCCTGTTGGTTTTTAGTTATCTGAATGTGAGACATTGAATACAGTAAGGGTCTGGATGATGATATTTTTCTGAGAAGAAATCACTCTTCCTTTTGCAAGGCAGGTGGAGTGGGGCTGATCACCTAATACTGCTAGAGACTGAGCTGAGGGTTGAGGTTGTGTTGCAGGTTGGATAAAGCCGCATTTTGCTTTGATTTGCCCTTACTCCTAGCAGGTACCCACCTAAGACTTTCAGCTGATAGTCTGGGAGTTTATAGGAGTCCCTCCCCAACAGAGGTTTT
Source organism: Hylobates moloch (assembly GCF_009828535.3). NCBI lineage: Eukaryota > Metazoa > Chordata > Mammalia > Primates > Hylobatidae > Hylobates > Hylobates moloch. The sequence goes on along the minus strand of NW_026652276.1, from coordinate 105,114,972 downwards.
ATACTGTCATATTTGTCTCTTGAGAACAATGAGATTGCTGAAAATTTCACTCTTGATTTTCAGAGGCTTTCAGTTTTGTTTTGAAGCCTTCCCTGTGTGGCTATAGAATTTGGATTGTGTCTTCAGGGGAAAACCAGCCTCCTCCCCAGATCTTTGACTCCTATTTCACTGGGCCCTTGAGTCCCAAAAGTCATAATCTTAGGCTGGGTGCATTGGCTCACAACCTGTAATCCCAGCACTTTGGGAGGCCAAGGTGGGAGGCTCACTTGTGCCCAGGAGTTCAAGACCAGTCTGAGCAACAAAGACCCCATCTGTATAAAAAAAAAAAAAAAAGAAAGAAAGAAACTAGCCAGGTGTGGTGGCTTGAACTCAGCTACTCAGGAGGCTGAGGCTCAAGATTACTTGAGCCTAGGTGTTCGAGCCTACAGTGAACCATCATTGTGCCACTGCATTCCAGCCTGAGTGACAGTGAGACTCTGTCCCAACTGAAAAAAAAAAAAAGTCTTGGCTGGGCGAGGTGGCTCATGCCTGTAATCCTAGTGCTTTGCGAGTCCGACGTGGACGGATCTCAACAAGGTCAGGAGTTCGAGTCCAGCCTGGCCAACATGGTGAAACCCTGTCTCTACTAAAAATACAAAAATTAGCCAGGTGTGGTGGCGGGCACCTGTAATCCCAGCTACTGGGAGGCTGAGGCAGGAGAATCACTTGAAACCAGAAGGTGGAGGTTGCAGTGAGTCGAGATCATGCCACTGCACTCCAGCCTGGGGAACAAGAGTGAAACTCCGTCTAAAAAAAAAAAAAAAAGTCTTGATTTTTGTCTCTTCCAAAAGCTGTCTCATGGTTCCTCATGTTCAGAAAAGAGAGTCTCCCATTGGGAATGAAGTCATGAGAATAAATGGACATTTTCGTAATTGTGGTGTTTTCTTTATAGCAGTGGTTCTCAAAGGTAGTTCCTAGCAGTATCACCTGGAAACTTGTTAAATTCAAATTCTCAGGCCCTATCCCAGGCCAGCTGAATCAGAAACTCTGGGGTGGGACCCAGTACTCTGTGTTTTAACTAGTCTTCCAAGTGATACTGATGTGCATTCAAGTCTCAGAAACACTACTTGTCAGGTTAGTTGTTTGCTGTTTAATTTTTTACTCCCACCTTCACTGGGCCCTGGAGAGTGTGGAAGGGACAAAAGTGAGAGAACACTGTCTCTGCAGGTACTTTGCCAGTCTTCTGATGAATCGTTTGAGAAACTTAGAAAACACCTATTGAGCACCTGCTCAGTTCCTGGCACTGTGCTAAGTGGCTAAGAGCATGGGGTGGACATGTAAGCAAGTAATTGTAATAGGACATGAGTATTATAATGGCTGTATTTATAAAAAGCTACAGGAACTGGAGAGAGAATTATGCTGTCAGTGGGGAAGATGGAGTCAGATGTCCCTTGATCCTTGAACAGGGTAGGATTTGAAGGTGAACAGACAGAAGGGTATTCTAAGTGGGTTCACAAATAGGATGACCATGTAACTTATTATCCACAGGAGGTCACTTTTGAGAATCAAAGGGGGTGCTTTTAGGCCAGGACTGTTGCTTGCTAACTGGGGTGTATGATTGTCCTATTTGTAAAGAACAAGTGTTGCTGTGAACCCAGAGTTCAATGTAAATTTGTAGAAAACTCATTTCTTCTAATTATTTGTAGAGTTTACAACAATTCTTATTGGATGGTATATTTTTTTCCCTAGGGCTGCTGTAAAATATTACAGGCATACTTTGGAGATATTACGGGTTTGGTTCCACACCACTGTAATAAAGTGATTCACACAAATTTTTGTGTTACCCGGTGGATATAAAAGTTGTATTTTGGGCCAGGCTCCCTCTGCATCTCTGTGTTTCAGTTGGGGTAGGGTAATTTTCCTTTCAGTTTGAAGAGCTCTCCTTGGTATTTCTTCCGTGGATGTCTTCGCATAACAATGTTTTTTTCTCATCTGAAAATGTCTATTTTGCCATCTTTTTTTTTTTTTTTTTTTTTTTTTTTTTTTTTTAGATAGAGTCTCACAGTGTCACCTGGGCTGGTGTGCAGTGGCAGGATCTTGGCTCGCTGCAACCTCTGCCTCCCAGGTTCAAACAATTCTCTTACCTCAGTCTCCCGTGTAGCTGGGACTACAGGCATGCGCCACCACGCCCAGCTAATTTTTGTATTTTTAGTAGAGATGGGGTTTTACTGTGTTGGCCAGGCTGTCTTGAACTCCTGACCTTGTGATCCACCTGCCTCTGCCTCCCAAAGTGTTGGGATTACAGGCATGAGCCAACGTACTAGGCCATTTTTTTTTTTTTTTTTGAGACGGAGTCTTGCTCTGTTGCCCAGGCTGGAGTGCTGTGGCACAATCTCGGCTTACTGCAACGGCTGCCTCCTGGGTTCAAGCGATTCTCCTGCCTCAGCTTCTGCATAGCTGGGACTACAGGCGCCCGCCAACATGTCCATCTAATTTTTTGTATTTTTAGTAGAGACGGGGTTTCTCTATGTTAGCCAGAACAGTCTCGATCTCCTGACCTCATGATCTGCCCACATCGGCCTCCCAAAGTGCTGGGATTACAGGTGTGAGCCACTGTGCCAGGCCTTTGCCATCAGTTTTTAAAGGAAATAGTCACTGAGCACTGGATGCTAGGTGGGCAGGTTTTTTCTTTCAGCTTTTTTTTTTTTTTTTTTAAGCCATCATACTTTAGTATCTTTCAGCACTGTCAGGTTATCATCTGGCTTCTATTATTTCTGTTGAGAATTTAGCCCAGGCATGGGGGCTTATACCTGTAATCCCAGCACTTTGGAAGGCCACAGTGGGCAGATCACACGAGCCCAGGAGTTGGAGACCAGCCTAGCCAACAGGGTGAGGCCCTGTAGCAACGTGTGGTAGCCGTTTTTCAGTACATTGGCCAGTCCAGCTCAGTTGGATGTCATTTACATATGTGTCTTATATTTTAGATACAAAAGACTTCTTAAAAGCTTAGAGCATAACACAAATATTTATTTGATTGCGCCATCTAACAAATCTGAATAAATACATTTCAGGTCTAGGCATTGCGTTGTGTATTTCTCTAAACTAGTGTGTGCGTGTGTGTGTATGTGTATATCACTTTACCCAGCCACAGCAAGTGATTATGGATGAAATGGCTGCAGCAAAGCTAAAACTATGATATGCCTTTAAGAAAAAAATTCTGAGCTGAGTGCATTGGCTCATGCCTGTAATCCCAGCACTTTGGGTGGCCAAGATGGGAGGATTGCTTGAGGCCAGGAGTTCGAGACCAGCCTGGGAAATATAGCTAGATCCTGTCTCTGTTGGCTGGGCGTGGTGGCTCACACCTGTAATCCCAGCACTTTAGGAGGCCAAGGCAGGCAGATCACGAGGTCAGGATATTGAGACCATCCTGGCTAATGTGGTAAAACCCGGTCTCTACTAAAAATACAAAAAATTAGCTGGGTGTGGTGGCGGGTGCCTGTAGTCCCAGCTCCTCTGGAGGCTGAGGCAGGAGAATGGTGTGAACCTGGGAGGCGGGGCTTGCAGTGAGCTGAGATTGCATCACTGCACTCCAGCCTGGGCAACAGAGTGAGACTCTGTCTCAAAAAAAAAAAAAAAAAAAAAAAAAATTTAGCCAAGGATGATGGTGCACACCTGTAGTCCCAGCTACTTGGGAAGCTAAAGTGAAGAGGATCACTTGAGCTTGGGCAGTCATGGCTACAGTGAGCTGTGATCATGCCACTGCACTCTAGCCTGGGTTATAGAGCCAGATCCTATGTCAAATAAAGAAAAGAAAAAAAAAGTGTAAAGAAAAGAAATGCCTTTAACAGAGACCAACTAATATGTTGTAAGTTGCTGTTACTTTAGGTGGAGTTAGGAGAAACAATTTTTGGTCAGTAGCTTAGTGAATAAATTGACCATTTGTGCTGCTTCCTTGGGCAAGGGCGTAGAGAATGGTACAAAGTAGGCTACGGTAGCCAGATTATCTTGTATGTAATTTTAAGCTGTTAGTCCGGAGAATGACATGCTCAGATTAGAGTTACAATTTTGCTTAACCAAGGTGGGCGTGATCTAGTACAGTAGAAGACTGTTGTCCAGAACTCATTCCTTAAGAATGCTCCCCTGCTTGCTCTGCTCATTCCAGCAGCAATCAACTCTACATTATATTCTAGGGAGTTGATTATCATTTGGAATTATTTGTCCAAGCTAACATTTGGACAAATAATGTTTTGTTATATTTAACATTAAAACTCTGACATTGACATTCACATTCATTTTGGAAGCATTATATTTAATCATATGAAAGTTGGTGAACCTTGGATTACAGATTGCAAATGCCAATAAATCTTTTATTAGAATGATGGTGTCTTCATACCAAGAAGGTGAGGACTGAAAGATATACGAGTGTGTATAAATCAAAAGAAAATAGTAATGACATAGAAAAATGAGCAAAATCAGTTAATCAAAGAAAATATACTAGTGCTAATAAATATCTCTAAAGATGGCTAACCTTAGGGAAATGCACGTTAAATGATTTTTTTTGTTTGCCTGTCAGATTGACAAAAAATTAAAGTTCGATAATGCTATGCTTATGAGGTTATGGGAGACCAGATTCTCTCATACACTGTAGGTGGGAACGTAAATAGTATAGCCTTTTTGTCAGACCAGTTTGGTATATGTCAGAATTTTAAATGAACATACCCTTTGGCATTCCATTTCTGTTTCTAGCAAACTGCTCACATTTTGCGGTCTGCTCAAGGTCATGGTCTGCTCATAACCTTGTCCTGCTTGGCTATCAAAGATTTATAAATTTTGTTAGTACTATTTCTGAATTTAATAAAATACTTCATGTCCTGTTTACTTCAGATTTTTTTTTCTAGTCCCTTATTTGCTTTTATGTTTTGGCTACAGATAGCCTCTTAAAAACTAGCTAGATGTTTCAGTTTATGTATTTTAAGTTTTGTTTCCTTTTTGACTTTCCCTGCAGTTTGTAACCTTAGATAACCCTCACCTCTTTAGAACTTTCATGAATACTTCATTTTAGTTCTTTCCATTTTCTATTTGTCTCTAAAAACTTTAACTTTTTAAAGATACCTGTAATTAATGTAGGGGGTATCAGATTGCTGACCACTTATTGCAACAATATTTATTGAAAATTTCTCCTTCCCCCCCTTCTTCTAACATTAAATTACCTTATATATTACATTAGATTAATTTCTGAGTCAGCGTATCCTGTAGTGGTTTGACAGGTCTGTTCTTGAGTTCACAGTCTTCTAACTAGTTTGCAAATAAAAATTCAGAAAATTAATTTAGAAAATCAAAAAATAATTGAGTCTGTTTATTTTTGCTGACAGAATCATTTTGTTGAGTTCCAAAAAGTCTTGTGAGATTTTTATGGCCATTTGTAGTAAACTTACACATTTTGGAATGTTTGACACGGTTTTTTTTTGTTTTGTTTTGTTTTGTTTTTTTGTTTTTTTTTGAGACGGAGTCTTGCTCTGTCGCCCAGGCTGGAGTGCAGTGGCGCGCTCTCGGCTCACTGCAAGCTCCGCCTCCCGGGTTCATGCCATTCTCCTGCCTCAGCCTCTCCGAGTAGCTAGGACTACAGGCGCCCGCCACTACGCCCGGCTAATTTTTTTGTATTTTTAGTAGAGATGAGGTTTCACCGTGGTCTCGATCTCCTGACCTCGTGATCCGCCCGCCTCGGCCTCCCAAAGTGCTGGGATTACAAGCGTGAGCCACCGCGCCCGGCCTTGTTTGACACGGTTATAACATTTATTTTCGCACGTTATGTTAAGTATATTTCCATATTTTTATGTGGATTATACTTTCTCATTAAAATGTTTTTCAGGCCGGGTGCGGTGGCTCACGCATATAATCCCAGCACTTTGGGAGGCCGAGGTGGGCAGATCACGAGGTCAGGAGATCGAGACCATCCTGGCTAACAACGGTGAAACCCCATCTCTACTAAAAATACAAAAAGTTAGCCGGGCATGGTGGCGGGTGCCTGTGGTCCCAGCTACTCGGGAGGCTGAGGCAGGAGAATGGCGTGAACCCCAGGGGGCGGAGCCTGCAGTGAGCCGAGATCGCGCCACTGCACTCCAGCCTGGGCGATAGCAAGACTCCATCCATCTCAAAAAAAAAAAAGTTTTTCTACAGATGTTTACATATTGATGCTATTATGACTGATATCTTTTTTATACTTTCTAACTTGTTATTGTCTGTCTGTTACAAGAGTTCCACAGATTTCATGTACCTATTTAGCTTATTTCACATAAATGTGAATTCTTTTTGAAAGTTGGCCATTTTAAAGTTAATTTCTCAGCATTAATAGTGTTTTATTTTCTTCCTTTAGGCCTTCCGGATATATAGTCATCTCTCTTATATTACACAGTAAGCTCCACAGTGACTGAAATGATTTATTTTTACTTACATTTGTATCCCAAGTGCCTTTCGTACAGTAATCAATCAGTATATAAATATTTGAATGAGTGCAGAGGGAACACTATGGGAATATGTACCATATGCAGTAACTGCCTCTGGATGATGACTAAAACTTTTTTTTTTTTTTGAGACAGAGTCTCGCTCTGCCGCCCAGGCTGGCGTGCAGTGGCATGATCTCGGCTCACCGCAAGCTCCGCCTGCCAGGTTCACGCCATTCTCCTGCCTCAGCCTCCCAAGTAGCTGGGACTACAGGCACCCGCCACCATGCCCGGCTAACTTTTTGTATTTTTAGTAGAGACGGGGTTTCACTGTGTTAGTCAGGATGGTCTCGATCTCCTGACCTCGTGATTCACCCGCCTCGACCTCCGAAAGTGCTGGGATTACAGGCATGAGCCACTGCGCCTGGCCGACTAAAACATTTTTTTTTGCTTGTCTATATATATCAGGTTTTGTAAATAAAGAGTATTCTTTACTTTTCTAAGTGGGAAAAAAAATTTAAGGGAAAAAAAATCACCCATAACCCATAAGTTTTGTTTCTTTTTTTTTTTTTTGAGAAGGAGTCTTGCTCTGTTGTCCAGGCTGGAGTGCAGTGGCACGATCTGGGCTCATTGCAAGCTCCGTCTCCCAGGTTCATGCCATTCTCCTGTCTCAGCCTCCCGAGTAGCTGGGTCTACAGGCGCCCGCCACCACGCCCGGCTAATTTTCAGTATTTTTAGTAGAGACGGGGTTTCACCGTGTTAGCCAGGATGGTCTCGATCTCCTGACCTCGTGATCCGCCCACCTCGGCCTCCCAAAGTGCTGAGATTACAGGCGTGAGCCACCGCTCCCGGCCCATAAGTTTTATTTCTTAACTGAGGTCAAAGGATACCTTATACCTTATCGTTTTACTAGAATTGATTGGATGTTTCCTGTAAGTCCCAGATGAGTTGCCTGGAGAGAGGAATGACCTCTGAGGGCATGACATTGAACCCAGGAATAGAAAGCAGACCCTCAAGAAGGATCGAGGGAAACTACTCAACATCTGCAAAGTGTTTTCGTTTTGCTTTTCTGAGATGAAACTGGTTTGCATCCAGAGCCTTAAGAAAGAACACTAATAGTTCTGTGAGCTTTGTAAGTAAGCTTTGTACCTCTCTGTCCTTTTTAGGGTACCTGGACCTAGAATAAATCCCAGCCCTGGGGCACAATTTACAGAATCGTAACTGTCCCAGCAGCAGAGATCATTTTTACTCTGTCTTCCCTGACGTAAGTGGGACCAATTGAATTGTGCATTCTTTTTTTTTTTTTTTTTTTGAGACAGAGTCTCGCCCTGTCCCCCAGGCTGGAGTGCAGTGGCATGATCTCAGCTCACTGCAAGCTCCGCCTCCCGGGTTCATGCCATTCTCCTGCCTCAGCCTCCCAAGTAGCTGGGACTACAGGCGCCTGCCACCGTGTCCAGCTAATTTTTTGTATTTTTAGTAGAGACAGGGTTTCACTGTGGTCTCGATCTCCTGACCTCGTGATCCACCCACCTCGGCCACCCAAAGTGCTGGGATTACAGGCGTGAACCACTGCGCCCAGCAAATTGTGCATTCTTTATGTCCAGGTTGCTCAATCAAGCTCCTATTTATTGGAGTGCAGTGCTCCAACAGGAGCTGCGTGTGGCCCCTCGGAGCTCCCTCCTGGAAGCAGTGCTGTCGGTGGTTACCTGTCTATGGACAGGTCTGTCTGCCCAGGAGAGAAGGAGTTGAGTCTCACACAGTCGATCCCCCATGTTTCTTCCTGTGTTTACAGGATATGCTGTCTGTAGCTCTGATGTCCAATCTGGGTGTGCCGACTCTCCTACCTTCTACCATTATAGCTGTCACCACGCTATGTAGACTTTCAAATGATGTCACTCTCTTTTGGTGGTACCCTTGCTCTCTTTTTATACTTAGAAGCAACAGAATGATCTGAGTGGTGTGTTTAACTGATACACGTTAGTCCCATGATAGGTGTTTATTTTTATTAAAAAACGTTCATGTGTGATTTTTAACCAAACTTTAAAATTTGGAACAATTAATGACTTCAAATCCATAGGAAGCTGTAAAGATAGTACAGACACAGGTCCTGTGTACTCTTCTAGTTTGCTTAATGGTTACATCTTACGTAACTATAATGTAATGTCAAAACCAGGAAATTGATATTTGTGCGATGTATGTGTATAGTGTCATGCACATTTCCTCTCATACGTAGATTCCTGTAGCCACCACCATAGTCAAGATACAGAACTATTCCATTACCCCAAAGACTTCCCTTATGCCCTTGTAATCACATCCTGTGTCATCAGTCCCCAGGGCTGCCCCCAGGTTTCGTAATTCGCTCGAGGCTCTCACAGGACATATTTATTCCTTGCTGTGGTTTGTTACAGTGAGAGGATACAAAGCAGGATTAATAAAGGGTAGTTGTGCATTGAGCAGATTCTACAGGACACCAGCATTGTTAAGATTCGAAGAGTCTTCTCCCAGCAGAGTTGCCCACGATGTGCTTACTTCCCCAGCCGTAAACTCTAGCAACATGTGTGAAGTGTTTTTTATTGTGAAAGCTCATGTACACCTCAGAATCCAGGGCTTTTATTGGAGGTTGGTCACATAGTATATTAGTTCGTTCATTCTCACATAACTATAAAGAAATACCTGAGATTGAGTAATTTATAAAGAAAGGAGGTTTGGCTGGGCGCGGTGGCTCATGCTTGTAATCCCAGCACTTTGGGAGGCCGAGGCGGGCGGATCACGAGGTCAGGAGATCGAGACCACGGTGAAACCCCGTCTCTACTAAAAATACAAAAAAATTAGCCGGGCGTGGTGGCGGGCGCCTGTAGTCGCAGCTACTCGGAGAGGCTGAGGCAGGAGAATGGCGTGAACCCGGGAGGCGGAGCTTGCAGTGAGCCGAGATCGTGCCACTGCACTCCAGCCTGGGCGACAGAGCGAGACTCCGTCTCAAAAAAAAAAAAAGAAAGGAGGTTTAATTGGCTCACAGTTCGACAGGCTGTACAGGAAGCATTGCAGCTTCTGCTTCTAGGGAGGCCTCAGGAAGCTTCCAATCACAGTGGAAAGCAAAAGGGGAGCAGGAGCAAGAGATAAGGTGCTACACACGTTTAAACAATCAGATCACACAGGCGCAGAGCCGCAGGGGATGGTGTGAAACCATTCATGAGTAACTGCCCCATGATCAGATCACCTTTCACAGGCCCCACTTCCAACACTGGGGATTACAATTCAACATGACATTTGGGTGGGGACACAGTTCCAAACCATATCACATAGGCATATAGTTCCTTTGCGACTGATCACCGTTACAGCAACTCCAGAAGGAAAGCAGCTGTTTACTACAGTTTGCACAAAATATCTAGACAAGCTGGTACAGTGTGGTTCAGTACTGTAACCATACAAAACACCCGTATCATCTAGGGCATAGGGCTAGTACAAGTCCTCAGTTTCTAGGAGCTGACCAAGGGCCAGTCTAACCCAGCTGACCAAGCAGGCCCGTCTGAGAATGTGCATCATTTGAGCAACTCAGGCCTGCTGGGTTAACTGCTTACACCATTTTCCTTCCCCTCCTCTCCCTTGCCTTCACCACTCTTAACCTGGGAAAAGCACTAATTTGTCCTCCATATTTATAGTTTTGTCATTTGGAAAGGTAGTATAAATCCTAGAGTATGTGACCTTTTAGGATGCACTTTTTAGAAAACTCAACGTGTTGCTCGTGTTAATAGTTTGTTCTTTTTAGTGTTAGGTATTCTCTTGTGTGGTCATGCCCCAGTTTGTTTAACCATCTCATAGATGTTTATTTTCCCTTGTAAAGTTGGTTAGCATGTATAATTTTTTTTTTTTTTGAGACGGAGTCTTGCTCCGTTGCCTAGGCTGGAGTGCAATGGCACGGCCTCAGCTCACCACAACCTCTGCCGCCCGGGTTCAAGTGATTCTCCTGCCTTAGCCTCCTGAGTAACTGGGACTACGGGTGCATACTACCATGCCTGGCTAATTTTTGTATTTTTAATAGACACGGAGTTTCACTGTGTTGGCCAGCCTGGTCTCAAACTCCTGACCATGTGATCTGCCCGTCTCAGCCTCCCAAAGTGCTGGGATTATAGGCGTGATCCACCACGCCCAGCCAGCATTTATAATTTTAACATAATGGCTAATCACTCATGAGGGGAAGAGATTTTTGAACATTTTGTTTTTTTTTGAGACGGAGTCTGGCTCTGTCGCCCAGGCTGGAGTGCAGTGGCACAATCTTGGCTCACTGCAAGCTCCACCTCCCGGGTACATGCCATTCTCCTGCCTCAGCCTCCCCAGTAGCTGGGACTACAGGCGCCCGCCACTACGCCTGGCTAATTTTTTGTATTTTTAGTAGAGACGGGGTTTCACCATGTTAGCCAGGATGGTCTCAGTCTCCTGACCTCGTGATCCGCCCGCCTCGGCCTCCCAAAGTGCTAGGATTACAGGCGTGAGCCACCGCGCCTGGCCTGAACATTTTTAAATAATAAAGACAGACTGAGTCTTGCTGTGTTGCCCAGGCTGGTCTTGAATGCTTGACTTCAAGCCATCCTCCCACCTTCACCTCCCAAAGTGCTGGGATTATAGGCGTGAACCATTGCACCTGGCCCTGGGGAAGGGATTTTTGTATTTATTAAGCGATTAATATGTATCATTGCTTTATAGCCATGTTATTCTATGGTCTCTACAATAACCTTATTCATTCCGTTTTTGTTCTTTCAACAAAGAATTGAGAACCTGTAATATGCCCAGTTGTGCAGGAGAAAAAAACCCTTCAAACTGTGTTTTTCCTCTGCTCACGCCACAGCACTCATCAACACAGAAGACTTCCGGGACTGTATGTGTGGGGATTCTTCCCCTGCACACCACACTGACTGGGTGTCTTCTAGTTCACTTCCTGCACTATCTACCAGGAGGTAGTGTCAGATCGCACAGGGTGAGGACTCAGTCCCCATGACTGCCCCTCCTAACCCCCATCAGTTGCAACTCTGGGCCTCCAGAAGTTCTAACTGACCAGCTTCAAGTTGGGGTTCCCATGGCTCCCTTTTTAGATTCGATTAATTTGCTGAGGTGGTTTACAGAACTCAGGGAGATGCTTCTGTTTACCAGTTTATTGTAACGGATATTGCAAAGGTGAAGGAGATGCTGGGGGCGAGGAATGGGGGAAGGTGCAGAACTTCCATGCCTTCCCTGGGTGCACAACCTCCAGGAACCTCCACTGTGTTCAGCTGTCTGAAAGCTTCCTGGGCCCAGTTCTCTTGGGTTTTTATGGAGGCTTCCTGACATCAGCATTCGTCCCTCAGAGTATAGAGCTGGACCCTCTCTGCGGAGGGTTTAAGACCAATCCAGAATAGACCTTGGGGCAGGTAAAAGGAGGGTAGGAGAAAGTCAGAGAGGCTGCCCATGAGGCCTAACACACCCAGCCTTATAACAGAAGCCTGGGGCTGGGCGTGGTGTCTCATGCCTATATCCCAGCACTTTGGGAGTCTGAGGTAGGAGATCACTTGACGTCAGGAGTTCGAGAGCAGCCTGGCCAACATGGTGAAACCCCATGTCTACCTAAAATACAAAAATTAGCTGGGCATGGTGGCAGGCACCTGTAGTACCAGTTACTCGGGAAGCAGAGGCAGGAGAATCGCTTGAACCTGGGAGGCAGCGGAGGTTGCAGTGAGCTGAGACCTCACCACTGCACTCCAGCTTGGGCAACAGAGCGAGACCCTGTCTCAAAAAAAAAAAAAAAAAACAGAAACAAACAAACAAACAAAACCTAGGATGAGGGCTCTGGTAGTTACCAGCCAGGGACTGTGGACGAAAACCAATATATATTATAACACCACACTGGTACTATTTGAGTCACTAGAAATGTAACAGTGGGGAAGGAAAATAATGTCTCTGTCCTCAGCAAATTGCATTGTGGCAGTGAGAGAGACAGACCAACAGGTAAATAAGTAAATAAAAAATATTTATTAGAAATAGGGCATGGAGGCTGGGTGCAGTGGCTCATGCCTATAATCCCAGCACTTTGGGAGGCCAAGGTGGGTGGATCACTTGAGGCCAGGAATTCGAGATCAGCCTGGTCAATATGGCGAAACCCTGTCTCTACAAAAAATACAAAACTTAGCCAGGCGTGGTGCCATATGCCTATAGTCCCAGCTACTCAAGAGGCTTGAGGCGAGAGGATTGCTTGAGCCTGGGGAGGTTGAGTGTTGTAAGCCATGATCGCGCCACTGCACTCTAGTCTAGGTGACAGGGTGAGACCCTGTCTCAAGAAAAGAAAAGAAAAGAAAAAAAGAAAAAAAAGAAATAGGAGGCCGGGCGCGGTGGCTCACGCTTGTAATCCCAGCACTTTGGGAGGCCGAGGCGGGCGGATCAAGAGGTCAGGAGATCGAGACCACGGTGAAACCCTGTCTCTACTAAAAATACAAAAAAATTAGCCGGGCGTGGTGGCGGGCGCCTGTAGTCCCAGCTACTTGGAGAGGCTGAGGCAGGAGAATGGCGTGAACCCGGGAGGCGGAGCTTGCAGTGAGCCGAGATCGCGCCACTGCACTCCAGCCTGGGCGACAGAGCAAGACTCCATCTCAAAAAAAAAAAAAAAAAAAAAAAAGAAATAGGACATGAAGGCTGGGCATGGTGGCTCACATCTGTAAGAAGTTCAAGACCAGCCTGGGCTACGTGGTAAGACCCCGCTTCTACACCCCCCCCACCCCCCCAAAGAATAATAAGAAATAGGACATGGAGAAATGGCATTGGGTCCAAGACGGAGGTGAGGGTTGGGTAGGTTGGGGTAGGTAGTATTTCACAGAGGCTAGTGAAGGCCTCTCACAGTCTGATGTGAAAGCTTAGACCTAAACGATGAGAAACAAACCACCACCTGGACAGCAAGGGCCACAGCATTACTCACGTTGGAATAGCATGTGCAAAGACTCTCCCAACAAAGGGGTAAGTGGAAAGGATAGCAGTTTAAAACACTCATTTATTTTTTACTTTTATTTTTTTAAGAGACAAGGTCTCTGTTGCCCATGCTGGAGTTCAGTGGTGCAGTCATAGCTCACTGCAGCCTCAAATTCCCAGCCTCAATCAGTTGTCCTACTTCAGCCTTCCTAAGTGCTGGGAATACAGGCTTGAGCCATCGCCCCTAGTCCACAGCACTCATTTGTTATCTGAAAGTTCTGTAGATTTGAGGTTCAAGCAGGCTCTACTGGGTATTCTGCTGAGGACCTCAGGAGGTCAGAATTAAGCATCGGCCAGCCTGGGTTTGTATTTGGAGGTGATAGGGAGAGTCTCCTTCCAGACACACTCATGTTGGCAGAATTCATTTTCATGTGGTGAACGTCTGAGGTCATTTCTTTGCTGGCTGTCAGCCAGAAGTCATTCTCAGCTTCTAGAAGCCACTCAAATTTCTTGGCTTTTAGTCTTCTCCAGCTTCAAAACCATCAATAGTGCTTTGACTCTCTCTAACTTCACATTCTGTCTCTTCTGTTTTTTAAAAAGACAGCTTTATTGAGGTATAATTCACATACCATAGAATTCTCCCTTTTGAAGTGCGCACTTAAGTGACAGCCATTACCGCAGCCAACTTTAGAACATTTTCATTATCTCAAAAAGAAACCCATGCCCTTTCTCTATCCCTCTCAGTGCTAAATGACCACCAGTCTATTTTCTGTCTCTAGATTTCCCTGGTATGGATATTCAGATGAATGAAATCATATAATGTGTGATCGTTTATAACTGGCATCTCTCACTTAGCATGTTTTCAGGGTTCACCATGTTGTAGCATATATCAGTACTTCATTCCTTTTATGACCAAGTAATATTCCATTTTATGGATATACCACATTTTGTTTATTAATTCATCAGTTGATGTACATCTGGGTTGTTTCTGCTCTTGGACTATTATGGATAATGCTGATATAAACATTCATGTACAAGTTTCTCTGTGGACACATGTTTTTATTTCCCTTAGTCTAGGAGTCAAATTGCTGGTTTCTATGGTAATATTGTTTAATCATTTGAGAAACTGCCAGGCTTCTCCACAATGGCTGTACCATTTTACATTCCTACAAACAGTGTATGAGGTTTCCAATTTCCCCACATTCTTGGCAACACTTGTTATTTCTGACTTTTTGGTTCTAGTCATCCTACTGGATGTGAAGTGGCATCTCATTGTGGTTTTGTTTCGCACTTCCTTGATGACTGATCATGTGGAACATCTTTTCACATACTCATGACTGTTTGCATATCTTTCTGGAGAAATGTCCATTCAGATCTTTTACCTGCTGAAAAAATTGTTAATTTTTATTATTAAGTTATAAGAATTCTTTATATATTCTGGATACAAGTTCCTTATTACATAAATGACTTGCAAATGTTTTCTCTCATTCTGTGGGTTCTGTTTTCATTCGAGAAGGTCATCTGAAGCACAAACATTAAAATTTTATTGGAGTACAATTTATCTGTCTTTTGTTGCTCCTGCTTTTGGTGCCATATCTAAACATCCTTTGTCAAATCCAATATCATGAAAATTTTACCTCTACATTTTCTTCTGAGAGCTTTAGTTTTAGCTTTTACATTTAGGTGTTTGATTGATTCTGAGTTAATTTTTGTATGTGGTATGAAGTAAGCATCTAACATCTAACATCGTTCTTTTGCATGTGGCTATCCAATTTTCCCAGCACTATTTGGTGAAAAGACTTTTTTTTCTCCATTGAATGGTCTTGGTATTTTTGTGGAAAATCAGTTGACAGAAGACGTGTGGGTTTATTTCTGGAATCTCAATTCTAGTCCATTGATTTCTATGACTTTCCTTGTGCCAGTACCACGCTGTAGTAATTACCATGGCTTTGTAGTAAGTTTTGAAATCAGGAAATGTCAGTTTTCTTACATTCTTTTTCAAGATTGTTTTGGCCATTCTGGGTCCTTGTTCTCTTCTGCATTTTAGGGTTCATGT
Organism: Hylobates moloch; assembly: GCF_009828535.3. Taxonomy (NCBI): domain Eukaryota; kingdom Metazoa; phylum Chordata; class Mammalia; order Primates; family Hylobatidae; genus Hylobates; species Hylobates moloch. The sequence continues at coordinate 105,099,570 of NW_026652276.1, read as the reverse complement.
GCTTTCATTGGGCCCATCTAGATATCTAGGATAGTCTCCTTATTTTAATGATTAGTCAACTTAATTATATCTGCAAAGTCTTTTTTGCAGTGTAAGGTAACATAATCACAGGTGTAGCACCAGAGAGTGAAGGTCATGGGCGCACAGGTCCTATGAGGCTTAGTTTGGTGAAAAGGTGGAGAATGATAGGAGCAGAGAGGTTGGAGAGGGAGATAGGAAAGGGAGTTTCAGAAATGTTACATAGTTTGCCTAAAGTTACATTTCCAGTACTTGACAGAGCTGGGGTTGGAGTGCAGATAGGACTGATCTCTGTGATTTCATGGTCCACACCAAATCAGTCTTCTTAGAGCTATTGTTATTGTTTCTGTCTAATAAATACTGAGCTTTTAATGTATGCCAAGTAATCCACAGAGTACTCCTTTATGTTTTTCTAGCTCTTAAAGAGCATCTGTACAAGTCTTTTGGCATAGATAATAGGCTCTACTGGAACCAGCTTAAGAAAAAAAGAAAAAAGCAGTTAGGGGACCAGGGTGTGTGACTCAGAATCTGAGGGTGGGCGTGCAGCTAAACCTTAGCCAGGGATTGGAACTGGGAGATTGAAATCACTCAGGACATATAGGACCTTCTACTTTTCTCTGCTTCTTGGGGTATGTCTGTTTCACTCTGTAGACTGTCCTGATACTCAGACCACTTGATAGAAGATCATGTCACACAGCTCCATCATTCAAGAGAACAGCCCTGACTTACTCCCATTTCCAAAACTCCAAGCAAAAGACTCTAACACAGTTGGAGGCAATCAGCTGTGATCCTGAATTGGGGGACCATTCACCTTATACAAATATAACTGCTGCCAGCTTATCTTTGTGGATTGAGAGGACAGTTTCCTGATAACACGGGAGGTTATGTGCTAGGCAGACTTCCCAAACTATGTTCATTTTAGTAACATTGACTAGTACTATCATACTTATAGTACAAAATTTAAAAAACTTAATTGATCTATGCGAAAAAATAGGTATTTCCTTTTGCCCATTTCTCTTGGAAGGTAAGAAAAGGGACATCAGGATGATAATGGCAAGATTAGCTCAGACTTTCAAAATAATTTGAAACCCACAACTTGGCATACTAAGTATAGGCTTACTTGAGCTCAGGAGTTCAAGACCACCTGGGTAACGTGGCGAAACACCGCCTCTACAAAAAAATAACAATCAGCCAGGCATGGTGGCTGAGTGGTGGGAGTATTGCCTTGAGCTCGAGAAGTCAAGGCTGCAGTGAGCTGTGATCACGCCACTGCACTCTAGCCTGAATGACAGACCTTGTCTTCCAAAAAAAAAAGGAAGCTTAGTGCTTAGTGATGTCTCTGCCACTTACTACTTTTTTGATGGAATAAGTCATGATTTCTTAATGTTAGTATCTTTATCTCTTACCATAGGACATAGTAGATGGTGTTTAAAAACATTCTAGGACTCTATTCTTTTCTTTTTTTCTACTTCTTATTTTCTTCCTTTCGACCTCAGCCTTATCTACTATTTATAAATGGCTGGTGTCTTAGATCTAAATCCTGACCTTGGAGGGCTTTAACCTTGTAGAGGAAGTAAACAGTAAACTTGAGAGTTCTTTCTAATTAGATTTCCCTCTCCCTGTCAAGTCTCATTAAATAACTCTTAAAGATCTGACCTCTAAGGTAGATTACCATCCGTCGTCTTTCCATTCCCACTGTATTACTTCTTATTTATTTATTTATTTATTTATTTATTTATTTATTTTTGAGACAGGGTTTCACTCTGTTGCCCAGGCTGGAGTGCAGTGGTGTGATCTCGGCTTACTGCAGCCTCTGCCTCTGCCTCCCAGGTCCAAGCGATTCTTGTGCCTCAGCCTCCTGAGTACCTGGGGTTACAGGCAAGTGCCACCTCGCCTGGCTACCCACTGTGTTACCTCAAGTCCTCTAGTTGTAGTTGTCTCTTGGTCAGTATCTGTGTCTCCTGTTCTGTACTTCTCCCTAATCCAACCTAGAAATTGCCTCTCAAGTTTCTTTTTTCTTTTTTTTTTTTTTTTGAGACAGCGTCTCCCTCTGTTGCCCAGGCTGGAGTGCAATGGCGTGATCTTGGCTCACTGCAACCTCCATCTCCCAGGTTCATGCGGTTCTTGTGTCTCAGCTTCCCGAATAGCTGGGATTACAGATGTCTGCCACCATGCCCAGCTAATTTTTGTATGTTTAATAGAGATGGGGTTTTGCTATGTTGGCTAGGCTGGTCTCGAACTCCTGCCCTCAGGTGATCCGCCCGCCTCGGCCTCCCAAAGTGCTGGGATTATAGGCGTGAGCCACTGTGCCCGGTCGAGGTTTTTTTTTTTTTTTTTTAAATCATAGAGTAAAATTGATTTGGGAGGAGTATAATGTTCTGCGAATTTTTAAATTTTATTAGATTTATGTAAACACTTCCATAATCAGAATACAGAACAGTTTCATCACCCCAAAAAACTTCCTTGTGCTAATCCTTTATAGTCACATCCTTTCCTACCCCTAGTTCCTAAATGAAATCATACAGTATGTAAACTTTTAAGATGACTGCTATGGTCTGAATCTTTGTGTGTCCCCCAAATTCATATGTTGAAATTCTGAACCACAAGGTGATGCTACTAGGAGGAGCCTTTGGGAGGTGATTAGTTCATGAAAGTGGAGCCCTCATGACTGGGGCTTATAAGTGCCCTCATAAGAGACCGCAGAGAGCCTAGCCTGTCTCCCCTCCCACCATGTGAGGACACGGGGAGAAGGTACCTTCATTGAACCACCAGACACCAACATCTGTTGACTTCTTGATCTTGAACTTGCCAGCTTCCTGAACTGTGAGAAATAAATTTCTGTTTTTTATAACCTACCCAGTTTATGGTATTTTGTTACTGCAGCCAGAAGGAACTAAGATGCTAGCTTCTATCAGCATAAAGCCTTTGAGATTCATCAAAGTTGTTGGGTGTACTGATACCTGTTGTTCTTATTGTTTTCCTGAGTAGCATTCTGTTGTATGGATGTACCATAGTTTGTTTATTCATTCACCCATTGAAGGATATTTTAGTTGTCATTTTTTGTCATCACAAATAATGCTACTATAACTGTTTGTGTATGGAATTTTGTAAATAGCAGTTTTTATTTCTCTAGAGGAAATATCCAGGAGAGGGATTGCAAACAAATGTTTCAAACCTTTGATGTGAAGGGAGACGTTGTATTTACTATACTGGACAGTTAACAAATTGTCTTCTGCTGTGGAAGGAGCTGTCATCTTTCTCTTGTAAGGATGTTCAATATACAAACATCCTTGACTGGACAGTATGTAGCAAAGGCCTCTCATGGAAATGTGGGACACCAGTGTATATATCTTCTTTGTTAAAGTGTCTGTTGAGGTTTTTTGCTCATTTTTATTTTTTTGTTTTTTTGCTATTAATCCTGCCACAGTATTTTTAATTACGTACAAAGAGCTGACATGTCACCCAGGGACCCATTTCACCCACTGCTCTGTTTGGCCACCAGTCTTTTGTCTCTCTCTTCAGCAATGGTGAGGCGGATACCCTTTCCTCGGGGAAGAGAAATCCATGGTTTGTTGCCCTTGCCAATAACAAAAATGTTGGAAAGTCGAGTGGCAAAGCTGTTGCCATTGGCATCTTTCATGTGAACCACGTCAAAAGATCCAGGGTGCCTCTCTCTGTTGGTGATCACACCAATTCTTCCCAGGTTAGCACCTCCAGTCACCATACACAGGTTACCAGTGTCGAACTTGATGAAATCAGTAATCTTGCCAGTCTCCAAATCAATCTGAATGGTATCATTCACCTTGATGAGGGAATCGGGGTAGCGGATGGTGCGGGCATCATGAGTCACCAGATGAAGGATTCCTTTTGTGCCCACAAAGATCTTTCTCACTTTGCACAACTTGTACTTGGCCTCCTCAGGTGTAATACGATGTACAGCAAAGCGACCCTTGGTGTCATAGATCAGACGGAAATTCTCTCCTGTCTTGTCAATGCTGATGACATCCATGAATCCAGCAGGGTAGGTTATATCAGTTCGGACCTTGCCATCAATCTTAGTGAACCGCTGCATGCAAATCTTCTTTACTTCATCTCCTGTCAGGGCATACTTAAGTCTGTTCCTTAGGAAAATGATGAGGGGGAGACACTCGCAACTTGTGGGGACCAGTGGATGGACGAGGAGCAAACACACTGGTCAATTTATCCAGCATCCAATGCTTTGGAGCTGCTACCCGCTTCAGATGCTTCTTGGGACCACGAGCTATGGCTGCGTTAGGCAAGGAAAGAGCTGCTTATTTTTAAATTGGGTGGTTTGTTTTCTGACAACTGAGTTTTGAGAGTTCTTTATACATTCTGGGTATGTAAGTTCTTTGCCAAATATGTGATTTGCTGCAAGTAGTTTCTCCCATTCTGTAGCTTGTCTTTTTGTTTTCTAAACAGTTATTCCCAGAGCAAAATGTTTTGGTTTGTTGCCAAGTTTGGGATGCAGGTTCTGTGGGCTGTGGCTTTAATGTCAGTTCATCGTTCAGAGTTTTGTAGTGCTGTTTCCATCTGTTTCATGTATGTGCTGATCTGAGACCTGCATAGTGGTCTCTCTGTTAGTCCCAGTTAGAAACCTTTGGTACTGAATAGCATCAGATCCATGCATATGCAGCCTAAGAGTAAGCCTAGAAATTGCTTTCTTGAGTTCTCCTCAGCAATTTTTCTCACTTTTTATTCCCCAGGAGCTCATATTTTCTTTCTTTTGTCCAGAAAACTGTGGATTTAGTTACCGCACTCTGCCATGTCCTTCCACCATTGCCGGCATATTTGAGGCCGAGGATAGAGATTGGGAAAAATCGGTAGTTCTCCTGCCTCAGAGTTTGGCTCCTGCACTCTCTCATTTCAGCCACAGCCGCAGACAAAGCACACGTTTGCTGGGCACTGTGGCTCAAGAGAAGGGGGAGATGGTAAGTGGGGGGATCCCCATATTCTCTCTGGCTGCTAGGAGTCCCCTTTCACATGCCTGGAGCCCAAACTAGAGGAGCTTTCTCTGTGCTGTGGGGCCCATTTCCAGTTTGGCTGGTGGTATTGGATGGGAGAAAGTGGTAATCTCTTTGACGGCTGGGTAATACTTCCAATTCTGGTCTTCCCCACTTCTTCATTTTGCTTTTCAGAATCCTCAAAAATAGTGCACAGTGCATACTGTCCAGGTTTGATAGCTGGATGAAATCTGTGAGGCCTCTCTCCCCAGCAACTGCAGTCGCTGTGCTCAGTTTTTCTTCCTTGTTTTTATTTATGCCTGACTTCCTTCTAGCTGTCACCCATGTGTCTGCACACCTTAATGTTCAGCCAAAGATTGTTGTTTGTTCAGACAGAGATTGAGATTGCGCTCAGACATCTCAATCTTTAGTTAGGCTTCCACTCTGATCAGCAGAGCCTGTGCATACACAGAGGAGACACAGGAGAACCTTGTAAAAATAAGAGTGAGGTTAGAGAGGAGGGCTTGAAATTTGAGTTCATTCCTTGGCCTGGACATAGATGCATCGCAGAAAGTGGAAGTTTTGTCCATCTTTGCAGTTGCTTTTGCAGGAGAGGATTGATTTTCCTTCTCACTTGGTCATGCTAGAAGACAGAACTCTACATCTCAAGTTTTATGTCTTAAGATAGAGATCTTATCATGCTTTCCCCTTTTCAGGAGCTTTCAGTGGTGACTTTCAATCCAGACTCTGTAGCTTAGAGTTTTAAAAAGCCATCATGATTTGACTTCCCACCTTAGTTGTTTAGTTTACCTTCTGTCTATACTACATCATTCATATTTTACATTTGCCTTCTTGCTTCTGAGCTTTTTGTGAAAGGCATCCTTCCTGTCCAGAATGTCCTCCCTCTTTCTGTCATCCTTCCAAGACCCTTTCAACACAAGGCTCTTTAAGGTCTATTGCCAGCATCCCCAAGTGGTCTCTCTATACTCCCTAAGTCAGAATTCCTATGTCTGTTACTCCCTAACAGTTTCCTAACACTTTCTCTTTTTCCGTGTTTTTCAGTCTGCCTGTACTTTTGGTTATGAGCTTCATGAGGGCAAGGACGTGTTCTATCAGTTGCATCACCAGTGCCATCTAGCTCAATTCTCTGCACACAGTTGGCACTTAGTAAATGTTTGAGTTAAATTAATAAGATCCCCAAGATATAGGGCTTAATTTTATCTGCACATGTGAGTCTTCTTGAATGAATGGTGTGGAGTGCCGCTTTTTTTCTGTGCTTGTTTGGCAGTTTGTTTATGTGGAGAAGAATGAAGACCATGTGGTTTCAGTTTGAACAGAAATTGTTGCATAGCGATTTACCATACAGCTGTGAGACTATGAACAAATGAGTTTAAATATTATACAGTAGACAAGAAAACTGACTTTAGAACTTAAGGTATTATTTCAGTTTTTTTCTCTTCTCTTCTCTCTAGACAAGGCCTCGCCCTGTCACCCAGGTTGGAGCGCAGTGGTGTGATCATACCTCACTGCAGCCTCCAACTCCTGGGCTCGGGCGATCCTCCCGTCTCAGCCTCCCAAGTAGCTGGGACTACAGGCATACACCATCACTCCCAGCTAGTTTTTGTATTTTTTGTAGAGATAGGGTCTTGCTGTGTTGCCCAGGCTGGTCCTGAGCTCCTAGCCTCAAGTGATCCTCCCACCTTGGCCTCTCAAAGTGCTGGGATTACAAGCATGAGCCACTATGCCCAGCCTGGGTTTGTTTTTTTTACAGTAGCCATCCTAATGAGTGTGAAGTGATATCTCATTGTGATTTTGATTTGCATTTCCCTGATGATTAGTGATGTTAAGCATTTTTTCATGTTTGTTGGCTGTTGGTATGTCTTTGGAGAATTGTTTATTGAAGTCCTTTTCCCATTTGTTAATCGGATTATTTGGGGTTTTTTTGTTGTTGTTGTTATTGAGTTGTAGGAGTTCCTTTATTTTAGATATTAACCCCTTATTAGATATATGGTTTGCAGATAAGTTCTCCCATTCTGTGTGTTGTTCCTTTTTACTCTGTCAGTGGTTCCTGTGTTGTGCAGACATTTAATTTTCCTTTATTTCCTTTGAGACGGAGTCTTGCTCTGTCACCCAGCCCGGAGTGCAGTGGCGTGACCTTGGCTCACTGCAAACTCCGCCTCCCAGGTTCACGCGATTCTCCTGCCTCAGCCTCCCGAATAGCTGGGACTACAGGTGCCCACCACCACGCCCGGCTAATTTTTTTGTATTTTTAGTAGAGACAGGGTTTCATCATGTTAGCCAGGATACTCTCCATCTCCTGATTTTGTTATCCGCCCTCCTCAGCCTCCCAAAGGGCTGGAATTACAGGCATGAGCCACCACGCCCGGTGTGTGCAGACATTTTAAAGTTTGATATAATGTATTTGTCTGATTTTGCTTTTGTCGCCTGTGCTTTTGGTGTCATATCCTAGAAGTCATTGCAAAATCCAGTGTCGGGAAGCTTTTCCCCTAAGTTTTTTTCTAGGAGTTTTCTAGTTTCCAGCCTTTACATTTAGGTCTTTAATCTGATGTTAGTCCTTTCTTAAATTTTTTTTTTTTTTTTGTATTTTGGGCAGGGAATAAGTCTTTCTTTAATATGGCTGTGTCAGGAATTTACTATATTTAATGTTCTTTTTTCTTCCTTCCTCCCCTCTCTCCCTCCCTCCTTCATTCCCTCCTTCCCTCTCTTAACAGCTTGAAGACAATGGAATCACTCACTTTTTGTTCATAATTGGTAAGATTTTAGTTAGTAGAATGATAATTCATTTTCAACAGCACTTTCTTGTTTGTTCATTGGTTAGCAGGAAGAAGATGAGCCTTAAGTCTGAACGCCGAGGAATTCATGTGGATCAATCGGATCTCCTGTGCAAGAAAGGATGTGGTTACTACGGCAACCCTGCCTGGCAGGGTTTCTGCTCCAAGTGCTGGAGGGAAGAGTACCACAAAGCCAGGCAGAAGCAGATTCAGGAGGACTGGGAGCTGGCGGAGCGGTAAAAGGACTTAACTAGGGGCGGCTGAACAGTGACGTGACTGGTTACATAGTTCTGTCACCGTCTAAATACATTTTTTCACTTCTGCTTGAGCTATCAGCAAGTCAGTTTAATATTAAGGAAAAGGATGTCTTCCTCTCTTGTCAACTTTTAATGAACAGCTTTCAGTAGTTTCTTCATTTTGTGTTTGTCTTCTGATTATTTTCTTTGGGTTGTGTTAGTTTTAGTTCTCAAATGTAGACAATAAGCTCCTTGGAGTGGAAGAATGGAGATAGGCATATTTCCTGGTGAAGATTATATGAGCTAATAAAGTTGACGTACCTAGTGCAGGGCTTGGAAATGGCACTAATCAAGCATTATTTCCCTCATTCTTTTAATATATATTTAGCATGGCATCTAGCTCAGTGATAAAACACAGTAGTAGAAATCTGTTGACTTGTATACATAGTCATTGCATTGTAGAAATTTAACTTTTATTTAAAAATTAGGTTAGTCAAAGGCAGTTGGTATTATCCGGAAATATAATGATGTTAAAAATTAAACGATGGGCTGGGCGCAGTGGCTCACGCCTATAATCCTAGCACTTTGGGAGGGTGAGGCAGGAGGATCATCTGAGGTCAGGAGTTGAAGACCAGCCTGACCAACATGGTGAAACTGCGTCTCTACTAAAAATATTTAAAAAGTTAGCTGGGCGTGGTGGTACTCACTTGTTATCCCAGCTACTCGAGAGGCTGAGGCAGGAGAATTGGTTGAACCCAGGTATCGGAGGTTGCAGTGAGCTGAGATCGTACCACTGCACTCCAGCCTGGGAGACAGAGTGAGACTCTGTCTCAAAAAAAAAAATAAATAAATAAATAAATAATAAATAAATAAATAAATAAATAAATAAATAAATAAATGATGGGATGGCTAGTGAGCATAGTAACTAATAAAATGCCATGCATAATGTTAATTCTTTGCCAGAGCATTCTAGAAATTCTAAAACTGCTTCAACAGAAGAAAGTCAAATGGAATTCTGCTAACTCTTGCTAGTTTTTTTTTTTTTTCCATCCAGTCAGCCAATATTTGTTGAGTGACTCCTTTGCTGGCATCTGTGGTGAACTCAGAGAATTAGAAATTACACATTGCTTTCAGTGACTGTGGTCAATCAAAGAGAAAATTTTAACCCAGAACATGAATGATCTCCTCAGGGTTTCCACTGCATGCCTGATGCTGTCAGTAGCAGATCCTGTTTCAAAAACAGAGTAGAGGACACTAGGCACAAACTCCCTCAGCTTCCTCCCCTCGCCACATAAACATGTACTAATACCTTTATATTAACTTTTTGTCTGTCCTAGAGAAAGAGGGGTCCTGATTCCATCCTCAGACTTAGTACCTCCACCTGTGATTTTTGTTTCTATTTCTTACTGCTTTTAATTGTGACCCTGCTAAATCTCTTGGAAAGCTTGTAAAAGCAGTGATTGCTGGACCTTACCCTCAGAGTCTCTGATTTTAGTGGCTTGGGAGTAAGACTAGAGAATTTGCATTTCTGACAAGTTGCCTGGTGATGCTGCTGCTGCTGTCTGGGGAATCATACTTGGAAAATCATTGTCTTTTAGATAGTGCTTGTGCTTTTTGTTTATTTGTTTGTTTGTTTTTGAGACAGGGTCTTGCTCTGTCACCCTGGCTGGAGTGCAGTGGTGCAATTTCAACTCACTGCAACCTCTGCTTCCTGGGCTCAAGTGATCCTCCTGCTTCAGCCTCCCAAGTAGCTAGGACTACATGAGCATGCTACCATGCCCAGCTAATTTTTGTATTTTATGTAGAGACAGGGTTTCACCATGTTGCCCAGGCTGGTCTCAAATTCCTGAGCTCAAGTGATCTGGCCGCCTTGGCCTTCCAGCGTGCTGGGAATACAGGCGTGAGCCACTGTACCCGGCCTGTGTTTGGGAATTATTACAGATGGTTCAAATGCAGCTAATCCAAAGCCAAATTTATTGCTTTTATTTATTATTCTCCGCATTCTGAACATTTTCCTCCTAACCCTTCTCCTGAGTCAATTAATGGCATCACTATTTACCAAGTTAGCTAAAAAATCTTGGTTTCATTCTTGATTTCTATTTCATCTCCCATGCTACCTACAACTTGACCAAGTTCTATTTCTCCCAACTCAGAAAAGTCTTTTGAATTTTGCCTTTTCTACTCCTGTTTTCCAGGTGCTTATTTTCTTTTACTTAAACCTTTATAATATACTCTTACTTCTTGTCCCTGTCTCTAGTTTCTCTACCCTTCAAGTTGTTCACACAGCTACCTGCATGATCTTTCTAAAGATCTGACAACGATAACTTCTTGGATTTACAGCCTTTCTTGCTTCCCCTACCACATGATGAAATCCAGAATAGTGGGCTTAGCAATCAAGATTCCCTACCCTCTGGTGCCTTCCTGTGTATCCAGTATCACAGTTCATCACACGCCCGGTGCTGTGGCTACATTCAGCTTGTTGTGAAGCAAACCACAGGCTTGCACATTTGTAGTTCTTTCTTTCTAGAATGCCCTTTCACTTAGAATTCTATTCAGCCTTATTAGTCAGGCGTGGTGGTGTGCGCCTGTAGTCCCAATAACTTGGGAGGCTGAGACATGAGAATCGCTTGAACTCGGGAGGCAGAGGTTGTAGTGAGCTGATACCGTGCTATTACACTCCAGCCTGGGCGATGGAGTGACACTCTGTCTCAAAAACAACCAAAAAAAAGGATCCTGTTTATCCTTTAAGACCCCACCCAAACATCACCGTTGTAAAGCCTCGTCAGACTCCGCCAGCAGATTGAGTTGTTCTTTCCTGTGTTCTCACAGCACTCAATTTTTACTCTAATGTAGCAGCTGTTCCATTATGTAGCAGTTGTTTACTTACCTTTTCATCTGTTCCAGCCTTGAGCTTGTTGGGGAAAAGGACTAGACTTGATTTCTTTCATGTAACCCTAGAGCAGTTGCTGAATGAGCATGAGAGGATCCCATTTGAAATCTGTAGTGCATGAAGAGCTGTCCATCCTGTAGCTATGTGAGACCTCAGACTGATTTGGCATATTTAGTCTCTAGTTCTAAAATCTTTAGATCCTCCTGAATTAATGGAGTAATAACCTTCAGATACAGAGAAACCTTGGAGAATATCTAGATCATTCTAATCCTCTCTTGAATTGCAGACTCCAGCGGGAGGAAGAAGAGGCCTTTGCCAGCAGTCAGAGCAGCCAGGGGGCCCAATCCCTCACATTCTCCAAGTTTGAAGAAAAGAAAACCAACGAGAAGACCCGCAAGGTTACCACAGTGAAGAAATTCTTCAGTGCATCTTCCAGGGTCGGATCAAAGAAGGGTAATGTTCTGATACTCTTTTTTTTCTTCTCTGCCTGAGTGAGACACAGAGGAGATCCCCAATGCTCATAGTCTCAGCTTTGTAATTTCTGTCAACTTTTTGAGAACATCAGCTCAGATTTGAGACTGAAATTGGGTTTGAGGGTCAGACAATATATGAAACCAATACTCTCTTTGGTTGAAAGACATTGTGTTTTAGAGAAGTTTGTTTATAGGAGGAATAAAGAGAATTGAAATAGGTAGTTACATTTATGAAATTCATCCTTATCCAAATGACTGTCGCTTTGGATGTTTTGGTTTTTGTGCCTTCATTTGTGGATCCTGGTTTGTTCTGTGGTATAATACCCTCACTGTTCATAGCTTGTCAAAAATGGTGATTTCTAGGCTTGAAAGTCATCTGAGAGAGAGATTTTGTGCCCGAGAGCTTATTTGAGAGACAACTTGTGTCTTGAGGAAGTGTATTGAGAACATATAGGAAAAGGCCTACGTTGGGCTCTTGGGGGGGATGAAAGTGAGCCATAGTAGCTATTTTCCAGTGCATGGATTTGTATGTAGGTGATCATATTCACCCTGCTTTTTAAAATGCCATATAACCAGCAAGAGGATTGTCACTTAAGTCACAGTTGTTCTACCATTGAGCAGACTAGCTAGTTGAAGTGGCCCAACATGAAGCAAGAAAGAATCTTTGTTGTTAGGCCTCAGTCTCTGCAAATTTATGTTGGTACTCAGAGTTATGCAGTCAAAGCGAAATAATGAGGGAGACTGGGAACCAACACTGATGCTGTCAGAAGACCTGTTCTCTGGGAGCCCCCTTACTTGCTCCCCAGTTCCTACCCTGGGGTAATTGTAATGAGGTCTCCCCTGAAGGCCGGGGAATGAATAATAAGACAGTGTTACTTCTTAAGATACTTGCTGGTCTTCTAGGTTTTGTGACTTTTGCTGTTTCCTTTTGTTTTATTAAAAGGAAGTATTGCTCATAACCAAAAACACACTTCTGTTTAAGACATGGATACCAGACCTGGTGCGGTAGCTCAAGCCTGTGATCTCAGCACTTTGGGAGGCCAAGACAGATGAATCACCTGAGCTCAGGAGTTTGAGACCAGTCTGGGCAACGTGGTGAAACCCTGTCTCTACAAAAAATAGAAAAATCATCCAGGCACAGTGGCATGTGCCTGTAGTTCCAGCTGAGGCCAGGAGGCTGAGGCAGGAGAATCATTTGAATCCAGGAGGAGGAGGTTGCAGTGAGCCGAAATCGTGCCATTGCACTCCAGCCTGGGTGACAGAGCAAGACCCTGTCTAAAAAAAGGAAAGAAAAGAAAAAAGATTGATTACATGATTAATTTGAAGTTGTTTCTTGGTTGGCTGCCAGTTGTAGCAATTTTGTCTCTACTAAAAAGGGGGAAAATTGTACCTGCCAGAGATTAATTAAGAATGTATTGGGCTCATGATTTATTTATTAGGAGGTGGAATAGCCAGGTAGTTAGTAAGGTGACTTTAGAGTCATTCCTGGTTTGAGCCCTAGCTTTGTATTTACCAGCTTTGTGACCTTGGACAGACTAACCTCTCCAAATCCTGTCCACACTAAGGGACAGTAATACCTACCAGAGGCATGTGATGAGGATTCAATGAGTTAATACATGTAAAGAGCTTAGCACAGTGCCTGACACACACAGTAGATCTCCAGTAAGTGTTAGCTGTTTTAAAATGCAAGTTATTCTTCTGATAGAATAATCTTGCAGGGAGCACAAGGGCATTTACTATTAAGAATACTCATTCCTATTTAGCTTAAGGTCTATTTCTTGATGATATGTAGTGAAATGATAAGTATTTATGATAACAGATGAAATAGTAAAACAAGTATAAAATTATCAGCTCCAATAGCCTCATTTTGCAGATGACAATATGAAAGTCCATAAAGGTTAACTAATTTACCCAAGGTTGCACAATGAGTTTGTGCATAAGAACTCATGTCTCCTAAATCCTGGGTCAATATTTTTCCATTATATTCCTTTATCCAATGTGTATACTTCAGAAGCCCAGGTTATTTAATATATATCATAAATAATATATATAAATGAAATTAGGTTTCTGTTACTTAAGTACATAATTGTCATTTATATTTGCTAACTCTCCTTGGTGGTTTTAAAAACCTGTGTCCCAAAAGCCTCTGTACAGTGTGCATTATACTATGGAAAGAAAATTTACAATTTAGTGCAGAGTCTGTACTTTAAAAAGAAACAATTCTTGAGCTGGGTGCAATGGCTTCTACCTACCAATAATCCCAGCTACTTGGAAGACTAAGGTAGGAGGATTACATGAGCCCAGGAGTTAGTGGCTGCAGTGAGCTGTGATTGTGCCACTGCACTCCAGCCTAGGTAGCAGAGTGAGACACCAACATTAAAAAAATTAATTAATTAATTAAAAAAGAATCCATGTGAATTTTGTTTTAAAAATATGTATGCAGAATGATTTTTACCTTTGTTCTTGTCTCCTCCCATCCCCCATCTTTTTGAATGACAGATTTGTACTTTAGATTGTTTGTTCTTTAGTTGCTTTTTGTCTGTAGAAAGCTTTGGGGATAAAGACCTTAAAGTATTTTAAAAATTCATGTTAGAAAAGAAGATTCCATTGTATCTTTGTTTCACAGACCACTTAATATAACTTAGCCAGGTAAATCTTGCATTTCACACTGATTACTTTTGTTTGGCCATTGTGTTTGGATAAGATTAGCCTAAGTGCAGTTTTAATGTATTGGGTGTAGACCAGAAACAGACTTTTTGGATTCTGTATTCTTGATCTTCTTTAGTCCATGATGCCCTTGCTGTTGGTATTTTACTTGCTTCTGTTAGTAACATAAAGGAAAGTTTTTATGCCATACATAGCAGCTTGGTAGCAGACAAAATACAAGTAACCTTCTAAGGAATTTGAAGAATATTTTCACATTCTTTTAGAGTTGGATACGCCTTCAGAGAAAGTAAATGGAATGTCTTGACTGTAAAGACTCAGTTAAAGTGTTTTAGTCTCCACAGTCAGGGTGAGTGATCTCTATAGAGGAAGTCATAGTGGTTGACCAAGCTGAGATACTTGCTTATACATTCCAAAGTGCCCTTTTCTTTCAGAACTCCTATAATCTTGTCATCCCAAGTAGAATCTCGTGTACCTCTTTCACAAACGGATCTGAAAACAGTGATCCTCCAAAGCATATCTTTTCTTTTTTAGAGTTAAAATACCAGTACACCCAGACCTTAGAATGTAAACCTATTATTCATTAAAGTGAATCAGGGCTTCTTGAAGAAATGACTGATTCTGGGGCTGGAGTAGGGAAAAAAGGGCCCCTTCAATATTTTGGGGACATTTCAGAAGATCCAGAAGCCAGCTTGGAGGGGTTTCCACTGGCCAAGTCTGGGATAATTTGAATATCACAATAAATAAGGACAATAAGGCCGGGCATGGTGGCTCAGGCCTCTAATCCCAGCACTTTGGGAGGCCGAGGCAGGCAGATCACCTAAGGTCGGGAGTTCGAGACCAGCCTGACCAACATGGCTCAACCCCGTCTCTACTAAGAACACCAAATTAGTCAGGTGTGCAAGTGTGTGCCTGTAGTCCCAGCTACTTGGGAGTCGGAGTCAGGAGAATCGCTTGAACCCGGGGAGTGGAGGTTGCAGTGAGCTGAGATGGTGCCACTCTAGCCTGGGCAACAAAACGAGACTCCGTCTTAAAAAATAAATAAAATAAAATGAAGAAATCTATAAATAAGGACAATAAATGAAGTATAACTGATGGAACAAAAATCATAATCCGTGTGTTAATTTAGTAAAATAGAGAAATACGGCTGGCACAGGGGCTCACGCCTGTAATCCCAGCACTTTGGGAGGCCCAGGCAGGTGGATCACCTAAGGTCGGGAGTTTGAGACCAGACTGGCCAACATGGTGAAACCCTGTCTCTACTAAAAATACAAAAATTAGCTGGAAGTGGTGGCACGTGCCTGCAATCCCAGCTACTTGGGAGGCTGAGGCAGGAGAATTGTTTGAACCCAGGAGGTAGAGATTGCAGTGAGCCAAGATCGCGCCATTGCACTCCAGCCTGGGCAACAATGTGAGACCCCCATCTTTAAAAAAAATAATAAATTAAAAAATTAGCTGGGCTAGTTCCTGTAGCCCCAACTACTTGGGAGGCTGAGATGGGAGGATCATTTGTGCCTAGGAGGTTGAGGCTGCAGTGTGCTGTGATCATGCAACCGTACTCCAGCCTGGGTGACAGAGCGAGACCCTGATTCAAAAAAAAAAAAAAAAAAACCAAAAACACAAGTGACTTTAAGTTGAAGAGGAAGCACTTGCCGTTTGAGCCCTAGCCAAAACTATGAACTGTAACGTGGGTGAGGTTGTTCTTGTCCATATTTCCTACTTCTTCACTTCTTTCATCTTACACACGGAATCCCTATTGGCTGTTCAAACATAACTTGCCTCCTCCCTGCGTGCCGAACACCTGAGCTGTCTCTCTTTCCCCTGTCTAATCCAAATTTCTGGCCTCTTAGTAGGGATTGATTTTTAGGAAGCTTAGAGAAAAACAACCAAGTGTTGATTTTAGTAACTTGTATGATCATAACTAGCTAATAGAGTTAATCCTCATTTACATTTTAAGAGGGGATTTTTTTTTTTTTTTTTTTTAAGCAAAAGTGTCTCTTTGGAAAAGTATGTGTGGGAGGGAGGCATGTTGTAAGCAAAGCAATAAAGGAAATGAGTAGGGTTTTCCTGTCTTTTAACTGGTGTACAGACCCCAAAGTCAGAGGAATTGGTATTCTTCTGAAGAGTCTTCAGTCCTCTCTTTGGCTTACTGAGGTAGTTGTACTACCTCATAGTCAGTTGTTACACAGTCAACAGCTCAGGCTTTGGATTTAAGTGCACAGACCTGGGTTCAAATTCCATTCTTTACTATGTAAGTGACTGCAGCGTTATTCAAGTTACTTAACATATTCAAACCTCAGCTTCCTCATTTGTAAATATCATAAGTGTACAACCTGATAGACTTGTGAGGATTATACAAAATAGCATTGTAAAAGTACTTAGTGCATAATAGGCATTATCTATATGTAAGTTACTACCATTATTATTTTGTCAGATGGAATATGTATTATGTTTTTATTGGGTTGAGTGTTCTATCAGAGTCAGATAGGTCAAGTTGGTTGATAGCACTGTTCAAGTCTTTACTGACTTTTTAAAAATCACCTCTCTGTCAATTACTAAGGAATATTGAAATCTCCAAATACTGTGATTTGTTTCTTCTTTCAGTTCTGTCAGATTTTGTTTTATGTGTTTTGAAGCAGTGTTATTAGTATATACATATTTAGGATTGTTGTGACTTCTTGAAGAATTAACCCCTTTTTTATGATGAGATGCCCCTTTTTGTTCTTGGTAATATGGTCCATGTTCTTAAGTTTACTTTGTCTAACATTGTTATAACCACTTAAGCTCTTTTTCATTGTTTCAGAGTATCCTTTTCCTTTCATTAGTATTTAACATATTTGTATCTTTATATTTAAAGTTAATTTCTTACAGACAGCATGAAGTGGGGTCTTGTTTTTTAATCTAATCTGATAATCTCTGACATTTAATCAGACTGTTTATAGCACGTATATTTAATGTGATTTTTGATAAGGGAAGGTTTACCCCTGCCATCTTGCTCTTTGTATTTATCCCAACTTGTCTTAGTTCCTTTTCTCTTCTTTTCTTGCCTTCTTTATGACCACACCTTTATCTCCACTATCAGCTTGTTAGCTATACCTCTTCTGTTTTGTTTTTGTTACTGGTTGTTCTGGGGTTTACAGAATACATCTTTAACTTACCTACCTTCAAGTAGTATTATACCACTTTATAGAAAAAAGAAAAATAATTTAAAACAATAGTATTATACCACTTTACATAAAATAATCTTAGACGGGAATTTTTAAATGTAATTTATTATTATTTATTTATTTTTATTATACTTTAAGTACTGGGTTATACGTGCAGAATGCAGTTTTGTTACATAGGTATATATGTGCCCTGGTGGTTTGCTGCACCCATCAACTCATCACCTACGTTAGGTATTTCTCCTAATTAGGTTATCCCTCCCCTTGTCCCCCACCACCCAACAGGCCCCGGTGTGTGATGTTCCCCTCCCTAAACAGGATTCTTCCGTTTCTTCTTCCCATCCTTTGTGCTGTGGTTCTACACGCTACTTGGTGGTTCTTCTCTCATCTTGGGTAGTTTCCTCATATGCATGTGCAGTAGTCAGCCACACTCAAGGGAACCCCGTGCAGATACCTGGAGCTTTTTCTGTGTAGCCCTTTCCCCTCTGTAGCGTTTGCGTGGTATTTTGCCATGCAAATTCTGGTCACATTGGCCTCCCTGAACTCCAAATGCTATCTGCTCAATTCAGCAAGTCAGCCGGGCTCTGTTTGAGTGGTCTCTCTCTGTGCCAAGACTTTAAAACTCTCCCAGCAGTGAGCTGGGACACTCTAGGACAGACTGTGTTTGTTTCCCTTCTTTCAGGAGTTAATCTGCTGTTTGTCTGTCATCCAATGTCTGAAAACCTTCTGTTCATATATTTGTCTGACCTTCCAATTGTTAAGATAGTAGGGTAAGCCTGATGCCATCAGAGTATTCCATCATGACTAGAAGCAGAATTATCAGAGAAGGATTCACTTTCAAACACTAAGAATTTTTTTCTGATCATACCGATGTCAACACAATCTTTGGTTTTCCATTGAGATAAAAAAGTTTTAGAAAAGGTGTTGCATTTTTTGTTTTGAATTAGATTGTACCTGATTTATTTATGTACTTAAAAAATAGTGTCTCCAAATGGCTCTAACATAACAGGTATGGTCAGAAGTTTCCTTTCTAGTTTGTCTCTTGCCCATCTAGTTCCTAAGCACCACTGCTTTGTTTCTTCCACATTCAGACAACTTTTGTTACTAGTTTCTTGTATATCCTTTTGTGCTTTTATTCTGAGTTATAAACACATATATTCTTATCCCACTACCCCCTATTTTACGTAAAACATAGCACAGTGTACATACCTTTTTTTTTTTTTTTTTTGAAGAGACAAGGTCTTATTCTGTCGCCCAGGCTGGAGTGCAGTGGCAGTGTTAAACTACTGGGCTGAAGCAATCCTCCTGCTTTAGCCCCCCCCAAATAGCTGGCACTATAGGTATGCACTACCATGCCTGGCTAATGTTCTTACTTTTTATAGAGAGAGCAGCTACTCGGAGACTTGAGTAGCTCAGTAGGAGAATCGCTTGAACCTGGGAGGTGGAGGTTGCAGTGAGCTGAGATCACTGGAGTGCCACTGCACTCCAGCCTGGGCGACAGAGAAAGACTTCGTCTCAAAAAAATAAATAAAACATACTTTAAAAAAAATTATTTTTCTTTTTGGAAATCATTGGGATATGGGGAACTTAAATTCCTTATAAACATTAGAGAGCATAGTTCAAAATCAGGAGGCTTAGAATGTGGTCAAAGACCAAGTGGTAGTTCATACTTTCTGAAAGCACTTCCTGTTACAACATCCTTATCTCTCTTGTGTAAATGTCCCATTTTCCTTTCATTGTGTTTATTTGAAGAGGGGAAAGAATTGTCTGCCCAGCCGGTGGGATAGTGTAGTGCATGTTTCCCTTGTCTCTTCATTGTATGCTTTGTCGTGTTCATCATGCTGTTAATACTTTGGATGCGTTCTTTCACTTTGATCAGTATGACCCACCAACGAAATGGTGGGTAAATAATTGTGAGTCTCCACATAAACACATTAACCTTTGCCTTTTTGTCAAGTAAAATGGGATTTGGAAAGGTTGTCTAACATTTATAAGTCATCTAACATTTCAGTGCTTCTTCTGATTGTTATTCTATTTGTTGACTAGTTTTATAAACTCCAGCAGTCTTTGAGAAGCCTAGTGGTGCCAGTGTTCATGATTGAATATACAGATCAAAGCATGATAGATTTTGGCAAAGAAAATACTAATAGAACAACTTTTATTTCAGTAGGAATATCTTTTAGATAATGTAGTTTTGTCTACTCATACTTCCTACTTGTAAAACAGATTTAGTTTACTTTAAGGAAAGTTGTCCAACCATTCAAACATAAAATGATTTAAATTCAAGTTTAACTTTGATGAAACATAATTTAAATAACCTTAGGTAAGATAAAGTAATTCCATGCCTGGATCTTTTATGTCATGAAACTTACTATGTTTAATTTTCCCAGCAGAAATTCAGGAAGCAAAAGCTCCCAGTCCTTCCATAAACCGGCAAACCAGCATTGAAACGGATAGAGTGTCTAAGGAGTTCATAGAATTTCTCAAGACCTTCCACAAGACAGGCCAAGAAATCTATAAACAGACCAAGCTGTTTTTGGAAGGAATGCATTACAAAAGGGTAGGTTGAGAATAACCACGTAGAAACATAGAGTTTTGGTTTGAGGAAAGGTCTTAGAGAAAATATAGTGCAACCTTGTCATTTTATGCCTGAGAAAATCCAGACCAAGAGATGTTAAATTACTTACCTAAGAAAAGCCTTTGAATCAAGCTAAAACCCAACTCTCAGGCTAGTACTTTTCCACTGCAACTCAGTGGTGTTTGGATCATCTTTGTGTGGAAATTCTGACCTTGAAGCCACTTGAATTACGTGCTTTATTAACAGGCCTTTTTGACTTGTGACCTTGTAAATAGTAAAAGCCGCCATAGTAGACCTTTAACTCTGTGCAACCATTGTTAGGCCAGTGGCAGTAATTTTAAGGGTGGTGGTTGTTGTTGAATTCTGTTTTGTTTTTTGTATTTTGATTTAGAATTTTTCTCATTCAGTTAGAGAAAGGACAGATAGAATTTAAACATTGAAAGGGACTTTAGCAACTCTCAAGTTTTAGTCCCTTTATTTTATAGATGAGGAAGTTGACAGCCAAAGAGGATAAGTGACCTGTCCAGGTTACACAGCTAGATTTTGCCAATGTCAGCTAAAACTTGTGATTTCCACACCTGTTTCTTTTACCCATAATTTCAGTGGCAATAATTCATAAGACTACCTGTAAAGGAATTCATTTTGTAAACAGGGATTAATTCTGTTGTAACATTCTATAACCATTAAACTCAGAATTAGCTCCAAAAGTTCCTTCTATGAAGTAAGGAAATCTTAGAAAGAAAAAGGAAATTAGAAAAGCAGCAGGGTGTTTAACTGTTTAGCTATATTCTAGCTGGGGTCAGCAATCACTAGGCTAATAGGCAGTGGACTTGTGTCAAAATAATTTTTAGATATTGAATTCAGTTTGTAAAGGAGAACAGCTTGCTTTCTCACCCTTCAGAAATGTAATTAGACTGTGTAAGTAAGTAGCTGTCTTTCTCTAGGTATTTTTTCTCTGTAGAGTAAAACATTTAGAGTTATACAAGTGAGCTGTTATTGATTTTTTTTTTTTGTTTTAAAGTTAGGAAACATGATAGATATCCTTAATATGGAACAATTCAGAGTTCATGTGACACCATCTTTCATTTTTATCAGAACTAAAAACTGAGGTTTTGTATTTATTTTTTTCTTGAGCCCACATGAAATGTTCACGGGATAGCTATATTAAATTAGTGTATGTATACTGTAGTACGTATAGCATGTATGCTGTATAATATGTTTTAGAAAATTGCTCAACTCAGATTTGATATTTTTCTTTTTCTCAGAAGTGTGATGTGTTCTTATTCTGTAATAATTTAGTAGACTTCTAAATGAGTATACTAAAGTAAAGAGGTAATTAACTGGTACAAATATCACCACGCCTATTTGTAAGGCATCACTAGTTTATATCAGAGACCTGCATGTGGCCTCAGATTCCTGATGTTTTAAGAGCCACTAAGCCACCTATTTTCCATTTCTACACTATGTGTTTCATGGTTAGGTGGCCAAGTACTATGGATGTATCTCAGGTATCTTTAGTGTGAAGTCTGCACATACGGTATATGAAAGAGATGTTTTTTAAACTGAATGTCCCTAGAGAAGCCCGTTTGGCCTTCGGCTGCAAGTTAATATCCTTTCAAATAAATAAATAAACACTCTTTACACCTGAACTAACCTAACTAGCTTCAGATCACTAATCATATAAATTTCTTGGGGCAGTTCCTCTGAAGTTATGAAGAATGTGGTAGTATAAAATAGCCTTTGTGGCCAGGTGCGGTGGCTCACACCTGTAATCCCAACACTTTGGGAGGCCGAGGCAGGCGGATCACAAGGTCAGGAGATCGAGACCATCCTGGCTAACACAGTGAAACCTTGTCTCTACTAAAAATACAAAAAATTAGCTGGGCGTGGTGACAGGTGCCTGTAGTCCCAGCTACTTGGGAGGCTGAGGTAGGAGAATGGCGTGAATCCGGGAGGCGGAGCTTGCAGTGAGCGGAGATTGCGCCACTGCACTCCAGCCTGGATGACAGAACGAGACTCCATCCGAAAAAAAAAAAAAAGTCTTTGTACTCAGTTTATCAAAACTGCTCAAAACCTTTAAATTAATGTTACTGCCACCAACTAAACTTTCTAGATGGTATCCTAAGGGCCTATGCAATATGAAAATTCATTCTTACCTGTTTAAAAACTGCCCAGTCAGCCTTGCCATAAATGGATAATTGTTCCTACTGCATCCCACAGTATTATTCTTTCTAAAATCTCTGAGATCCAGAAGAGTGACCTGCTCTTGCCCGCATCTTTCCCACATCATTTCTATTTTCTCGAAGCCCTGTATATGCCGGTGGTGAGCAGCCTTTTCAGTATATGGGTCAAGTCTAGAAAATTAAATCTTTTCTGAACTGCATTAAAAATTTTAAGCCATTTTATCTTTATCAAGAAACACATTGTCTACACTTATATGTTTTTTGTTTTTAGAATTTAAATTTCAGCACTTATGTAATTTTCATACCCACTGCAGTATTGCAATATAATGCTTTACTATGCAACACATTTCTCTTTCTTTCCTTTCCTTTTCTTTCTTTTTTTGAAGCAGTGTGTTGCTCTATCTCCTAGACTGGAACACAATAGCGCAGTCACTGCTCACTGCAGACTTGACCTCCCAGACTCAAGTGATCCTCCTGCCTTAGTCTCCTGAGCAGCTGGGACTAGTGGCACACACCACCATGTCTGGCTGAGTTTTTTATTTTTTGTAGAGATAGGGTTTTCCTATGTTGCCCAGGCTGGTCTTGAATTCCTGACCTCAGGTGATCCTCCCAACTTGGCCTCCCAAAGAGCTGGGATTACAGGTGTGAGCCACTGCGCCCAGTCCTATTCAGCAAATATTGTTGTTTGCTAATACTTTTCTGAAGCTTGTTTATTTTGCTCTTTTTTCTTTCTTGCTAGTCTTACTAGCTACTTAATGTTAAAACATGTATACTCCTATAGTACCTCTATACATTCTTTAAAACAAGATATTTCCATTGCAAATGAGACGGGCAGCTATGCCATTAACACAAAATCCTTTTATGTTGAAAATACAGTTGTCATCAGCTACTTTTCTGTTCTTACAAATCATCATAGCAAGAATTTAAATTGCTGAGCCAAATTAATAAAGCTTAATTTTTAAAACCCAATCTGTACAACATAACTTGAATTATTATTATTTCTTTTTGAGATAGGAGTCTTGCTCTGTTGGCCAGGCTGGAGTGCAGTGGTGTGATCTCCCCTCACTGCAACCTTTACCTTCCAGGTTCCAGTGATAGTCCTTCCTCAGCCTCCCGAGTAGCTGGGATTACATGCATGTACCACCATGCCCAGATAATTTTTACTTTTTTTTTTTTTGTAGAGGCAGGATTTCACTGTGTTGGCCAAGCTAGTCTTGAACTCCTGACCTCACGTGGTCTGCCCACCTTGGCCTCCCAAAATCCTGGGGTTACAGAAGTGAGCCACCACGCCTAGCCTGATTTTTTTTTTTTTTTTTTTAAAGACAGTCTTGTTCTGTTGCCCAGGCTGTAGTGCAGTGGCATGATTTCGGCCCACCGTGACCTCTGCCTCCCAGGTTCAAGCAATTTTTATGCCCCAGCCTCTCCTGAATAGCTGGGGTTACAGGTGTGCGCCACCACTCTGAGCTAATTTTTGGTATGTTTAGTAGAGATGGGGTGTTACTCTGTTGGCCAGGCTGGTCATGAACTCCTAGCCTCACGTGATCCGCCCACCTTGGCCTCCCAATGTGCTGGGATTACAGGATTGAGCCACAATGCCTGGCCTAACTTGAATTTAAGAATCTCACCTTAACCAAGCTTTACAAGGTCTGAGAGTGATTATGGATTCAGGAGTATATATAGTGACTTATGAAGAGGTATACATTCTCTTTGTCATCTGGACAGAGCTTCATGTGGTGAGGGTAATTTTAAAGCACTATATAGACCCAATCAAGTGTTAACCTTTCCCATAATAACTAGAAAACCATATTACCTAACTGAATGAGATCTGTGGCTTTGTAAATAACTTTTTTCTGTAAATTATTTATATGAAAATGCTCACTTTAAGACACATCTTTAGACTGCAATTAAATAAAAGTAAATAAAACTTCTGGAAAAACTCTTTTGCTGCTCAAACTATTTAAATCCTGCCCTTGCTAAGTGTTAAGAAATCCCTCAGATACATTTTTTCCCTATTCTGAAAGTGTAGCTTGTCCTGCTTTTAAAGGGGGCAGGCTCTACTTCCTCAAAGTACCTACCTTTTAATTTGTTGGATATTGCATTAATGCTTTTTAATAAACTTGGGGCCGGGCGCAGTTGCTCACACCTGTAATCCCAGCACTTTGGGAGGCTGAGGTGGGTAGATCATGAGGTCAGGATTTCGAGACCAGCCTGGCTAATATGGTGAAACTCTGTCTCTACTAAAAATACAAAAATTAGCTGGGCATGGTGGCGCTCGCCTGTAGTCCCAGCTACTTGGGAGGCTGAGGCAGAAGAATCACTTGAACCTGAAAGGTGGGGTTGCAGTGAGCTGAGATCATGCCACTGCACTCCAGCCTGGGCAACAGAGCAAGATTCCATCTCAAAAAAAAACATAAAACAAAACAAAAAAAACAGCCCTCATTTTTTGGGTTTCTCAATTCAGTTATTTTTATTTTTTTAATTTGTATTAATCCCCTTAATACTCCATTCATGGCAATCAATTCAGTTTCTAAAAGACTTCTTAATAGTCATTCTAATAAGCTCTTCTTTCTAAGGAAGCAGTTAAGCACAACATAACACCTTTTGCTTGTTTCATTGTTATTTTTCTAGCCAGTCCTTCTATAAAAATCTGATACTGAGCTGGGCACGGTGGCTCATGTCTGTAATCCTAGCACTTTGGGAGGCCAAGGCGGGTGGATCGCCTGGCCAACATAGTGAAACCCCGTCTCTACTAAAAATACAAAAAATTAGCTGAGTGTGGTGGCGGGTGCCTGTAATCCCAGCTACTAGGGAGGCTGAGGCAGGAGAATCACTTGAACCTGGGAGGCCAAGATTGCAGTTAGCCAAGGTCGCGCCATTGTACTCCAGCCTGGGCAACAGGAGCAAAAAAACTGTGTCTCAAAAAAAAATAATAATAATCTGATACTGATTATATTATATGGACTTAAAGCTTTGTACCTGAATGAGGACAAAAGAATATACAGTTTAAGACCTGGCTGGCTATATCTTCATTCCCATGTTCTTTCCCAGAATAAGTAGAAAGATAAGTGTCCTCTTATACCTTAAAATGACTCTACTGTTGTAAACTATATATTTAATCAAGGAGTAGTTTGCCCTGCCAGGTAATTACGGTCAGAAGAACAGAAGTATGTACCCAAAACAAAGAACCTTTAACTAGCAAATAGGCTTTAATTATTGTGAGAACTTCAGCAGGGGTAGCAACCCAGGACCTAATTTTAAAACTAGAAGCACTGAGGATGAAAAGTGAGGCAGTGGAAATAGCTCTGAGCTCTCAGCATCTATAAGTCATAAGGAAAAAAAGTAGATAAAAGATGTATTTGAGGCTGGGCGCGGTGGCTCACGCCTGTAATCCCAGCACTTTGGGAGGCTGAGATGGGCGGATCACAAGGTCAGAAGATCGAGACCATCCTGGCTAACACGGTGAAACCCCGTCTCTACTAAAAAATACAAAAAATTAGCCAGGCGCGGTGGCAGGCACCTGTAGTCCCAGCTGCTTGGGAGGCTGAGGCAGGAGAATGGCATGAACCCGGGAGGCGGAGCTTGCAGTGAGCCTAGATTGTGCCACTGCACTCCAGCCTGGGCATCAGAGCGAGACTCCATCTCAAAAAAAAAAAAAAAAGATGTATTTGATAATTACGTTGAATGAATAAAAATAATTAAAAATGTTTCATAGAAGCACATAGTGATAGGCGAGGGGAAACTTAAATCATCATGCTGGGGCACCCGTGGTGGCTCCATGCGTGAGGCTGGTGCCATGCAGTCTCCCGGTGTTGGCATTGTCTCCCAGCCTTCTCAGTTCTGCACACAGCTACAAAACAAAAGAACAGTTGCCAGCACTTGGAAGAGGACTTGGATCCAAACCAAATGGAGGACAGATACTCCCTCTACAGACAAGATACTCAAGGAAGAAGTCAAGTTAGAAGAGCAGCAGAAGGAGGCTGTGGAAGAAGATAAGCAAGCATTGGCAGATACTGAGGACTTGCAGCAGAGCAGCCAAAAATTGGTGGAGGAGGCAAATATGTATAGCATTCAGGGCTTCTGCAAGGACTCGTTAGAGGTTGCAGATGTTTTGGAGAAGGCAACACAGTGTGTTCCAAAAGAAGGACTTAAAGACAGTAACCTCGCCTGAAGAACCTCTATGAAACTCTCACAATGAGTGAAGTCCAGATTCAGGAAGTGTTCAGCAAGCACTGCCAAGCTGAACCCCGTCAGAGCCAAGTTCCACCCTTATGCACATGAGGTCTTTTCTTCGTCTTTCTTCACATCCGACAGGCAATGTGCCAGTGCTGTAACAAGGTTTGAGGGAGGCATATCTCACACATGAAAACCCAGTGTGAAAACCCAGCCATCACACTTATGAACCACAGGAAGATCTAGCGTGAAGTCTTGTTCCACATGCTGGTTTAGGGGAAAGAGCTGAGCCCAGTGGTTCTAGTTAGAAAAGAGGTTCAAGCATGGGCACCCCCTTATCCCTGCCCTTGTTGATGTGGTGAAGGAAGCTTAGCTGCCTCTTACAAGATTTTTTTTTCTTTAAATCTCTTGCCATAATTCATGAAAAGCTGGTTCATGTTTTTTCATCTGTGAATACTTTTGACTTTCCCTAAGGCTGTTGGAAAGCAGAAGTAACCAGTAGGTAAACAGAAAAGTAAGCTGATCTCACAGTTACATTAATGAACTCCTATTCAGGAGTGTGTTCTCTGATTTTTAGTACCACATGTTTAATAATTCTACTTACTTAGTAAAAAAGGCCAATAAGACACTACAGGTCCCCTAGAGTTCATGAGTCATGCTGTATCTGCTCAGACTTTAGTGACATCACAGTATTTTAAATGAACAAAATGTCTTTGGGAATTCTGCTTTTTGGCAATCTGGACACTTCTGTCTGCACTGTGTGTCTCTTGTGCAACTTGTAGCATCGGAGTTACTGGATTTCTTAGTCCACTACGCATTTCATTCAATAAAGGGAAAGCAAGTGTTGAAACATTTCTTACGCTAAAAATAATTTTATGATGACCTTTATGAAGAACATGTGCGTTCCTTAGACACTGTCTACCTGCTAAAAATGATGGATTTCTGGCTTTTTTGTTTGTTTGTTTTTGGAGATGCAAAATGAGCATATGTACCTTAACGGTTCCCACCACCTTTATTTTGCCAGTAATTGAATTTGACACAATCAGTTAGTTTTGCCCTGTTTTCTTCATCTAAATGTGGAAATGTTTAAGTCTGTATTCTACTAGTTACTAATGACCTCAAGATGTACTCCCTGGTGAGATGGACTTTCTCAGAATATGAGGACTGCATGCTTGGCACACTTTAAGTGTGTGTTTCATTTTTAAAGAGGATTAAAGCCTTCATATGGTTCTTTTCCTTTAAAAAATTATTGAAGGCAGCACAAATTGGTAATACAAAGAAATATGGACATCAAAGCTAAAACTTAAGTAGATTAAGCAGTTAACAGCAGTACAGACAAAACTTGATGAACTCAGAAAATAGATTGTGGCGATTCACATTGAAATGATGGAAGTTCTGGGTGAAATACACAGAAAACATAGGCAAGGAATATAGTCAAAGGTTTTCAAAACTGGAAGTGGAAACAAAGATCTCAGCCAGACTGTTAAGAAAGTGTATAGAGTGCCTCTCAGCATAATATTCAAAGATAGACACCCACTTGTCAATGTCTTAATCACAGAGTAAAAATTTATTTTAGAAAAATAAAATGACAACTTTACTCAGATGTTATAGAAAAGATGCCGGGCGCGGTGGCTCACACCTGTAATCCCAGCACTTTAGGAGGCCGAGGAGGATGGATCACAAGGTCAGGAGGTCAAGACCAGCCTGGCCAAGATGGTGAAACCCTGTCTGTACTAGAAATAAAAAAATTAGCTGGGCGTGGTGGCATGTGCCTGTAGTCCCAGCTGCTCGGGAGGCTGAGGCAGGAGAATTGCTTGAACCCGGGAGGCGTAGGTTGCAGTGAACTGAGATCCCGTCACTGCAGTGCAGCCTGGCGACAGCGAGACTCCATCACAAAAAAAAAAAAAAAAAGATTATAGAAAAGATGATCCCATACAATGATTAGAGAGTACTTGAGGAAAAGGATTTACTCACTGCTCTACTATCTTTTTTTCTTCGAAAACTATGACAAAACTTTTGGAGTTTTGTAGAGCCTAAAAGAACTTACCAACACAAACCTGCTCTCACTTTGCCCCTTTGGCAAACACTGTGAGGGGTCTGAGAGTTATCTTATTTGCAGGCTAACAAATTAACCTGCCATGGTTTCACAGATACTGGCCAAAGACACGAGTCTCCTGGGTCAGAGACAAAGGCCAGTTTCTTACAGCAGTAGCAGTAGCCAGAGCATTTGCATTTGTGCTTATCCCCGAGTATCTGTTCCTATGGGATAATGCAGACAAGACCAGGGAAAGCCTGTGCATGCAGTGAGTTGTATTAGAGGAGAGGAACCTTGGACTTAGGGATCCTTATTAGACAGTAAGCAGTCTACCCTTTTCTCTTGAAGGAGGCACTATCTCTGTCTGCTAAAGCTGTTTTCTATACAGAAATCCTTGAAAAGATGTTGCAAAACAAAGGCAGTCATTGCCTTTGCTCACAGGTAGAAAGAGATTGTGGAGAATTGTCTTCAGCGTCTTACAAAGGGAGGAATGGTAATAAATGGCCACATTTATTCATTCAACCCATACTGAGCACTAACCATGTGCCTGGCCCTGTTCTAGGCATGAGGATATGGTGGCGAACAGTGCCCTCGTGGAGCTAACATTTTAGTTGGGGAAATGGACAATAAGGAGATCTGTTACATAGTGGTAAGTCCTACAAGAATGGAAAGCAGGATGAGAGACAGAGTGGCAGGGGAGTTCTTTTACATTATGAAAGCAATACTGTACTGGAGCATAAACTGCAGTAGCAATAGAAAAGGAGTTTTCTGCATTGTGTTGTAAAATTACAGAGGTTGTGCGGGGCTGGGGGGAGGAGAACATGATCCCTTGACACCAATAAGACAGGCCTCTCGGGTCTCTAAAAGGAGCTCAGAGAGATTCTAGTTGGAAGTGAGCACTACAGGTTGAGTATCCCTTATCCAGAAGCCTTGGGACCCGAAGTGTTTCAGATTTTGGGGTTTTCCCATATTTTGGAATATTTACACATATATAAGATAATTTGGGACTGGGACCCAATTTCAAACACCAAATTCATTTGTTGTATATATACCTTACATACATAGCCTGAAGGTAATTTTATACCACATTTTAAGCAGTTTTGGGCATGTAACAGTTTTGGCTGCTTTTTGACTCCAGCCCATCATCACATGAGGCCAGGTGTGGAATTTCCCACTTGTGGTGTCATGTCGACACTGACAAATTTGGGATTTTTGAGCATTTCAGATTTTTTATTTTTGGGTTAGGAATGCTCAAACCTGTAATAATAATCACAAGAATGAATATAGTTTCTTCTAAGTTAAGTGCTAAAATTTGGTGCAAATGAAAGGTGTAAAACCATGTGTAAACTGCCTAAAAAGATTGAATGGATAAGCTTTTGCAGAGAATACTTGAACTAGAAGGATAGATTTGGGCACTGCAGTGTGTACCTGCTGTCCCCCCTACCCAGGAGGAGGCTGAGGCAGGAGGATTGCTTGACCCTAGGAATGTGAGGCTGCAGTGAGCTACAATTACGTCTGTCAATAGCTACTACACTCCATCCTGGGCAATGTAGTGAAATGCCATTTCTGAAAAAATAATAATAAATAAAACAACAAGTTAAATTATAGCAGCATAAAGGAAAATTCAGTTATCAGTTAAAATGTTAACCATAATAAAGTTAGACTTGAGAGTTTAATAGTTAAAAAAAAACTCATCTTGGCCAGTCGCGGTGGCTCATGCTTATAGTCTCAGCACTTTGGGAGGCCGAGGCGGGCGGATCACCTGAGGTCAGGAGTTTGAGACCAGCCTGGCCAACGTGGTGAAACCCTGTCTCTACCAAAAATACAAAAATAAACTGGGCATGGTGGCGGATGCCTGTAATCCCAGCTACTTGGGAGGCCAAGGCAGGAGAATTGCTTGAACCCAGGAGGTAGAGATTGCAGTGAACCAAGATCGCACCGTTGTGTGATGGGTGACAAGATGGGTGATCACACCTGGGTGACAAGAGTGAAACTCTATCTCAAGAAAAAAAAAAAAATCTCATCTCACACTCCATAATGGTAGTCGTTTTGTTATCTAGACCCATTCTGCTTATTGAAAGGATTTGAGATTTACAAAATTAATTTAAAATAAGAGTGAGAGAACAGAGTCATAATTTGATGATACTTGGAGCTTATAAAGATGTTGTTACAGACATGTTCTTCACATAGCTACTACTGTGATTACCTACATAGAAGTCCAGGCATAGGCTGGGTGCAGTGGCTCATGCCTATAATCCCCGCACTTTGGAGGCAGGCAGATAGATCACTTGAGGCCAGGAGTTTGAGACCAGCCTGTTCAACATGACAAAACCCTGTCTCTACAAAAATTAGCTGGTGCTATGGCACTCGCTTGTAATCCCAGTTACAAGGGAGGCTGAGGCCCATGAACCTGGGAAGCAGAGGTTGCAGTGAGCTGAGATGGCACCTCTGCACACCAGCCTGGGCAACACAGCAAGACTCTTGTCTAAAAAGATTAAAAAAAAAAACAAAACAAAAAGTCCAGGCTTAAAACTAAAACTAGTTCTCTGAAAAAATATCTCCAGCAGACCTGAAGTGTAGTCCATGGATGTATTTGTCTGGTGATCTAATTTAGTACAGAGATATAACTTGGAGAATGTATAATGTAAATATATTTCATCAATTCATAGATGAGGGCTAGATGGAAGTCTCCTTGGAGAACTGGAAATGGAGGTTTGGGGTGGTGGTAATGAAAACCCACACATTTGACCTGTGGAGCATGCTCAGATCGAGGCTCATCCTGCTTTCACAGTCAACTGGGGGTTGGTAGGGTGGGTAGCTTCAGGATTTTTCTCATAGAGTAGTTCTGGATCTACTTGGGTTCACACCGCAGAACAGGAAGATGATAACCTTTCTGGTGAGCATTGCTAGGAAGATCTGGTCACCACCATCTCACCACAGGCGTTAGTATAAAATAAGCACACTTACTGCTGCTGCCACCGTACCTATCTAGAGAAGGAGACAGCTCCAGTAAGAAAAAGTGAGACTGACGGTATGCCCCATGGTACTTTGTCCTTCTTGTTTGTAATTATAGAATATTATAATGAGTGCATTCAGTCTTCCCATTTAAATAGCCATCTGAGCATTTTCTTGATCTTTTTATAGAATTGGTACAGTGGCTTGAGTTCTACTAATCATGTAATGAGTAATGAGTGCTTTTAGAATGAATACAAATGTAATTTTTAGGAAATTCAGGAAAAAATCTTATCAAGAAAATCTAAGGGAAAACAGAACAGTAATAGAAGTACAGATACAGCAACATGGCAAGATAAGTCCACAGAATTTACTTACAGTGTACATACTAGTGATAAAAAAATTAAACAGTCTAGCATTTTTTTAAAAATAGTAATTTTAGGCCAGGTGCTGTCGCTTACGCCAGTAATCCCAGCACTTTGGGAGGCTAGGGCGGGTGAATCACGAGGTCAGGAGTTCAAGACCAGCCTGTCCAACATGGTGAAACCCCATCTCTACTATGAAAAATACAAAAAATTAGCTGGGCGTAGTGACGGGCAGCTGTAATCCCAGCCACTCGGGAGGCTGAGGCAGGAGAATTGCTTGAACCTGGGAGGTGGAGGTTGCAGGGAGCCGAGATGGTGCCACTGCACTCCAGCCTGGGTGACAGAGTGAGACTGTTGGAAAAAAAAAAAAAAGTAATGTTTAAAGACAACAGCAATAAAGAATGTTAAATATTGAGAATTTAATGTGGCAAATTAGAAGTTCATTCAAAGAATTAAAAGTTGGATGGTGGCCAGGTGTGGTGGCTTATGCCTGTGATCCCAGCACTTTGGGAAGCCAAGGCGGGCGGATCACTTGAGGTTAGGAGTTCGAGACCAGCGAAGACAACATGGTGAAACCCCATGTCTACTAAAAATACAAAAATTAGCCAGGTGTGGTGGCACACACATGTATTCCCAGCTACTCAGGAGGCTGAGGCAGGAGAATCGCTTGAACCTGGGAGGCAGAGGTTTCAGTGGGCCAAGATCGCGCAACTGCACTCAAGCCTGGGCGACAGATTGGGACTCCATCTCAAAACAAACAAACAAACAAACTTTGCAGGTCAGTATAAACACTTAAAATATCATTTAAATTACAGTGTTTCATTATTCTAGAAAAACAAGAAAACACATATACCATATGTTTTTTTGTGAGGCGGTAAAAAGCAAGAATTTGTGAAGCAGGGAGGCTTCTAAATCCAGCAGACTTTTAAATATATTCTGAAATTTAAGTCTTCACACCTAGATGAGATTTGGGTAAAAAATGAAAATATAGAACAGTGAAATAAACCAGATATTTCAGAAATAGATTTCATTTCTCAGGAGCAAGTTATATGACAACTGGGAGGGTGAGAGGGAATAAGGCCATGCTTTACTAACTGCTGATGATGACAGATAGGCTTGTATAAAGTTTATTTTAGTTATGTGTTTCATACCACGCACCTTACATTTCAGCCAAATCAAAGAGCTAAACATGAAAATATTGAGAAGAAAGTAGATTAGGATATGAGCTTGGTATGGTGGCTCATGCCTTTAATACCAGCACTTTGGGAGGCCGAGGCAGCCGGATCACTTGAGGCCAGGAGTTCAAGACCAGCCTGGCCATCATGGTGAAACTGTCTCTACTGAAAATACAAAAATTAACCGGGCGTGGTGGCCGGTGCCAGTAATCCTAGCTACTCGGGAGGCTGAGGCAGGAGAATCGCTTGAACCGGGAGGCAGAGATTGCAGTGAGCTGAGATCCCGCCATTGCACTCCAGCCTGGGTGACAGAGCGAGACTCTGTCTCAGAAAAAAAAAAAAAAAAAGGAAAGAAAGAAAAAGGTGAAGAAAAGAGAAACAACCAAGTAGCTCTTTGCATAAAGACTGCAGCAAAATGGCCAGCAGCGTGACTTAAGCTCTTTATCCAGCAGTTTTGGCAAATGGATTATTTCAGCATCTGTACTTTGGGCAGTGGGACAGGGCAGGGCCACACACGTCACTTCCAGAAAGGAAAGTAGACCGTCTAGCTGGGGCCAGACCAGGTGGGACTCTGTCATCCCAGGAACCTGGAACCTCCTCCCCATGGCCTCAAAAAAAAAAAATTAGCTGGGTGTGGTGGTGCAGGCCTTTAATCCCAGCTACTTGGGAGGCTGAGGCAGGAGAATCGCTTGAACCCAGGAGGCAGAGGTTGCAGTGAGATCACACCATTGCATTCCAGCCTGGGCAAGAGAGTGAGACTCTTATCTCGGGGGGGAAAAAAATAGAACGTGGATGGGGATATGTATTTCAGCTGTAGAGAGGAGCTAAAATTGAACTATCAAAAAATTGTTTTGTCCAGGCGCGGTGGCTCACACCTGTAATCCCAGCACTTTGGGAGGTCAAAGCAGAAGGATCACTTGAACCCAGGAGTTTAAGACCAGCCTGGGCAACACAGTGAGACCTTGTCTCTATATATTTAAAAAAGTTAAATAAAAAGAGGAATGAAATCTAAAACTTAAAAAAAAAAAAAAAAAGGAATTTGTTTGTCTTGAGTCGTAGTCTCACTCTGTCGCCTGGGCTGGAGTGCAATGGTGTGATCTCGGCTCACTGCAGCCTCTGCTTCCAGGGTTCAAGTGATTCTCCTGCCTCAGCCTCCCGAGTAGCTGGGATTACAGGTGTGCACTAGCATGCCCAGGTAATTTTTGTATTATTAGTAGAAACGGGGTTTTGCCATTTTGGCCGGCTGGTCTTGAACTCCTGACCTCAGGTGATCCACCCGCCTCGGCCTCCCAAAGTGCTGGAATTTACAGGCATGAGCCACTGCGCCTGGCCAAAGGAATTGTTTTTAATGACCAGATAAAAGGCTTAATAGTATTAACTTTTTAAAAATCTGTGTGATAAAAAAACAGTGGGAAGTCATGAATATAAATAAGGGCTGAATATAGTGAAATATCTGAACTTTACTAAAGGTAGTACCTAGGCTTTTATAGATGAGGGATCAATTTTAATTCAACCAAATTGCATGTATATGGGTAACTAGTTGACAGTAACAAGGGCTGCAGTCAAGGTGATTACAAAGTGCCATGAGTGCTTGGCCATTTTTACTGAGGGAACGAGGTGACTGCTCCT
The DNA here is from genome assembly GCF_009828535.3 of Hylobates moloch. NCBI lineage: Eukaryota > Metazoa > Chordata > Mammalia > Primates > Hylobatidae > Hylobates > Hylobates moloch. The sequence continues at coordinate 105,065,285 of NW_026652276.1, read as the reverse complement.
GACCCTGAGAGTCATGCCATCCTTTTAGAGTTAAGCCAGACGGTCAGACTGCTGCGGGCTTCCACAGGATATATTGGCCCTTGGCCTGTGATGTCATTGGGCTGTGTAGATGAGGTCTGTGACAGCGAGTCCTGGGGGTTTGTTCTCGGCCTTATTCATGCTCTTCTACTGTGACATCCTTGTGAGAACCCTTGGGAGAAATTTTTGATTTTGGTGTCAGAATTTCACCTGAAGGATTGGTTTGCTTTCATCTTTTGAACCCTGAATTATGTAACTGTTTTCATCTTAGTGATGGTTGCTAAAAAGTTTAGTTAGAGACAGATGTATGGGCTGACTCTTGACTAATTTAGACATCTTCCAGGAAAACATTTCTGTCTTGTCATCTGTGGCTCTGCTTTAGGTCTCTGTCCATGTTTAATTTTTTTTTTTTTTTACTTGTTATTGTTAAAAAATTTTTAAAATTTCTTTCTTTCTCTTTCTTTCCTTTCTCTCCTTTCTCTCCCCTTTCTTTCTTTCCTCTTCTCTTCTCTTTTCTTTTCTTTCTTGAGATGGGTTCTCACTATGTTTCCCAGGCTGGCCTCAAACTCCTAGGCTCAATCGATCCTCTAGCCTCAACCTCCCAGAGCAATGAGATTACAGTTATTTGTTATTCTTTTTATTTTCTAGTCTCTTATGCTAAACTGCATTTATCTTTTAAGTAGACTTTAAATATTCTTTGGCAGAAAGTGAGAAACAAATACATATATTACATCTATAAAATCAGTAAAACCAAATACAAATTATCAAGCCCAACGTTGTAAGGGCCATGGGGAAATAAGTGCATACACGTGGTTAATGACAGTGTGCACTGAGTTTCTGAGGAGTGTGGCTAGCAATAGACACTTAGCGCTATAATGTTGTTTATTCATATTAAGCGGTTAATGCCACTTTTGGAAATGTATCACAGAGAAGTAACCCAAAAGAAGATAGTCCTTACAAAATTATTTATAGCTACAGTGCACAACAGTGAAAGAGGAGAAGCAACTCAAATGCACAGTGGTAGAGGAGAGTCGAATAAGTCAGTTAATATAATGCAATGTTATAAAGCCACCAAAAATGATAGTGGATTAGATAAATAGAAATGTCCATAAAATATGTAAATTATCAAAACATGCATTAAATCTATTTAAGAATATGTAGATATAGCAAAAAGAATGAGATGGTCATGGTGAGACCGCTAGGTGGGAAGGGTCCCCGGAAAAACTCCAGCCGGCCTGTGCCCTGGGGTGGAGCTTTGGGAAGTTTGCACCATTTGTAGCAGGGAGGAGCCTGGCCCCTCTTCTTTCTGTGTGGAGCCCAGGATTCTAGCTGCTGACAGGAAGCACTCTAGCAGGGACTCTGGCCTTGTGAGAGTCTCTGATTCCCCTTTTTCTTCCTTTTCACCTAATAAAACCCTGTCTTACTCACCATTCAAACCGTCTGCGAGCCTAAATTTTTGTGGCCGTTAGACGGACAAAGATCCCGTCTTTGGCTGAACTAAGGAAAAGTCCGGTAACAGTGGATATTGGAAATAATATTAATGGATAGGTTTTACTCTCCTGCAGGATTAATATAACCTGTGAGTACTTTTAGGCTTACTACCAGTAAAAGGAGTGGCTTTTGGAAAGTTCTTAGAATGTAGAGCTGTGCTTCTGCACTTTGTTCAGCTACAAGCAGCCTCTTTGTCTCTCTGTTTCAGGATCTAAGCATTGAAGAACAGTCAGAGTGTGCTCAGGATTTCTACCACAATGTGGCCGAAAGGATGCAAACTCGTGGGAAAGGTAACACTGTTAGCCATTGAGAGATTGCGGGTATTGCACAGGGATGACTGCTCAGTCTCTTAGCAATTTCTTTCTGTCTCTGATAGTCTGGCTGGTTTGTAGACTTCATCCTGTAACCTCACGGACATTCTGGGAACTGGTCTTATACTTAGCAGTGCCTTTGAACTGTACCATGTGTATCTTTCCAGGAGCAATTGGATAATTTATTGAGTAACATTTAATAACTCCATTAGGGGCAGGGGTGGAGCAGATGAAAACATCTTAGGCCCTGGCTCAGTAGCTCATGCCTGTAATCCCAGCACTTTGGGAGGCTAAAGCAGGTGGATCACATTAGGCCAGGAGTTCGAGACCAGCCTGGCCAACATTGTGAAACCCCGCCTCTATTAAAAATACAAAAAGTAGCCGGGTGTTGTGATGCACCTCTAATCCCAGCTACTCGGGAGGCCGAGGCACAAGAATTGCTTGAACCCGTAGGCGGAGGTTGCAGTGAGCTGAGATTGTGCCACTGTACTCCAGCCTGGGCAACAGATCGAGACTCTGTCTCCAAAAAAGAAAGAGAGAGAAAGAAAAAAACTTCTTGGAAGGCTTTGCTAAATGAATTTCCCATCTTGGAATCACCATTTTGGTGAGTTATTGTATTAATAGTTTAAAAAAAAAAAGCTTCAAGTTTTTAGGGATTCTTTATGGATTCAACCTCTACTGATATTAGACTTTAGGATGTACTTAGCACATGTGTGTATCAGAGAAATCTCCATTTGTATACCTCAGAGAGCTCTAAGGTGTTATGGTAAACCTCAGAAAAATGAAAGGATAAGTTTCATCAGCATTCGTCAGTCTTGGGAGTTGCAAATGCCTTTGTAATGTAGGACAGGGAGTGACCTTACTGAAGTCTCCCCATTTGGCAGAGTGTACACTGTTAGGTCCTGCCAGACAACTTCAGTTAGAACTGAGGATGCTGTGGAAGGCAGCCCAACAGTTGAAAGAAGATTTTTTTTGTGTGTGTGTTTTTGTCGAGACAGAATATCACTCTGTCGCCAAAGCTGGAGTACAGTGGTGTGACCTCAGCTCACTGCAACTCTGCCTCCCAGGTTCAAGTGATTCTCCTGTCTCAGCCCCCGAGTGGCTGGGATTACAGGTGCGTGCCACCACACCCAGCTAATTTTTGTATTTTTAGTAGAAAGGAGATTTCACCATGTTGGCCAGGCTGGTCTTGAACTCCTGATCTCAGGTGATCCACCTGCCTCAGCCTCCCAAAGTGCTGAGATTACAGGAGTAGAGCCACCGCGCCTGGCTGGTAAGTTTTTTTTTTAAGCATATTTTTAAATATAACATTCTTATACTTTTGTTCTGAGTGTGTTTAATTTATTTCTAGTAAATTAGTTTTTTGCTGTGTAGAAAGTGCTATGAAAATATACCCTTGGCCGGGCATTCTGGCTCACACCTATAAACCTAGTACTTTAGGAGGCTGAGGCAGGTAGATTGCTTGAGCCCAGGAGTTCGAGACCAGCCTGAGCAACATGGTAAAACCCCATCTCCACAAAAAAAACCTACAAAAATTATTCAGGCCTGGTGGCGTGTGCCTGTGGTCCCAGCTACTTGGGAGGCTGAGGTAGGAGAATGGCTCGAGCCCAGGAGGTGGAGATTTCAGTGAGCCAGGGTCATGCTGCTGCACTCCAACCTGGGCAACAGAGCCAGACTCTGTTTGCAAAAAAAAAAAAAAAAAAAAAAAAAAGAAAGAAAATATATATATATCTTGATCTTTTCTCTGTCTGGTTATTTCAGTGCCTCCAGAAAGAGTCGAGAAGATAATGGATCAGATTGAAAAGTACATCATGACTCGTCTCTATAAACACGTGTTCTGTCCAGAAACTACTGATGATGAGAAGAAAGATCTTGCCATTCAAAAGAGAATCAGGTAGTTGCTTATTTTGTTTTGCTTTATAGTTAGTACCTTCTAATGGAAGAACACACTGGGGGAAAATAAGGCACCTGTGTTTCAAACCTTAAGGGAAAGCAATAGCTCATGTTCCTGCTTCCTTAGAGTGGAAGCAGCTCTGTTGTGTCAGAAAGATGAGGAATGTGGTGACCTCACCTATCCATCTCCCTCAGGGCAGCTTTTGGTAAGAGTTGTGTTTGGTGTTTGAGATTGTTTTCAGTCCCTGAAATTTCGAAGGAATAGGGGGACTGTGTTCTTGGTCCATTACCATTTCCTCAAGCAGGAAGCTATGACTATCCGTATCAAGGCAGGGGATGTCGGCTGGGCCTGGTGGCTCATACCTGTAATCTGAGCACTTTGGGAGGCTGAGGTGGGTGGATCACTTGAGGCCAGGAGTTCAAGACCAGCCTGGGCAACATGGTAAAACCCCGTCTCTACTAAAAATACAAAAATTAGCCAGGCATGGTGGCGCATGCCTGTGATCCCAGCTACTTGGGAGGCTAAGGCATGAGAATGGCTTGAATCCAGGAGGCGGAGGTTGCAGTGAGCCGAGATCGTGCCACCACACTCCAGCCTGGGCAACAGAGCAAGACTCCTTCTCAAAAAAATAACAAGTCAGTAGATGTCCTCTTTCCTCATTCCTCTCAGGGGTGCGCATTTTTCACCATTCCCCAGTCACATCTTTCACTAGCATTGGATTGATGACATTTCCCACAGCACCCAGTCTTCCAGGCTCACTGGGGTGAGCCCCAGCCCTCTGTACTCCGGTTGCTGTGAACATTGAGGAAAAGACCATCCAAGTGTGAGAACACGGCCAAGGCTGAGCTGATGAGGTGTTTTAAGGGGAGAGGGGACTCGGAGTCCCAGGTTCCAGACAAGGGGCTGGTACTTGCTAGATCTGTATTGGAAGTTTCACAGCTGAAGTGAGGAGTTGATACTGGGCAGGTTGAAGATGTGGAGCCCAAGGTCAGGAGCCAGAAGTAACCAGAGGGGCCCTGGACCAAGATGCAGAACGGAAGCAGTAACCAAGCAAGAGGGGAGGCCCGCAGCAGGGTACTTGCAGTGCAGTTAGGGTGGACCAGGAAACACAGTGATTCTGGCATGGTGGTCCTGCCCGTGGCCTCCTATACAAGCTCCAGTGTGCCTCAGAAGTTGAGGGTTGAGGCCGGGTGTGGTGGTTCACACCTGTAATCCCAGCACTTTGGGAGGCCAAGGCAGGCAGATCACCGAGGTCAGGAGTTTGAGACCAGCCTGGCCAACAGGGTGAAACCCTGTGTCTCGTAAAAGTACAGAAATTAGCTGGGCATGGAGGTGTGCGCCTGTAGTCCCAGCTGCTTGGGAGGCCGAGGCAGGAGAATTGCCTGAACCCAGGATGCAGAGGCTGCAGTGAGCCAAGATTGGCACTCCAGCCTGGGCAAGAGTGAGACTCCATCTCAAAAAAGAAAGAAGTTGAGGACTGAGTGTAAAAGGACATTAACGCAATAGGTAGTGAGGACAGGGAGCAGCCAATTCTCAAATGGTCACTTTCAGATACCGAGTGCATTTCAGTCTTGGTAGTACTGCGTAATGTCATTTCAGTCAGCAAGATGGCCTTCCATTGTTGTGATAAATGCAGAAGTCTTATTTTAGGATCCTAGCTGCTTCGTCACATCATTAGAGCTCCTAGTACTTGCAGGGGTGATATGTGTGGGCCTGGGATTGAGTGGTCAGTGATGCCTCAGGCTTTCCCTAAACTGAAGGAGGTGACAAGACGAATGGCCACAGTTCATCCTTGGAGCTCTTGTTTACTGTCTCTCTTTAGAGCCCTGCGCTGGGTTACGCCTCAGATGCTGTGTGTCCCTGTTAATGAAGACATCCCAGAAGTGTCTGATATGGTGGTGAAGGCGATCACAGGTCAGTGAAACCAAGAGCCTTTTTATTGGGATGTTTTCCCCTTAAGGTTAACATTTTGCTGTAATATTAATCATACATTTGTAAAATGCAGATTGTCGAAGGTACATTGGAATGTAGTAAAAGTGATTGTAAGATTGTTAGTTTTATGAATTTGATGGCATTCAGAAGAGCAGTTAACTCTTTTACCCCTTTATTTTCAGGGATTATGGTCTCGTTTCTTGGGCATTAAACTAAACTAAGGTCAAATGCAGATAGAATAAATTTTTTTTTCTTTTTTTGTACTTCTTTTTTTATGTAGTTTTTATTCAGCTGACTGTTCCCATGATAGAATAAATTTCTTAAGATTCAGTTGCATTTATATATTCTAAATAATTTCGGATAGAGGAAGGGAACTGGTAAGGCAAGGTAGTCCCCACACTGGAGTAACATAGTAAAATGATGCCTCTGACTGGTTGTTAGAGAAGCACTGTGAGTTATTTTTCCGTTTCATCAGGAAATAAATGAAGTGCCCCAAATTGATGTGGCACTGCCGTTCTAGACAGGTCCAGCCTCCTAATAAGGTTTGTTTCTCATTCATGGGAATGACCCAGCAAGAGTGCAACACAAACATTTAAATTTAAAAAAAAAATCTTAACGAAGGCATGTTCAACTTTGGCCAGTGTCTCCTTTATTAGAAAGAGGCCTTGGAAAGGCTTGTTCATGTAGACATTGTTAATGAAATTCTACTGGAAAGGAAGTAGGTCAACTGATATTAGTAGTGTTGGAGGCTGGCCATCGAGTAGGCTCCTTTTGTTACAGGAACCAGAGACTCACTGAAGCTACAGAAGAAATGGAGGGTTGCTTAAGGTATTATCAGGGTTATAAAGGAGGCGATGTCTTTCAGGACCCTAGCCCCAAGGGTCCTCCAGGGAGTGGGCTATCTTACTGCCTCTACAACGGCAAGAGGGTCTGCTCCAGGCATTCTCTGCTGACGTGATTCTTCCACTTTCTTGGGTTCTGCTTCTCTTTGTGTGTCTTCACATGTCAACTCCTGTTTTTAAGTAAATTACTGGTTTCTGTAATTTCCTGTGCAAGTTCTGAAGGTAGAATCCAAGTGGCCCAGGTCAATACTATTGTTTTTTTTTCTTGCAAGCTTTTCTGCTAGGCTATGGCATAGGTCATGACTACTCCACCCCCTGTACCTTTTGCTTGGGGAACCTCATAAGAGGTTGAAAGTGGAGGCCTTCTAAAAGCCTGAATATGGACCTGGGACTTATGTTTTTCCTGACTCTTACTAGAAAGTTCAAGATCAGCTGGTTTACATTTAGAGTGTTCCATGGGAGTTTTGTCCAAGCCAACATAGCCTTTACGGCCTGTTGCTGATAGGGAAGTCCCCGGCCTTCCTGGCCTCTTTCACCCAGGTAGGGCATGGTTCATTGGGGCGACAGCTGGTAGCGAGTGTTTGTGTGACCCATCAGTGGTGAAAGTAGAGGTGGGTGGCCCAAGGGATCAGGGAAGCATAGCTGTGTTCCATGAATAGTGGGACTCGATAGGAGAGGCTGCCCGTTAAGTTACACAGTGTGGGTCACGTTCTTCTAGGGCAGGAGGCTCATGTTCTGGGCTGACAAGTAACAAATATGAGGTCTGTTGAAGAGAACTGCATACAATTTTGAGAGTCATCAAGTCCTCTGCCCTGAGGTCGAACACTCTTCAGGACTTCTGAAAGGAAGAGTGTGTCATCCCAGGAAGGGGACCAGAGAGTCCCATCATCAGCTCCTCTTAGCTCCAAGAGTTTAGGACAAGGAGAGGGTCAGGGCCTGTGGCTGATGGTGGAAGTTTCCCCTTCTTTCTGTTTTGTTTAATTTTTAATTTTTATGTGTACATAATAGGTGTATATATTTATGAGTTCCATGAGCTATTTTGATCCAGGCAGATAATGACTGGTAATTACCTTAGGGGAAATGGGGTTCATCCTCTGAAGCATTTAGCTTTTATGTTACAGACAATCCTGTTATATTCTCTTAATTACTTTTTAATGTACAATTAAATTACTTTTGACTATAGTTCCCCTGTCGTACTAGCAAATACTAGGTCTTATTCATTCTTTCTAACTTTTCAGGTACCCCTTGGCCATCCCCACTATCCCCCATGCCCCGCACTACCCTTCCCAGCCTCTAGTAACCATCCTTCTGGTAAAACATTCTTCAATTGTTTTAATTTTTTAACTCTCACCAATGAGTGAGAACATGTGATGGTTGTCTTTCTGTGCCTGGCTTATTTCACTTAACATAATATCCTCCTGTTTCATCCATGTTGTTGCAAATGACTGGATCCTATTCTTTGATATGGCTGAATAGTACTCCACTGTGTATGTGTGCCACGTTTTCTTTATCCATTCATCTGTTGACAGACACTCTTTCCCATTTGGCTCTGCCTGCCATGACTTCTGTGTGGCTATGGGGGCAGTGGTTCTTAGCCAGGCACCAGTGATCCCCCGAAGACATTGGACAACATCTGGAGACTTATTTATTTATTTAGTTAGTTAGTTATTTTTGAGACAGGATCTCTCTGTCACCCAGGCTGGAGTGCAGTGGCACGATCATGGCTCACTGCAGCCTTGACCTCACAGGCTCCAGCGATCCTTCTGCCTCAGCCTCCTGGTAGCTGAGACCACAGGCATGTGCCACTACACCCAGCTAATTTTTGTTCACATTCTGTAGAGACAGAGTTTCATCATGTTTCCTTGGCTGTTCTTGAACTCCTAGACTCACCTCCGTGTTACAGGTGTGAGCCACTGAGCCAGGCCTAGAGACATTTTAAAATGTCACAGCTGTGGGAGTACTATTAACACCTAGTGGGTAGAGGCCAAGGATTCTACTAAACATTCTGTGATGAACAGGATGATTCCCTACAACAAAGAATTATTCAACCCCAAATGTCAGGAGTGTCCATGTTGAGAAGCCATGACCTGGAGGTATAGCCTTTGTTTTCACAACTCCATTAAAGATAAGCCTGGACACCTGGATCCAGCAGAGATGGAGCGCACACTCAGCTCTGTGTTTCCTATTCATGAGAAGGCAGAGCCCTGGGAGAAGACATAGGGCAATTATGCAGGGCTCTGAAGAGTAAATCACAGCAGGCAGGCTGGGGAGGGAAATTATTAGACAGTAGTGAGTTTCCTGTGTGTTGCTTTCTTCTTGCATATCTCCTAGTTGAGACTTTGAAGCAGTGCAAATCATGGAATCACACACCAGGATGGGAATCCAGAGTTCCACGAAGACTTCCTTCAGGCCAGAGGATGCTAGGAAGGGGTCTCTGCAGGATGAAGCATGTGGAAGAGATCCCTGGGGGTGTTTGTCTTTCTTTATTCTCCTTTTCCTTCCCTTCTCTCCCTTTTTCCACCCCAGCCCTGCCTTATGGCAACAGCAGCCACACACACATCCAGATAAAACATAATTCACTTTTTATTCGCTTTCAAAATGTCAACAGTAAAGATGAACAGGATGCAAGATGAAAGAACATTGAAAAATAAAGATTAACAAGAAAGTAGTTTAAATAAAAGAGAGAAAAAAAATCACCAATAAAAGGTAGAAGGCTAAAGATAAATGAAGGTAGTAAAAATGGCTTTAAAAAATCTTACCCAATCTTACCCAATTCTTACTTAGAATAAGATCCATATAAGTAGAAAAAGAAACATAAATAGATCAATGTAACAATAATTATAACCCAGAATTAAAGGATTAAAGGAAGCAAACAAAACAGCAAAAATTATGTAATTCAGACAGTAGCCTCATAAGTAAAGGGAATAAAAGCACTCAAAAGTTAAAATAATGCCTGTGCACTGCCTAGCACATCTGTCCCCCACACGTTGTCTTTCATGGCAGATGGGCCTAGGAGGGTTCCCCAGGAAGCTGACCTCAGGGATGATCTAAGAGCTGAAAGAACCCTTTGGTATACCCCACCGCCTGGCCCGAGTCTGAAACGTTTATTCCTGCTAGTGGCAAGAATTTGGTGTAAAATTAAGCTGCCTTGGCTCTTTTGTGATGTCCCAAGTTGCTGGCCGCTGTGCAATCCCTGAGGCACGCTGCCTCTCCAGCAGTGCTGTCACCACGTGCTTCAGCACCTTTTGCTGTCCCCCAGGCTTGTTGGAAAAGGGTGGGCAATCATGAGAGCCCACTGCTTGGACTTAGTGGTAGTCGTGGGTAGTGAAATTTTTCCCTAGGAGAAGTAAAATGTTATTTTGAGATTAAATTTATTCCCTTGCTTGATCCCCTCTGCCAATCAGCAGGTGTGAATGTTGTGATTTCTGTAGCTAGTGGAGATCTAAGTGCTGGAGAGTTTGGCCACTGTAGTGTGTTGGCCAACCGAAGTGTGTTGGATTCCAGTAGCTGGATTTTTTTTTTTTTTAACAAGATTTTGCTCTTTTGCCCAGGCTGGAGTGCTGTGGTGTGATCGTAGCTCACTGCAGCCTCAACCTCTTGGCCTCAAGCCATCCTTCTGCCTCAGCCTTTCGAGTAGTTGGGGCTATAGGCACACACCACCACACCCGGCTAATTTTTGTATTCTCACATCCAATACAAAGATGCTTTGTGTAGTAGCCACATTTCTAAAAAGCAGTATGCAAATTGGGACTGTCGAAAACATTCTAAAATGTAACAGAGGCACAGAAGCAGTAAAAAGACTCTTCATCAGACAACTTCTTCCTTCTCCATGGAGCTCAGAGGCAGCTTACATTGTGATTAGAAGTGTGGGCCTGGCCAGGCACAGTGGCTCACGCCTGTAATCCCAGCACTTTGGGAGGCCAAGGTGGGTGGATCACCTGAGGTTAAGAGTTCGAGACCAGCCTGGCCAACATGACGAAACCCCGTCTCTACTAAAAATACAAAAAGTAGCTGGGCGTGGTGGCGGGCATCTGTAATCTCAGCTACTTTAAAGGCTGAGGCAGGAGAATCGCTTGAAGCCAGGAGGCGGAGGTTGCAGTGAGCATAGATAACACCACTGCACTCCAGCCTGGGTAACAAAGAGTGAAACTCAGTCTCAAAAAAAAAAAAAAAAAAGTGTGGGCTTTACAGTCAGGTAAAACATGGTAAGAGTATCCATTGCATAATCTGAGGATTAGAGAAATGTGCTTGTAGGGCACACTGTAGTAGCTGGCTCTTGGTTCTGTTTTCTGTGAGTATGAGATCATATTTACTAAGTCATTTATACACTAAGTTAACTGCTGGAAAAGGGGTTAATAAGGATTCCTTCATAACTTTAGAGATGAAACATGATTTTCCTATTGCTTCTTTTTTGTGATTCTTTTCTCCTGGGAAATACTGTCTTTTCTGCTTCGTAGACATCATTGAAATGGATTCCAAGCGTGTGCCTCGAGACAAGTTGGCCTGCATCACCAAGTGCAGCAAGCACATCTTCAATGCCATCAAGATCACCAAGAACGAGCCGGCGTCAGCGGATGACTTCCTCCCCACCCTCATCTACATTGTTTTGAAGGGCAACCCCCCACGCCTTCAGTCTAATATCCAGTATATCACGCGCTTCTGCAATCCAAGCCGACTGATGACTGGAGAGGATGGCTACTATTTCACCAATCTGGTGAGTAAGTGAGTTCTTGGCGTTGTGGAGAAGGACTAGGAAGGTGTTGGTTTTGGGGATGTGACAGGTCACTCAGGCCCATGACAGGTGAATGCTTCTGTGTGAGAAGGCAGCATGGCTGAGGAAGCTCACTTTGCATCAGGGAGCACAAGGACCAGGCCGTACAGACACTCTGCCTCTCAGCACTTGATCAGAGATTGTGTTCATCCTACGGAAACAGATGACATGTGTTGGGCATCACTCCTCATGGTCCTGGGTAGAAGAGTCCTTCACTTGGCTGGGCTTTTTCAGCCATGAATAAGGCAAATTATATATAAGTTAATAAGGCTGAATATTTGTCCCCTCATTCATTCATTCACCCATTCATTCCTTCATTCATTCTACTACAGGGTCTCACTCTGTCACCCAGGCTGGAGTGCAGTGGTACAATTGTAGCTCACTGCAGCCTTGACCTTCTGGGCTCAAGCAATCCTCTCACCTCAGCCTGCTGTGAAGCTGGTACCATAGGCATGTACCATCACACC
>NW_026652276.1:104859955-105053549 GCF_009828535.3 Hylobates moloch | reverse complement strand
CCTCCTCCCTCCCCTCCCCTCCCTTCCCCTCCCTTCCCATGGTTTCACCTCCCCTCCCCTCCCCTCCCCTCCTCTCCCCTCCCCTCCCTTCCCTTCCAAGTTATACAGTCTGTGGCATTCTTTTATAGCAGCATGAAATGGACAAAGACAGGCTCCATTTTCAAGAGCAAGCCCTTTTGTAGTTTCTGAGCCAAATTATGACTGCAAAGGAAGTTCTATAGATAGCCTCAGATCCACCACCTAGGAAACCTGCTACCAAGCAGACCTAGGATCTAGAATTCTAGATGAAGTGCTGGGTAACATGATACCTCTGCAATTTAGTACCTCCCTATATACCTCCAGCTGGCTCAACCCATCAGGGCTAAAACTACCCCTCATATCCTAGTGTCTCTTGTAGGCAGAAACCTTGCCTAAACCCTAAGCTGCTTAGCTTACATTCTGTCTTACGCTTTTTTTGGAGGGGGTTCAAATATACCCAAAAGAAATAAATGAACCTCCATGTACCCAACCCCCAGATTAAGCAGTAGTCTCCATTTTGCCAGACTTGTTTCATCTGTTTCAGTCTCCCGAAACATTTATGTTTGTACAGGAAAAGCTGGATAAATACCTAATTCTCCACCCCACCTCCCATTTTAAGTCACTTTTCAGAATAATGAGTCAGTGACCTGGTAACTTACACACTTTGGTGACCAGTAGTTTTTTCTTTTTCTGAATATCGTCATGAACTCATAGATTATTGTTTGCATTTATGTATTTCAGGCCATTGTAGTCATTATTTATTAATTGTTTTGGATGCTTACATTGTCTCATCTAGGTTAATAATTATCTCTTGAAGTTGACTCTCATGTCTTCTTGATATGATCCTGTTGGACTTTGATGGCTTCCTTGCTTTCTGACAAAAAAGATGTTCCAGGATCTATTTACTGCACTATGCATGGAGTCAGCCATTTCTCTAGGGGGCCTTGATTCCTTTTAGTAGAGAACACAGTTTGGGCTCTTGGACTGAATCACTTTTGTGAACCTCCTCACCTGCATCCCTGCTTACAGCCAGTATGCTCTTGCTAGGCATCAGCAGATCTCCTAAAAGTGCCATGTAGTTCTGCCTCACTCTTAACAAAGTCTCATCTCTTGAGAGTTTTGTGCTCTACCCCCAGATGTGGTCTTTCTGGTTCTGAAGCTTTTGCTCCAGTCACCCTGAATTTTGCCAGCCCTATGCATGTCATACCTTGGATTGCCAACCCACCCTCAATGGAGCCAATTTCTCCAGTTAGAATAGTTGCCCCTATTCTAATACTCTAATAAACAAGTTACCTTGTAGAGTATTAGTTGCCTAATACTTTAGTAAACAAGGTTCTACCTGGGCTTATTTAACTTTTGCTCCTTTGGGCCTTGTGTTCTACCAGCATTCCATTTATCTGAAACCCTCCCTCACCTCATCAAGATCTTATCTGTTCTTTCATGATTTACTGCTGCTTCCTGGGTTCTAAAGAACCCAGTTCAGAAGTTCCTGTTTTAGTTTGAGATCTTATAGGCCTGTCCATCAGGTTGCTATCATCCCAGCTAGGATTAGGCAGAATTGCATGGGGGTTGTAGTGCATTTTTGGCACAGCAGGTACCTGGCTGACTAATTCTCTGTCTTTTCTTTCCTATTGTAATTCATGGGTCGCAGCATTTTCTGAATGGTGTTTAGTAGGTCATCCTGTTGATTTCCTGCTAGGGAGTAGCACACTCTGGCTCTGTACCATTGGCAAAGGGACTTAAGGATAGATGATGGGCAGCAGTTTTGTTAAATGGAACAATATGAAGAGATGGCATTATAAAAAAGGCTTGGCAGCAGGGCCCATTTGAATGGTTGGTCCCTGGCTCCCATGTTGATATAGGCAGATCCTTGATGGGAATTTGGAATGATGCCAAATATTGTAGATCACTGGTGCATCAAGTCATCGTCAGGGTTGTCTGTGTAACAATCTTGAGTGAAGTTTTGTGTATCTCTGGAGATTCTCTGTATAGGGTTTAATCATTTAGTTATTCTAGTTGAACCTGTTTAGTTTTTCTTTGCAAGGAGATAAGAAATGTGAAAGAGATGCAGACACTAGGGAAAAAGCCAGGAGCCTTGTTTCCCACCCACTTCTTGGGTTCTGGAACTGGACTTATAGTTGAGTAGTCAGGAGTGGGCTCAAGTGCATTAATCCCGGATCTAGCTCTGCTTTGCGCTTGCTCCAGTTCTTGTGTCAAATTCACTTCAAGCCACTCAGAGTAGTATGTAGAGGGGTCATTCAGGACTGTGCTTATACTTCATTATATCAAATGAGAGATCCAGTAATTTATAGCCTATTATTTCTGGAGTCTGGAGATGGCTCCACATAAGCTTTGCTGAAGCAGATTTTATTACATTAGAAGAGAACCTAGCTGGCTGCATTCAACACTGGTAGCTTTTAGATGCTAATAAGGAGGTCATGTAATAAAAGTCACAGAATGACTCTGGAACCCGTTTCCCCAACCCAAGAAAGAATAATGACATTCTAGGTTGGCCTCTTTTCATTTCCCTTTGATTTTGAGTAATAAATTCCCTCCTTACTTCCCAGCTGAACAATTTGGGAGTCTGTATTCCCTAGAAGGACTCTGTTCACATACCCATCAGATTAAATTAGGTGAAAACTCTTTGGCCTTAATGAATGTTGAAAGATTTCAAAAGGCTAATGGAAATTCTTCCAGAAGTAACAATTCCCATTCTATTGGTGAGACCGTTCTGAAGAAATTTCCTGAATCTCTTAGATTATTTTATACAGCAAAACAGCCAGCATTGCGTTCTCTTTGCTCATAGATGATGAGGAGAATGTAGACACTTAGAATCTGTGGAGAATCCCTAAGTTGAATTTTAGGCTGCATATTAGGTCTCCTTTCCTAACCCTTTTACAAGTCAATCAATGTGAAACAGCATGGTAGATTTGCATGACGTCTCTCCCTGCCTCCTCCCTGCATTTTTTTTTTTTTTTTTTGAGACAGTCTCGCTCTGTTGCCCAGGCTGGAGTGCATGGCACGATCTCGGCTCACTGCAACCTCTGCCTCCCGGGTTCACGCCATTCTCCTGGCTCAGCCTCCCTGGTAGCTGGGACTACAGGCGCCCACCACCACACCCAGCTAATTTTTTATATTTTTAGTAGAGATGGGGTTTCACCGTGTTAGCCAGGATGGTCTTGATCTCCTGACCTCGTGATCCACCTGCCTTGGCCTCCCAAAGTGCTGGGATTACAGGTGTGAGCCACCACGCCCGGCCCCTCCATTCTTATGGAAAGTAGTGAGTGACTGCCTGCCAGGTAAAATCTTGGTGGCAAAATACAAAGTCAGATTCAGAGTTATAAACATAGCCCCCACCCAAGTAACTTCCAAAGAAAAGAAAGAGGCCGGGTGTGGTGGCTCACACCTGTAATCCCAGCACTTTGGGAGGCTGAGGCAGGCGGATCACGAGGTTGGGAGTTCGAGACCAGCCTTGCGAACATGGTGAAACCCCATCTGTACTAAAAATACAAAAATTAGCTGGGTGTGGTGGTGCTTGCCTATAATCCCAGCTACTCAGGAGGCTGAGGCAGGAGAATTGCTTGAATCCAGGAGGCGGAGGTTTCCATGAGTGGAGATCATGCCACTGTACTCCAGTCTGGGCGAGAGAGCAAGACTGTGCCTCGGTGGGGGGAGAAAAAAAGGAAAGGGTTGTGTAAAATCTTGCTTCATTGCTTTTAAATTGGGTACTTACTGAGTTACTGCATTAGATTTGTGCATTGTGCTAGTTGTTGTACTAATGATTGATTTCATTCTCCATTTATGGAACACCAGCAGTGTTCCTGGTACTATGCTGACCACTTGAGATAAAAAGATAAACAGGAGTTGGTCCTTGCCACTTAGAGCTCACAGTCTACTACTGGGAGAGTGTGGGAAGGTGTGATAAGAGCTGTAGTGATCTTGCCACATAATTTGCATTTGTATCTTAAAGCCAGTGGGGAGCCATGGAAATACTTTAAGCAGGATAGTGACATGATTCAATGATTCATTTGTATTTTATTTTTTCTTTTGCGATGGAGCCTTGCTGTGTCACCCAGGCTCCCAGGCTGGAGTGCGGTGACAGGATCTCAGCTTACTGCAAACTCTGCCTCCCGAGTTCAAGTGATTCTCCTGTCTCAGCCTCCCGAGTATCTGGGATTACAGGCATGCACTACCACACCTAGCTAATTTTTGTATTTTTGGTAGAGATGAGGATTCACCATGTTGGCCAGGCTGATCTTGAACTCCTGATGTCAGGTGATCCATCCACCTTGGCCTCCCAAAGTGTTGGGATTACAGGCATGAGTCACTGTTACCAGCCCACTTTTTCTATTTTTTTGAGACAGAGTCTTGTTCTGTTGCCCAGGCTTGAATGCAGTGGCACGATCATAGCTCATTGTAACCTCAGACTCCTGAGCTCAGTGATCCTCTTGCCTCATCCACTCAAGTAGTAAGGTCTACAGGTGTGCACCACCATACAGTACAAATTTTTTTTTTTTTTGAGACAGGGTCTCCCTCTGTATCCCAGGCTGGGGTGCAGTGGCGTGATCATGGCTCACTGCAGCCTGACCCTCCTGGGTTCACGTGATCCTTTCACTTCAGTCTCCCAAGGTGCTGCGATTACAGGCGTGAGCCACCGTATTTGGCCCCATTTGTATTTCTGAAAGATCACTGGTGGTAGTGAGGATACCAGTGAGTTGGAGGGAGTGAGACTAGAGACAATAACAGTTTAGATAACAGAATTTTTTGAGCCCCTGCTAGGTGCCAGGCACAGATCTAGGTGCTGGGAACTTAGGGGAGAATGAGTAAGACAGTCTCTGTTCTCGGGGAGCTTCTGTTCTAGTGGTGGTGTGCTGGTGGGGAAGCAGACTATATACATACCACAAGTGATATTTTTTCAGATGGTGATAAGTAATTTGAAGAAAATAAATAGAGCTATGGGAGTGGGAATGTTTGAGCATTGGGATGGGTACTGACCTATTGGGGTGGGAAGTGAAGACCTCTCTGAGGAGGTGACATTTGAGGTGAGGCAGCTCAAAGAAGATCTGGGCAAGAGTGGTTGTGATGGGTAGAACATCAAGTGCAGGGACCTGAGATGTGAACGGACTTGGCACAGTGTTTAAGCACCATAAAGACGGTCAGGGTGGCTGGAGCATAGTGGAGCCTGGAGGAGCAAGTAATACTCAGATGAGGATGGAGCACCTTCTAGGCCATGGAAAGGAATCCGGATTCATTCCAATGGAGTAAGAAGCATTGCGATTAAATCAGGTGTTGGCAAACTGCGGCCCATGGCGTCAAATCTGGCCTGGTGCCTATTTTTATGAATAAACCATATTGGAACACAGTGTCACCCATGGACGTACATATTGTCCATGGCTGTTTTTAATGTTACAAGAGCAGATTTGAGTAGTTTCAACAGAGCACATATGGCCCAGAAGCCTAAAATATTTACTATCTGGTTTGTATAGAAAAAGTGTACTGACCCCTGAATTAAATGATCTAATTTAAATTTTGAGGAGGTATGGTTTAGGGAATGAATGATAAGAGACATGGCTCACACCTGTAATGCTAACACTTTGGGAGGGTGAGGTGGGTGGATCATGAGGTCAGCAGTTCGAGACCAGCCTGGCCACCATGATGAAATCCCATCTTTACTAAAAATACAAAAATCAGCCGGGTGTGGTGCTGCGTAGCTGTAATCCCAGCTACTTGGGAGGCTGGGGCAGGAGAATTGCTTGAATCTGGGAGGCAGAAGTTGCAATGAGCTGAGATGGCGTCGCTGTACTCCAGTCTGAGTAACAGAGCAACACTCCATCTCAGGAAAAAAAAAAAAAAAAAGAAAAAAGAAAAAAAAAAGTAATTGTTGAGCCACCAGAAAACAAAGATCACACTGTTTTTATTTTGTTTAAAAACAGAATAAATGCTTTATACTCATTAAATATTGTTGAATGAGTGATGAGATGCTGAATAGTGGGTGGCAGTGAATATGAAAGGGAAGTGAGGTTTTGAGAGATATTTAGGAGATAAAATATCAGGACAGCTTATTGTTGACACGATGAATAGAAATAGGAGTAGGGCAGAAGGAGGACTGTAGGATGCCCTTCAAGTTTCTGGTTCAGGTATCTTGGTGCATGGCAGTGCCATTAATTGAGACAGGGAAAGTGGAGATACAGAGAACATACGTTGCCAGGGAGAAGGAATTCGTCTTTGGACACACGATGCTCAGGACATCCAGGTAGAGATGTCTAAAAAGTAGTTGGAAAGACAGAGCTTAGCGGCATGATATCCAGACTCATGGTAACCAGAATTCCAGAGTCATAAGCTAGTATGGGCTCTCCTAAAAAGCGTTTATGATGAGGAGGGCAGGGATAGGTCTCATATGGCATTCATTTCCAATACATTTTGGCTCTAGAGAGGAGGCAAAGATAAACTAGCTGTATGGACAGTTTGCATCAGTCAGTCAGGTCATCCCGTGACCATGGAATATTTTTTCTGCAGAAGCTGATGGTCTCAAATGAAGGCTTGCCTTACCTGTTCCTCTGGCTGTCAACCTCTTTCTCTTAGTTGGGGTGACTGGGGCAGACGTGGAGGCTTCTTCCCTCCTAGACTCCCTGCTAACATTGGAACATTTGTGGCCTTTTAACTCTGTAGGTGATTCAAATTTGCATTTATCTTTTTATTTTATTTTATTTATTTTTTTTGAAATGGAGTCTCGCTCTGTCACCCAGACTGGAGTGCAGCGTTGCGATCTCAGCTCATCGCAAGCTCCACGTCCCAGGTTCATGCCATTCTCCTGCCTCAGCCTCCTGAGTAGCTGGGACTATAGGCGCCCGCCACCACGCCCGGCTAATTTTTTGTATTTTTAGTAGAGATGGGGTTTCACTATGTTAGCCGGGATAGTCGTGATCCGCCCGCCTCGGCCTCCCAAAGTGCTGGGATTACAGGTGACAGCCACCATGCCTGGCCTATCTTTTTAAAAGACAAGTTCTCATCCTATTTTCTGGGCTGGAGTCGAGTGGCAGAATTGTAGCTCACTGCAGCCTCAACCCTCTAGGCTCAGGTGATCCTCCCACCTCAGCCTCCCAAGTAAGTGTGGGATCACAAGTATATGCCACCAAGCCCAGCTAATTTTTTATTTTTTTTTGTAGAGACAGTGTCTCCCCCATGTTTTCCAGGCTGGTCTCGAACTCCTGGACTCAAGTGATCTTCTTACCTTGGCTTTCCAAAGTGCTGGGATTGCCAAATATGGTGGCTCACGCCTATAATCCCAGCACTTTGGGAGGCCAAGGCAGGTGGATCACCTGAGCTCAGAGTTCGACACCAGCCTGGGCAACATGGTGAAACCCTGTCTCTAATAAAAATACAAAAAATTAGCCGGGCCTGTCAGCATGTGCCTGCAGTCCCAGCTACTCAGGAGATTGAGGCAGGAGAATTGCTTGAACCTGGAGGTGGAGGTTGCAGTGAACTGGGATTACACCACTGCACTCCAGCCTGGGTGACAGAATGAGACTCCGACTCAAAAAAAAAAAAGAAAAAACAAAGTGCTGGGATTACAGGCGTGAGCCAACATGTTTGCATTTATCTAGTTGAAGCTACGAGGAGGTAGGAGGGCCTAGTTGTCCTTGGTGTTTTGACATCAGGTCTAGACAGTGGATTAATTTTATTAAATATTGCTAAATATTAATAAATTTATTAAATCCATTAAATATTGTTAAATATTAATACATTTATTAAATTTATTAAATATTAAGTATTATTAAATTTATTAAGTATTATGGGTTCTTTTACACCACAAAGCTAGATAAACCCTTTACTGGCCCTGAATAATGGCTTCCCATTTCTTTTTTCCTTTTTTCTTTTTGTCTGGGGAAGGGGGACCACAGAAGTACTTAATAAAATAGCACTTGTAGCCAGGTGTGGTGGCTCACGCCTATAATCCCAGCACTTTGGGAGGCTGAGGTGGGCAGATCACCTGAGGTCAGGAGTTTGAGACCAGCATGGCCAACATGGTGAAACCCCATCTCTACTAAAAATACAAAAAATTAGCCAGGCGTTGTGGCGGGTCCTGTAGTTCCAACTACTTGGGAGGCTGAGGCAGGAGAATTGCTTGAACCGGGAGGTGGAGGTTGCGTTGAGCCGAAATCATGCCATTGTACTCAGCCTGCGTGACAGAGTGAGACTCTGTCTCAAAAATTAAAAAAAAAAAAGCACTCGTGCTTGAATGTGGTCTTAAAATAGTTGCAATCCAGGCCGGGCACAGTGGCTCATGCTTGTAATCCCAGTGCTTTCGGAGGCCGAGGCAGGCAGATCACTTGAGGTTAGGAGTTTGAGACTAGCCTGGCCAACATGGTGAAACCCCGTCTCTACAAAAAATACAAAAATTAGCTAGGCATGGTGGCAGGTGCCTGTAATACTGGGGAGGCTGTGGCAGGAGAATCGCTTAAGCCCGGGAGGCGGAGGTTGCAGTGAGCCGAGATTGCACCACTGCCTTCCAGCCTGGGTGACAGAGTGAGACTCTATCTCAACAAAGAAACAAACAAACACCTATAGTTGTAATCCTAGACCTAGATGCATATCTACCCTCTTTCCATTATGAAAAGCCAAGGATGAAATCAAACTGTAAAGAGAGCAGGGAAGGAGGACCACTATCTTGCTCTTTCACTCCCCTTATATATTTTTTAGCGTATTCTCACGCCTCTGCTATTTGTACATTTTTTATGTGTTTTAAAGATATTTTAACCCAGTCTTGCATTTAAATGTTCAGATTTCCTTCCTTCCTTCCTTCCTTCCTTCCTTCCTTCCTTCCTTCCTTCCTTCCCTTTCCTTTCCTTTCCTTTCCTTTTCTCTCCTTCCTTCCTTCCTTCCTTTCCTTTTCTTTCCTTTTCTTTTCTTTTTCTTTCTTTTTCTTTCTTCTTTCTTTCTTCCCTCTGTGGCCCAGGCTGGAGTACACTCGGCTCGCTGCAGACTCCCTGCGTCCGGCTCCCGTGATTCTCTTGCCCTGGCCACTGGGCTGCCTGGGATTGCCGGCGCGCGCCACCACCCCTCCCTGGTTTTTCTCCTTTGGCTGGAGGCGCGGTTTCGCTCTGTCGGCCAGGCTGGTCTCCAGCTCCTGACCTCGAGTGGTCTGCCCGCCTCGGCCTCCCGAGGTGCTGGGACTGCAGACGGAGTCTCGCTCACTCAGTGCTCGGTGTTGCCCGGGCTGGAGTGCGGTGGCGTGGTCTTGGCTCGCTGCAGCCTCCGCCTCCCAGCCACCTGTCTTGGCCTCCCAGGGTGCTGGGATTGCAGCCTCTGCCTGGCCGCCGCCCCGTCTGGGAGGTGGGGAGCGTCTCTGCCTGGCCGCCCATCGTCTGGGTTGTGAGGAGCTCCTCTGCCCAGCCGCCCCGTCTGGGAGGTGAGGAGCGCCTCTGCCCAGCCGCCACCCCGTCTAGGAAGTGAGGAACGTCTCTGCCTGGCCGCCCATCGTCTGGGATGTGAGGAGCGACTCTGCCCCGCCGCTCCTCATCTGGGATGTGAGGAGCGACTCTGCCCGGCCGCCCCGTCCGGGAAGTGAGGAGCGCCTCTGCCCAGCTGCCCTGTCTGGGAAGAGGTGAGGATAGTCTCTGCCCGGCCGCCCCGTCTGGGAAGTGAGGAGCGCCTCTGCCCGGCCCCCCCGTCTGGGAAGTGAGGAGCGCCTCTGCCCGGCCGACCCGTCTGGGAAGTGAGGAGCGCCTCTGCCTGGCCGCCCATCGTCTGGGAAGTGAGGAGCGCCTCTGCTCGCCGCCCATCGTCTGGGATGTGAGGAGCGCCTCTGCCCGCCGCCCATCGTCTGGGATGTGAGGAGCGCCTCTGCCCGGCCACCCCGTCTGGGAAGAAGTGAGGAGCGCCTCTGCCCGGCCGCCCCTTCTGGGACGTGAGAAGCGCCTCTGCCCGGCCGCCCCGACTGGGAATTGAGGAGCGCCTCTGCCCGGCCGCCCCGTCTGGGATGTGAGAAGCGCCTCTGCCCGGCCGCCCCGTCTGGGAAGTGAGGAGCACCTCTGCCTGGCTGCCCCGTCTGGGAGGTCTACCACAGAGGCCAGAAGCAATGTGGGGGCTGGACGTGGTGGCTCACGCCTGTAGTTCCAGCATTCTGGGGTGCCGAGGCGGGTTGATCACTTGAGGCTAGGAGTTCGAGACCAGCCTGGCCAACATGGTGAAACATGAAAAATACAACAGACAAACCAACCAACCAACCAACCAAGCAACAACAAAACAGGTCTACCCTGGAGTCATACTCTAATTTTTTCTATTTTCCTCCCTTTCTGATCCTTTATCCCACTTTCTTTTTCTTCCTCTTTCTTCTCCTTCTTCATCAAATAGAGGATTGAGTTATTATCATTGATCCATACAAAGTCCCTCTCTCATTTATTTTCTTTAATTCCCACCCCCCATTTCTATTCCCCGTCTTCCCATGTGCAACCTTCCTAATATGTTTGATATACATCTTTTTGTTTGTATGTACTTTTAGAAAATGTTTATTGTTTTGTGTGCAAAAAAAAAAAAAAAATTAATAAATGTTCAAATTTTAGGGGCCCACGTGTTTTATCAGTTTTTCTTTGTTTTTTGTTTTTGTTTTTTTTTGAGACGGAGTCTCGCCTTGTTTCCCAGGCTGAAGTGCAGTGACACGATCTCAGCTCTCTGCAACCTCTGCCGCCCGGATTTCAGCCATTCTTCTGCCTCAGCCTACTGGGTAGCTGGGATTACAGGCCCGCACCACCATGCGTGTCTAATTTTGTATTTCTTTCTTTCTTTTTTTTTTTTTGAGATGGAATCTGGCTCTGTCACCCAGGCTGGAGTGCAGTGGCACTACCTCAGCTCACTGCAAGCTCTGCCTCCTGGGTTCACACCATTCTCCTGCCTCAGCCTCCCGAGTAGCTGGGACTACAGGTCCCTGTCACCACGTCTGGCTAATTTTTTTGTATTTTTAATAGAGACAGAGTTTCACCGTGTTAGCTAGGATGGTCTCGATCTTCTGACCTCGTGATCTCTCCCCCTCAGCCTCCCAAAGTGCTGGGATTACAGGCATTGGCCACCATGCCTGGCCCTAATTTTGTATTTCTAGTACAGACTGGGTTTCATTATGTTGCCCAGGCTGGTCTCGATCTCCTGACCTCGTGATCTGCCTGCCTTGGCCTCCCAAAGTGCTGGGATTACAGGCGTGAACCACTATGTCCGGCCCAGTTTTTCCTTTTCTAAGGAAACAGTTGAGTAATAGCTTTGCTTCTCCTTTAACCTAAATTATTCCTTTCACAAGGTTAGTGACTTCTGACAGGCAGAGGTAGGTAGTCTGAAGCCTGATTACCTGGTCCCAAAGTGGAGGAAATGGAGCCCTGACCCAAACAAATAGGTAGTAAAGGTAAATTAAAAATATGAAGTTATTTTGAAAGGCATATGTTGAGATGTTTAATATTATTTCCAGCCCTGTCTGGTGCACCGTGTAGAACTCCTTAATAATATGTCACTCTTAATAGTTCCTTGTATATCCGTCCAGTGTTTATGTAAATAAAAGCAAATATGAATATATTTTCTTTTACCCCCTCATACTCTTTTACACAAAAGATAGCTCATATAACCTGTTCCGTAGTGTTTTGCTCTTAACAGTATGTCTTGGGGATCTTTCCTTGTTGGTACAGAGAAAGCTGTCTCATTCTTAAGTCAGAGCTGCATAGTATTCCATTGTGTGAATGGCTTCCTTCTGCTTTATTGAATCAGTTCCTTATACATATGCACTTGAGTTGTTTCCAGTATTTGCTCTTACAAGCAATACTTCAGTAAGCAAAGGCAGTTCTTTTTTTTTTTTTTGAGACAGAGTCTTGCTCTGTCACCCATGCTGGAGTGCAGTGGCACGATCTCGGCTTACTGCAACCTCTGCCTTCTGGGTTCAAGCAATTCTCCCACCTCAGCCTCCTGAGTAGCTGGGATTACAGGCGTGCACCAGCATGCCTGGCTAATTTTCGTATTTTTAGCAGAGATAAGGCTTCGCCATGTTGGTCAGGATGGTCTTGAACTTCTGACCTCAGGTGATCCACCCTCCTTGGCCTCCCAAAATGCTGGGGATTACAGGCCTGAGCCATTGTGCCCAGTCAAAGGCAGCTTTTTTATTTTTTTTTTATTTTTTGAGACAAAGTTTGGCTCTTGCTGCCCAGGCTGGAGTGCAGTGGCGTGATCTCGGCTCACCGCAACCTCTGCCTCCTGGGTTCAAGTGATTCTCCTGCCTCGGCAGGAGATGTGATGTGATGTGATGGCTGGGATTACAGTCATGTGCCGTCACACCCGGCTAATTTTTTGTATTTTTAATAGAGACAGGGTTTCACCGTGTTAGCCAGGATAGTCTCGATCTCCTGACCTGAGGTGATCCGCCCGCCTTGGTCTCCCAAACTATTGGGATTATAGGTGTGAGCCACCGCACCCAGCCAAAGGCAGCTTTTTAAAGGGTTGCACAGCACTGCATATGCTTCTTAAAATGAGATTATTATTCTTCATTCTTAGAATGCCAGTTGGTTTTATTGGTTGATAAATTCCCAGTTACTCATACTCAAAAGCACAACATTGATGATGAGTCTGACATCTTTTCGTAACTTAAGAATCGTTAGTATGACTGCCCCATGGAGGCATACTGCTCTCTGTCAGGTTTATTTCAATAATAAAACCTTTGGAAATTTTAATAATGAAACCTACTTAAGGCCGTTTGCTCAGGATATCTGAATCACTGATCACTGCAATTACTCCCATCCATGGCAGCTGTAGAGCAATTTAACAGGATAATAGTGAATAAGATAAATTACACTTCAGATTCTTAATGGATTGATGTGCAAAAGTATGTAAGGGAAGATGGGGGTGGGAGAGGAGTACCTTTCAAATTTCTGCACACAGTAATAAAATAGGGAACTGGGCCATTGTAGCCATTACTACTAGGGATTAGTCATCTAGTAACAAGCTCTGGGGCTCAGTGGTGGGTGGAACATCCTGTTTATTATAGACAACAAATTGGGTTAATTCTCTTGTTTGTGTGTCTCTGTGGAGGAGTTGGAAATTCCAGGTGATTTGCTAATTGTCTGATTTAGAATACTCCCTTTTCTACTAAATAATTAGTATCTTTGGTATAAAATAGGGAGGCAGACCAGTTTTACAAATAGCTGCTGGCCTGGAGAATAACAGTTTCTGCCAGGTGAGTGGTTAAAAAAGGCAGCCTGGAAAAATAACTGTGGGATGGTGTTTCTTATTTTCAAGGCTAACATAAGTTCTTCCTATGTGTTGGGGATGGAGGAGGGGATGGGTCGGTTAAGAAGTGAGTACAGTGCTTGCTTTGAGTGTCCCTCAATTTGTGTTTAGGAAAGAAGAGTGAGGATGTGGTTATATGGGTAGGGGGTGGGCCCAGGGAAGGGGCCCAAGGAAGGAAATTCAGGAGACTTAACTGTAGTTCTACCCTTAGGGATATCCTTGGCACCTGGTCACATTATGGATGCCTCACCATCTGCTGGGTATTAATTTTTTTTTTTCTTTTGAGATGGAGTTTCACTCTTGTTGCCCGGGCTGGGGTGAAATGGTGCAATCTTGGCTCACTGCAACCTCCACCTCCTGGGTTCAAAGGATTCTCCTGCCTCAGCCTTCCGAGTAGCTGGCATTACAGGCATGCGCCACCACACCTGACTAATTTTGTATTTTTACTAGAGACGGGCTTTCTCCATGTTGGTCAGGCTGTTCTCAAACTCCCGACCTCAGGTGACCTGCCCGCCTTGGCCTCCCAAAGTGCTAAGATTACAGGCGTGAGCCACCTCGCCCAGCCAATCACAATTTTAAAAAACCACCATAGCCTAGTTAATGATGCTTATTAATAAGCTCATCGCCACTAATCATTGTGCACACTCACTTCCTATATCAGAGGCTCTAAACTGCCCAATTTTTTTTTTTTTTTTTTTTTTAGATGGAGTCTTGTTCTGTCACCCACGCTGGAGTACAATGGCACAATCTTGGCTCACTGCAACATCTGCCTTCTGAGTTCAAGGGATTCTCATGCCTCAGCCTCCCGAGCAGCTGGGATTGCAGGCATCCACCATCACACCTAGCTAATTTTTGTATTTTTTAGTAGAGACGGGGTTTTACCATGTTGACCAGGCTGGTCTCAAACTCGTGACCTCAAGTAATCTGCCCGCCTCCGCCTCCCAAAGTGCTGAGATTACAGGTGTGAGCCACCACGCCCAACCTAAACTGCCCAATTTTAAGGGAACAATTGGGAAAACACTTGTTTAAAAAGGAAATGAAGGAGTTGCTGTGACTGTGGTTAGCTGTGTGAAGACCCTAGAAAACCTATGTAAACTCCTGGGGGCTCACAGTCTTACTGCCTGGTCAAGAACCTTAGAAAATTTAGATGTACGTGTTAGGAGACCAGGTCTGAAAGCTCCCAGGGTTGTATAAACTTCTATATTAAGTTCCATGATGCCCGATGGGTAGTCCCACATTTAGACACGCTATTGCTATTGCTGCTTCCTTCTTTATCATGAAAAGAGCAGAAGATGCAGCTAATACATGAAGCAGGAAGACAAAGGGGAGACACTGAACTTGTCACCTACCTTTGGGTGCCCCTCATGCTTCGTGTTTCCCATTGAGCCTCATTTATCAGTGACACAGGGAATGGTCCCTTTGCTCTCCACTTTCCTTGTGGCTGCCTGGAGATAGGGGAGGCAGATTGTGTCACTTGCCAACATTATGTTGCTGTGGATTCGTTGGAGGGACAGGAAGAGGAAATTTTCCTGGTGGTGTATGTGTCACTGGGGCTCACGGGTACTTTTTAAATCTTCTCACTGGGCCTCTGATTCTGTGACCCTGGTTATTACATGTTCAGAAAGTGTCCGCTTATTTGAAAGTGATACTCTTATTTTCTATTTAAACATTGCCAAAGACCATCACACTTTTTTTTTTTAATTGAAACATTTTGGTATTTTTTATTTTTTTGGAGATAGTCTTGCTCTTTCACATGAACATGAAGGGACTCATTGTCCTTCCCCTGCAGTATGTCTTTAATTTAATAACGTATCAATGCAGGGTCATGTCTGAATGGACTATGTAAGTTCAGGACCTAAAAAAGGAAGGTCCCAGAAACCAGGCTTTGGTTTATTTCTACTACTACATTTGCTATTGAAACCAAGCAGACAACTTCATTTCTCTTGGTTTCAGCTTTCTCATGTGTCAGGATGGGAGAGGAAGGGAGGCGTTGGGATAAGTGTCATTCCACTGTCTGTACTTCAAATCTGGCTAACACACGTGTGGCAGATACTTAGATTTGTTGACAGTGGTTTCCTGGAGTGCTGTCTTGAACGATTCTTGGCAGGCTCAGCAAGAAAGTGTGTTTGAGTTGATTGGGTGTATCTGTCATGGAGAGGGAAGTAACGAATTGGGAGTGCTAGCAGCATTCCCAGGGCATTCCTGTTTGTCATCTCAATACCTGGTTCTGATGTTTCCTGTCCCTTATCAGGAATCCTGACTACTCTGTGTCTGATGACTGGAACTTACTGAGTGCTGCTTAGTTGCATCATAGACACCACCTGTCTTTGAACAGCTACCCTGCCTCTTAATGAGAATGCAGAGGCTGCCAGGGGCCACTGCTGTATGGAATGGCCTTCGGTCATTTCTGCTTAGAGCACAGAGGTCATTTTGAATAATAACATAACTCTCCTTTTGATTGAAAGTGTTAAAATGTTCCTCCTAAAAGTACTTATTTTTTAGGCTTGTTCTTCAGATTTGCCCAATATCCTAAGCAAAATGCCTTCAATATGAAGTAGATATTGCTTGATTGTAGGGAACTTGTCCATAATGTACTTGAGAATGCACATACAGATAAAAGAATGTCTGTGTCAAATTTTATCTTCTACAAATTATGTTCTCTTGCACTTTCAGCTCAAGCTCTTGGACTCACCGAGGCAGTAAAAGTACCATGTCCTTCCTGTGTTTGAATCAAACTCCAATTTCCTGTATGTAGAAGGCTTGCCAGACAGGATTCCCTTCCGAAGCCCTCCTGGTTTGGAATTCCATGACTTGAAAGGATCCTTCATGGGAGTAATAAAATCAAGTTTGTTGTTAAAAAGTAAATTCTAGGCGGGGTGTGGTGGCTCACATCCGTAATCCCAGCACTTTGGGAGGCTGAGGTGGGCAGATCACCTGAGGTCAGGAGTCTGAGACCAGCCTGGCAAACATGGCGAAACCCCATATCTACTAAAAATACAAAGAATTAGCTGGGCGTGGTGGCAGGTGCCTGGAAACCCAGCTACTCTGGAGGCTGAAGCAGGAGAATCGCTTGAACCTGGGAGGCAGAGGCTGCAGTGAGCCGAGATTACACCACTGCACTCCAGCCTGGGTGACAGAGTGAGACTCTGCCTCAACAACAACAACAACAACAACAAAAAAGTAAGTTCTATTTGCCACTGTAGTCATTTCTGGAATTAAAACAATAAAATGACATTTCTACTAAAATGTTTTTCTAGCTAGAGGTGACAAGTGTGGCTGTAAGTCCTTGATGAAAAGCCTGGCTCTGAGCTGCAGTCCTGGCACTCTCCATTGACCCCGCATCCCATACTCAGTTGTCTTCATCAGTACAAGAATAGTGACCACTGCCTCCACGATGTTCAGACACACTGTGGTGGCTTGCACTATGCCTAAGTACTTGAATGAAGTTTAATCTGCTGGGTTTTATTTGCCCTCTTATTCCTGGGTGAGTCTTGTTAGCGACTAAATATTGACGATTGAGTTTCTTTCCTTTTTTTTTTTTTTTTGAGACAAAGTTTCACTCTTGTTGCCCCGGCTGGAGTGCAATGGCGCGATCTTGACTCAGTGCAACCTCCGCCTCCCAGATTCAAGTGATTCTCCTGCCTCAGCCTCCCAAGTAGCTGGGATTACAGGCATGCGCCACCATGCCCTGCTAGTTTTTGTATTTTTTGTAGAGACGCGGTTTTACCAAGTTGGTCGGGCTGGTCTCAAACTTCTGACCTCAGGTGACCCACCCGCCTCAGCCTCCCAAAGTGTTGGGACTACAGGTGTGAGTCACTGTGCCCGGCCTGATGATTTTTTTATTATATCTGTGTTTCTGCAGAATTTTAGTGGCTGAAGAAAGTACACTAGTGTTAATTTTCTTTCTCATGAAATAAGTAATTTACTCTTCATACGATTACTTGCCAGTCATGGGAAGGAAAAGTCAAGATTTCCATCCACAATGATAGGAATTATTGTGACATTACAGGATGACTCTGAACACCTTTAGGAAAAAACCCTGGTCATATCACAACCATTTTACTTGCTGTGAGACCACCATTGTAGTGGCTACTGTAACATTTCTTGGTTTTCTAGACCTGAACTAGTTATTTTCTACTTGCCTCCTGGAATGGCTAATAAAATAAACACTAAAGGTAGAAGATTACCTGTACTTCATATTATATTTCACTGCATTAAGACATTCTTTATCAGCATTCCTTAAATCACACAGAATCATTGGCCACTATCTTTGTGGAACTTGCAGTTAGTTTCTTGGCTTTTGAAGGTGTTTTATTTAATGGACCTCTTTTTCTTTAAAAAAACATTTTATTGGAAGTGTCACATTTGCAATCCCACTTCATTCATGTTTCCCTGGCTTTGTTGAGCCCCCTGTGGAGGATTACGCTACAAGTTTAATTCTGCAGCTTTCTTTTTTTTTTTTTTCTTGAGACAGAGTCTCACTCTGTCGACCAGGCTGGAGTGCAGTGGCGCAATGTCGGCTTACTGCAACCTCCGCCTCCCGGGTTCAAGCAATTCTCCTGCATCAGTCTCCTGAGTAGCTGGGGCTACAGGTGTGTGCCACCATGCCCAGTCAATTTTTTGTGGGTTTTTTTTTTTTTTTTTTTTTTTTTAAGTAGAGACGAGGTTTCACCATTTTCGCCAGGCTGGTCTCAAAACTCCTGACCTTGTGATCCACCCGCCTCAGCCTCCCAAAGTGCTGGGATTACAGGCATGAGCCACCGCGCCCAGCCGCAGGTTTCTTTGAAAAGAGCCAAACTGAATGAATTTTAATACTCTGCTCTTATAAAGCATCTCCTTCTGTATTTTTTTCCTACAATAGACTAAAGTAATTCTCTGCTTATTTTACAGCTTTGCAGTCCCCAAAAAGACCATGAAGCCCTGAGAGTAATGAAAAACTTCCTGACATTGAGGTCACTGTGGAAGGTAAGGGCCAGTCCTTGGCATGTTTCTGTTGATTCTCCAGTTTAATAGTTATGTCAGTTCACTAGCTATGTGTTTATACAGATGAAGGTAACCAAACTAGTTGTACATATGAACAGCTGCCTTTGATAAAGCTAAATTTCTGAATGTTTTTAGTTGAAATTTTGAAAATAACAAAAAATAAATAACATGGATCACATCATAAACTGCACTCAAGAAAATCCCTAAAATGCTTTTCCTCTATTATAACAAATAAGGGTGCAGAGGGTCATGTGGAATGTTTCTTCATCTTTTGTCCTCTTTGTTTTTTCTATTCTTTTAAGGAAAGAAAGTTGAGGGGTAGTTTAAACAGCAGTGCCTGGAATGAAAGTATTTCCTACAACACCCTCTAATGTACTTCCTTCTCTCTCCATTCCCACGGGATCTGCAGGGTTCTCATCTTTTCATGTTCACAGTATTGAAATACCTCATACAATACCAAAAACAGTTTCCAACCAACCCTCAAATATGGGTATTTCTTCCATCTCCTCATAAATGCAAAAGAAAATAACTGTGTTAGGATCATTCTTTTTTTTTTGGAGATGGAAGTGGAGTGCAGTGGCGAATCTCAGCTCGCTGCAGCCTCTGCCTCCCAGGTTCAAGCAATTCTCCCGCCTCAGCCTCCTGAGTAGCTGGGACTACAGGTGCACGCTGCCACGTCCAGCTAATTTTTTGTATTTTAGTAGAGATGGGAATTCACCATGTTGCCCAAGCTGGTCTCGAACTCCTGAGGGCAATCTGCCACCTCGGCCTCCCAAAGTGCTAGGATTACAGGCATGAGCCACCGCACCTGGCCTAGGATCATTCTTTATGTCCTAGGTGTCAATTTTTTAAATAAAGAGTTTGCAGTACTGGTGTTCAGTGGTGCAGTAATTTCCATTTAATCATCTGGCATACTCAGAGGATACCAGATGACTAAGAGTATGCCTCACAGAGAGTATACCAGATGACTAAATGGGGACGAGAGCAAGTATTTAAATGCTTCATTCATTGATCCTGTTAAAGGAAAGCTTACTTAATAACATAAACTCTTGGTTATGAATTAGGTGTTTCTCTTATGAAAGCTTGTAGGCATCTTTTAGCAACTTAATACCAGATTATTTCTGTTCAGAAATGCCAAGAATTAAAAATACATTCAAACCTTGACTTTTCTCCTTTTGGAAAAGATCAGAGGATCAGAGATCTCTCCTCTACACGAGGTGCCATCCTTTGCTGAAGGAGCTCCTTGTAAAGTGCATGAGGTGTTCCTTTTGGTAAAAAGACAAACTGCGCGACCCCAGAGACCTGAGCCTGAACCTATAAAGATTTGAACAGGGTGAAAATGGCACTATGTAAAACATGTGTCACCATGCCTTGCCTCTGCTAGTCCTATGTTCTCTAGAGTTCTTTTTTTGATATTCAATCTGTCATTATGCTGTTGCCCTGTCATAATTAGTATTTTTTTTATTTTAAATTTGACACTTTACACATCTGAGTGGTTTATGTCTCCTGTTTGGACTCTGACAAATACAGAATTGATGCTAGGCAGGGTCCCGGGAGATAGACCCACACAACTGGGATTTGAGCATAGATTTGGTTATCCAAGGGGCAGCGCTGAGCTCCTTGCCAATGGGAAATGGGATGCTGGTGATTTCCAGGAAGTGACCTCATAATGACTCAAGCTACCACTTACTGTTGATTGTGATGAAATGCCAGCTGAGGCACATGCCTTGGGAGCTAAGTGGCTGCTGCACTTGACCACTGTGAAGACTGGTGTGGGAAGAATGCTTTTGGATGCACTTTAGCAGGGGCCCCTAATCCCTGGGTCACAGGCCTGTTCTGGGCCACACAGCAGGAGGTGAGTAGAGGGTGGGCGAGCGAAGCTTCATCTGTATTTACTGCCACTCCCCACATTACCACCTGATCTCTGCCTCCTGTCAGATCAGCAGCCACATCAGATTCTCATGTGAGCACGAACCCTATTGTGAACTGTGCATGCAAGGGATCTACCTTGCTCTGTCCTTGGGAGAATCTAATGCCTGATGATCTGTCACTGTCTCCCATCACCCCTAGATGGGACCATCTAGTTGCAGAAAAACAAGCTAAGGACTCCCACTCATTCTACATTATGGTGAGTTATATAATTATTTTGTTATATGCTACAATGAAATAATAATAAAGTACACAATAAATGTAATGTGCTTGATATATCCCAAAACTGACCTTTGCTGCCCCGAGTCTATGGAAAAACTGTCTTACACAAAACCGGTCCCTGGTCCCTCAAAAACTGAGGACCGCTGCACTTGAGCACTTACAGAGAGAAAAACAAAAAGCTCAAGTCTTTACCTCTCAGCATAAGTCATGGTCTAAGATCCACGATAGTCCAAACAGAATTTCTTATTTCTTGTATCCACAGGGCTGATATCATTGGAAATCAAACACAAACTTCAATGTGTGGGTTGCCGAATTACAATGACAGTTGGATCAGTTGAATTCACTGTGTCACCAAGGTTCTCAAGAGAATGTTAGGGCACCAATAAGTGAAGAATGGGATCTTTTTTTTATTTTCTTTTGAGACAGTCTCCCTGTGTTGCCCAGGCTGGAGCACAGTGGTATAATCTTGGCTCACTGCAGTCTCAACCTCCCAGGCTCAAGCTATCCTCCTGCCTCAGCCTCCGGGGGAGCTGGGACCACAGGGATGAGCTACCATGGCCGGCTAATTTTTGTGTTTTTTTTTTTAGAGATGTGGTTTCACCACATTGCTCAGCCTGGTCTCAAACTCCTGAGCTCAAGCCATCCACCCACCTTGGACTTCTCAAGTTTTGAGATTACAGGCAGGAGCCACCATGGCCGGCCATGTTCTCTTTTACACTGGTTTATTATGAGGGCCTCCAATTGTCTTCCTGACTTCTATAGGCTTGCTCACTTCAGCCTGTTCACTGAAGCCAGAAGAATTCTCCTAAAAGGCAAATTTGGGTCAGAATAGTCCTTGATTAAAACCTGCTGGTGACTGCCCATTGCCTTTAAGACAAAGTCCAAACTAATTTGGCCACAGGGCCTGGTAAGAGCTGGCCTCCGCTCACCTTCCGAGTTTTATCCTGCATCACCCTCCCCATATCCCCCCTCCAGCCACATGGAATGTTAGTTTCCTTGGGGGACTTTACTGGTCCTTCTTCAGGAAACTCTCTCCCTACCCCCATCATCACTCTTTCACTCTCATCTTTGCTCATCTTTAGCCTCAGCCGAGATGTCTCACCCCACTCTCTATGATGCAACAAGAAGCCCCTGGAGAACGTTTCAGTCCCACTCTGTACTTCTGTCATGTGCTCATCACAGTCTGGTAAGTGTTGGCCTGTGATTCCTAGATTAGTCCATTTTGCATTGCTATAAGGAAACATCTCGGGCTGGATAGTTTATAAATAAAAACAGTTTATTTGGCTCACAGTTCTGCAGACTATACAAGTAGCATGGTGCCAGGCTGGGAGCAGTGGCCCACACCTGTAATCCCGGCACTTTGGGAGGCTGAAGCAGGAGGATTGCTTGAGCCCAGAAGTTTGAAACCAGCCTGGGAAACATGGTGAGATCTTGTCTCTAGTAAAAATAAAAAAAAAAATAGCCAGGCATGATAGTGCATTGATGCATGCCTGTGGTTTCAGCTACTTGGGAGGCTAAGGTAAAAAGATCTCTTTATCCCAGGATGTCAGGGTTGCAGTGAGCCATAATTACACCACTACTCTCTAGCCTGAGTGTCAGAGTGAGACCCTGTCTCAGAAAAACAAAAGCATAGTACCAGCATCCGCTGGTGAGGACCTCAGGAGGCTTCCACTCATGGCGGAAGGTGAAGGAGGAGCCGGCATGTCACTTGTTGAGAAGAGGGAGCAAGGGAGAGGGGAGGAGATGCCAGGCTCGTTAAACAATCAGCTCTCACATGAACTAGTAGAGTGAGAACTCACTCATTACCTTGGGGAGGGCACCAAGCCATTCATAAGGCATCTGTCCCCATGACCCACACACCTCCCACCAGGCACCACCTCCAACATTAGGGATTTAATTTCAATATGAGATTTGGAGAAGACAAACATTCAAACTATATCAATTTCCTGCTACCCTGTAAGCTACGTGAGGGCAGAAACTCTTTTCTTTTTTCTTTTTTTTTTGAGACGGAGTTTCACTCTTGTTGCCCAGGCTGGAGTGCAGTGCCACAACCTCAGCTCACTGCAATCTCCGCCTCCCAGGTTCAAGCAATTCTCCTGCCTCAGCTTCCTAAGTAACTGGGATTACAGGCATGTACAACCATGCCCCATTAATTTCTATACTTTTAGTAGAGACGGGGTTTCACCCTGTTAGTAAGGCTGGTCACAAACTCCTGACCTCAGATGATTCACCTGCCTCGGCTTCCCAAAGTGCTGGGATTACAGGTGTGAGCCATGCTCCTGGCCAAGGGCAGAAACTCTGATACCTTGTTCACTGCTGTTTCCTGGGCACCTATTACAGTGCCTCATATATAGTAGGTGCTCAATAAGTATTTGTTAGGGACTGATGTGTTGGTTCAAGCCTGTAATCCCATCGCTTTGGGAGGTGGGGGCCAGAGGATTGCTTGTCCCCAGGAGTTCAAGGCCAGCCTGGGAAACATAGTGAGATCCTGTCTCTAGAAAAAATAAGCTGGCCAGGCGTGGTGGCTCACGCCTGTATTCCCAGCACTTTGGGAGGCCAAGGTGTGCAGATCACCTGAGGTCAGGAGTTCAAGACCAGCCTGGCCAACATGGTGAAACCCCGTCTCTACTGAAAATACAAAAATTAGTAGGGCAGGGTGGCACACATCTGTAATCCAAGCTACTCGGGAGGCTGAGGAAAGAGAATCACTTGAACCCAGGAGGCAGAGGTTGCAGTGAGCTGAGATCATGCCACTGCACTCCATTCAGCCTGGGCAACAGAGCAAGACTCCATCTGAAAAAAAAAAAAAAAAGCAGGAAAAGTAATAAACTTAGCCAGGTGTGGTGTTACATGGCTGTAATCCCAACTACCTGGGAGGCTGAGGTGGGAGGATCACTTGAGTCCAGTTGATGGAAGCTGTAGTGAGCCATAATCACCTCGCTGTACTTCAGCCTGTGTGACTGAGGGGGACTCTGTCTCAAAAAAAGTGAAAGAAAAAGAAAAAAAATATTCGTTGGGGAAAAAAAGAGTGAACAAGCAAAGTTTCAGGAGAGTACTGTGAATGTGGGTCATGTCAGTAGAGTGTAGGGGCTTGGGCAGGAGCGGCTGGACTTGAAGAGCAGGTTAGTGGAGACCAGGGCATTTATTGTAAGCAGTTTGCCCTGTAGCATGTAGATCAAATATCCCACCTTGGCTGCTGGCAACTGAACTGGGCTTCCTGTTTCTGTGTTTGGTTTGACCATCACAGTGTTGAAGAACTGTTGAAGTGAATACCTTGCAGTTTGCTACAGTTTCCCCTGGTCTCCCACATTACTCCGGCCTCCTTACCTCCTGTAGGTTGCCTGACCCTCTGAGACCTGTATTTGCTATTCCTGCCGATGGGTAGGTATGAGGTGATTTAAGGAGGAAGATTTAATATATGAGTTGTAGAAAGATAAATAGACTGGGCGCAGTGGCTAAAGCCTGTAATCCCAGCACTTTGGGAGGCCAAGGTGGAAGGATTAGTTTGACCCAGGAGTTCAAGACCAGTCTGAGCCACATAGTGAGACCCCCCTCTCTACAAAAAATTTAAAAATTAGCCAGGCATGGTGGCATGCACCTGTAATCCCAGCTACTCGGGAGGCTGAAGTGGGAGGATAGCTCGAGCCCAGGAGTTGAAAGCTGCAGTAAGCAGTGATCTCGCCACTGCACTCCAGTTTGAGTGACAGAGTGAGACCCTATCTCAGGAAAAAAAAAAAAGCAAGAGAGATAAATAGATCCAGCATTAGTGGGAGTGTGCTTTTGAGTGCTCTTTAGGAGAAAATTTTATTTTAATATTTTTTCTTCTTTAAATTTTTTATATTCTAGCAAGCCATTTCTTCAACAAGGAGAAATTAATTTCATCCAAAGAGTCCTAGGAGCAAGGGCAGACGCAGAAAATCAGAGGCACTGTAGTCAGTTTGAGCAGCTTATGTCTTCAGACTGCTAAGCTGGCCAGTGCCAGGCTGGGTCCCTTTAGTTTCTCAAACACAAATCGCCCTGCTGGAATCTCAAGTTGGATCTGCAGTAGATCACCATTAACTCAGCAGCTTGCTGTGTTGTAAGTCCTTATGCCAGGAACTGTGCGGGATACAAAATGTAAGAGAAGGCTGGAATAGAGCATCTCCAGGGGAAACGAGAGCCAGAGATACGGTGGTGCCCCATGGAGACAGCCAGCTGGTGTTTGGTAGTTCCTTGTGGAAAGGCTGTACTTTGGTAAGGTCTCCACATCTGCAATGTGGCCTTCAATATTGTAGGTCCCCAAACTCCAGGTTTTTACATTCCCTGCATAGGTCAGGGTCGTAGGGAGTGATTCATCTTAGCAGAACTGTCTGGTTTTTAAGGCAGGTGTTCCATTTATTAATTTTTTTTTTTTGAGATGGAGTCTCGCTCTGTCTCCCAGGCTGGAGTGCAGTGGCACGATCTTGGCTCACTGCAAGCTCCGCCTCCCGGGTTCACGCCATTCTCCTGCCTCAGCCTCTCCAAGTAGCTGGGACTACAGGCGCCCGCCACCACGCCCGGCTAATTTTTTGTATTTTTTAGTAGAGACGGGGTTTCACCGTGTTAGCCAGGATGGTCTCGATCTCCTGACCTCGTGATTCACCCGCCTCGGCCTCCCAAAGTGCTGGGATTACAGGCGTGAGCCACCGCGCCCGGCCTTCCATTTATTAATTGACAAAGGAGGCATATTTCTCCTTTAGTAATCTGATGATTTGGGTCCTTTCTTCAGGGACTCGCTTTCCACATAAAGGTTCTTAGAAAACTAAGCAGAGTATGAGGAAAAGGCTGTGAACGAGCTTGCTGGTCCCTCCCTGTCCTAAAAAAGAGCATACGTCTTCTGTCACCAGAAAACCCTTTTCACTAGTCAAGGCTGGGCAGACAGATGAAAGAGTGTGTGTGTGTGTGTGTGTGTGTGTGTGTGTGTGTACGTACGTACAGGGTCTCACTCTGTCACCCAGGCTGGAGTGCAGTGGTGAGATCAGAGCTCACTGCAGCTTCCACTTCTGCAGCTTCAACTTCCATCCTCCCACTTCAGCCTCCAGAGGAGCTGGGACTATAGGAATGTGCCACCACACCCAGCTCGTTTTCTAATTTTTCGTAGAGATGAGGTTTCACTGTGTTGCCCAGGCTGGTCTTGAACTTCTGGCCTTACGGGATCCTCCTGCCTTAGTCTCCCATTGGGCTGGGATTATAGGTATGGACCACCTCACCTGACCTGCGATGAGTTTTCAACAATGTGATTCCTCTTTTACAGAACCACCTAAGCTAAATATTCTTTTGAGAACAAGGGCTAGCCTGTGGTTTCATGGCCTTTCTTCCATTTGTGGTTCTTGCCAAGTGGAATTTAAATGACCTCTTATCAAGATGGATAAACGCAAGTTTCCCAGTGCTGGAATATAGAAAATGGATGGACAAGTAAGTCCCACTCAGCACCCATAACCCAGACATGGGGACCTCAACACACCTGGGTCCCAGACATCACCTTTCATTGTGAGTAGCTCAGAGATGACACTTTTGGTTGTTAAGTGCTCACTGGCAATAGTTTCTATAACAGCAAGTGAAGGAATAAATAGTCACCAAAATATTTTCTGTTCCCAATTCCAACATTAATTGGATGAGGTAATTATTTTATGAAGAATTTTCATATAGCACAGTCTTGGCCATATCTTCAAGTGAACAGAAAAATTCTATTAAAAAGTCAACCTTCTATCGCACTCTGTTGCCCAGACTGGAGCGCAGTGGTGCAATTATGGCTCACTGCAGCCACAACCTCCTGGGCTCAAGCAATCCTCCTGTCTCAGCTTCACAAGTAGCTGGGACTACAGGTGCTTGTCACTACACCTCACTAATTTTCCCATTTTTCCTATATGTGGATTCCACAGGACTGACTTTGAAAACTTGAGTATTGGCCAGGCGCGGTGGCTCACGCTTGTAATCCCAGCACTTTGGGAGGCCGAGGCGGGCGGATCACAAGATCAGGAGATCGAGACCACGGTGAAATCCTGTCTCTACTAAAAAATACAAAAAATTAGCCGGGCGTGGTGGCGGACGCCTGTAGTCCCAGCTACTTGGAGAGGCTGAGGCAGGAGAATGGCGTGAACCCGGGAGGCGGAGCTTGCAGTGAGCCGAGATCGTGCCACTGCAGTCCAGTCTGGGCGACAGAGTGAGACTCCGTCTAAAAAAAAAAAAAAAAAAAAAAAGAAAACTTGAGTATGGGTGGATTTTGTTGTACACAGAAATGGAGGAGTTGGAACTAATCCCCCCCATATACCAAGGGACAAATTGTATCTGTTTCTACAGTTATACTGTAGGATATATTATGTTCCATGACAATGGTAATTTTTAATGACAGTTTTTAATTGAGTGGAATTACCATAAAAATAATAAAAGTAGCAGCTAATATTTACTGAGCTGTTACTAGGTGCCTATAAATACAATAGATTTTGAAATTCCCCATAACTCTTCCTTATTCCACGTAACCACTCTATCTTAAATTACTGATGCTTGCTTCGGTAGCACCTATACTAAAGTTGGAACAATAGGGAGATTGGCATGGCCTCTGTGCAAGAATGTCATGCAAATTTGTGAAGCATTCCATATTTTTTTTAAAAAGAGAAAAAAATTACTTCCAGATTTTCACTGGGTACATATGACCTTTTGTTTGAATTATATCCAAAGATGATATTTTCAGAAGTGAGATTACTGTGAGTCACAGGGCATGAGCATTCTTATTATACTTGGTGTAAATTGTCGAGCTTTCAGGCATGGTGGCTGTCTGCCTTTAATTCCAGCACTTTGGGAGGCTGAAGTGGGAGGGAGGATTGTTTGAGGCCAGGAGTTAGAGGAGGCAGTATAGGGAGTCACTGTCTGTATTATTTTAAAAAGACTGCCAGGCTTTACTCTGGAAGGCTTATATACAATCTAAACACCACTAATAGTGTAAAAAAATTGACCATTTCAGGCCAGGCACAGTGGCTCATGCCTGTAATCCCAGCACTTTGGGAGGCTGAGGTGGGTGGATCACGAGATAGAAATCGAGACCACCCTGGCCAACGTGGTGAAACCCCGTCTCTACTAAAAATATAAAAATTGGCTGGGCGTGGTGACCTGTGCCTGTTGTCCCAGCTACTCAGGAGGCTGAGGCAGGAGCATCACTTGAACACAGTAGGTGGAAGTTGCAGTGAGCCGAGATCACACCACTGCACTCCAGCCTGGCGATAGAGTGAGACTCTGTCTCAAAAAAACAGAAAATGTACATTTCATTGAACCTTTGCTGGCAGAGGGTATTATAATTTAACAAGTTATTTTTTGTTTGACTATTTTTAATAAATAAAAGACCTAGTATTACTTTATTTTTATTTGTCATATTTTAATATCTTTCCTTGTGTTAGCTTATCAGCTTTATTTCTTCATTGTCCTTTTTTTATTTTTGAGACCAAGTCTCACCCTGTCGCCGAGGCTTGAGTGTAGTGGTACAGTCTCGACTCACTGCAGCCTTGACCTCCTGGGCTCAGGTGATCCTTCCACCTCAGTTGCTGAGACTATAGGCACATGGAACCATACCTGGCTAATTTTTTTGATTTTTAATAGAGACGAGGTCTTGCTATGTTTCCCAGGCTGTTCTGGAATTCTTGGCCTCAAGCGATCCTCCCACCACCCCCTCCCAAAGTACTGGTATTACAAGTGTGAGCCACCATGCCTGGGCTGTCTGTGTCTTTTCCCTTTATTTGTAGAGTTAATATGTCTTTTACTAATCTGATTATCTATTTTTTATGAAATTATAAAAATAGTAAATACTTTTAAATAAAGAAGTGAAAATTTTCCTTCACTCTTTAGACCCACAGTTTTATCTCAGGAAATAATTGCTATTGCAAAAATGGGCCATATTCTTCAAGATACATATAGGCTAATTGGACATCACTTCACATTTTCATATTTCGTGGACATCTATGCCAATAGCTATTGATCTATCTTAATCCTTTTCATGGTTGCATAATATTTTATTATATAGCTGTATCACAATTTACCAGTCAGCCACTGTAGGCATTTAGGCTCCTTCTAATATTTGCTTTGAGCTCTTTATATAATTAAAAATTAACCCCCTCAGCCACATGTGGCAGCTCACACCTGTAATCCCAGCACTTTGGAAGGCTGAGGTGGGAGAACTGCTTGAGGGTAGGAGATCATCACCAGCCTGGTCAACATAGTGACACTTTGTTTCTATTAACATTTTTTTAAAAATGAGCTGGACATTGCAATGCACACCTGTAGTCCCAGCTACTTGGGAGGCTGAGACTGGAGGATCACTTGAGTCTAGGAGGTTGAGGCTGCAGTAAGTTATGATCACACCACTGCACTCCAGCTTTGGTAACAGAGTAAGACTGTGTTTCTTAAATAAAATAAAAATGAGGTGGGAAGATTGCTCTAGCCCCGGAGGTAGAGGCTGCCGTGAGCTGTGATTATACCACTGCAGTCCTGCCCCTGCAATAGAGCAAGACCCTTTCTCAAAGAATAAAATAAAAAAAAAATTAACTTTATCATATTTCCCACTAACACCTTCCCTCGTACGTTTTTCCTAGAAGCCCTTGAATTTCGTTTGCTTTTCA
This sequence comes from Hylobates moloch, assembly GCF_009828535.3. Classification (NCBI taxonomy): domain Eukaryota; kingdom Metazoa; phylum Chordata; class Mammalia; order Primates; family Hylobatidae; genus Hylobates; species Hylobates moloch. The sequence continues at coordinate 105,024,519 of NW_026652276.1, read as the reverse complement.
CATACCATTTAAAACTTTTAAGTACTGATGTCTGTCTGTTTCATCCCTCCTTTTTTTTTTTTTAAGAATGTCTTTTTGTCACTTCCAGCTGGATCTACCATGAAAGACTTCAGAGTCCAGGAAGAGAGACTGACTGGGCAATATGTTATGCAGGTACAAAAAGACTTGGACTATAACTAAAAAATGATCAAATATAGTGCATGCATCAAGTACAATGGAAAGCTCTTCTGAAGGGTGAGAGAAGCTTCCAGTTAAGTTGACATTGAAGCTGGGTCCTGAAAGATGAGGAAGAGTTGTATGAGAGTGAGGAGGGAAGGGGGAGGTGGAGGGATGGGGAATGGGCTGGGATGGGATGGAGTGAGCTGCCCAGGCAGGGAAACCAGCACTGTAAAGACCTGGACAATGAAGATGGCACATTTTGTTCAGGGAATGGTGAAGTAAGAGTGGCAGGAATGCTTTAAAGAGACAGTAATTTGCTTGTATGGAATTTTGCCCAAGAGACCTCATTAAAGTTTCTAATCTTTCGATGTTATCATTGATCACTGTCCTTGTCAAATAGTTTGGAATAGGCATGATGATCACAATAACATCAAGCATAATATTTCATTAATTCTCAGAATTAGAGAAGATGCGATGATAGAAGAAGAGGTCAGAGAGGGAGATTTGAAGATGCTGCAGTTCTGGCCTTCAAGATAGAGTCAGGGGCTATCTTCAAGGTGAGTCAAGGAATGGGGTGGCTTCTAGAAGCTGGAAAAGGCAAGGGAGCACATTCTCTCTAGAGCCTCCAGAAGGAATGCAGCCCCTCTTACACCTTGACTTTGGCCTTAATAGGCCTAGTTTGGGCTTTGGTTCCCAGAACTATAATATGGCAGATTTGTGGTGTTTTAAGGCACTAAATGTAGGGTAGTTTGTTGCAGCAGCAAGAAGAAATGAACATGAGCCAGGGGCAGTTGCTCACGCCTGTAATCCCAGAACTTTGGGAGGCTGAGATGGGAGCATTGCTTGAGACCAGGAATTTAAGACAAGCCTGGGCAACATAGTGAGACTTCTTATTGAAAAAAAATTTTTTTAAATTAGCCAGATGTTGTGGCATGCACTTGTAGTCTCAGCTCCTAGGGAGGCTGAGGTGGGAGGATTGTTTAATTCTGGGAGGTTGAGGTTGCTGTGAGCTGTGATTGAGCCACTATACTCCAGCCTGAGCAATAGAGCAAGATCCTCTTTCAAGAAAGAAAGAAAGAGAGAGAAAGAAAGAGAAAAGAGAGAAAGAAAAAAACAGGGAGGGAAGGAGGGAAGAGAGGGAGGGAGGAAGGAAGGAAAGGAAGGAAGGAAGGAAAGAAGGAAGAAAGGAAGGACAGACAACAGATGGAAATGTTAAATAGAGTGTTGAGGGTTGGCCTTATAAATGAAAATTGAGCAAAAACTTGAAGCAGGTGATGGAGCTGGCCAAGGTGCTGAGGGAAGAGTATTGTGGGCTGAATCAACAGGATAAAGGCATTAGCAAACTCCCTGGTGAGTCTGAGGCTCTGGAAGGAGGCCAGTGGAGCAGAGAGAGAGAGAGGAGAGAAGTAAGGGAGCAGGCCAGGGAGTTGCTGGGCGGTGATCAGTATAGATCGTGTAAGGCCTGGGAGGCTATTGCTGAGGCTCTGACTTTTATTCTGACTGAAATGGGAACTGCAGGAGGGTTCTGAGTAGAGAGGCGACATGATCTGTCTCCTGATTTAAAAGCACCCCTGGCTGCTGAGTTGAGAAAGACTGTGGGAAGATTTGGGTAGAAGCATGGGGGCCAAGCTGTGGCATCATCCAGGTGGGAGATGGTAGTGGTCCTGACCAGAGTCATGGCCGTGGTGAGAGATGGTCAGAACCTGGATAGATGTTGAAGTCAGCCAATAGCATTTCCTGACAGACTGGGTGTGGGCTGTGAGATAAGGCAGGGGTCAAGGTTGAGCCTGATTCTAATTGAATTATTAAGTAATTTTAAAAAACACTGCTGCCTTTCCCAGTCCTACCAAGTAAAGGATGCTAGATGAAAGCAATCTCAAGTCAGGCCAGGTGCAGTGGCTGATACCTATAGTTCTAACAGTTTGAGAGGCAGAGATGGGAGAGATGGGAGTATGTTTTAAGGCCCAGGAATTGGAGAGCAGCCTGGGCAACATAGCAAGACATCCTCTCTACAAAAATAAAATAAAGAAATTTAATACAGTAAAATAAATACAGCTGAGCATGGTGCTGTATACCTATGGCCCCAGTTACTGAGGAGGCCGAGGTGGGCAGATCTCTTGAGGCTAGGAGTTTGAGGCCAGCTTGGGCAACACAGCAAGACTTCTCTCTTTACAAAAATTAAAAGAATAGCCTGACATGGTGGCACTTGCTTGTATTCCCAGTTAGGAGTAGGCTGAGGCAGGATTATCTCTTGAGTCCAGTTGGACGAGGCTGCAGTGAGCTATGATTATATCACTGCACTCCAGCCTGGGTGACAGAGCGGGACCCTGTCTCAAAATACAAATACAAATAAACTGAAATTTCAAGTCAGACCAGTCCCTTCTAGGCTATGGAGGCCTTGCAACCACACAGCTGCATGATTGAGTTTGTGTGGCTGTGGATGAGGAGACCCCTGCCTAATTGTTGTTGGCTATATAATCAGTTTATTTTTAATTTTAGTAATCAGATATATTTCCTCATACTTGATGGTCTCAGATATGTGTGGGTTTTGGAATTCTCCTTGGAACAGGTTGTAACATCTTATTGGTTTCATCATTCCGTAATTTTTTTATCTGATCACTTTTTAATAAGATCAGAATTGACATTAGACTACCTAATCAGTTTTGATTAATGAGAAAATGAAATTGTGTTGTTTGCACTTTATCCAAAATTGGTTTCATATTGGCTAAATCTAATCAATACTTGAACAAATGCAAAATTAGAGCTTCTTTATCATGAAACACTTTGTCATTCTTGAAAAAGATGCCATTTCTTTTTTGTAGTCTTTGATAAACAGCTGCTATCATTGCAGACTTGCTATTCAGGCACTTAGGAATTTTTCACTAGAAGGCATGTAAAGAAAGACCATGGGCATTTGTAATGAATTTAGCATTCATTGTTTGACTGCGTGACTGTCCCCAGAGCTGTAACTTTACTAATGAATTTTTCAGAAGCCACTTAGCTGGCAACTGAGCCTAACCAGCCACTAACACTCATTATTCAGAGCTCTTTTATTCTTATCTATTTCTCCTCAAACTTGGCTACACTCACAAAGTGATAAAAACTTGCATTTCTTTTCTTTCCTTTTTAGAGACAAGGTCTTGATCTGTGGCCCAGGCTGCAGTACAGTGACATGATCATGGTTCACTACAGCCTCAAACTCCTGGGCTCAAGCCATCCTCCCACCTCAGTCTCCCAAGTAGCTAAAACTACGGACATGTGCTGCCATGCCCAGCTAATTTTTTGTGTTCTTTTTTTGTTGTTGTAGAGATGAGATCTTGCTAGGTTGCTCAGACTGGTCTCAAACTCCTGACCTCGAGTAATCCTCCTGCCTCAGCCTTCCAAAGTGCTGGGATTACAGGCAGGCATGACCACCTGTGCCCAGCCCCTTATTATTATGTTTTTAAATAATAGCTTTATTAAAATATGATTCACATACCATTCAATTTATTGAAATCTGCAATTCAGAATGTTTTAGAATATTCACAGAGCTGTGCATCGATCACCACAGTCACTTTTAGAACCGTTCATTACTCTATAGAGAAATCTGCACCCTTAGCAATTACCTCCACTCCCCCAACCTGCCTTTGCCCCCAGCCTCAGGCAAATATGGATTCATTTTCTGTCACTACCTAATCTGGACAAATAGAATTGTACAATAGGTGATCTTTTGTGCCATTTTTCCCTCTTAGCACAATGTTTTCAAAGTTCCTTTATGTCACAGGGTGTATCAGTATTTCATTTTTTCTGTGGCTGAATAATATTCCATGGTAGAGACACTCTGCATTTTGTTGATCCATTTATCAGTTGGTGGACATTTGGGTTGTTTCCACATATTGGCTATTATGAATAATGCTGCTATGAAGATTGCAGTACAAGTTTTTGTGTGGACATATATTTTTATTTCTCTGGGATATATGCCTAGGAGTGAAATTGTTACATTATATTTTACATTTAACCTTTTGAGAAACTGCCAGACTGTTTAGTAAAGTGGCTACACCAGTTGGGTGCAATGGCTCACACCTGTAATCCCTGCTACTCGGGAGGCTCATTTGAGAGGATGGTTTGAGCGCACAAGTTCAAGACCAGCCTGGGCAAGACAGTGAGACCCTGTCTTGATTTTTCTTAAAAAAATCCAATTAAAATGACAAGAAAAGAAATACCCAAAGTGGTTACACCATTTTATATTCCCACCAGTGATGTATGTGGGTTCCAATTCCTCCACATCTTCACTGACATTTTTTTTTTTTTCTAGACAGGGGCTTGCTCTGTCTCTCAGGCTGCAGCACATCACAGTTAACTGCAGCCTTGACCTCCCAGGCACAAATGATCGTCTCATCTCAGCCTCCTGAGTAGCTGGGAATTATAGGTACACGCCATCATGCCTGGCTAATTTTTATATTTTTTTGTAGTGGTGAGGTTTTACCATGTTGCCCAGGCTGGTCTCTTACTCCTGGCCTCAAGTGATCTGCCCACCTCAGCCTCCCAAAGTTCTGGAATTACAGGCTGAGCCATCATGCCTGGCCTTCACCAACATTTGTTATTGTCCGTTTTTTTTTTTCTTTATACCTTAAAGCAGTATAAGAACAAGTGTTTTCAATTATGGTAAACAAAAAATATAATCCCAGGGCATTTGGATGCTGAGACAGGAAGATCTCTTGATGCCACGAGGTTTTGTTTTGTTTTGTTTTGAAACAGAATCTCACTCTCGCCCAGGGTGGAGTGCAGTGGTGCGATCTCAGCTGCCTGAAGCCTTCACCTCCCAGGTTCAAGTGATTCTCCTGCCTCAGCCTCTTGAATAGCTGGGATTACAGGTACATGCCACTACTGCCCGACTAATTTTTGTATTTTTAGTAGAGACGGAGTTTTTCCATGTTGGTCAGGCTGGTCTCAAACTCCTGACTTCAGGTGATCCCCCCTCCTCAGCCGCCCAAAGTGCTGGGATTTCATGCCTGGTCTGATGCCAGGAGTTTTAGACCAACCTAGCAAGACCTCATCTCAACAGAATATTTGAAAATTAGCCAGATGCGTTGTTGCCTGCCTATAGTCTCTTTTACTTTTTGAGACACGGTCTGGCTCTGTCAGCCAGGCTGGGGTGCAGTGGTATCCTCATGGCTTACTGCAGACTGAAACTCCTGGGATCAAGTGATCAGTCCTCGCACCTCATCCTACCAAGTAGTGGGGACCATAAATGCATGCCACCCGGGTCTTGCTGTGTTGCCCAGGCTGGTTTTGAGCTCCTGGCCTCAAGCGATCCTCTCACTTTGGCCTCCTGAAGTGCAAGGATTACAGGTATGAGTCACCATGCCTGGCCCTTACCCTGCCTATTGAGAACCAAAAGAAGGAACCAAATTCTCCTTAGCTCAACTCGAGCCATTTCCCAATTGGGTCTTCCACAAGGAGCTGGTTATTGAGCTGTCCAGGCCTCCCAAGCAGCACAGAAATGAGGTGAGGGATTTTTCCTGCTGCTCCACTCTGTGAGGAGTTGGAGGATGATGTTTACTCATTTGCAGAGAGAGATGCCTTGTAGGCACCTTAGGATGGAGGAGACCCTGATTCCAATGTCCTTTTGTTTTTTTCTTTAGAAGCAGCACCTTGCTCATCACCCAGGATAGAGTTCAGTAGTCCATTCACGGCTCATTTTAACCTCAGACTCCCAGGCTCAAGCGATCCTCCCACCTCATCCTTCCCAGTAGCTGGGACTACAGGTTAGCGCCATGACACTTGGTGAATTTTGATTTTTTCTTTTTTTTTTTTTTTTGTAGAGATGGGGCCTTGCTATGTTGCCAAGGCCGGCCTTGAACTCCTGCACTCAAAGGATTTTCCTGTGTTGGCCTCCCAAAGTACTGGTAATGCAGGCATGAGCCATTATGCCCAATGTCTCTGGTTCTTAACCTTCTGCCTCCCTCTTCCACATTTAAAGAACTCTTGTAATTACATGGGCTCACCCAGATACTGCAGGATAATCTTATTTTAAGGTCAGCTGATTAGCAACGTTAATTCCATCTGTACTGTTAATTCCCTCTTCCTACGTAATTGTGCGGTGTAACATAGGACATGAGCAGTTGGTGGGGGTCATTACTTTGGCCATCACCGTGACTATTTTGTGCCAGGTACTGAAGTAAGCACTGGTGAATTAAACATGAATAACACACACTCCCTAATCTCCATTCATTTATGGGAGGAACACCTCACTTCCCATACTCCTGAGAATCTGGAGAGTCAAGGAAGGCTTCCAGGAGGAGGTGGTGCTAAAGCGGACAAGTGACAGAGGAGCTGAAGCTAGCCAGGAAGAGAGTAGAGGTTTAAGGGGAAGCTTATTCTAAGCAGAGGGCATCACCCACTTCGGAGGCTCCCAGAGGAGAGAGAGTGGGCAATCAAGGGGCAGGTGAGGCTCAGTTGGACTCTATAGCAGGTAAAATGGAGAGGGGCAAGCAGTGAGGCTGCCTTGCAAGGTAGGGCAAAGTAGGGCCTGTTAAGGAGTTTGGACTCAATCCCAAAGGCAAGGAGAAGTGATGTAAACGGGGGAGTAATGTGATGAGATTTCACGTATTAGAGACATGGCTCAGGCTGCTGTGTGGAGAAGGCACCAGGGGAAGCAGATGGCTCAGTGGGTGTGCTGGAGACCTAAAGCAGGGGACACACTGAGTTTAGGGAGAGTTTTTTAAAATAGAAGAAGTTTGAGTAATTTAAATGCTGGTGGGAAGGAGCTAAAAGCAGGGGACAGGTTAAAGATACAGGGAAGTGGGAGGAAGAACTGACAAGTAAGGTTCCAGAGAGGGCAGGAGAAGAGATTCTTATAGGGGGATTAGCATTCCTCTCCCCTTCCCTCCCCTCTACTCCCCTCCCTTCCTCTAAGACAGGGTCTCACTCTGCTACCCAGGCTAGAGTATACTGGCACGATCTTGGTTCACTACAGCCTAGACTTCCCAGGTTCAAGGGATCTTCTGACCCCAGACTCCCAAGTAGCTGGAACTACAGGTGTGCGCCACCCCCATACCTGGCTAATTTTTTTTTTTTTTTTTTGGTAGACACAATGTCTGTGTTGCCCAGCCTGGTCTCCAATTTTTGGCCTCAAGCAGTCCTCCTGCCTAGGCTTCCCAAATTGCTGGGATTACAGGCATGAGCCACCATGCCTGGCCTCTGCTAGTTTTGTATTCTCTAGAGTTGTCTGTAGTTTGTGCTAGTGTGTCACTCATTATGCTGATCCTGTTATAAATATTTTTTATATTAAAGTTACTTTTTTTTTTTTTGGTATTGGGTCTCAGTCTGTCACCGAGGCTGGAGTGCAGAGGCACGATCTCTGCTCACTGCAACCTCCACTTCGAAGGCCCAAGCAATTCTCCATCCTCAGCCTCCCAAGTAACTGGGATTACAGGTATGTGCCAGCAGGCCTGGCTAATTTTTGTGCTTTTGTAGAGACCGCGTTTTGCCGTGTTTCCCAGGCTGGTCTCAACTCCTGAGCTCAAAGCGATCCACCCGCCTTGGCCTCCCAAAGTGCTGGGATTACAGGTGTGAGCCACTGTGTGCATTCTAGTTTAAACTTTTGAGCGGTTTATATGTTTTGATTGGACTCCTAGAAATACAGAATTGATGCTAGGAAGAGTACCAGGAGATAGACACATATACGTGGGATTTCAGCCTAGGTTTGGTTATCCAAGGAACAGTGCTGAGTTTTTTGCCAATGGGACATGGGATGCTGGTGATTTCCAGGAAGTGACCTCACAATGAGTGAAGCTACCACTTACTGTTTATTGTGATGAAATGCTAGCCGAGGCATATGCCATGCAAGCTAACGGATGCTATGCTTCACCACTGTGGCAATAAAGATGACTCTGAAGAATGGCGTGGGACAGAACCTTTCGAATGCACCTGAGCAGGGGTCTCCACTACAGGGCCACAGAGCTGGTGGTGAGCAGCAGACAAGTGAGGGGAAAATTCGTTTGTATTTATAGCCAGTCCCCATCGCTCGCATAACCACCTGAGCGCCATGTTCCTGACAGGTCCAGCTACTACCTTCCAGTGACCTCTTTAGGCTCATCTCATGCTTCACCGCGGCCTCGCCAAACCAAGCTGCTGCATTTCGGCAGCCTCTGCAGCAGAGGCCAAGCTCTGCGTCCTGATGGCCTCTTTAAGCCCAGCTTATTTCTCCCAACAGCCACCTTAGGCCCCAGCTTTTCCCTTTTGGTGGCCTCTCCAGGCCGAGAAATTCCTCAAGTCGGCCCACCACAGTTGCTGCCTCCCGGCCTCCTCTCCAGTCCCAGTGCTCTCTCGCAGCTATGCCTACAGGCCCAGCTCCTGCCTCCAAAGAGCCTCTTTTGACTCAGCTCCTACCCAGCTCCTGGTGGCCTTCGTAGGCCTGAAACCTCTTCCAGTCCAGCACACCATACCCACCTCTCCACTCGCAGCGGCCTTACCAGGTCCAGCTTTTGCCTCACGGCGGCCCTCCCCAGCCATTTTCTGGCCAGCCTCGTAGCAGCCTCAACAAGCCCAGCTACTGCCTCACACTGGCCTCTCTAGGCCCAGCTCAGGCCTCACGGTGGCGTCTCCAGGCCCAGCTCCCGCCCACCCCAATGGCGTCTCCCGGCTCAAGGCTTTCTCAAGGCGGCTCCTCCAGGCCAAGATCCTGCCTCCCGGCGATGGCACGTGTGGTCCCAAAGTGTCCTGAAGTCGGCCTCGCAAGGACCAGCTCCTGCCTGTCGTAGGCGCCAAGAGTCACAGCCTCTGCCTCCTCACAGTGGACCCCCCGCCAGGCCCAGCTCTTGCCTCAGCGTGGCCACCTCAGGCCAAGCTCGTGCCCTGCCTGTTGGCGGCCTTCACAGGCCCAGCTCTTGCCTCTTGCTGTCCTCTCCAGGCCCAGAACTGTTTCCAGCCGGCCTCTCCAGGCCTAGCTCTCCCTCCCAGCTGCACCTGCCAGCCCAGCTACTGCCTCGCAACAGCCACGTTTGGCCTAGCTCCTGCCCAGCTCCTGGCAGCCTTTGTAGGCCTCCGGCTCCTCTACGTCAGGCCTTCCAGGCCCTTCCTTTGGCTCCCCGTTGGCCTGGAGCGGCCCAGCTCCTGCGTGACAGTGGCCTCTCTGGGCCCAGCTCTTGCCTCGCGTCGCCCTCCCCGGGCCACGTTGCCGCGTGCCTCGCGGCAGCCCCGACAAGCCCAGCTCCTGCCCACTGATGGCCTCTTCAGGCTCATCTCGTGCCTCGCCGCAGCCTCCCCAGGCCAGCCTCTTGCCTCCCGGCAGCCTCCGCAGGCCCAGCTCCTGCGTCCTGATGGTCTCTTTAGGCCCGGCTCATGCCTCGCCGTGGCCTCTTGAGGCCCAGCTTTTCCCTTCTGGCGGCCTCTCCAGGCCCAGAACTTCCTCAAGTTTGCCTCTCCCGGCCCAGTTGCTGTCTCCCGGCCTCCTCTCCGGGCCTAGCTCTTTGCTCGCGGCTGCGCCTGCGGGCCCAGCTCCCGCCTCCAAACAGCCTCCTTTAACTCGGCTCCTGCCCAGCTCCTGGCGGCCTTTGTAGGCCCGAAGCCTCTTCTGTTCCAGCTCTCCAGGCCCGCCTCTTGCCTCGCCTCGCAGTGGCCTTTCCAGGCCCAGCTCTCGCCTCCCAGCGGCCTTCCCTGGCCACGCTTGTGCCGGCCTCCCGGCAGCCTCCAGAAGCCCAGCTCCTGCCCACCCCGACGGCGCCTTCCGGCCCAAAGCTTCCTTCCTCAATGTCAGCCCCTCTAGGCCTAGCTCCTCCTGCCTCCTGCTGATGGCCTGTGCGGGCCGAAAGCATCCTGAAGTCGGCCTCGCCAGGCCCAGCTCCTGCCTGGCGTAGGCCCCTAGGGGCACGGCCTTTTCCCCACACTGGCCCCTCTTGTGCCCTCTTTCACCAGCTCCTGCCTCACGATGGTCTCTTGAGGCCCATCTTCTGCCTCATAGTGGCCACTCAAGCCCTCTGTTTTGCCTCATGTTTGCCTTTTCTGGTTTTGCTCTTGCCTTGTATTCGCCTCTTCCGGATCCAGCTTTTACGTCTTCGATGGTGAACCACATCAAGGAGCCTAAATCTTCCCTGGACTGTCATTTGTTCACTTCACAGCAGAGTGCCTTGGGAAAACCCCACCTCTTCTTTTAACCATGAGAGTGGATTTCTGATGAATTGATAATAAATTTTGTCTCTGTGGTTTCAGTGATTTCTGTTTTATTTAGTGTCCCATGGTTTTTGTTGTCTGCTGGGGGTGAGGAGGAGAATGAACCTTTGGTCCTTTGTCTTTGCCCCAGACATGGTAGCTTCTCACTTCATGTCTTCTATTTTTATATATTTTACAGTTTTCTTTTTTTTTTTTTTTTTGTTTTGTTTTTCCTTAGGTTCTTGCTCTGTCACCCAGGCTGGAGTGTAGTCGTGTGTTTATGGCTTACTGCATCCTTGGCCTTTTGGCCTCAAGTGATCCTCCCAACTCAGTAACTGAGACTACAGGCACATGCCAATATGCCTGGCTGATTTCTGTTTTTTTATGAGAGGTTTGTTCTGACTAGGTTGCCCAGGCTCATCCCAAACTTTTGGACACAAGCAATCCTTTTGCCTGGGCCTCCCAAAGTGCAGAGATTATAAGCATGAGCCACCATGCCCTGCCTGCAATTTTCCTGTCTTGAACTATTAAGAATTTACTTTTTGATTAATATACTATGACTATATACATTTATGTAAATATAGATACTTTAAATTTTTCTTTGATACCAATTTTTCCGGGTTTTTTTTTTTTTTTTTTTTTTTGAGGCAAGGTACTGCTTTGTCATTCAGGGTGGAGTGCAGTGGTGATCTCGGCTCACTGCAAACTCTGCTTTTTTGGCTTAAGTGATCCTCCCACCTCAGCCTCCTGAATAGATGGGACCCCAGGTATGAGCCGCCATGCCCAGGTAATTTTTATATTTGTTCTAGACAGGAAGTCTCACCATGCTTCCTAGGCTGGTTTCAAACTCCTGGGCTCAAGCGATCCTCCCACATCAGCTTCCCACAGTGCTGGGGTTACAGTTGGGATCCACACCTGGCCTGCCACTTCCTTTTCATAGATCATCAAGAATTTACTTTATGCTGGGCCCAGTGGCTCACGCCTGTAATCCCAGCACTTTGAGGGGATGAGGTGGGTGGATCACGAGGTCAGGAGTTCAAGACCAGCCTAGTCAAGACAGTGAAACCCTGTATCTACCAAAAACACAAAAGTTAGCCATCTGTGATGTAATCGCAGCTACTCAGGAGGCTGAAGTAGGAGAATTGCTTGAACCCAGGGAGCAGAGGTGGCAGTGAGCCAAGATCATGCCACTGCACTCCAGCCTGGGCGACAGAGTGAGACTCTGTCCAAAAGAAAAAAAAAAAGAATTTGCTTTTTGATTAGTATGCTGTAAATATATATACGTATATGTGTGTGTTATATATTCGTATGTGAATATATGTGTGTGTATATTTTCATAGCATACACACACACGTATACATTGTGAAAGAGATATTTGAATACCTAGAAACTGATAAGCTTCTTCCAGGTTTTGAAACCACCCTTAGAACAAACACAAAAGAAGTACAAAATATCATTATTAATGGCCATAGACCAAGATGACCATGAGTCAATAGTACTTTGCACCTTAACCACCTTCCAGCAGAGCATCTCAAAGTGTTGGATATATCTGAACATCACACCCTTTCACGTGGACTAGGATGCTTTGTAATTATTACTTAAGACCTCAGTGTGACCCTTGTCAGCGTGAAATCAAACTATTTCTCAAATTATGGAGATATTGAGTAACAGCTTTCGTCAGGAAACAGGTATTGCATTTGGTTCGTCATGATAAGTTCCTGGCCTAAGAAGATGAAATATTGCAGAAATGTGCATGTGTGTGTGTGTACACTCTTGCGAGATGTGGGGGTGGAAGCGGGGGTTGAATTTGATAAAACCAGCAGTGGGCGGGCTGCTGGGAGGGGGCACTTGTTTTGGCAGCAGCAGTGTAACTCTAGAATTAACAAATGCTTCTAAGCCTCACTTTTCTCTCTTGGAAAATAAAGATTATAATTCCTGCCTTGATATGTGGATTAGGTGATCCGCTATATGCAAAATATCTAGTATATAATAGGTGCTGAACTAATACTACTTTCTGTAGCTCTTTCTTAATCACTGCTTAATTTTGAAAAGTTTAGAACACTGCTTTTATAAAAATTATTTGTAATTATTATATAAAATCTAAGTCCTATAGAAAAGTACAAAGCAGGCCGGGTGCTATAGCTCACACCTGTAATCCCAGCACTTTCGGAAGGCAAGGTAGGAGGATTGTTCAAGGCCAGGAGTTTGAGACCAGCATGAGCAACATAGCCAGATCCCATCTCTATAAAAAATTAAAAACTAGTTATGGTAATACACACCTGTAGTCCCAGCATCTCAGGAGGCTGAGGCAGGTGGATCACTAAAACCCAGGAGTTTGGGACTGCAGCCTGGGCAACAGAGTGAGACCCTGTCAGAGAGAAGGAGGGGGAGAGAGAGAGAGGAGAGAGAGAAAAGTACAAAGAAGCAAGTAACAAATCAAGAAATTTTCAACCACCAAGAAATAACTCTTAACATTAGGTGGTATGGCCAGGCGCAATAGCTCACGCCTGTAATTTTAGCACTTTGGGAGGCCGAGGCAGGTGGATCACTTGAAGTCAGGAGTTCAAGACCAGCCTGGCAAACATGCTGAAACCCCATCTCTGCTAAAAATACAAAAATTAGCTGGCGTGGTGGGTCCCTTTAATCCCAACTACTCGAGAGGCTGAGGCACGAGAATCACTTGAACCTGGAAGGCAGAGGTTGCAGTGACCTAAGATCACGCCATTCCATTCTAGCCTGGAAAACAGAGACTCTGTCTCAAAAAATAGGTGGTAATTCATACCTCTTTTTGTGCAAATAGGTACTTAGATAAGTAGATAGATTAATGGATTAAAAATAACTGACAGGCACTATGGCTCATGCCTGTAATCCCAGCACTTTGGGAGGCTGAAGTGGGCGGATCATGAGGTCAGGAGATGGAGACAATTCTGGTCAACATGGTGAAACCCTGTCTCTACTGAAAATACAAAAATTAGCTGGGTGTGGTGGCATGCACCTGTAATCCCAGCTAGCTGGGAGGGTGAGGCAGGAGAATCGCTTGAACCTGGGAGGTGGAGGTTGCAGTGAGTGAGATCGCACCACTGCACTCCAGCCTGGCAACAGAGTGAGACTCCGTCTCTAAATAAATAAATAAATAAATAAATAACTTTACGTATTTTATATATGTTTTAGTTTAAATATATATATAACTTCCCTTTGCTTGATACAACAGAAGCTGAAGAAACTAAAGGTGAGAGAATTTCTGCACTTCAGATAAATGCCTATGTGCAAGTGATATTTTTATTCAATATTCATTAAAATTACGAAAAAAGATAAAAGTCTCATGATTCTTTTTAACCTGCAGTTTCTGTTTTCACCCACAGCGGCTGTATTTTTGGAATTGGTCCATGTTTGAGGGTTTCTGTTTAATGGGTTTCCACTTGGATGACAATTCTTTTTTATTTATTTATATTAATAATAATAATATTATTATTATTATTATTATTATTATTATTTTGAGACGGAGTCTCCCTTTGTCGCCCAGGCTGGAGTGCAGTGGCACAATCTTGGCTCACTGCAAGCTCTGCCTTCCGGGTTCACGCCATTCTCCTGCCTCAGCCTCCCGAGTAGCTGGGACTACAGGCGCCCGCCACCACGCCGGGCTAATTTTTTGTATTTTTAGTAGAGACGGGGTTTCACCGTGTTAGCCAGGATGGTCTCAATCTCCTGACCTCGTGATCCGCCAGCCTTGGCCTCCCAAAGTGCTGGGATTACAGGCCTGAGCCACCGTGCCCAGCTTTTGGATGACCATTCTTTTTTATTATTTTTATTTTTTTTTTGAGAGAGAGAGTCTTGCTCTGTTGCCCACATTGGAGTGCAGTGGTGCGATCTCGGCTAACTGCAACCTCTGCCTCCCAAGTTCAAGCGAGTTTGCTGCCTCAGCCTCCTGAGTAGCTGGGATCGTAAGTGCACACTACCACACCAGCTAATTTTTGTATTTTTAGTAGAGACGGGGTTTCACCATCTTGGCCAGGCTGGTCTTGAACTTCTGACCTCAGGTGATCCTCCCGCCTCAGCCTTTCAAAGTGCTAGGATTGCAGGCGTGAGCCACCACACCTCGCCTGGGAGAATATTCTTGATTCATTTTCCTTTTCTTCAGTTCTTCCTTTAAGTTCTGACTCTATTGTCATCTGGCTGTAGCTGGGGCTATGTGAAGGTCTGAGGCTGGCTGGAGGTTCTTCTCACAAGTACGTTCAAAGAAAACATTCCTGCTCAAAGGCCAGTAGAGTACTTTCTTTATCATTGAAGTTCAACAGCTTAACCAGGATCGACTCTAGGGCAATCATTCTGTATTACTTTATCCAGGTATACGTTGTGCCCTTTGACTACTGACTATAAACTTCTCAATCTCCGCATGCAATCTTTCTTTCTTCTTTCTTTCTCTTTCTTTCTTTCTTTCTTTTTCTTTCTTTCTTTCTTTCTTTCTTTATTTCTTCTTTCTTTCTTTCTTTCTTTTCTTCTTTTTTTCCTTTTTTTCTTTCTTGCCTTCCTTAATTTCTTCCTTTTTCTTTTCTCTCTCTTCTTTCCCTTCCTCCCTCCCTTCCTCCCTCCCTCTTTCTCTCTCCGTCCCTCCCTCCCTTTCGCCCTCCTTTCCCTCCCTCCATTCCAACATTTCTTCTTTCTTTCAAGACAGGGTTTTGCTCTATCACCCAGGCTCTAGAACGCAGTGGTGTCTTCATGCCTCACTGCAGCCTCAAACTCCTGGGCTCAAAGGATCTTCCCACCTCAGCCTCCCGAGTAGCTGGACTACAGACGTGCACCACCACAACTGGCTAATTTTTGTTACTTTTGTAGAGATGGGGTCTTGCTATGTTGCCGAGGCTTGTCTCTGACTCCTGGCGTCAAGCTAGCCTCCCACCTCTGCCTCCTAAAGCACTGGGAATATAGGCATGAGTCACCACTCGCAGCCAGCCCTGTTTCATTTTTTTAGGTTGTCTAACTCAGGGTCACCAATTGACAGCCCAGTATTAGACTACTGTCTCTAATTTCCATAATTTTTTTCAGTTGCTTTAATGTAGTTCTTTTAACCTCTGATTCACTTTGATTTATCAAGAAGTTTCTATGTGTTGAGCTTTTTTTTTTTTGAGAGGGAGTATCACTCTGTCTCCCAGGCTGGAGTGCAGTGGTGTAATCTGAGGTCACTGCAACCTCCACCTCCCAAATTCAAGCAATTCTTCTGTCTCAGCCTTCCGAAGTAGCTGGGATTACAGGTGCATGCTACCATGCCCAGATAATTTTTGTATTTTTAGTAGAGACGGGGTTTCACCATGTTTGTCAGGCTGGTCTCAAACTCCTGACCTCAGGTGATCCATCTGCCTCGGCCTCCCAAGCTGTTGGGATTACAGATTACAGGCATAAGCCACTGTGCCCAGCCGCCACATTTTCTTTATTCTTTTTTCCATTGATGGAAGGAAACTTAGGTTGATTCCATACCTTCACTGTTGTGAATAGTTGTCTGCAATTTTTTTTACACTTGTCATCGAGAGATAGAATCTAGTTTCTGGCCAGACGTGGTGGCTCACAGCGGTAATCCCAGCACTTTGGGAGGCTGAGGCGGGTTACCTGGACATGGTGGATTGTGTCTGTAGTCTCAGCTACTCAGGAGGCTGAGGCAGCAAATCACCTGAACCCAGGAGGTGGGGGTTGCAGTGAGCCGAGATCGGGCCACTGCACTCCAGCCTGGGCGACAGAGCAAGATTCCATCTCAAAAAAAAAAAATCTAGTTTTTCTTTCCTCGAATATGAACTTAGTCCCCTGCTTCTATAAGTAGAAAACAGTGGAATTGTTGCACATGATCTACCAAAGTTAGGTCATAAAAGATGACACTGTTTCCACTTGGCTCTCCTTCCTGGGATGGATGCACTTAGAACCCATTCACCATTTTGTGAGAAAGCCCAGGCCATGTACGGAGGTGATGTGTGGGTGTTCCACCAGATAGCCCCAGCTGAGGCCCTAGCTAACAGCCCACATTAACCAGGAGATATTTGAGCAAGGAAACCTTTGAGACTATTCTAACTCCATACTCTTTGAAGGCAACCACATAAGACATACAAAGGCAGAACTGCCTAGGTGAGTCTAGTCAGCCTCCAATGTTGTGAGAAGACTAATAAGCATCATTGTAACTTTATACCATTAAGCTTGGGGTGGTTTGTTACACAGCAATAGATAGCTGATACACAAAGTGATCTTCCAATATGAATATTATGTCACTTCTCCACTTGACAGCATTTAATGATTTAGAATTCAGTGTAAAAGTCAAAACCCAGGCCAGGTGCGGTGGCTCACGCCTGTAATCTCAGCACTTAGGCATAATTGTTATTATGTCTGTAATCTCAGCACAAAGGCATAATTGGATTGTTTGTAAAACAAAGAAAGCACAAATGCTTGAGGTGATGGGCACCCCATTCACCCTGATGTGATTATTACATATTACATGCCTGTGTTAAGACATGTCATGCACCCCATAAATATATACACCTACTGTGTGCCCACAAAAATTAAAAGTAAAGCATTTTGAAATTCCCAATCTTGGCCAGATGTGGTGGCACACACCTGTAATTCCAGTGTTTTTTGAGGCCAGGATGGGAGGATCACTTGAGTACGGGATTTTGAGACTCCCATATAGGCAATATAGCAATACTCCCATCTCTAATAACAATAAGAATATTAGCCAGGCATGGTGAGGCTCATGCCTATAGTCCCAGCTATGCGGGAGGCTGAGATGACAGGATCCCTTGAACCCAGCAGGTTGAGGCTGCAGTGAGCTATGATTGCCCCACTGCACTCCAGCTTGGGTGACAGAGTGAGACCTTGTCTCTTAAAAAAACAAACCAATCCTAGCATGATCTGACCCTGTCTGCCACCCTCTATTCCTTTCCTCTTGCTCATTGCGCATCAGGCATCTGGGCTGCTTTTCTGCTCCTGTAAATGCCAAGTGGTTTCCCTCTTCAGGACCTTTGCACATGCTGTCCCCTGCCCAAAATGGACTTCCCATACCTCCTGCCATAGCTGGATTTTTCTCATGTTTCAGACCTCAGCTCACACATCGCCTCTGCAGAGAAATCCTCCCTCATCCTGTGGAGGGGGAATCATCGTCCTTTTCATTGCCTCATCCTGCCTGGTTCTCTCAAAGCAGATATCACACTCAAAAATCAGCTTGTTATTTATTGAATTCCTTGTCTGTATGTCCTCCTCCCAAACTCACAGTGAATCAGAACAGAGGCTCCCTACAGTAGGAGTCATGTCTTGTTCATTCTTAGAACCTAATATAGTACTTGGCACATAGGCACACAATAAATGTTATTAGAATAAATAAGTATCAAGGGGCCGGGTGTGGTGGCTCACACCTGTAATTCCAGCACTTTGGGAGGCCGAGGCAGGTGAATCACCTCAGGTCAGAGGTTTGAGACCAGCCTGGCCAACATGGTGAAACCTTGTCTCTGCTAAAAATACAAAAATTAGCTGGGCATGGTGGTGCATACCTGTAATCCCAGCTACTCCGGAGGCTGAGGCAGGAGAATGGCTTGAATCTGGGAGGCAGAGGTTGCAGTGAGCCAAGATTGTGCCACTAAACTCCAGCCTGGGTGACAGAGTGAGACTCCATCTCAAAAAAAAAAAAAAAAAAAAGTATCAAGGAAGGGAGATTTTGTGAGTTGCCACCTTTACACAGAAACCCTACTTAACATTGACATTTTCTATCTGATGGTATTTCTATAATAGGAAATTGAATCTGAGCTAATTAAAAGAAAATGAGGCCGGGCACGGTGATTCATGCCTGTAATCCCAACACTTTGGGAGGCTGAAGGGGGAGGATCACTTGAGGGCAGCAGTTTAAGGCCAGCTAGAGAGGCCCCTGTCTCTGCAAAAGTTAACTTTTAAAAAATTAACCAGGTGTGCCTGGCACAGTGACTAACACCTGTAATCCCAGCACTTTGGGAGTCTGAGGCGAGAGGATCACCTGAGTCAGGAGTTCGAAACCAGCCAGGCCAACATGGTGAACCCTGTCTCTACTAAAAATACAAAAATTAGCCAGGTGTGGTGGTGAACACTGGTAGTCCCAGCTGCTTAAGGAGGCTGAGGCAGGAGAATCACTTGAACCCGGGAGGTGGAGTTTTCAGTGGGCCCAAAGCAGGCCATTGCACTCCAGCCTGGACAAGAGTGAAACTCCATCTTGAAAAAAAAAAAAATTAACCAGATGTGGTGGCACGTGCCTGTAGTCCCAGCTCCTCGGGAGGCTGAAGTGAAAGGATCACTTGAGCCCAGGAGATAGAGGCTGCAGTGAGCCATGATTGCCCAACTGCACTCCAGCCTGAGTGAAAGAGCTAGACCTTAATCTCTAAAAACAAAAAACAAAAACCAAAAAAGGCCAGGTGCTGTGGCTCATGCCTGTAATCCCAGCACTTTGGGAGGCCAAGGCAGGTGGATCACCTGAGGTCAGGAGTTCAAGACCAGCCTGGCCAAAATGGTGAAACCTCATCTCTACTAAAAAATACAAAAATTAGCCGGGCATGGTGGCAGACACCTGTAATCCCAGCTACTTGGGAGTCTGAGGCACGAGAATTGCTTGAATCCAGGAGGCAGAGGTTGCAGTGAGCAGAGATCACGCCACTGCACTCCAGCCTTGGTGACAGAGCAGGACTCCTTCTCAAAGAAAAAATAAAAAAACTAAAAAGAACATTTCAGTTGCTTGTCAAGAGACTGGACATGGGGGGCAAGAGTGGGAGCAGGACATCTGGTGAGGAGCTGCCACATCAACATCTTTTGATCACTCCAGGCCACGTTTTGAGTGGGGCCTCTGCTAGAATGTGGTCCAGCCTCAGATGCCTTAATTCTGACACTCAGTGCCAGTGTAGGCCCTGTGAGGTCACACTGTGGAGGCTTCTTGTGAAAGTGTTGGCTCTTCAAAATCAACATCTTGGTTCATTCCTTTGATGCTGGAGACAATGACCTGTCTCTCCTCATATTCTGCTCAAGACTGTTACAGAGTGGGGTGTCTCTTAGTCTAGGAGCTTGGGCTGCTCTGGAGTTTGCACAAATACAAATAATCATCACAGGCTCTCAGGCCACGTGTCTTGGTTATGACCCAAAACAGCCCTTCAGCAGTGGACGTCTACGTAGTGGCAGTTCCAAAACACCTCTTTTAAAAAAATACATATATATATATATATATATATACACACACACACAGAGACAGGGTCTCACTATGTTGCCCAAGCTGGTCTCAAATTCCTGGCCTCAAGAGATCCTCCTGCCTCAGCCTCCCAAAGTGCTGGGATTATAGGTGTGAGCCACTGAGTCTGGCCCTTTTTTGTTGTTGTTGTTTTTAGACAGGGTCTTGCTCTGTCATGCAGGCTGGAATGCAGTGGCATGATTACAGCTCACTGCAGCTTCAAATTCCTGGGCTCAAGTGATCCTCCTGCCTCAGCCTCCTGAGAAGCTGGGACCACAGGCATACACCATCACACCCAGCTAAGTAAAAAAAATTTTTTTTCTGGAGACAAGGTCTTCCAATGTTGACCAGGCTGGTCTTGAACTCCTGATCTAAAGCCATCCTCCTGCCTCCGCCTCCCACCTTGAACTCCTCTTTTCCCAGTTTTGAAAATAAAATTTATACTTTAAGAAGGAGGAAGAAATGGGGAAGATAAAAAAGCCAAGAAGCCAACCAGGCTTGCCTGGATAAACACTACATCCCTTAAATTGGTTTTACTTCAATAATACAACTAATTAAGTGTTGTTGTTTTTTTTAAGTTCCTACTTGGCATGTGAAACAGTTTATTCCTCAGTAAATTTGAATATCAAGTGTCTATTCTGTGATTGAATGAAGCAAGTATTTTACACATGGGAAACCATTGTTAAATGATTGTATTATAGAAAGGGGTGGACGGGACGGGAGCAAGGCAGGGGCGGATGTCACCGTGCCTGTCCCTGTGCTCCCCACCCACCTCCTCTGTCCCTGCTCCCCATGATGCTTGTCAAGGGGCACAGTGCGCTGAAGGAGAGGTTACCAAGTGGCATATCCAGACATTCTTGGCTTCATGGAATCCACTTACTTTGATCTAATTTGTTTACTCATGAAATTCATTCAGTGGGCCAGGCGAGGTGGCTCCCAGCACTTTGGGAGGATGAGGCAGGTAGATCACGAGGTCAGGAGTTTAACACGAGCCTGGCCATGATGGTGAAACTCCACCTCTACTAAAAATACAAAATAGCTGGGCGTGGTGGCAGGCACCTGTAATCCCAGCTACTAGGGTGGCTAAGGCAGAGAATTGCTTGAACCCAGGAGGTGGAGGTTGCAGTGAGCTGAGATCTCGCCACTGCACTCCAGCCTGGGCGACAGAGCGAGACTCCATCTCAAAAAACAAAAACAAACAAACAACAACAACAAAAAACAAATTCATTAAACGTTGACATCAGCGGCTTCTGAATGTCTTGTTTTTTTTTTTTGAGATGGAGTTTAGCTCTTGTTGCCCAGGCTGGAGTGCAATGGCGCAATCTCGGCTCACCGCAACCTCCTGCCTCAGCCTCCCGCGTAGCTGGGATCACAGGCATGTGCCACTATGCCCGGCTCATTTTGTATTTTTAGTAGAGACGGGGTTTCTCCATGTTGATCAGGCTGGTCTCGAACTCCTGACCTCAGGTGATCCACCCACCTCGGCCTCCCGAAGTGCTGGGATTACAGGCATGAGCCATCATGCCCGGCCAGCAGCTTCTGAATATTTAAGCCAATTGTTAAACATAATCATGTTACTGGATTCTTAAAACAAGCTAGAGGCTGGGTGCAGTAGCTCACACCTGTAATCCTAACACTTTGGGAGGCTGAGGCGGATCACCTGTGGTCAGGAGTTCGAGACCAGCCTGGCCAACATGGCGAAACTCCATCTTTACTGAAAAAAATACAAAAAAATTAGCTGGGCATACAAAAAAATTAGCTGGGCATGGTGGCAGGCACCTGAATCCCAGCTACTTGGGAGGCTGAGGCAGGAGAATCGCTAGAACCTGGGAGTCGGAGGTTGCAGAAAGCCAAGATCGCACCACTGCACTCCAACCTGGGTGATACAGCAAGACTTCATCTCAGAAAAAAACAAAACCAAAACAAGCTAGAGACGGGTTTGTTTTAGCTTCATTTTGAAATTGTGAAGACAGGCAGTGAGAGTGAGTGGGTTGTCCAAATTCAGGCAGCAAGCTGGAGACCACACGGTCCCTGGCCCTTTGCAGCCAGTGTGTGTGGGCCGACTGTGTAGTCATGTGCACTCCCAAAGGAGACCTGGGAGTGTTCTTTGGTTTTCCCTGACCTTTGCCACCAGATCTGCTTACTTGCAAGTCCTGTTGGTTGTACCCCTCCCAGCCTTTCCCCGTCTTCCTCCTTTTTATCTTGGTCATTGTTTCAAACCAGCTGGAATAATATCTGGCCCAGATTACTCCAATAGTTCCTAGTTGGGAGTCCTCTAAACTTTTTTGTTTAAACAATGATGGCCGAACAGGTGGCTCATGCCTGTAATCCAAGCACTCTGGGAGGCTGAGGCAGGAGGATCACTTGAGGCCAAAAATTCAAGAGCAGCTTGGGCAACAGAGTGAGACCCCATTTCTACAAAAAAAAATTTTAAACTTAGCTGAGTGAAGGAAATGTATACAGTGGTCCATTTCCAAGACAAAGTGCCTTAAATCAACTTAGACCAGTAGACTACAGAAGAAAACAGGATACAGTAGGCTCCTGCTTGGACAGCCAATGCCTGCTTGTCACCCCCCACCGCCAACCCCCTTAGTTACCCTCACCTGAACCAAAGAAGTTTAGTCTAAGATGAAAGTTTACTAGCCGCAAAATAGCTCTTGTTGTCTGTTCTTATCAGCCTGCCCAGCTGCTTAAGTCATAAGTCAAATACTTGAAGAGCCCCTGAGCTAACTAGGATTGCAATGCATTGTGGGCTGCAACAAAACGCAGCAGGACAACCCTAAAGAAAACACCTAAAGCCCCTACCCAACAACCAATAGGCAATGTCCGGGAAGATTGCAACCCCATAATACACAGCCTATGAGGAACTGGGGGAGGTACCTGTGCACTAGCGGATAAATTGCTTGTTGAAACTGTGCTGGGTGTGCCTGCTGCCAGACACCCAATATTACAAGAGCATCATTAAGTCTCACTTTTGCTGTTCTCCAGGTCTCTGAGTCCATTCTTTGGGTTTGGAGGGGTGAGTTTGTTTCTCATAATGGGGAATAAAAATCAAACATTCCCTTGGGGGCAAATATTGGTATCTAGGTGGGTTATAGCTGAAGATGTTCTGTCATTCTGATATGCTCTAGAGGGTTATATGACCTTGTCCCCACAAAGTTGGTGACATAATACTAACACAGGGAACAAGGGAAAAAAGAGGTTATGCTGAAGCTGATTTAATTGCTACTTGGAAGTTGCAGCAGTTGAGTTAGACTTCATGAGGAAATAGGACTTAAGATAGCTGAGCTCTTAATCAGGTTGTGATTTCCCAGGTAGGGGGACTGGGTGTACGAGCATCTGGAAGAAGAAAGTGAAGAGAATGAAACGAGGGAGGAGAAAGGCACCGTATATCAGGGAGCAGTAAGGCCACATTGTGGCAGCAGAATAGCACAGACATTTATTATTTATTGTTTTAGATGGAGTCTCGCTCTGTCACCAAGGCTGGAGTGCAATGGTGCTATCTTGGCTCACTGCAACCTCCGCCTCCCAGGTTCAAGTGATTCTCCTGCCTCAGCCTCCCGAGTAGCTGGGATTACATGTGTGTGCCACCACACCTGGCTAATTTTTGTATTTTTATTGGAGATGGCGTTTCACCATGTCGGCCAGGCTGGTCTCCAACCCCTGATATCAGGTGATCCACCCTTCTTGGCCTCCCAAAGTGCTGGGATTACAGGTGTGAGCCGCCATGCCCGGCCAGCTTAGACATTTAGATGTAATGTTAGGCATTGGAGAATTAAACGTTTTGGAGCGAATGAGTGACTTAAAACAGTGTTAAACACAAGATTGATCTAACAGCAGTATTCTTTTAATTTTTTTTTTTTTTTTTTTTTGAGAGATTCTCCCTTGTCGCCCAGGCTGGAGTGCAGTAGCATGATCTTGGCTCACTGCAACCTCCGCTACCCAGGTTCAAGCAATTCTCCTGCCTCAACCTCCCGAGTAACTGGGATTACAGGCGCACAACACTATGCCTGGCTAATTAAAAAAAGTTTTTTTGTAGAGACTTATGTTGCCCAGGCTGGACATACTCATTTTAAATGGAAGGGGACAGGGCTAGGGGAGTGGAGTGCAGAGGACATTAGAGTCAGGCTTGTGCCTGGGCCCGGCTAGATGCCAAGTCACCCGTGGCACTAGGTGGGGGACCTTGTGTAAGTGACCTTACCTGGTCAAGCCTGTTTCCTGATCTGTAGAACAGTATGTATGTCAGAAGGCTCTTTGGAGGATTAGTAATTCACCAAGTATTTTACTTGGTTTCTTTCTTTTTTTTCAGATGGAGTCTCGCTCTGTCACCCAGGCTGGAGTGCAGTGGTGTGATCTCGGCTCACTGCAAGCTCCGCCTCCTGGGTTCACGCCATTCTCCTGCCTCAGCCTCCCAAGTAGCTGGGACTACAGGCGCCCGCCACCACGCCCAGCTGATTTTTTGTATTTTTAGTAGAGATGGGTTTTCACCGTGTTAGCCAGGATGGTCTCCATCTCCTGTCCTTGTGATCCGCCCACCTCGGCCTCCCAAAGTGCTGGGATTACAGGCATGAGTCACTGCGCCCGGCCTTACTTGGTTTCTAGAAAGTGCCAGACAGTTTGCTAGGTGCCAAAAGTACAACAGACAAGAAAAAACATAGTCTTGGAACTCCAGGAACTTGCTGGTGTAGGAGACAGATAATAAAAAAGGCAACAAACAGAAGAATCACTGCAAAGTGTGACCATGAAGAAGGCAAGCAGCGGGAGAATTACCTTTTAATTTAAGAGGCCAGGGAAAATCTCTCTCAGGAAGTGAGGCTTACTGAGACCACAGAATTGAGAAGGAGCCTATCAGACAAAGAACAAAGGGAGCTGGGCACAGTGGCTCACGCCTGTAATCCCAGCACTTTGGGAGGCTGAGGAGGGAGGATCATTTGAGATTGGGAGTTTAAGACCAGCCTGGCGAACATGGTGAAACCCTGTCTCTACTAAAAATACAAAAATTAGCCGGGCGTGGTGGCACATGCCTGTAATTTCAGCTACCCGGGAGGCTAAGGCAGGAAAATTGCTTGAACCCGGGAGGCGGAGGTTGCAGTGAGCCGAGATTGTGCTACTGCAGGCCAGCTGGGTGACAGAGCAAGACTTCATCTTAAATAGCCAAAGGGAAGAACATTCCAGAGAGAGGACATAGATATGTAGAGAGAGACAGGAAGAACTTGCTATGTTCTGAAAATAAAGATACTTCTAGAGCATAAGCGGTGAGGTTGGGAGGCCTGCGATGAGATGGAGAGGAGGACCCTGCTGGCCCTGGCAGGAGTCTGGACTCTTTTAAGTGAAATGGAAGCCACTGAAATGTTTCAGGTGGGGAGGGTCCTGTCCAGATGTGCATTCTAAAAACTCTTATTCTGCTGTGATCCAAGAAATACATTGAAGGTAGGATCAAAGATCTTGGATGCGAATGGAAAAAGGGAGGAAAAGGGTGAAATCAAGTGTGACTCTTCAGTTTCTGGCTCAAGTGACAGTAGAAAATTCTGCAATTACTGATATGGATATGACCTAAATGGATAGTACAAGTTTTGGGGCGGAGATGATGGGATAACATGTTATATACGGTTTTCATGCCTGGCACATATGTGAACACACGCAATATGGGAATTATTACTACTATCTGGACATCCTGTGTTTCATAACAAAGGCTTCTAGAAAACAAGTGAAAATAGTAACTTCCATGTCCTTAAATACAGTCTGCAAGCATGAAATAGAATAGGATTCTCAAAGTGGATGGCAATAGGTTCTCTCTGAAATAAATTACAAAAAACTTCACTACAAAATGGTAATGCAGGCCAAACACCGTGGCTCACACCTGTAATTTTAGTACTTTGGGAGGCTGAGGCAGAAGGATCGTTTGAGCCTAGGCTGGGGAATGTAACGAGACCCTGCCTCTACCCACCACCCCCTCCAAAAAAAAGGTGGTGGCTCCAGGGGAGTATCTACAATACAGCCAACCAAGGACACTTTGGTTTATCACATCAGCATCTGATAAGGTCTGTGCTTCTCTGAAATCACATTAATGAAAACGTGTAAATACCAGAATGCTTCACACTGAAAGCTTTTATTTTGAAAAATAAAATACAAAAGTCATTAAGTTGTAAATGTATAATGGTAATTTCCCAACTTCTCAGAAACAATACAATGAATTAAATAATTAAGATATTTAATATTATTCACATCAATACACTTAAACAGGCACACGTGTTCTACAAAACATTAGAACATGTACAGACAACCTATTTCAAAAGGAGACTGCCCAAGTCTGCTTACAGGATCCCATTTTAAAACCCTCTCCTTGAAAACAAACATCATAATCTGGTAAGAAAAGAGGACAAGAGGAGTTTTAACAGGAAACACATGTTCCTTCTGGGCTCCTTACTGCAGGGCTGTGCATGAAATCGGGATCAAGAGCTCTTTGCTCAGGAGGCAGATCCCTCACGAGGCCCAAAGCTGTGTGGACACCTCCATCCTCTCAGTGGGAGGAAACTGGCAAATGCACAGGTGGCGCAGCCAAGGTGCAGACGCTCCACCAAGCTTGGCAGGGGACAGCCAGTCCTAGGAATTTCCCTTCTGCTGAAAAGGCAGCAATCTTTCCTAGGGCGAACAAACAATGTGGTTACAGGTGTGGAGTCCTGGTGTGTTCTCCCTGTGTCTTCATCTCTTCCTTCCGAGCTACAGGCCTAGACAAGCCAGGTGGTTGGGGAGGTTCCTGCAGGTCAGGGGCCAGGAGGATGGATGTTGAGAGCAGCTGCCTCAGGAAGACTGCCTGGGAGGCACACGCACCCTCACTCTGGTGCTTTCAGATGCATGCAAGTAGCTGCTGGGTGCAAAGCAAGCAGATGGTGGCCAAAACCAGGGCTGCTCCTGCCCATTTCTAAATAACTTACTGTCATCTGCTATTGTTGCTACTGTGGGGGCACTGTCAGGGGCATCAGATGTCCAGGGGTCAGCACCATGATTCCTCGTGTGAAGAAATAGGTCCTAAGGTTCTTAAAGTGTCCAGGGGTCAAGACCCTGATTCCTCCTTATATGAAGAAATGGGTCCTAAGGTTCTTTAAGTGTCCAGGGGTCAGCACCCTGATTCCTCCTCACGTGAAGAAATGGATCCTAAGGTTCTTTAAAGGAAGCTCCAGAGAACACAGAGACTGTTATTGAAATGCCAAAGGGACCCAAAAGATAAGAAAGATAGTATCCATCCTAAGGGCTTTGCTGTGTCCCCAGTTCTCCTGAGTCCTCCTCACTACGGGTTGGCCCCTCCCAGCCTACACACACAAGCAAGGGTGAAATGCTGCAGAGGCAAATGCTGATGCGGTCCATCCTACGACACGCTGGTAAAGAAATGAGGCCTTGTGTGTGTTTGGTGGGGCGGGCAGGGAGATTACCTATGAAGTTTGAAAGCATTTTGTATAAACAAAATTAGCCAAGGCCTGATAACTGCTGTTAAATATGCAGACCCACAGGACATAAGACTAACATTCAGCATTTGCTCCTCAGCAAAAAGGAAACCTGAATCCTAGAACCTGTCAATATTAGCAGCTTGCTGCCATCTGGGATTCTGACATGACGGAGAAGCGTCCATGTGCTTCTTATGTCTATAATCCATCAACGCACCGCAAGTCACATTCAACCTGTTTTCTCACTAGTAAAACAGGAATACTACCAGCCTGCCAGAGTGGTTTAAGAACTGAATACACTTTTATATATGGATGTATATATAATTTAGTGTATCTGTTATATATATATCATCTTATATATATGCAAATAAAATGCTTGGTATTTTATGCCTGGTATGGAGTATGCACAATACATCATTATATAAAGTAAAAATAAAAACAAAGGACAGCAAGTAAACTATGAGAAAAAATCACTATCAATATCAGATTTTATTTTTATTAATTAATTAATTTATTTATTTATTTTTGAGACTCGCTCTGTCACCCAGGCTAGAGTGCAGTGGTGCAATCTCGGCTCACTGCAACGTCTCCGCCTCCTGGCTTCAAGCAATTCTCTTGCCTCAGCCTCCCGAGTGGCTGGGACTATACGAGCCCACCACCACGCCCAGCCAATTTTTTTTTTTTTCTTTTTTTGAGATGAAGTCTCACTCTTGTCACCCAGGCTGGAGTGCAATGGCACGATTTCGGCTCACTGCAACCTCCGCCTCCTGGGTTCAAGTGATTTTCCTGCCTCAGCCTCCCAAGTAGCTGGGATTACAGGCCCCTGCCACCACACCCAGCTAATTTTTGTATTTTTAGTAGAGACGAGGTTTCACTATGTTGGCCAGGCTGGTCTCGACCTCCTGACCTTGTGATCTGCCCACCTTGGCCTCCCAAAGTGCTGGGATTACAGGCGTGAGCCACCGCGCCCAGCCAATATCAGATTTTTTTTAAAGGCTGTTCAAGTTCCAACTGATCAAAGGCTTTGCAATATCATTTGGAGCAAAACTGATCTTAAGAAAGTTTGGGTGGATAAGCAGAGACTGAAAGTCTGGGAAAAGGGTATGAGCTCTGAGCAGCTGCACCTGGAAATCTGGGCTGAGAAACCAGCTTTGCCCCTCATGAGCTGGTGTCCCTGGACATGTGCCTGATGAGGGCCACGTACTCAGAAAGAGGGCTTAGAAGGCAGGGCTGGCCTTGTCCACAATGTAGCGCTTAGTCCAATGAGACAATGTAGGTTACTCACATAAGCCATCCATAATACATTAAAACAAGCAAGGGCAAACTTGAAAAACCAACCAAGAAACAAACAAACAAACAAAAACTGTAGTAGGGCAAAAACATCTGCAAGTCCAGCACACAAAGAAAGCCATTGGAGGTGGGGATGGGTGGCTGGGGCCCTGGCTGAACGGGTAACCAGAAGTAAACAGCCACTCCTGAGTTCTGGGTTTCCCTGCCTCTGGACTATGGTCTTGACAAACGACCTGCTCCCTCCAGGACCAGCTTCCTTATCAGCAAACAGGGAGTTGGGCTTGATGGCCTCCAGGTCCCTTTCAGCTGAAATATTTCATGGTTCATAATGAAAATAGCAATACTATTGTGTGCTTATTATGAGCCAGGCTCTTGGATGATGATTAATTCTCACCACCATGCTCTTGTTAATACTATCCTCATTTCATAGATGAATAAATGAAGACACAGAGGTGAAGTAACGTGCTTGCTTCCACACAGAAAGTGAAGAGGCAGGATTCCAACCCCGGCAGACGGACTCCAGAGCTGTGCTCTCCACCTTGGCCACCCAGCCCCCTGCAAGAGCCCAAGTGGGAAACAGAAAGACCTGGCAGTGTCCCCCAGTGTCCCCTCACCTCATGTATGGAAGAGGCTCCTTGTTCTGCTACTCCACTTGCTCAGTCTGTTGAAGGAAAGAAAAGATGTTTTAATGTCCTTGAAGTTGGTCAGCACGAGAAGTGACTGTCCCCACTGAAACACCAGGGGTGGCCCGCAGGCTCCCTTCACTTTCAGATGAACTCAGTGCACTACTGTGGTATGCTCAAGAATCCGACTGGCCTTTCCCTCTGGTTCCTGGGAGGGAAATGCTGAATCCTTGGAATTTCCTGGGTAACAAGAGTGTCTTTGTTATTTCTGAGGCCCTTGGATCACATCTGGATTTATGTTAGGAGATGACTCAGGATGGGGTTGCTCACCACAAAGACCAACCATGGGATCAGGGGCTGGGGCTTGGAGCCCGCCTCAACTCGGGAGGGGAAGTTGGCTGGAGATTGAGTTCTAACACATGACCAATGATTTGATAAATCTTGCCTGCATAAATAAACCCCAATAAAAATGCTGGGTGTGGAAGTTCAGTGGCACTTCCCGGTTGGTGAACACACGGGTGTGCTAGGAGGGTGACATGCCCTGATTCCATAGGGAGGAGGCGCAGAAGCTCTGCATTCAGGACCCTTCTGGGCCTACTTCTATCTTATGGCTGGTCCTGATCTGCATCCTTTATAAAACTGTCATTGTTAAGTACTACACTTTCCCGAGTTTTATGAACCATTCTAGCTAATTATTGAATCTGAAGGTTCTATGAGTTTCTGCTGATTTTCATTAGAAGTTAAACTGAAGACCTTATGGGCCCTTTCTACGTGTGTGTGTGTCTGTGTGTGTGTGCGAACTTCTGCATGATTTTTTGTTTCTTTTTTTAATAGACAAGGTTTCCCTCTGTAACCCAGGCTGGAGTGCAGTGGCACAATCACAGCTCACTGCCTGGGCTTAACAGATCATCTTGCCTCAGCTTCCCAAGTATGCCACCACGCTCAGCCTTTTTTTTTTTTTTGAGATGGAGTCTTGCTCTGTCACCCAGGTTGGAGTGCAGTGGTGCAATCTCGCTTCACTGCAACCTCTGCCTCCCGGGTTCAAGCAATTCTCCTGCCTCAGCCTGGGGAGCAGCTGGGATTACGGGTGTGTGCCACCATGCCCGGCTAATTTTTTTTTAGTATTTGTTTTTAGAGATGGAGTTTTGCCATGTTTGCCAGGCTGGTCTTGAACTCCCAATCTCAAGTGATCTGCCCGCCTCAGCCTCCCAAAGTGCTGGGATTACAGGTGTGAGCCACCACGCCTGGCCCTGCCCAGCTAATTTTTTGATAGAGATAGGGTCTTGCTATGTTGTCCAGGCTTTTTGCCCAATTTAAAAAAAATTTCCCTTATGATGATGATCTATATTCCACAGATGAGTCCTTTTTGTTTGTTTGTTTGTTTTGAGAGGGAGTCTCGCACTCTTGCCCAGGCTAGAGTGCAGTGGCACGTTCTCGGCTCACTTCAACCTCTGCCTCCTGAGTTCAAGCAATTCTCCTGCCTCAGCCTCCCAAGTAGCTGGGATTACAGGCGCCCACCAACACGCCCAGCTAATTTATTTATTGTATTTTTAGTAGAGATGGGGTTTCACTATGTTGGCCAGGCTGGTCTAAAACTCCTGCCTTCGTGATCCACCTGCCTTGGCCTCCCAAAGTGCTGGGATTACAGGTGTGAGTCACTGCACTCGGCCCCAGATGAGTCCTTTGTTTTAAATATGTTCTCCTACTTAGGCTCACTATTTTACTTTCCTTATGATGATTTTTATTACATAAACATCCTCAATTATAATGTAGTTCATATTATCCACCTTTAAATTAATAATCAGTACTTTTTGGGGCTTAAGAAATCCTGTCCTCTTATGGTCATGAAGATGGTTCCTCTATTATCTTCTTCATTTTTATGAGACAGGATTGATTGCCCAGGCTGCAGTGCAGTGGTGTGATCTCGGCTCATTGCAGCCTCAACCTCGGGGGCTCAGGTGATCCTCCCACCTCAGCCTCCCAAGTAGCTGGGACTACAGGCATGCACCACACCTGGCTAATTTTTGTATTTTTAGTAGAGATGAGGTTTGGCTATGTTTCCCAGGTTGGTTTTGAATGCCTGGACTCAAGCAATCTGCCTGCTTCCCAAAGTGCTGGGATTACAAGCGTGAGCCTCATGCCTGGCTCTTCTATATCCTCTAACAACTTCATTATTTTGCCTTTCACATTTAGGTGTGCAATCCACTTGGAAATATTTTTAGATATGTTGTGAAGCAGGGGTGTCCCTTTAGTTTTAGTCTCAAATACCTTTTCTTGACTTCTTCAGATTTGTTATGCAAACCGGCTTTTGGAATTTTTTTTTTTTTTTTTTTTTGAGACGGACTCTCTCGCTCTGTCACCCAGGCTGGAGTGCAGAAGTGCAGTATTGGCTCAGTGCAACCTCCACCTCCCTGGTTCAAGCAATTCCCCTGCCTCAGCCTCCCGAGTAGCTGGGATTACAGGCGCACGCCACCAAGTCTTGCTAATTCTTTTGTATTTTTAGTAGAGACGGGGTGTCACTATGTTGGCTAAACTGATCTCAAACTCCTGACCTCAGGCAATCCACCCACCTGGGCCTCCCAAAGTGCTGGGATTATAGGCGTGAACCACCGCACCTGGGCGCTTTTGGATTTTATATTCCTTCAAGACAGCCTCTTGGAATATTCTCTGGCTCCAACTTCCACAGCTGGTGTGAGTCTGTTCATGAATCTACCCAGGTTTCTGGGACATCATGCCCACCCCGGGCCCAGAGCTCTGTGCTTTGTCTGCACGAGGTGGTCGGATTCTTCTGGATAAGTCAGGAGCTCCTTGAGGTCTTTCTTTCCCCTGTGACTCCTGAGGACTTACTCTAATTTCTCACCATAGTAAACGCTGGGTAAACAATTGGTGAGTAAGTGAATGAATGGATGAATAGTAAATATATGTGAATAAGAATATGCCTTGAAAGTACTTTGAAACACTCAAGTCATATGTATCAATTACTGGCGGCTGACTGTTTTCAGAAAAGGGTCAGGAAGGAAGAGGCTTCAACTCTGGTGTGAGACATGGCTTCCCTCAGAGAGGGCA
Source organism: Hylobates moloch (assembly GCF_009828535.3). Lineage (NCBI taxonomy): Eukaryota > Metazoa > Chordata > Mammalia > Primates > Hylobatidae > Hylobates > Hylobates moloch. Next base: position 104,992,600 of record NW_026652276.1, on the reverse strand, counting down.
GCCCATTTACTCCAGGCTTGCTTCAGGCAACTGGACTTCACACAAGTCTGTGAGGCACTGTTGCTTCACCAACCTCTATCTGCAATGCTTTCAGAAACTGAGTTCAGAACTGAGTCTCCTTTTCCTATTGACAAGCTAATCACTGACAGCAGCAGCCTGGAGGCAACATGCATCTTCACCATGCTGGAAAGGGAAGTCGGCTGCACTCAGGCCATGAGTGTCCATTTTTTCCAACTTCTATATGGGGATAACAGGTGATGCCCAGAGGCAGGATGCCGGGCTCCTCTAGGCATGTCAGCTGCGAGACTCCCTGTTTCTTTCCAACCCAGGAAACAGGATTGCAATGCAAATCAGTGAGAGAGGACGTTACAGGGAAAACTCTGAATCTGCCTAATTTTTTTTATTTTTGAGACAGGGTCTCACTCTGTCACCCAGGCTGAAGTGCAGTGGCACAATCTAGACTCATGGCAACCTCCACCTCCCGGGCTCAAGCGATCCTCCTGCCTCAGCCTCCCAAGTAGCTGGGACTAGAGGCCTCGCCACCATGCCTAGCTAATTTTTTTCTTTTTTTGAGGCAGTCTTGTTCTGTCACACAGGCTGTAGTGCAGTGGTGTAATCTTGGCTCAGCAACCTCCACCTCCCAGTTCATGTGATTCTCCCTTAGCCTCCCAAGTAGCCAGGATTACAGGCAAATGCTACAATACTCGGCTAATTTTTGTATTTTCCGTAGAGATGAGGTTTCACCATGTTGGCCATGCTGGTCTTGAACTCCTGACTTCAAGTGATCCACCAACCTCGGCCTCACAAAGTGCTGGGATTACAGGCATGAGCCACCATGCTGGCTTTAATCCTTCAAACTCTCGCTATCCTTCCCAAGGGCCAGTGACTGTGTGCATATATATTTATGAGTCTTCTGGGCTCCAAATGAGAAAAGTCAAAGGGGCATGGATGTACAGTACACAGAGTAGGAACAGAGAGGGTCACTGAACATTTTTATTTCAAATTAGGCACTGGAACGCTGGAGCAGCTTTACCCACTGGGTGGCTTGTGCAGGACCTCAAGCAATCAGAATTTGGTTATCAATAAAGTATTTCCCTGGTTTTGGGAGACACTGAGCTCTCTGAAATTAAGACTGTGTTAAATTATTGTTAAAATCAACAAGTCCCAGACGCTGATCTTTCTTCCACCAGCACATATCACTATCCCTTTTCTTCTTTTCTTTTTGGTTTTCTTGTTTCTTTTTAATTTCATTATCTCTTTAAAAATATTACTTAAATGCAAGAGCCAATCTAGTATACATCAGGAGGAAAAAGCAGACACAGTACCTGTGGTTTTTCTTTAAGAAAGTCAGGTAGTTGGAATTCTCCCTTATAGACCTGGAAAAACAAAGCAGGCATTGAGTTTAAGGCAGCAGGTCCAGTCCCCATCATTTCAGGACATGTGCCATGCCTGACCATGGCTGGATTTACTGCTCCACTGCTGGTGAGTTTAGAATGAGAAAGAAGCCTGTCAGTTCAAGAACAGAAAGTGGGCAGGACTAAGGGAAATCCCCATTCACTGCAATTCCCTCCTGCTCTGTGTTTACCGAGTGCTCACAAATACGGGCTGGCTAGGAGAGGGCTCAGGGTACCCTAAAAACAAAAACACCCTGACTGCCAAATCCCAATCACTTTAGCTGAGAGAGGAAGCAAGCCCTAGGCAATCTCTCTCAAGCAACCAACACAGAACTCCCGTAGTTTAGGAACAAGCTCCTCCTGGTTCCTTTTGAATTCTCCAAGGATACAACCCTGGATTTAATCCAACTTTACTTTTCTCAATTTAGCCAGTATTCCCATGGTGATTTGAATTTGAATATTAAGTGATTCTTAAAATGATATATATCTTAAATCTCATAAAATCTTATAATTAAAGACCTATGCTTTAATATGCCAAAATGTTTCTAATACATGCAATAATTAGAAATAATTATTTATGATAAATTTGTGATAAATACCATTTATTACATTTAAAAGCCCACTGAATATGTAAGAGTAAATCAATAAAAGATATATAAAACCTTAACACAGAAAACTATAAAACACTATTGAGAGAAATTAAAGACTCACATAAACAGACATACCACTTTCAGGGACAGGAAGATTTAATAGAGTAAAGATGGCCATTCTCCTCAAACAATTCCCAATCAAAATTCTAGCACGCTTTTTTTTTTTTGGAGGGGAGGGAGTAATTTCAACTTGATTGTAAAAGTTATATGGAAATACACAGGGCCAAGAATAGTCAATGTAGTTTTAAAAGAATAACAAAGTAGAAGAACTTATTCTACCAGATATCGATACATTACTATTATACAGCTATAATTATCTACATTACATAGCTCTAAACATTAGCTAAGTTACTGATATAGCCATAAGTAAGATAGTAGGGTTTTGGCACAAGGATAGACAAATATATCGATGAAACACAACGACAGGTCCAGAAACAGCCCCTCAGATGCGGATGCTTGGTTTATGGCAAGGTGGCATTGTAGAACAGTGCAATGAGAATGAATAAATAAAAAAAGTGGTCTATGCATATAATGATATACTATACAGCAACAAAAAAATGAACTCTGCTACATTACCAACAACACAGATGAATCTCAACATATGATGAGGAGGTGGGGAGCCAGATTCCAAAGAATAATATACTACATCTTCATTTAAAAAATTTAAAGCTACTAAGTAGGTAAAACAAATCAATGATATTAGCAATCAGGATACTGTTTGCCCTGGGTAGGAAGGAGGTGGTAGTGATTGAGGGAGAGAAGCTGAGAGAGTCTTCCAGGGTGCTAGTAATTTGTCTTGATATCAGTAGTGATTATGAGCATGTGTTCATTTTGTGAACACATCAGTTATTGATAAAGATTGGTGTACTGTACATGTGATATACTACAACAACAAAATTCAATAAGTGAATTAAGTCAGTGGTTTAATCTTAAAAATTTACTGTTAAAACACACATATATCATTTAAGTACAAAGATGTTTATTTCAACACTGTTTGCAACAGCAAAAAAAAAAAACCTGGGAACAAGTAATGTCAATCAAGAGTGGAAAAGCAATCCACTAGGAAGAAGTTTGATAACCACTGGAATCGAGATTGTAATAAGAAACTAAGGAAAGTTATTGGAAGGACAGTTATTGGAAGATAGTCCTTCAGAGCACAGAAAATCTCAATGCTGAATCCTAGGCCTAAAAACCTAAAGAAGTTTCTCCTTTTACTGATCCACTTATAAATATAGCTGCATTACTTCGGAGGCTCAGCGAATGAACACACTTTTTTTCCTGCAATGCCTAAAACTTGGCCTATTTATTTTTTGTTCTCCGCTACAGTCTAGGAGGCCTAAACTGAAGTAGAGACACAGGCTTATAGATAAGATATTTCCGTGGAGGTGCGTGGCCCTGGAAAGTGAACAGGGTGCAGGATAACAAAACTGCAGCTGCTAGGAGTGTCTCAAAGCTACCATCATCTCCCCCAGTCAATGGGGGCTGGCTTAGCTGCTCCCTAACGAATCTGCATATAAGAATCATTTGTTCGGCCGGGCGCGGTAGCTAATGCCTGTAATCCCAGCACTTTGGGAGGCGAAGGCAGGCAGATCACCTGAGGTCAGGAGTTCGAGACCAGCCTGGCCAACATGGTGAAACCCCGTCTCTACTTAAAATACAAAAAAGTAGCTGAGCGTGTTGGCAGGCGCCTGTAATCCCAGCTACTCAGGAGGCTGAGGCAGGTGAATCGCTCGAATCTGGGAGGTGGAGGCTGCAGTGAGCTGACATCACGGCACTGCACTCCAGCCTGGGCAACAAGAGCGAAACTCTATCCCAAAAAAAAGAATCATTTGTTCTACCCTGACACCACAGCTCGGATGGGTCCAGCTTGCTGAGGTGGGAAGTGTCTAAGCCCTGGGAGCTGTGTATCATGTTAGCACTCGCTTCCATCCACTTTGCCTGCCTATTGTCTGTGGGTCGAGAAGACACCATGCCCAGTGGAGAGGCTGAAGCTACTAGAATGTTTTGTTTGTTTTGGGTTTTTTTTTTTTTTTTTACCAGATTCTCAAGTGTCTTTCCTTCTCCCTCTATTCAAGAAATGAAGTCCCAGCCCCTACTTTCCAGGCCCCAGGGGCATACACTGCTCAGGCCCACAGTCCGTTCTGGTCTGTGCCCTGGCTGCTTTACAGAACCAGTTCAGGTTGGGTCTGCCCCAGTCCCTCTTCTCTTGTCAGTGGGCTCGGAGTTTCGCTCTGTCACCCAGGCTGGAGCGCAATGGCACGATCTTGGCTCGCCGCAACCTCTGCCTCCCGGGTTCAAGCGCTTCTCCTGCCTCAGCTTCCTGAGTAGCTGGGATTACAGGCATGCACCACCACACCTGGCTACTTTTTGTATTTTTAATAGAGACGGGGTTTCTTCATGTTGGTCAGGCTGGTCTTGAACTCCTGACCTCAGGTGATCGGCCTGCCTCGGCCTCCCAAAGTGCTGCGATTACAGGTGTGAGCCACTGAGCCCGGCCAACTTTTCTTATTTTCACACTCTCTCAGACATTCAGATACTGAATCTTCTCTGAGCTAGCATCTTCTGCTAGAATTTATGCAGAAGGTTTAACTCAAGCCCAGGCAGTCGTACAGGTGTCAGTGGCAGAGCAAGGCTCAGAGGCCGCACCCCAGGGCTCTTCCATTAAATCACACTCACTGCATCCTACATTGCCTTTAGCAAATCTATGGTGAAGTCTTTCTTCCTCTTTTTGGCTTGTTATAAAAAGCATAAGGCATAACAGGAAATATGAGTGGCAACATTCAACGCTGTAAGTACCTTCCTAGTACTGACAGTTCCAGATAGGTAAGGCTTATATGAAGAAGAAAAAAAAAAAACCTAGGTATGCGATGTTACAAATGTAAGAAAAAACCAAAAGGGGTCAGGGTAAAATATCAAATAAAGGCTCAAGCAAAAAAATCAGTGGGCAGCTGTCTGGAGATTTCCTTCTTTTAGTATCCTCTAGGGAACAAATGCCTCAAAAGTTAGGAACTGTAATACCAATGAAAATAACATTTTCCACTGACAAAGCAATTTCGACACAGTGCAGAAAACTGACCCACTACATTGCCTACACAAACAGCAGAGCTAGAAATGGAATTTCCTTTGGTTAACAATGTTTCTGGACATTTGAATATTTTCAGGCACTAAAAGATGGAGGATTCTGCTTAACAGCAATGAGCTAGGTATTCAGAATCCAAATGTTTCTACAAACCCTCCCACCTCAAGCACTGAAGAATAAGACAAAACTAAGCTTCTGATTTGAAGGGCAAACTGGAAATTAAAATAATAAAAAAAAACCCGCTAAACTTTACTATTTTCTGTGCATCAGGTTGGTATTAAGTAAGTGCCTCCTCATCAAATCACACAATCTCCTGAGGAGGTATTATTCTCTTTTTACAGATGAAGCAACTGAGGCACAGAGAAATTAAGTAATTCATAGACAGGTAGTGAAATGGGAAGCTTCTGTAGTAGTACTAGATTGGACTTCAATCATTCTAGTTGCTCTGTTTAGACTGTAGTATGGAGTCTATAGCAATAATCCAGAGAAGAGATAATGATGGCTTGGACCAAGGAGATAGAAATAGAGGTGATGAGAAGGGGAGAATTACAATTTTTTTTTCTAATTACATCTCGATATCCTAACAGATAGGATGTGGGATGTGAGGGACAAGGAGAATCAAGAATGACTCCAAGGTGTTTTGCCTAAGCCACTAACAACTGGAAACATGGAGTTACCATAGGTTGGTGGGGTTTTTCTTTCAATACTTTAAATATTTCACTCTATCTTATAGCAATGAGACATTAGAAAGAAAGGGCATCCAAACTAGAAAGAAAGAAGTCAAATTATCCTTGTTTACAGATAATATAACCTTATATTTGGAAAAACCAAAAGACTCCACCAAAAAAACTATTAGAACTAATAAATTCAGAAAGTTGAAGGAGATAAAATCAATATACAAAAATCAGTAGCATTTTTATGTGCCAATAGTGAACAATCTGAAAAAGAAGTCAAGAAAGTAATCCCATTTACAATAGCTACAAATAAAATAAAATTCTTCTACTCAGAAATAGAAAAAACAATTCTAAAGTTTACCTGGAACCATGAAAGATCCAGAATAACCAAAGCTATCCTGAGCAAAAAGAACAATACTGGAGGAGTACCATTACCTGAATTCAAATTACGCTACAGAGTTACAGTAACCAAAACAGCATGGTACTGGCATAAAAATAGGCACACAGACCAATGGAATAGAACAGATAACCCAGAAACATATCCAGACATCTACAGAGAACTCATTTCCAACAAATGTGCCAAGAACATACATTGGGAAAAGAACAGTCTCTTCAATAAATGGTGCTGGGAAAACTGGATATCCATATGTAGTAGAATGAAACTAGATACTTGCTGGACACGGTGGCTCACACCTATAATCCCAGCACTTTAGGAAGTCAAAGCCAGTGGATCACTTGAGGCCAGAAGTTTGAGACCAGCCTGGGCAACATGGTGAAACCCCATCTCTACTCAAAATACAAAAATTAGCCAGGCATGGTGGCATATACCTGAAATCCCAGCTACTCAGGAGGCTGAGGCATTAGAATTACTTGAACCTGGGAGGTGCAGGTTGCAATGAGTTGTGATCACACCACTGTACTCCAGCCTGGGAGACAGAGTGACCCTGTCTCAAAAAAAAAAAAAAAAAAGAAAAAAGAAAAAAAAAGAAAAAGAAAAAAAAGAAGAAAGAAAGAAACTAGACCTCTATCTCTTGCCATATACAAAAATCAAATCAAAATGAATTAAATACCTAAATCTAAAACCTCAAACTATGAACCTACTAAAAGAAAACATTTGGAAAACTCTCCAGGACATTGCACTGAGCAAAGATTTCTTGAGTAATACCCCACAAAGACAGGCACCCAAAGCAAAAATGGACAAATGGGATCACACCAAGTGTAAAAACTTCTAGGCAGCAAAGGATACAATCAACAAAGGGAAGTGACAATCCCCCAAATGGAAGAAAATATTTGCCAACTATCCATTTGACAAGAGACTAATAACCAGAATAGATAAAGAGCTCAAACAAGTCAATAAAAAAATTGAGTAATACAATAAAAAATGGGCAAAAGATCAGACTAGACATTACTCCAAAGTAGACAAACAAATGGCAAGCAGGTATATGAAAAGGTACTCAGTATTATGTCATGACCATCAGGGAGATGCAAATCAAACTACAATGAGATATCATCTCACCCCAGTTAAAATGGCTTTTATCCAAAAGACAGGCAATAACGAATGCTGGTGAGGATGTGGAGAAAAGGGAACCCTGGTACATTGTTGGTGGGAATTTAAATTAGTACAACCACCATGGAGAACAGTATCGAGGTTCCTCAAAAAACTAAAAATGGAACTACCATATGATCTAGCAATCCCACTATTAGGAATATACCCAAAAGAAGGGAAATCAGTAAATCAAGGAGATATCTGCATTCTCACATTTGCTGCAGCACTATTCACAATAGCCAAGATTTGGGATCAATCTAAGTGTCCATCAACAGATAAGTAGATAAAGGAAATATGATATATATATGTGATATATCATATATCACATATTATGATAAAAGAAATATCTATATCTATATCTATATATAAAATGGAGTACTATTCAGCCATAATAAAGAATGATCCTGTCATCTGCAACAACATGGATGGAACTGGGGGTCATTATGTTAAGTAAAATAAGCCAGGTATAGAAAGACAAACTTTGCATGTTCTCACTTATTTGTGGGAGCTAAAAATTAAGACAGTTGAACGCATGGAAATAGAGAGTAGAACAACAGTTACCAAAGGCTGGGAAGGGTAGTGGGTAGGTGGGTGGGGGAGGGGATAATTAATGGGTACAAAAATATTATTAGATAGAAGGAATAAAATCTAGTATTTGATAGCACAACAGGGTGACTGCAGTCAACAATTTACTATATATTTAAAAACTAGAGTATAACTAGATGGTTTGTAACACAAGAAAATGATAAATGCTTGAGGTGATGGATACCTCATTCATCCTGATGTGATTATTACATATTGTATACCCTCATCAAAATATCTCATGTACCCCATAAATATATACACCTACCACGTAACCACAAAAATTAATTAAAAACGTAATAAAGACATAATAAATATAGAAATATTTCACTCCACTCTCCATAGGTAAGGTGTTTTTTGTCCTCTAGGTTTTTTCAGGATGTTATCTTTGATTTTCTGCAATTTGATTATGATATGCCTAGGTACAGACTTTCTTGCATTTTTTTTTTTTTTTTTGGAGATGGAGTCTCACTCTGTTGCCCACGCTGGAGTGCAGTGGCGCCCAGCTCACTGCAACCTCTGCCTCCCAGGTTCAAGTAATTCTCCTGCCTCAGCCTCCCAAGTAGCTGGATTATAGGCACCTGCCACCAGGCCTGACTAATTTTTCTATTTTTAGTAGAGACAGGGTTTCACCATGTTGGCCAGGCTGGTCTTGAACTCCTGACCTCAAGTCATCTGCCCACCTCAGCCTCCCAAAGTGCTGAGATTACAGGTGTGAGCCACCGCACCTGGCATTTAGTATTTATCTTGCTTGTTTTCTTAACTTTCTAAACTGGATTTGTGGTTTGGCATCTGTCTTTAGTTTTGAAAATAGTCATTATTACTTCAAATGGTTCTTCTATTCCTTTCTCTCTTTTCCTCTGTTATTCCCATTGTGTGTATACAATTTTACATAGATATATTTTTTTTTAATTAAAAAAAAATTGTCCAGGAGTGGTGGCTCATGCCTGTAATCCCAGCACTTTGGGAGGCCGAGGCGGGCAGATCACGAGGTCAGGAGATTGAGACCATCCTGGCTAACACGGTGAAATCCTGTCTCTACTAAAAAGTACAAAAAATTAGCTGGACGTGGTGGCAGGCGCCTGTAGTCCCAGCTACTAGGGAGGCTGAGGCAGGAGAATGGCATGAACCCGGGAGGCGGAGCTTGCAGTGAGCCGAGATTGCACCACTGCACTCCAGCCTGGGCGACAGAGTGAGACTCCGTCTAAAAAAAAAAAAATAGAAATGTTGGCTGGGTGAGGTGCCTCACACCTGTAATCCCAGCACTTCGGGAGGCCAAGGTGGGTGGATCACGAGGTCAGGAGTTCAAGACCAGCTTGGCCAAGATGGTGAAACCCCATCTCTACTAAAATTACAAAAATTAGCCAGGCACAGTGGCAGGCATCTGTAATCCCAGCTACTCTGGAGGCTGAGGCAGGAGAATCCCTTGAACCTGGGCAGCAGAGGTTGCAGTGAGTCAAGATCCTACCATGCACTCCAGCTCGGGTGGCAGAGTGAGACTCCATCTAAAAAAAAAAAAAAATTAGAAATGTTTTTTCTATGCTTACATATCATCCTTGCACAGGGCCATGTTCTGCAATCTTCTCGATATTGTTCCAATTTTAGTGTTATGTTCAGCCAAAGCAAGGACTTAAATATATATAATTTTGTAACTGTCCCACAGTTTTTGGATATCCTATTCTTTTCCTTTTTCTTTTTTGTGGAGTCAACAGATCTCTCTCTCTGTTGCCCAGCCTGGTCCTCAACTCTTGGTCTCAAGTGATCTTCCCACCTGGGCCTCCTGAAGTCCTGAGATACAGTGTGAGCCACCAGGCCCTGCCATGTTCTGTCATTTTCATTCTTTTTTCTCTTTGCAGTTTAAGTTTTGGAACTTTCTACTGACATATCTTCAAGCTCATTGAGTCTTTCCCAGGTTAACTATTGTCCTTTCCACTCTATCAATAAGTCCAAAGGCATTCTTCATTTCTGTTACAGTATTGTTTATTTCTAGTATTTCTTTTGGGTTCTGTCTTAAGAGTTTCTATTGTCTGCTTATGTTACCCATCTTTCTTGCGTGTTGTTCACTTTTTCCATTAGAGCCTTTAGTATATTAATCATACTTATTTAAAATTTCCAGTCTGATTATTCCAAAAATCCCTGCCATAAATGAGTCTGGCAATGGTTCTGATTCTTGCTATGCCTCATGCAACTTTGATTTTTGCCTTTTAGCATGTCTTGTAAGTTTTTGTTGAAAGCAGACGATATACTGGGTAGAAGAAACTGCACTAAAAAGTCGTCTTGTTTGACCCGAGGCTTTATGTTTCTCTGGCTAAGAGTTGGGTTGTGTTTACTGTTTTGTGTAGCTATATAGGTTACATTTCCTTTAGTGTCCTTTTTTGAAATCAATTTTTATTTTAGATTCAGGGGTACACGTGCAGGTTACAAGGGTATTTTGTGTGATGCTGACACCTGGGGTACAACTGATCCTGCTACCCAGGTCATGAGCATAGTACCTGATAGGCAGCTTTTCAACCCTTTCTCCCCTCCCTCTCTCCTGTCTCTTGCAGTCCCCAGTGTCTACTGTTCCCATCTTTATGTCCATGAATACCTAATGTCTAGCTCCCACTTATGAGTTGGGAAGTTCATTAGATTAATCACTTAGAGGCATTGTATCCATGTTTTAACACATCTTTGTTTTGTTTTTTTTTTTGAGAGAGTTTTTCACGCCATTCTCCTGCCTCAGCCTCTCCGAGTAGCTGGGACTACAGGCGCCTGCCACCACGCCCGGCTAAATTTTTGTATTTTTTTTAGTAGAGATGGGGTTTCACCGTGGTCTGGATCTCCTGAGCTCGTGATCCGCCCACCTCAGCCTCCCAAAGTGCTGGGATTACAAGCGTGAGCCACCGCGCCCGGCCGTTTTTGTATCTCTTATCGTTTCTTGGTTTCCCTAAAGACTCCTTATTAATTTTCAGGGTCTGAAAATTAGTTCGTTTAGCAGTAATCCACTATCATTACACAGGAGACTGATCGGTGTGGTGGTGAGGTGTGTGTGTGTGGTGGGGGGAGTGTTCTATAATCACATAATTAGTTATCAGTCTTTTAGTGAGCCTGTGTGCCTGGGCCGTGACTTTCACAAGTGCTTCTCAGGTTCCCTTCTCCCCGATTAGGTAAGACAGGAAGGCTGGAGAGGGCTGCAGTTGGGTGTTTCCCTTCTGATACACTTTGGGTATTTTTCCCCTCCAACTCATGCTGAAGTGTGATTCCCAGTGTTGAAGGTGGGGGCCTAGTGGGAAGTGTTTGGGTCATGGGGCCAGATCCCTCATGAATGGCTTGATGTTGTCCCTGCCCTTGTGAGTGAGTTCTTACTCTATAACTATAGTTCACGCAAGACCTGGTGCGAGATCTGGTTGTTCAAGAGTCTGGCGCCTCCCTCCCCTCTCTCTCTTGCTCTCTCTCTCTCCATGTGCTATGCCTGTTCCCCTTTGTGTTCCACCATAAGGGAAAGCTTCCTGAGGCCTCACCAGAAGCTAAGCAGATAGATGCTGGTGCCATGCTTCTTGTACAGCCTGCAGAAACATTAGCCAAATAAACCCCTCTTCTTTATAAATTACCAGTCTCAGGTATTCTTTTTTGGCAATGCAAAATGGACTAACATATCTTCCTCCAGGTTAGGCTCTGGTAAAACACATGTCAATTAGGCTTGATAAAACAGTTTACTTTGAGAGCAAACCATTGTTAAGGAATGCTCCGACTTATTTCAAGATGATTATTTCCCCTTCTCCCTACCTAAAGCTTGAGGAGATTTTTCTCTTTACCCTGAGAATCTGGTGAGGTTTCTGGAGGTAATCTGTGATTCTCAGTATGCACCATTCCCTCCAGTTTTTGGGAGAATGGTTTGCCCTGAAGCCTCAGTTTTCTGATTGAAGAGTTGATTTTTCAGTTTTTGCAGCTTCTCTTTATCCTTGTTGTTCTACAATTTCATGGTACTGTGGCTTATTTTCCTCACTCAGTGGTACTGGAAACAGATACATGTCCATCTACTCTTATATTGTCACTTTGAAAATATCCTGCTGTTCATTTTCTCTATTCTCGTTTTCTTGAATTCCAGTCAGTTAAACATCAGACAACTTGAATTTTGCTTCCACATTTCTTATCTTTTCTCTCTAAGTCATCTCTTGTTTTTTCTTTTTGTTTTACTAAGATATTCTCAACTTTATCCAATCACTGATTTTAAATTTCAGCTCTCCTATTTTTAGTTCCCAAGCTTTCTGAATGTTTTAGAAAACAGCATTTATTCTTTTTCCTTCACCTCACCTCTACAAGAATATTACAGTTCATTTATGTTTTCTTTTGCTTATTACATCGTTTTTGTTATCTCCGAGGTACATTTTTCTCTTTCTTTTGGTGTCTCTTATGTTAGAGATGTTCTGCCAATTTCTGGCAAGTCTTGGCTATGAAGCACTACAAAGTTAAATGGAGTTCTGTATATGAGAGTTGAGTATAATTATGGGTGTGCTTTCTCAGCCAGCCTTTTTGTCAGGATTCTCCAAGTATAATTTTGTAGCTCTAGGCTGAGTACGGTGGCTCACACCTGTAATCCCAGCACTTTGGGAGGCCGAGGCAGGTGGATCATGAGGTCAGAAGTTCAAGACCAGCCTGACCAAGATGGTTATACCTGATCTCTACTAAAAATACAAAAACATTAGCCAGGCATTTGTGACGGGTGCCTGCAATCCCAGCTACTTGGGAGGCTGAGGCAGAGAATTGCTTGAACCTGGGAGGCGGAGGTTGCAGTGAGCCAAGATCATGCCACTGCACTCCAGCCTGGGCAACAGAGCGAGACTCTGTCTCAAAAAACAAACAAAAATTTTGTAGGTGTTTTATATACCTATGTGTGTATAAAATGTGTGTATATATATAGAGAACCATGATGTTTTGGTTACCATAGCTTTGTGGTATTCAAAGTCAGGCAGTGTGATGTCTCTGACTTTGTTCTTTCTGCTCAGGATAGCTTTAGGTATTCAAGGTCTTTTGTCATTCCACACAAACTTTAGGACTTTTTTTCTATTTCTGCGAAAAACGTCATTGGTATTTTGATAGAGATTACACTGATTCTGTAGATTACTTTGGGTAATACTGACTTTTGAGACGGAGTCTCACTCTGTCACCCAGGCTGGAGTGCAGTGGTGTGATCTCGGCTTGCTGCAACCTCTGCCTCCCAGTTTCAAGTGATTCTTCTGCCTCAGCCTCCTGAGTAGCTGGGATTACAGGCACCCACCACCAGGCCTGGCTAATTTTTCTATTTTTAGTAGAGATGGGGTTTCACCAAGTTGGCCAGGCTGGTCTCGAACTCCATAACAATATTAATTCTTCTAATCCATGAATATGAAGTATCTTTTCATTTTTTGTATGTCCTCTTCAATTTCTGTGATCAGTCTTTTATAGTTTTCATCACAGAGATTCTTCACTTATTTGGTTAAGTTCATTCCTAGGTATTGTATTTTTTTGTAGCTATGTAAATGGGATTGCTTTTCTGATTTCTTTTTCAGATTGCTTGCTGTTGATGTATAGAAATGCTACAGATTTTTGTTATGTTGATTTTGTATCCTGAAACTTAACTGAATTTATCAGTTCTAGCAGTTTTGGGTGGAGTCTTGAGGTTTTTCTAAATACAGGATCATGTTATCTGCAAATAAAGATAATGTGGTTTCTTCCTTTCCAATTTGGGTACCCTTTATTTCTTTCTCTTGCCTAATTGCTTGGGCTAGGACTTCAAGTACTAAGTTGAACAGAAGTGGTTAGAGTGGGCCTCCTTGTCTTGTTCCTGATCTTAGAGAAAAATTATTCAACTTTTCACTGTTGAACATGACATTAGCTGTGGGTTTGTCATATATGGTTTGAGATATGTTCCTTCTTTTTTTTTTTCTTTTTTGAGATAAAGTCTTGCTCTATCACCCAGGCTTTGTATTTTTAGTAGAGATGGGGTTTCACCGTGTGGGCCAGGCTGGTCTCAAACTCCTGACTTCAAGGGATCCACCCACCTCAGCCTCCCAAAGTGCTGGGATTACAGGCGTGAGCCACCACACCTCACCAAAGTATGTTCCTTCTATACCCAGTTTGTTGAGAATTTTTATCAAGAAGGGATGCTGAATTCTACTGAATGCTTTTTGAGTATCTATTGAAATCATCATATGGTTTTTGGTCTTGATTGTATTAATGTGATGTACCATGTTTATTGATTTGGGTATGCTGAATCATACTTGCATCCCTGGGAATTCCACTTGATCATGATGATTTTTTTTTTTTTTTAGGTTAAGGGGTACATGTGCTGGTTTGTTACGTGGGTAAACTGTGTGTCGCAGAGTCTTGGTGTACAGATTATTTCATCACCCAGGTAATAAGCATAGTACCCAATAGGTATTTTTTCTGATCCTCTCCTTCCTCCAACCCCCCACCCTCAAGTTAGTCTGTTCTTCCCCTCTTTGTATCCCAGGATGATCTTTTTAATGTATTGTTGAACTCGGTTTCTTAGTATTTTGTTGAGGATTTTTGCATCTGTGTTCCTCAGGGATGCTGGCCTGTCATTTTCTTGTTGCATCCTTGTCTGGTTTTGGTATCAAGGTAATGCTGCCCTTGTAGAATGAGTTGGGAAGTATTCCCTTCTCTTCCAAAAAAAATGTTTGTTTTGAGGAGTTTGAGTAGAATTGGTATTAGTTCTTTAAATGTTTGGCAGAATTTAGCAGTGAAGCAACAGGTCCTGGGCTTTTCTTGGTTGAGAGACTTTTTTAATATGGCTTCAATCTCATGACTCATTATTGGTTTGCTGAGGTCTTTTGTTTCTTCCTGATTGAATCTCGGTAGGTTGTATGCGTCAGAGAATTTATACATTCCTTCTAGGCTTTGCAATTTTTTGGTGTATAGTTGTTCACAGTAGTCTCTAAGATCTTTTGTATATCAGTGGTATCACTTACAATGTCTCATTTTTCCCCTCTGGTTTTGCTTATTTGGGTCTTCTCTCCCCCTGCCCACCGCCCCCACCCTTAGTCTTCTAAAAGGTTTGTCAATTTTGATTATCTTTTCAAAAAAACCATTTTCATTTCATTGATCTTTGTATTCTTTTAGTCTTGGTTTCATTTACTTCTGCTCTTTTATTATTTCTTTCTATTAACTTTGGTTTGTTTTTTAGGTGCCTTTTTTTCACGGAGAAAAAAAGAACAAAAAATTGGGGGTTTGCTTGGTTTTGCTTTTCTAGTTCCTTGAGGTGTATCATTAGGTTATTTGAAGTCTTTTTACTTTTTTGATATAGACGTTTATTGCTATACACTTCCCTCTTAGAACTGCTTTTGTTGTATCCCATAGGTTTTGGTATTTTGTTTCTATTTTCATTTGTCTCAAGAAATTTTAAAATTTACTTTAAAATTTCTTCATTGGTCCATTTGTTGTTTAATTCCCATCAATTTATACTGTTTCCAATGTTCCTCTGATTATGGATTTCTAGTTTTATTCCACTGTGACAAGATAAATATAATTTCAATTTTAAAAATTTGTTAAAACTTGTTTTGTGACCTAATGTATGACCAATCCTGGAGAATATTCCATGTGCTGTTGAGAAAAACGTTCTGTTGGATGGAATGTTCTGTAAATATCTGTTAGGTCCATTTGGTCCAGAGTACAGTTTAATGTCTATGTTTCTTTGTTTCTTTTCTGTCTGGATGATCTGTTCACATTGAAAGTGTGGATGTTCCCTAGTATTACTGTATTGCAGTCCATCTGTCTCTTTAGGTCTATTAATATTTGCTTTATATATTTGGGTGCTCTGGTGTTGGGTGTATCTATATTTACAATTGTTATATCCTCTGGCTGTACTGACCCCTTTGTCATTATATAACGGCCTTGCCTTTTTTTTAACCATCTTGATTTATTTTATGTGATAAAACTATAGGCTCTCTTGCTCTTTTTTTGGTTTCCATTTGCATAAATTATCTTTTTCCATACCTTCGCTTTCAGTTTGTGCTAATCTTTACAGATGAAGTGAGTTTCTTGTAGCCAGCATATGGTTGGGTCTTGTTTTTTAATCCATTCTGCCACTCTTAATTGGAGAATTTAATCCATTTATATTCAAGGTTATTACTGATAGGTAAGGGTTTACTACTGCCATATTGTTCCTTGTTTTTGATTGTTTTGTAGATTCTTTCTTCCTAATTTCCTCTCTTACTGTCTTCCTCTATGGTAAGTGATTTTCTCTAGCAGCGTGCTTTGATTTTGTGCTATTTATTTTTAGTGTGTATCTATTATAGGTTTTTGCTTTATGGTTACTGTGAGGCTTACAAAAAACATCTTATAATAGGTTATTTTAAACTGATAATCACTTAACTTTGCAAAGAAAACTAACAAAAACAAACTCTATACTTTAACACCACCATTGCCATTTTGACTTTTTGATGTTTCAATTTAATCTTTTTATTGCTTAAACAATTGTCTGTCTCCTAAATAACTGTTGTAGTTATTGTTTTTAATAGTTTTGTCAGCCAGACATGGTGGCTGAAGCCTGTAATCCCAGCACTTTGGGAGGCTGAGATGGGCGGATCACCTGGGGTCAGGAGTTCGAGACCAGCCTGGCCAACATGGTAAAACCCTGTCTCTACTAAAAATACAAAAATAAGCCAGGTGTGTTGGCACATATGTGTAATCCCAGCTACTCGGAAGCTGAGGCATGAGAATCGCTTCAACCCAGGAGGTGCAGGTTGCAGTAAGCTGAGATTGTACCACTGCACTCTCCAGCTTGGGTGACAGAGCAAGGCTCCATCTTTAAAAAAAAAAAAGTTTCATCTTTTAGTCTTCATACTTAAAATATAAGTGGTTTACTCACCCCATTTACAGTATTAGAATATTCTGAATTTTTCAGAAGTCTTTTTACCAGTGAGTTTTCTTTCTTTTGCCAGTGAGTTTAATGCCATTAGATGCTTTCTTTTTACCCATTAGCATCCTTCACTTTCTGACTGAGGAGCTCCCTTTAGCATTTTTTGTAAGACAGGTCTGGTGTTGATGAATTCCCTCAACTTTTGTTTGTCTGGGAAAATATTTATCTTGCCTTTGTGTTTATAAAGGGTAACTTTGCTGGGTACAGTATTCTTGCTTGGCAGTTTTTTCCTTTTCCTTCAGCACTCTAAATATAGCATTCCACTCTTTCCTGGCCTGCAGGGTTTCTGCTGGGATATCTGCTGAAAGCTCTGTTGGGGTATTTGAATGGGACACATTTCTTTTCTCTTGCTGCCTTGAGTAATCTTTCTTTGTCTTTGATTTTTGTTAGCCAGATTGTTACGTGCCATAGGTATCTCTTCTTTGGGTTGATTTTAATTGCCGATCACTGAGCTTCCTGTACCTAGACAGTGTTATCTTTCTCCAGATTTGGGACTTTTTCAGCCATGATTTGCTTAAGTATGCTTTCTACAGCCTTTTCTTCCTCATCTTCAGGAATTCCTATTATGTGGAGGTTAGTTTGCTTAATGGTATTCCACAATTCTTGTAGGTCTTCTTTACCCTTTTTTATTCTTGCTCCTCTGAATGGGTAATTTCACATGTTCTGTCCTCAAGCTCATCAATTCTTTTATTTGATCAAGTCTGCTGCTAAAGCTTTCCAATGAGTTATTCCAGTTCAGTTACTGTATTGTTTATAGATAGGATTTCAATTTGTTTTTTTCTTGTTTCTATTTCTTTGTCAAATTTCTCACTACATTCATGGATTACTTTCTAAATTTCATTTAATTTCCTATCTCTATTTTCTTGTGATTCCCTGAAGTTTTTTTTTTTTTTTTGAGGCAGAGTCTTGCTCTGTCTCCCAGGCTGGAGTGCAGTGACACAATCTTGGCTCACTGCAAGTTCCGCCTCCCAGGTTCACGCCATTCTCCTGCCTCAGCCTCCCGAGTAGCTGGGACTGCAGGTGCCCACCACCATGCCCTGCTGATTTTTTGTATTTTTAGTAGAGACGGGGTTTCACCATGTTAGCCAGGATGGTCTCGATCCCCTGCCTCATAATCTGCCTGCCTAGGCCTCCCAAAGTGCTGGGATTACAGGTGTAAGCCACCATGCTCAGCAGATTCCCTGAATTTTTTAAAGAGGCTTATTCTGAATTCTCTGTCTGACATTTCATAGATCTTCAATTCTTCTGAGTCCACTGGTGGAGTTTTGTTGGTTTCTTTTGGTGGTGTCATATTTCCCTAAGTTTTCATAATCATTACTTGTTTATGTTGATGCTTGCACATTTGAGGATACAGCCATTTCTTCTAGTTTTTGCAGGTGGTCTTTGGTGATTTCAGGCCTTTACTTAGTATGAGAGCTTAAGTACTGGCCTATTGTTTCTTCCCATTCTGGGGAGGACTTACAGTGAGCATCAGAACTGAAACACTGCACTAAAACTAAACTAACTTGCCCTGCCATTCAAAACATTGCACTAAAGCTGAAGTAATCTTGCCCTGCCGTTCGAAACATTGCACTAAAACTAAACTAACTTGCCCTGACATTGTTTCACAGACGGGAAGACTTATAGTGACCACCGAAAGGTAAACATTGTTCTGGAACTATATTGCTACCCTGTCGTCATTTCCCAGTCTGTGAAAGTCTTAAGTGCTTAAGTGTACACTGGAAGTTAATCCCAACTTTTTTTCTTTTTTTTTTTTTGAGACACAGTTTTGCTCTGTTGCCCAGGCTGGCGTGCAGTGGTGTGATCTTGGCTCACTGCAACCTCTGTCTCCCAGGCTCAAGCGACTCTTTGCTTCAGCCTCTGAAGTAGCTGGGATTACAGGCACGTACCACCACATGCAGCTAACTTTTGTTTTTGTGGTAGAAGTGGGATTTTGCTATGTTGCCCAGGCTAGTCTTGAACTCCTGGGCTCAAATGATCTACCCAACTTGGCCTCCCAAAGTGGGATTACAGAAATGAGCTGCCATGCCCAGCTTAATCCCAATCTTATAGCTGTTTCTGGGTCAGGGGAAGGTTCCATGTGAGCACTAAGTTTTGTGGAAAATCTGACCAGGGATTCAGGCCTTCCCACTGATTACACCCCAGTGGCACTAAGACACTGGCCAGCCTTGTCAATAGGGTGTCTCAGCTAATTAGAGTTCAGAGTAGCTGCAAGATCCATATACGAGTTGCTACAATCAGTGCCCTGCTCTTTGTCCCCAATTTACCCCAGATAGTTCAGCTCTCCTGGCTCTCCCAGATGGGACTGGAGTGGGCTCCCTGGGAAGATCCCCAGACCAGTGAGGAGACTGAATACCCACCTCCAATTCCTTCCTCTCACCTTGGAAACTGCAGCGCTAGGAAAATTCTCCCTGAGTGGTGTTACGCCAGCTTGGGGGTAAGGGGTGGCACAGTCTGAAATAACCATTTATTTTACAAAAAGTTTTGTCAGCCCAGGAGGTTTCTCCACTTCTTCCCCAAGTTCTGGTGAACTCAGGTTGGTATTCTTGTCTTTGAATACTTTTTTTTTTTTTTGAGATGGAGTCTCGCTCTTTCACCCAGGCTGGAGTGCAGTGGCATGATCTTGGCTCACTGCAACCTCCGCCTCCCGAGTTCAAGCAATTCTCCTGTCTCAGCCTCCCGAGTAGCTGGGATTACAGGCACCCACCACCATGCCCAGCTAATGTTTGTATTTTTCGTCGGGACGGGGTTTCACCGTGTTGGCCAGGCTGGTCTCGAATTCCTGACCTCAAGTGATCCACACGCCTCGGCCTCCCAAAATGCTGGGATTACAGGAGTGAGCCACCACGCCCAGCCTGAATAATTTCTAGTTGTATTTTTGTGGGAAGAGTGATGCCAGGGATCTTTTATTCCACTATCTTGCTGACATCACACTCTCCCCCTAGTGTCTTTATTTTCTCTAGTTTTCTTCCTCCCTAAGGGAATCTATAGCTTCTGCAGAGGGGGAGGTGGGGTATAGAGATAAGGATCTGGAAGTCTAACTGTTCCTACACAGACTGTCAACCTCCGTATTTTTAGTATCAGACTTCATCCATTTCCCCTAATTTGTAATACTTGATGTTTCTAATTCCCAAACATTTGTAGGGTTCAGGGTGAACTGGCTTGCTTCTCCCTTTGCTTTCTTGTATCCCTGTTTTTCAGGCACTTACATTAAGTTATCTTCCAAATGGCTCAGTCCCTTACCATTTTTACATTAGCTTTCCATATTCATATATTATGTTTTGAGAGTGACAAATGAGTTTAGGGTTGCCAGTTTGGCGGCCTCTGAAAAGTTGGACATGAAAGGCATGTACTAAAGTTAGAGGATCCAGTACTACTAGTTTTAAGGAAACATGTTATTAGGGTGCACACACAGTATATACATTCTCTGAGGTCCAGGGGACTTGTGGCTGGAGGCTGCAAGGGTTTGCCAAGGCTGGAAACCATCATTTATGGGAATGCAAAGCTAACAAATACACTACTATTAGAAAATAAATTCTATGTTGTGCAAGTGAAAAGAGGAGGCATGTAATTCTCATAATCTTTAACTTTACTGTTAAATTATTCACAAGAGACTGGAGCTGGGAAAAAAAGACTAAAGATTTTTTAACCTCCCCAGTTCTAATGTTCTATGATTCTGAAGGAAGCTTCTCAAAGCCTGAGTGACACAGAGATTGCTTTCTTAGTTCCACCTGTGGCCTCTCTAGCAGGCCTTCTGGGTCTTTTGTCTAACAACCTAATGCACTTTCTCGATCTTCCACAGTATACACACTACATAAGACCTAAAAGAAATGCATATAAAAATGTGAGCTCTATATACAGTATTTAACACTGCTTTATAGCTTTTACTTGTGGCAGTGGTGGTATGTTTCCATAAAAGAGGCTTTGGCTGTCAACAGACACCATTACAAAGAAAATAATTCAAATATAAAAGTAAATTGTATTTGCTGCTTTGGGTTTGTAGACGGAAATCAGGGTCAAGTTTTTGGAGTGAGATATAACTAATTCCACTATAAGAACAGCCTTCAACAACTGTGGGATTACATAGAATACAGAGATAGAGAAGAAAGGAGAGTTTGCCTAAATTGCTTGTGAAGTTTCAAAAACCTAAGAGATTCTGAGCATTGGCTAAAGTGAGCAATATGCCATGTTTGTCATCTGTCCTTAGGCCACTCTTAGCTTTCTTACCCTTACTAAGCCCAATGCCACTTCACCTGTCACCACGGCATCCCCTATACAGTTATCTCTTGGTATCCACAGGGGATTGGTTCCAGGATCCCCTGTGAATAACAAAATCCACAGGTGCTCAAGTGCCTTATATAAAATGGTGTAGTATTTGCACGTAACATACACATATCCTCCTGTATACTTTAAATCATCTCTAGACTACTTATAACACCTAATACAATGTAAATGCTATGTAAATAGTTATCCTGTACTGTTTAGGAAATAATGACAAAGTCTGTCACGTTCAGTACAGATGTAAGCATCATTTCCCCCCCACATATTTTCAATCCATGGTTAGTTGAATCTATGGATGTGGAAACCACAGATATAAAGGGCTGACTATAGTAACAATTTATAATTAAGATGTAAACAGGCCAGGCATGTTGGCTCATGCCTGTAATCCTAGCACTTTGGGAGTCTGAGGCGGGTGGATCACCTGAGGTCAGGAGTTCAAGACCAGCCTGGCCAACATAGTGAAACCCCATCTCTACTAAAAATACAAAAAATTAGCTGGGCATGGTGGCGGGCGCCTGTAATCCCAGCTACTCAGGAGGCTGAGGCAGGAGAATCGCTTGAACTCAGGAGATGGAGGTTGCAGTGAGCTGAGATTGTGCCATTGCACTCCAGCCTGAGCAACACGAATGAGACTCCATCTCAAAAAAAAAAAAAAAAAAAAAAGATGTAAACAAAAGTCTCAGTGCAGCTTAAAATAAATGTCATTAACATTACTTGTAGACCGCAGATCCAATTCTCTATAGCAGTAGTCCCCAGATTTGGGGCTGGTTTTGTGGAAAACAATCTTTCCATGGACCAGCAGAGGGGATGGTTTCAGGATGATTCAAGCACATTACGTTTACTGTGCACTTTATTTCTGTTATTATTACATCATAATATATAGTGAAATTATTATACAACTCACTATATTGCAGAATCAGTAGAAGCCCTGAGCTTGTTTTCCTGCAACTAGAGGGTCTCATCTGGGGGTGATCGGAGACAGTGACAGATCATCAGGCATTAGAGTCTCATAAGGGCAGAACAACCGAGATGCCTCACATGCACAGTTCACAAAAGTGTTCGTGCTCCTATGAGAATCAAATGCCATTTGTTTTAATACAAAAATCACAATTACTTTTGCAGCAACTTACTAGATACAGTAAACAGGAAGGCAATGGGCAAGTACTGATAACTAAGAGGTAACAAATGAAACACAGAAAGAAACAGAAATTATAAAAGGCAGACAGAAGCCTTAAGTTTTTAGTAAAGAGATGAACAGTTCTATACCCTACATAAGGAGAAGACAGGCACCTTCTCTTTATAACACACAATTGCTAATTTTCTTTTGATGAAATAAAATTTCAAATAATGATCAGTAATTTATTTTAAAAGGCAAGAAATATGTGATCAAATGCAGAAGTGATTCTACTCTAAATTATTAAGATTTGGTCCCTTCATGGTAAAAATCTATCCAGAAACTTAGCTTTCAAGGATGATTCATTTCCCAAGGGTTTCAGATAGCCAAGGTTTTACAAGTTATAGGAAAAATCCTCAGAAATGTTAAAAAAATCGTAGAATTAAGCCAATTCTGTACTTGGCTTAATCTTATGAAGAACATGACCTTGTTTAACCCTCTTCAAGTGTGGGATAGATCTAGCGACTGGCTTCTAACAACCAGAATTTGGCAAAAGTGATGGTATGTTACTTCTGAGATTAAGTTACAAAAAGTCTGTTATCTTTTGTCTTGAGCACTCTATCTTGCTCTCTTGCTTGCTTGCTTGCTGTGAGGTAGGCCAGCTGCATGTTGTCAACTGCCGTAGACAGAGGCTCATGTGGCAAATAACTGGCATCTCCAGCCAATGAAAACCTGAGGCTCTCAGTCACACGAGAGCTTGAAGGTAGATCCTCTCCCAGCTGAGCCTTGGATGACTGCAGCCCAGCTGACAGCTTGACTGCAACTTCATGAAAGATCCTGAGCTAGAAGCATCTAGGTAGCTTTGCCTGGATTCCTGAACCACAGAACCTATGAGACAACACATGTTTGTTGATTTAAGCCATTAATACGTTTTAGAATAATTTGTTATGCTTCATATATAAATAATACAGATTCTGGTATCAGGAATAAAGTTCTGTTGTCACACATACCAAAAATGTGGGAGGAGTATTAGAACTGGGAAATAGGTTCTAATAATAGGGCCCAGTTCTAATACTTTAAGGCCTTTCAGGAGAGCAGCGGTAAAGCCTAAATTGCCAGGAATTGATAGTTGGTAGATTTTAGATTGTTAGGAGGTGGACTGTGAGTTTTAAGGAATGTGAGGAACATCTGAGTAGAAACTGGAGGCAAGAGATCTCTGTTAGGTAGTTGTGGAAAGTTCAGCAACCCAATTTTACAGTGATGTGGAAGGTAGAAAATGTGCCGAATGAATTAGATGGTCTAGCTAAAAAGATTTCCAAGCAAAGTTAACTGCCTGGTTTCTTCTTGGTGTTTACAATAAGATGTAAGAGGACAGAGAAATTGAGGGAAAGACGGTTTAAAAGAAAAAGGAGCCAGGACACGATGGTTTTGAAAGTGGATGTGAAAGTTCTTAGCTTCACCATCTTCAACACTAGCAGTGTGGCAAGCTCACATTTCCTACACTTATTCTGCTTCCCATCTTCAGAGCTCCTTCTCTACCTTCAACTCCCTTGCCTCTCCTTTATGAGGACCCTGGTGATTACTTTGGGCCCACCAGATAATCAGTAATCTCCTCATCTAAAATTCCTTAATTCCATCTGTAAAGTTCCTTTTGCTAGATAAGGTAACATATTCACAGACCACAGGGATTAGGAAATGGACATCTGGGTTGATTTTTTTTTCCAACTTTTATTTAGATTCAGGGGGTACATGTGCAGGTTTGTTACAGGGGTATAGTGTGTGATGCTGAAGTTTGGGATGATTGAACCTGTCACCCAGGTAGTGAGCACGGTACCCAATAGGTAGTTTTTCAACCCTTGTTTTTCCTTCCCTCTTCTGCCCTCTTGTATTCCCAGTGTCTACTGTCCCCATCTTTATGTCCATTTGTACCCAATGTTTACCTCTCACTTACAAGTGAGAACATGAGGTACTTGGTTTTCTGTTTCTGCATTAATTCACTTAGGATAATGGCCTCAAGCTCTATCCAAACTGCTGCAAAGAACATGATTTCGCTCTTTGTTATGGCTGTGCAATATTTCATGGTGTATATGTACACATTTTCTTTATCTAATGGAAGTGTTCATCTTTATGGGGCCATCATTCAGTCTACTACTTGCAAGAAATAGACAACTAATGCATTATACTTAGAATTTCTGCAGTTTATAAAGAGGAACATAGGGATGA
Organism: Hylobates moloch; assembly: GCF_009828535.3. NCBI lineage: Eukaryota > Metazoa > Chordata > Mammalia > Primates > Hylobatidae > Hylobates > Hylobates moloch. Next base: position 104,968,158 of record NW_026652276.1, on the reverse strand, counting down.
ACAAAGTGCCATATACTGGAGAAACGCCAGTCATATAGCCCTCACAAACAAAAACCTCATACACGTCTTCAAATTTTAACGTAATCGGTTGTGGAGGAAAATGCTTTTATTCTTAGGGATATGTGCTGAGGAAGCATAATATCTGCAACTTTCAACTAATACCAATAAAAAAAAGCCATGTGAGTATACATATGCACAGAGAAGATAAGGCAAATATGGCAAAATTTTAACAATAATTCTCTGTTAGGGTATGTAGGTATTTATGGTACTATTCTTTCCAGGTTTCTCTATAAAAAATTGGAAAAAATCAGGAAGATAGTTTCAACACAACAAATATATTAATCATGCAAAGCTCACTGTAGTAGATTATAAGAAATATGTCATTTGTGGGCCAGGAGAAGTGGCTCACACCTATAATCCCAGAATTTCAGGATTCCTGCCTGAGGCAGATTGCTTGAGTTCTAGGAGTTCAAGAACAGCCTGGACAACATGGAGAAGCCTCGTCTCTACGAAAAATACAAGTATTAGCCAGGCGTGGTTGTGCGCACCTGTAATCCCAGCTATTTGGGAGGCTGAGGCAGGAGAATTGCTTGAACCCGTGGGGTTGAGGCTGCAGTGAGCTGTGATTATGCCACTGCACTCCAGCCTGAGTGACAGAATGAGACCCTGTCTCAAAAAAAAAAAAAAAATATATATATATATATATATAGAGAGAGAGAGAGAGAGAGAGAGAGAGAGGCTGGGATCCCAGCACTTTGGGATGCCAACCAAGATGGGCAGATCACTTGATGCCAGGAGTTCAAGACCAGCCTGGTCAACATGGCAAAACCTGATCTCTACTAAAAATACAAAAATTAGCCAGGCGTTATGGTGTGTGCCTATAGTCCCAGCTTCTCAGGAGGTTGAGGCAAGAGAATCGCTTGAACCCAGGAGGCAGAGGTTGCAGTGAGCCAAGATCATGCCACTGCACTCCAGCCTGGGCGACAGAGTGAGGCTGTCTCAAAAAAAAACCAAAAAAACAAAAACTATTTCATTTGTGAATGGGCTAAAACTGAGAAACTCAGAGGTCAGCAATCTACTCTGTAACAAAGGCCAGGGTAAATATTTTAGGTTGTATGAACCACAGTCTCTGTTCCAACTACTCAGCTCTACTGCTGCAGGGCAAATGCAGCCACACAAAACATAAATGATTGAGCATAGTATGTTCTAATAAAACTTTATTTACCAAAATGTATGATAGGGCCAGGCGCCGTGGCTCACGTCTGTAATCCCAGCACTTTGGGAGGCTGGGGTGAGCAGATTGCCTGAGCTCAGGAGTTTGAGACCAGCCTGGGCAACATGGTAAAACCCCATCTCTACTAAAAATACAAAAATTAGCTGGGCATGGTGGTGCACACCTATAATCTCAGCTACTCAGGAGGCTGAGGCAGAAGAATTGCTTGAACCTGGGAGACAGAGGTTGCAGTGAGCTGAGATCGCACCAATGCACTCCAGCCTGGGTAACAGAGCAAGACTCTGTCTCAAAAAAAAGAAAAGAAAAGAAAAGAATAAAAAAAAAAAAACACCAAAAACACAACAAAGAAACAAACAAAATGTATGATACGCCAGATTTGGCCTGCAGGCTGTGATTTGCTAACCTCTGATTTAACTAAAATCAGTTTTTAAAAAATAGATCTTTAGACTATCTCCAGAAATATGTACCAAACCATGTGCTTAACACAACATTATGCATTATGGACTCTAATTTTTTGCTTTTTCTCATAGTTTTCTTCAACGTACATACACACACACACACGCACTTTATCTTTTTTTTTTTTAAGACAGGGTCTTTCTCTGTCACCCAGGCTGCAGTACAGTAGCACAACCACGGCTCACTGCAGCTTTGACCTCCCAGACTCAAGGGATCCTCCCACCTCAGCCTCCTGAGTAGCTAGGACTATGGGCACCTGCCAACACACCTAGCTAATTTTTGTATTTTTTATAGAGTCAGGGTTTTGCCATTTTTCCCAGCCTGGTCTCAAACTCCTGGGCTCAAGCGATCCACCCGCCTTGGCCTCCCAAAGTGCTAGGATTACAGGCATGAACCACTGCACCCAGCTGTACATATACATTTTTTAACTCTAAAGGTTAAAAGACTAGTCTTACGACCAGGGGTTCTGAATTCAGATTTACTGTGAACTAAATATAATTTATCCCTCTTTCTTTCTGTAAACTCATTGTAAACTCTAATATAATCCTTCCTTCCAATTATAGTCCAGAGCACAGAATTAATCAGAAGCCTTAGTTTCTGACAAACTTTCATCATTGGTTTATGCCTCGCCCGCTGTTATTTATTTAGTAATATAATTTATTATTTTTAAATAATGCAATAAACATTCTCCTTTGAAGATTTATGACTTGATAGTTTCACATGCAGAGAAAACACATAACTCCAGCCAGATATGATTACACAAAAAGGAATCTGGAGTTTGAAATCCCTCTGGGCTCTTGTGGTCCACTAGACGCTCATTATCTCTAAAACACAAATACTGTGAAACAGCTGATAACATGCATGTTTACATGTTTTCATTTGTTTCTAAATATTTTGGCAGCTTTGCAAATCTCGGACTGAGTTCTAGGAAAGTTCAACAGTCTTGTGCTGCCTAGAAACAAATGAATAAATGTTGTCAATACTTATAACAAGAAGAAAAAAATTAGTCTAGAAGCATGATATTCTTTCTATTCCAACAGTAGACAGAATTTAGGAAGAATTCTATTTCTTTTAAGAAAAAGAAATGGTTCAGTGTATCAACTTTCAATGAAGTTGGACAAGATGGACTGGAATGTGAATTGAGTTGGGAATGTGTCGTGACTGTGAAATAGGAACCTCTTACTCTTACAGAAAGTAGTACAGAGGAAATTTAGCATTAAGGCATTGATTTCCTGGCGGGGGAAGTTTAGTGTGCAGAATGATTAGGAAAACATATTATTTGACCACAGGACATTTATCAGGCAGGAATGCTATTATTTCTGTTCAAAGGAAATAGTCCCAAATCAAGTTTTCAGACACACTGAAAGACAGTGAATATATACAAGTAAAGTCAACAGTAATTTTATCAACTTCCTTTCACTGGAGTCCTTTTCCCCTCTTTTCTCAAACTGGTCAACTTTTACTTATCCTTTAAACATGAGAATACAGTAGCACCATCTCTGAGCTCACAGGGCATTCTGAATGCCCTGCTCTTATGGCAGTCATCATACTGAATTACCATTAATTGTAAATCTATCTTCTTCATTGGACTTAAGGAGAGAGGTAGAGTCTTAATCATCTTTATATTCTAGATGGAGGAACAAACAGACATGTGGATCAAAGAAGAATAAAAGAGTAAGATCCTTTCATAGTCATCTCCATTTTTACAGTTGATAGACTCACAGAAGTTTCTGAAACCAATTTATAGCATAGATTGAAAATAAAAAGACAGAAAAAGTGACTCTGTTGGAGCCTCCCTGATTGCAATCTGCTGATACAAAATTATAAAATACTGGCATTCGTTCTATCATTCTATTCAATTCTTGCAAGAAGAAAATTAAAGAAGTTTTACTTTTTAAAAAAACTAAAGGCCAGACATGGTGGCTCACGCCTGTAACCCCAGCACTTTGAGAGGCCAAGGCGGGCAGATCACGATCTCAGGAGTTCAAGACCAGCCTGGCCAACATGGTGAAACCCTGTCTCTACTAAAAATACAAAAATTAGCCAGGCATGGAGGCGGGTGCCTGTAATCCCGGCTACTCGGGAGGCTGAGGCAGGAGAATCATTTGAATCCAGGAGGCAGAGGTTGCGGTGAGCCGAGATAATGCCACTGCACTCCAGCCTGGGTGACAAAGCAAGACTCCATCTTAAAAAAAAAAATTAGGCCGGGCGCGGTGGCTCACGACTGTAATCCCAGCACTTTGGGAGGCCGAGGCGGGCGGATCACGAGGTCAGGAGATCGAGACCATCCTGGCTAACACAGTGAAACCCCGTCTCTACTAAAAATACAAAAAAAAATTAGCCGGGCGAGGTGGCGGGCGCCTGTAGTCCCAGCTACTCAGGAGGCTGAGGCAAGAGAATGGCGTGAACCCCGGGGGGCGGAGCCTGCAGTGAGCCAAGATCACGCCATTGCACTCCAGCCTGGGTGACAGTGAGACTCTGTCTCAAAAAAAAAAAAAAATTAAAAACACTGTATAGGCAGCTGGGCACACTGGCACATGTTTGTAGTCCCAGCTACTTAGGAGGGTGAGGTGGGAGAATCACTTCAGGCCAGGAGTTCGAGACCAGCCTAGGCAACATTGGGAAACCCTGTCTTGGGGTGGGGGGGGAACTTAAAAAAAATTGTTAAAAACCATTGTATAGTATTCCCTTTTGCTTAATTACACTTTAAAATGTTCATGAGGGAACAACAAAAAAATCCAGGCATGAAAAAAAAGAAAAGAAAACTGGCAGTGACATGGTTAGGCTTTGGGTCCCCATCCAAATCTCATCTTGAATTATAATCCCCATAATCCCCACGTGTCAAGAGAGAGACCAGGTGGAAGTCACTGAATCACAGCAGAGGTTCCCCCATGCTGTCTTCGTGATAGTGATTGAGTTCTCATGAGATCTGATGGTTTTATATGGGGCTCTTCATCCTTCGCTTAGCACTTCTCCTTCCTGACTTGTGAAAAAAGTGCCTTGCTTCCTCTTGACCTTCTACCATGATTTTAAGTTTCCTAAGTCCTCCCCAGCCACGCTGAACTGTTGAGTCAATTAAACCTCTTTCCTTTATGAATTACCCCGTCTTGGGCAGTTCTTTATAGCAGTATGAAAAAGGACTAATACAGGTAGAAAACCTAAGAAGTTCTCTCTAGCCACCAACATCAAGACTTTGATATAAGAAAGAACAGAGTACATTTTCAAAACCAGTAATTTTAATCTTTTTTTTTGCCTGGAAGAACATTCTATGCAAACCACATTTCAGACATGAATGTTTTGTCTTGTTTTTTTTTTTTTGAGACAGAGTCTTACTCTGTCACCCAGGCTGGAGTGCAGTGGCATAATCTTGGATCACTGCAAAACCTCTGCCTCCTGAGTTCAGGCAATTCTCCTTCCTCAGCCTCCCAAGTAGCTGGGATTACAGGAACCCACCACCAGGTTTGGCTAATTTTTAGTAGAGACAAAGTTTCACCATGTTAGCCAGGCTGGTCTTGAACTCCTGACCTCAGGTGATCCACCTGCCTCAGCCTCCCAAAGTGCTGGGATTACAGTTGTGAGCCACTGCATCCAGCCGAAAATGGCTATCATTGCACCAGCATTTAAAAGCTGAAATCCAGATTTTTTTTTCCCATTTTAAGTAGATTTTAATAAAAGTATATACGTAAAAAGTTTATATGTAAAGGAAAATGTGCAAACCACAGCTAAACTGCTCAATGAAATTCTATGGAGTAAACACAGATTGAGAAATAGAAGATGACCCAGTGGCCTTCCTTGTCCCTCCTTCTAGTCATAATGTATCCTTTCCTCCAATAAGAGTAACTCTGAACTTTACAGGAATGGAATCATACCCCACCCCTGATAACCTCCATTCTACTTTCTATCTCTATGAACTTACCTATTCTATGTACCCCATAAGTCAAATTATACAACATTTGTCCTTTTGTGTCTGGCTTATTTCACCTAGCACAGTGTCTTGAAGTTTCATCCATATTGTAGCATATATCAGAATTTCATTCCTTTTTAAGGCTGAATAATATTCCTTTCTGATCTATCGATCCATCTATACCACATTGTGTTTACCCATTCATCTGTAGATCGACAGGTTGTTTCCACCTTCTGACTGTTGTGAATAGTGCTGTATCCCTGCTTTGACCTCTTTTGTATATATACACAGAAGTGGAATTGCTGGATCAAATGGTAATTCTATAACGTTTTGAGGAACTACCATACTATTTCCCTTTTTTTTTTTTTGAGACAGAGTCTCGCTCTGTCGCTCAGGCTGGAGTGCAGTGGCGCAATCTCGGCTCACTGCAAGCTCCGCCTCCCGGGTTCACGCCATTCTCCTGCCTCAGCCTCTCCGAGTAGCTGGGGCTACAGGCGCCTGCCACCACGCCCGGCTAATTTTTTTGTATTTTTAGTAGAGAGGGGTTTCACCGTGGTCTCGATCTCCTGACCTCATGATCCGCCCGCCTCGGCCTCCCAAAGTGCTGGGATTACAAGCGTGAGCCACTGTGCCCGGCCCCCATGTATTTTTTTATTATAAGCATCCTAGTGGGTGTGAAGTAGTATCTGATTATAGTTTTGATTCACCACAAATTGGGTGATTCAAGAGGAACCAACTCTGGCTGACAAACTACTAACTGGGTGATGTAAATTTTTATTATTTGAGTTGCAAGAATTCTTTATATAATCTGGATACCAATCTCTAGATAGCATCTGTGGGTTGTCTTTTCACTTTCTTCATAACATTTATAATACAAAAGTTTTTAGTTTCGATGCAGCCCAATTTGGATTTATCTCAGGAATGCTAGGGTGGTTCAATGTAAGATAATCATCCAGTGTAATACATAATAATAAAATATAAAGAAAAACACATCATCTCAATACACACAGAAAAAAACACCGGGCAAAACTCAACATCACTTCATAACAAAACACTTAGCAAACTAAGAACAGAAGAAAGCTTCTTTAACATGATAAAGGACGTTTATTTAAAAATCCACAGCGGGCCAGGCACGGTGGCTCATGCCTGTAATCCCAGAGCTTTGGAAGGCTGATATGGGTTGATTGCATGAGCTCAGGAGTTCGAGACCAGCCTGGTCTGGATAGATGGCCCAATCAAAGAATCAAAATAAAGTGAAAGAAATCAACTCTAAAGAAACACAATTTTGCAAGTCATGTATCTGCTATGGGGTTAATATTCAGAATTATGTAAAGAACTTCTACAATTCACAGCAAAAAATCAAATAATCCAATTAAAAATGGACAAAGTATTTTTCCCCAAAGATGATACATAGACAACAAGCATATGAAAAGATGCTCAACATCACTAATCATCAGAGAAATGCAAATCAAAACCATAATGAGTTACCATTCATATCCATTAGAATGGCTACTATTAAAAAAAAACAGAAAATAACAAGTGTTGGTGAGCTGTGGAAAACTAGAACCTTTGTGGAACACTGGAACCTTTGTGCACTACTGGAAAGGATGTAAAATAGTGCAGCTGCTATGGATTAACAGTACGGCAGGTTCCTGAAAAAATTAAAACTAGAACTCCCATATAATTCAGCAATTCCACTTCTGAGTATACACAAAATAACTGAAAGCAAGAACTAAAAGAGATATCTGCACATCATGTTCACTGCAGCACTATTTACAATAGCCAAGAAGTGGAAGCAACCCAAATTGATCAACAGACGAATGGATAAACAAAATGTGGTACAGACATACAATGAAATACTATGCAGCCTTAAAAAGGAAGTCCTGTCACATCCTGTAACATGGATGAACCTTGAGGACATTATGCTAACTCAAACAAGCCAGTCACAAAGAGACAAATACTATTTGATGCCACATGATGTACTTAAATCGAGACAAAAGTAAAATAGGGACCGCCAGGAGCAGCAAGGAGGGGAGCGGGGGAGAAGAAGAATGGAGAGTTATTGTTTAATGAGTATAAAGTTTCCCATTTTTCAAGATAAAAAGTTTCTGAATCTGTTTTACAACACTGTAAGTATGTTTAACACTACTGAGATGTACAGTTATAAATCTTTAAGAGAGTGTATTTTATGTCATGTGTTTCTTACCACAATGAAAAAAAACCTAAAAGAGAAAGGTAAAGCAATAAACTTTTCATTAGATAACATAGGAGGATATATTCAATGACTTGAATTGGAAAAAAGATTTATTAAATGGTATGCCAAAAGCACTAAAGAAAAAGATCACTAAATTAGGCATTAAAATTAACTTCTATTTTTCAAAAGACAGCCTTAAGAGAGAGAAAAGGCAAGGCAGATAGATGGGAGAAGTTATTGAAACACACATAAAGTGTACATATCAAAACATGTAAATAATTCCTAAAAATCAATGAGAAAAAAGCAAACGATTCAAAGGAAAACCAGGCAAAGAACCTGAACTGGCACTTCACAACATAGGCTACTGGTCAATGACATATGAAAAGGTGCTCAGTCTCAGTTACTAAGGAAATACAAATGTAAACCAAAATGAGACATCAATAGACATGAGGAAGAAAACTACAATTTTAGAAGATTAAACTGTACAAGGTATTGGCAAAGTAGAAGAACTGAAGTTCTTACCCATCTGCTGGTTAGAGAGTAAACAGGTATAATTACTTTGAAAAATTCTTTGGCACTATCTCTCAAATTTGCACCTACAGATATCCTTTGACCCATCCTTTTCAATCTCTGATGGAAAAGTTTATTAACTCAGCAGGCCTGGTTGCACATTCCCAAAACAGGCCTGTTTTCAGGACTAGCTATTGGCTGCCTCCTATCATAGAATGTTATGTCTGATAAGAAATGTTTCATGTGTCTGAGGCCTTGGGCCATGCTGTACTGGTTTAACCAGATAGTTTATGCTAACAATGTGATTCATGGTTGACACCTGCTTTTTCTCTGGGGATCTGGAGCCTGACCCTGAAGTCAGTTGTGCAGGTACTACCAAATGCCTACATCATGACTGACCCCTAATAAAAACGCTGGACACAAAAGCTCAGGTGAGCTTCCCTGATTGGAAACATTTTGTGTGTGTTGTCACACATGTTGCTGGGGAAATGAAACATGTCCTGTCTGACTCCACTGAGAGGGCACATTGGAAAGTGAGCAGCTGGTTCCTCCCAGACTTTGCCCATGTGCTTTTTCCCTTTGTTGATTTTTACTTCATATCCTTTTGTTGTAATCAACTATAATCATAATCATAAGAACTTCTGGTTACTACAAGTGGTCTTGGGAACTCCCAATATAACTCCCAGGCATATTCCCAACAAAAATGCATTATTCATGTTCACCAAATGATATGTACAAAGATACTGTGTATCAACATTAAAACAGAGCCAAACTAGAAAAAAGGTCCAAATAGTTATGTAATTACAGCATAATATTAAATAATAAAAATGAACAAGGCCGGGCGCGGTGGCTCACGACTGTAATCCCAGCACTTTGGGAGGCTGAGGCAGGCAGATCACCTGAGGTCAGGAGTTGTTCAAGACCAGCTTGACCAGCATGGTAAAGCCCCATCTCTACTAAAAATGCAAAATTAGCTGGGCATGGTGGCACATGCCTGTAATACCAGCTACTCGGGAGGCTGAGGCAGGAGAATCGCTTGAACTTGGGAGGTGGAGGTTGCGGTGAGACGAGATCACGCCATTGCACTCCAGCCTGGGCAACAAGAGTGAAATTCCGTCACACACACACACACACACACACACAAAGAACTACGACTACATGCAAAAACGAGAATCTTACAAATGTTAAAAAGAAAGAAACCAGGCCGGGCGCGGTGGCTCACACCTGTAATCCCAGCACTTTGGGAGGCCAAGGCAGGCGGATCACGAGGTCAGGAGATCGACACCATCCTGGCTAACATGGTGAAACCCCGCCTCTACTAAAAATACAAAAAATTAGCCAGGCATGGTGGCAGGCGCCTGTAGTCCCAACAACTTGGAAGGCTGAGGCAGGAGAATGGCGTGAACCCGGGAGGCGGAGCTTGCACTGTGCCGAGATTGTGCCACTGCACTCCAGCCTAGGGGACACAGCAAGACTCCGTCTAAAAAAAAAAGCAAAAAACAAACAAACAAACAAAAAACAAAAAAAGAAAGAAAGAAAGAAACCAGACACAAATGAATATTGTCAATCCTCCCAGCCAAAGGCTACCAGGAACATAGCTGTAGTTGAACATGTTGGGTTCATTATTCATTTCAGCAAGGAATAACACATATAATTGGTAATTGTGGAATGACTCAGTAAAAGAGTATTAGAAAAGACTATTAAATGATTTAGGTTTTGGTTAGGTGATTTTGGGTTTCTTCCAGATCGGGTGCTACCAGGAAGTGGGGACAATTTTTGATTCAAGACAGAGATTATCTTTGGAGAAAAGTAAAGAGGAGGAGGGAATAATTTGGAGGGGTAGGAGGGGAGCTTCCAGGGTACTGCTAATGCCTCCCTGGAAAGAAAAATAAATATTTCTGGGTTGAAAAATGATGGGAAAACAGAAAGCTACTGCAATAGTTTGGACACTCGTCATCCAATTACGAAACACGATCAATGGACTTTCACTACAAGATGAAGCTTGCTATGCTCACTTGCCTATCAAGTCAATATTTAAGAGAATGTGTTACTCGTTGAAATTCAAAATGTATTAGGTGAAAAATATATAAAGCATTTGCATGAAGTCCACTGGCACTTATTCAAGCTTTCAAATCTCAAAACTGTGTATCTGGACAATGCAACACTGAACTTCTATCAAATTCAGCTACTTTAATTCAATAACAAAAAAGCATATGAGAACATTTAGAGATATCTATCTTCTTGAAGAAAACAAGTACAGCAGGCTGACAATGAAGACCTAGGAGTTCAACTGCTGAAACACTTCAGATCAACTTTTGATGTTTTAAAAGGAACAAAAGAGTATTTTTTTAAAGTAGCAGGCAGGCTAAAAATAACCCAAAATGTATTTTTTTAAATTAAAATATACTGGACACGTTAAAGAGCAGATGAAACAGATGAAGAAAGAATGAGTGAATCAGAAAATTGATCTAAAGAAATTATCTGGCAGATAGAGGTAAGAAGGCAGAAAACATCAAAGAGTTGTTAAAATATCTGGAGAACAGAATGCAACATTTTAATATTCAACTAACTGGAGTTCAAAGGACAAAATGGAGAGAATGGAGAAGAAGAAATATTCAAAGAAAAATGGTCAAGAATTTTACAGAACTGATAAAATACAGGAAATCATATAAATATACAAAACAAAATAAATAAATGAGAAAAGCCACAGTTAGCTATATTGTAGTAAAATTGGAGAATACAGTTATGTAAAGAAGATCTTAAAAATCAGAGAGTAAAGATCATCCACAAAGAAATAGCAACTACGCTGATAGTAACTTCTCAATTGCAAAACTAGGGCCCAGAAGATGTTAAAATATCTTCAAAGTGCCGATGGAAGATTACTATAAACCTAGTCTATTCAACAAAACATTTCAAGAATTAGAGTGAAGTAAAAATATTCCCAAATATGCAAAGTCTGAGTCTACCATCAATTTATCTTTACTAAAAAGACTTCTAGGCTGGGCGTGGTGGCTCACGCCTATACTCCCAGCACTTGGAGAGGCCAAGGTGGCGAGTCACAAGGTGAGGAGATCGAGACCAGCCTGGGCAATATGGTGAAACCCCATCTCTATTCAAAATACAAAAATTGACCAGGCGTGGTGGTGGGCACCTATAGTCAGAGCTACTCGGGAGGCTGAGGCAGGAGAATCACTTGAACCCGGGAGGGGGAGGTTGCAGTGAGCTGAGATTGTGCCACTGCACTCCAGCCTGGCAACAGAGTGAGACTTCGTCTCAAAAAAAAAAAAAAAAAAAAATTCTAAAGAATGTACTTGGGGGAAAAAAAAGGAAACCAATATGAGAAAGATTATCTTAGATGCAATAAGTAATTGTGAGCACGGGAAATGGTAAACATATACATAAACATAATACTGTCCATATAAAGTAACAGTAATGATGATGTCTAACATATAGTGTTAAAAAAAGAACTTAAATACTCAACAGTAATAGCATAAGCATTAAAAGGGTAGTTATCAGAGTTAGGATGTTTGTGTGGGGATTTAAAAATATTAAATAACTTTATCAAGTAGAGTTTGAACAGTAATATATCTATACATATTTATTTATTTATTTTTGAGACAGAGTCTTGCTCTGTCACCCAGGCTGGAGTACAATGGCATGATCTCAGCTCGCTGTAACCTCTGCCTCCAGGTTCAAGTGATTCTCCTGACTCAGCCTTCTCAGCTGTGATTATAGGCGCCTGCCACCCCGCCTGGCTAATTTTTGTATTTTTAGTAGAGACGGAGTTTCGCCATGTTGGCCAGGCTGGTCTGGAACCCCTGACCTCAGGTGATCCACCCGCTTTGGCCTCCCAAAGTGATCGGATTACAGGCGTGAGCCACTGTGCCCAGCCTGACAGTAATATTTAAAGGTTAACAAAATAATAAATATGTGTAATGTCTAAAATAATAAGAGAAGATGGAATTTTTTTTAAATCACGCAAAAAGAAAACAGGCCACAAAAGCACAGAAGAAGTGCGAAAAATAAAAAGCATTTGAAAATATAGTTTTAAAAAAAGGGACAATAGGTCTGCAATCTCAATAAACGTAAAAGCCCTACACTTGCTAGAAAAACAACATAGGTAAGATTAGACTAACTACAATTCTAACTATAGGCTATTAAAAACAAAAACATTAAAACACAAAGACTCAAAGAATGAAATTTATAAAAACGATATACTAGGGAAATTATAACCAAAAAATATTGGGGATAGCTATATTAGTACCAAACAAAATAGTTTTTAAATAGGCTTCCCAAATTTAGCAAAAACAACCAAAACATAGGGTGCCTAGTTAAATTTGAATGTCAGATAAACAATTTTTTCAAAAGGAATGATGAATATTTAATTAAATGTTCAATTAAACAAGCTAGAAAAGAAGCAACAGAATACAGGCAAAGAAAGTATTACTTGAAAATACTAATAAGAGAGACAAACCAGTAGTAAGGTTATCCCCAAAATAAGCAAACCCCCCACCAAAACTGTATAGGTAGCATAAATCAGTAATATTAGGACCAAGAAGTACATATAATTAAAGATATACAGGTTTTTGAACGCATTCATTAAATACTACAAACAACTTTATCACAAGTGGTGCAAGATCAGAGATAACCAGCTCCACGCATGTTTATGTTTTTCCATGCCAGACTTTTTTTGTTAACTTTTATTTTAAGTTCAGAGGCACATGTACAGTTTTGTTCTATAGGTAAACTCATGTCATGGGGGTTTGTTGTACAGATTATTTCATCACCCAGGTATTAAGCCTAGTACCCATTAGTTATGTTTCCTGATCCTCTCCCTCCTCCACCCTCCACCCTCCAGTACACCCCAGTGTCTTGTTCTCCGCCATGTGTCCATGTGTTCTCAACATTTAGTGCCCCCTTATAAGTGAGAACACGTGGTATTTGGTTTTCTGTTCCTGTGAAAAATGAATTAATTTTTGCAATATGTAGAACACACTTATACTAAAAAACTACTCGTTTATCTGAAATTCAAATTTAACTGAGCATCCTGTATTTTATTTAGCAATTCTACTTTAAGACAAAAAGCATTTTTAGTGATAGTCTGTACATTACAATAAAATGTTCAATTTGCTAGAAAATGGTAATGAATCTAAATTTGTAAGCTCTCAAAAAGTAGCCTCAAAATAAAGCAAAATTTGACAACTTTAGAGAGAAATGAACAAATCTATCCACAAAGTGGGAGATTTCAACACAGCTCTTTCAATTATTTACAGACCAATGATACAAAACATTAGCATGAATTAAGGGCTACATAACTGTCAAGTTTGACTTCTGGCCTACCAATAAAACCCAGCACCCATTAATTAGCGAATACACATCCTTCTCAAGAACACATACACAGTAAGATTCACAAAAACTGACCCGTCTTAGATCACTAAGCTTCAACAACATTTTACAGAATTAGTATCATTTAGATAATATTCTTTATTATATTTAAGTCAGAAAGGAGTAACAAAAATGTAACTTAGAAAACCCTTAAAAACACATTCTAAATAATTTATGAACACAAATAATTTTAAAATATTTAGCTCAAAACAAAATTAAAATATTATTTTTAAAATTACGCAGTGAAATCAGAATTTTTTTTTTTTTTTTTTTGAGATGGAGTTTCACTCTTGTTGCCCAGGCTGGAGTGCAATGGCATGAATTTGGCTCACCACAACCTCCGCCTCCTGGGTTCAAGCGATTCTCCTGCCTCAGCCTCCCAAGTAGCTGGGATTACAGGCATGTGCTACCATGCCTGGCTAATTTTGTATTTTTAGTAGAGGCGGGGTTTCTCCATGTTGGTCAGGCTGGTCTCGAACTCCTGACCTCAGGTGATCTGCCTGCCTCAGCCTTCCAAAGTGCTGGGATTACAGGCGTGTGCCACCGCGCCTGGCCAGAATTTTTTTTTTCTTGTTATTCTTGCCTGATTGAACTTAGAATCATTTTAACAATGTTACCCCCACCACCACCCACACTCCCTCCCTAATTCCATTATTAGACTGTTGGAATTAAGTAGACACATTCATGTGGCAAGAACCAAGATATTTATACTATTCAATCTTCCCATCTAAGAACATGATCTGAACTCTCCATTCAGTTCTTGCACATCAGAGATCTTTTTCTTGTCTTGTCCCATTAATAAAATCTTAGCTAGTGTGCTAGTTATACTACCATTCCCACAACCCCCCAACACCTTCTGTGCCCCAGGAGGCCAAGCTCTCCAGATTGCATCACCCAGGCTTTCTTGCCCTTTGGCTTATGATTGGGCAACCGTGAGCACTACTAACAGGTCAGAGCAGCAGCAGGAAGAACTCAGCTGATCCCCCAGCTCTGTCTCGACCTTGCCTCTGTGCTGACAGTGGCTGTTTTTCTCTAGAGACACAGCACCTGTAGGTGGTTCCTCCTCTGTGAATTCCAGTTTCACGAGCCTGATAACCATGTGCCCTCCCTTTGCCTCTGCAGGTCTAAGGGTGGCAATGGCTTCCCATTGTTGCTAGTTACTGGGTGCTTCACCATTCCTTATTGATTCCCTTACTGTGGTCACACCTTGTTCAGTCATTCCTTTGATAAACTCTTTTCAACTGAACTGTTTTGAGTGGGTCATTTGTTTCTTTTCATTATCATAACAGATACAATCAGGTGTTGAATTTTGTGACAATGATCATTCATTAGAATACCATGAAATGGAAGGAGTAGTGGAGTTGGAAAAAAGCAGCATTTTCCAACTATCATAACTGCACCATTGGTGTGGGTAAGAATAATCAATGGATGCTAATCTAGAGTGTAAAGCCTGATGAAAAGCAAGATACAGCCATGTGCCACATAATGACATTTTGGTCACTAATAAACCACACTTATGACAGTGGTCCCATAAGATTATAATTCTGTATTTTTACTGTATCTTCCTATGTTTAGATATGTTTACATAATACTTATCATAGTGTTACAACTGCCTACAGTATTCAGTACAGTAACAAGCTGTACAGTTTTGTAGCCTAGGAACAATAGGCTAAACCATATAGCCTAGCTATGTAGCAGGCTATACCATCTAAATTTATGTAAGTACACCCTATGGTGTTTGCACAATGACAGAACTCACCTAATAACACATTTTTCAGAATGTATTCCCATCGTTAAGCAACATATGGCTATTTGCACAGTCTTCAAGTTTTTTCCACATTGATCGCTTTTATTTTTAATTAATTTATTTATTTTTGAGACAGGGTTTCACTCTGTCACTCAGGCTGGAGTGCAGTGGTGTGATCTCGGCTCACTGCAAGCTTGACATCCTGGGCTCAGGCAATCCTCCCATCTCAGCCTCCTGCAGCTGGGACAAGAGGCACATGCCACCAGTCCAGTAGAGATGGGATCTCCCTATGTTGCCCAGGCTGGTCTTGAGTTCCTGGGCTTAAGCGATCTTCCTGCCTCTGCCTCCCAAAGTGTTGGGATCATAGGCATGAGCTACAGTGCCCGACCACTGATTGCTTTTTAATTGAAAGGGAGAAAAAAGTAACCATAGAGTGGAGACGCCGAAAAAACACATTTACCATGAGATCGAAATTAACATCAACGGTGTGACAGACGAACATCATACGCCTTCAGATGTGGAAACCTTGAGAATGAAACCACACAATTTACCTAGTATTGTGGCCTCATATGCATAACCCGAATAATAATCAAGAGGAAACATCAGACAAACCCAGAATGAGGAACACTGTAAAATAACCTGCCAGCATTCTTCAAAAAAAATGCCAGTATCATGGAAGACAGAGAGCATCTGAGAAACTGTTACAGATTAAAGAAAACTAAAACAATATAAAACTATATATATGATGTGATCTTAGACTGAAACCTGTACTGGTAGGGGAGGAAAAAAAAACTACAAAGTCCATTTTGAGATAACTAACAACATTGAATTATTTTATAAGGAGAGAGAGAGAGAGAAGACAAACATGAATTTGGGAAAGAATACACAGGAGTTCTCTGTATTATTCTTACAGCCTTTCTGTAAGTTTTTCATTATTTCAAAAGCCAAAGAGAAAGCACCATGAATATTGCTCCACTACCGTAGTTCTTAACTGTTTCATGAAATCCTGGAAAATACGATTAACGGTATAGATTCTATTCCCAGGAAAATCAACTTGCATCAACACATAGAGGTCCAAATATTACTGCAGGGAGTTCAAAGACCACATAGGCTAAGGATCACTGCCCACTGTTCCATCATTTCCCAACATTTGGTATTTGCAAAAGAGAATTCTGTAGCCAGCATAATTTGTTTATTTTATTTTATTATTGTTTTTTGAGATCGAGTCTCGCCCTGTCACCCAAGCTGGAGAGTTATGGCGTGATCTTGGCTCACTGCAACCTCCGCCTCCCAAGTTCAAACGATTCTCCTGCCTCAGCCTCCCAAGTAGCTGGGATTACAGGCACATGCCACCACACCCAGCTAATTTTTTGTATTTTTAGTAGAGACGGGGTTTCACCATGTTGGCCAGGCTGGTCTCAAACTCCTAACCTTGTGATCTGCCCACCTCGGCCTCCCAAAGTGCTGGGATTACAGGCGTGAGCCACGGCGCCTGGCCACCAGCATAATTTTTGTTTCTTTGTTGAAAGCTCATTTTTTTGTGCCTTGATATATGCAGGATTTTTTTTTCAGGATCCTTAAAATCAAAAGAAAATCAGCAAAATATGTCTAGGTACAGACACGTTTTCATAATATTCTTTAGAATACAATGAGCTCTTTTATTCTTCAGGTCATTTTCAACCCTGGAAAGTCTTCCACAATGACATATTTGATTCATGCTTTTGTTCCACTTCTGTTGTCTCCTTTGCAGACATCTATTAGTCACCAGTTAAATCTCTATTTTTTTTCTTTCATAGGTATTATTTTCTCTCATCTGTCAATCATTTTCATCTCTGTTCTTTTGCTGTACATTCTGGAAGAGCATCTAATGTATACTCTCCCTATCATTAATTTGATTTTTTGTAGTGTCACTTCTACAGTAATCTTTGGGTTTAAGGAAAAGCCACAATACAATCAATGATCGACTTAGTGGAAAATTTCCCTATTCTTTAGCATAGAGCTTTTCATATCTTCATTTTAAAGGGATTTTTTAAATTAACGATATTTTAACAGATTTTTAAAAAGGTAATTGGAGAAATTATATCAGGCACTGGTAATCAGACACCAAGTTAACCTATAAGTATCTCCTATTTTCTCCTGAATTAGAGCATAGGGTAAAAAATGACTTCTAATACTGATTTATTATATTCTCATTTATAGATACTATGTTTTTTAAGAGTTAAACATTACTGTTTAGAACAGTCATTCTGAATGTTCAGAATAGGCATTTGCTGACATAAAGAGAAATTATTTCATTCTTTAAAATTCCAAGGAAAACTGTATAAATAGCTATCCAACTAAACCTCTTCACTGCAAATGTTCTCTTGCTCTCAAAAAGTACTCTCACTAATGAAGGCAGAAAGAGAAGGATGAGGGGAACCTATTTCTTTTGTTTAAGGAACTGAATTTCCCATAGACCTTCAGATGGGATCACAGTTATAAAAGACAACTAAAATGTATGAAATTCTGAATGGCATGAGCAAGTGCAATTTGTGCTTGTACACAAAACCAACAAAGGGCTGGATCCTTTGACATTTAATCTGGTAAGTAAAAGTATAGGAAAATCTACTTTACACAGCAAATATGAGTGCATGAAACTCATTAGCCCCAAAAGGATTTCTGGCAGAAAACACAAATTATTGGGATACACTTATGGAATGACAGTGCCAAAGCTGGGAGAGAAGATGAGAAAGGTTTGACTTTGAAGGATGAGTCAAAGAGCACAATCAGGCCTTGACAAGGCTGTTCCTGTGGGGTAGTCTCAGACTTTCAGGCTCGTCCTGTGGACAAATTTTTAGGTTTCCAACAGTTTTTAACCCTTTAAAACACAGTAAAAATTCTTCTCCCATCTTATTATTATTTCATTTTCTTCTATGTCATGTCTTCTCTCTCCAATCCAATTACCTATATTTTCCTCCTGGATACAAGCCAGATCTTTGCATCTCCTGAAGCACTAGAAGGTAGTATTCCAAAAAGCAACTGTTTAGTAATTGCTTGTTTAATAATCGAAGCCTTAAAGTGATGCATCAGAAGAAAGACAGAGGTATTCTGAGAGATGGTAAAATGTGCTACTTTGAACTTCCTTATATATTCTTTACAGAATGCCTGCAGGAATCAATTCAGCCTTCTTTCAAAATAAAACAAAATGGGTGGGCACAGTGGCTCACTCCTGTAATCCCAGCACTTTGGGAGGCCAGGCCAGGTGAATCACTTGAGCTCAGGAGTTTGAGACCAGCCTGGGTAACGTGGTGAAACCTTGTCTCTACAAAAAATACAATAATTAGCTAGGCATGGTGGTGCATGCCTATGGTCCCAGCTAGTCAGGGAGCTGAGGTGGGAGGATGGCTTGAGCCCAGGAGAGTTTAAGGCTACAGTGAGCTATGATCATGCCACTGCGCTCCAGCCTGGGCAATAGAGCGAAGAGTGAAACCCTGTCACAAAAAAAAAAAAAAAAAGACAAAATACTTCAATAGGGGAAAAAAAAAATCCTGCCAAGTTGAGGAAACGAATTTAACTCTACGGTTGTTGCTTTGAAGGTCTATGAAAATTTTGAAAGAATGAGATAAGAATTTCTTTAACTAAAATTTAGGCCAGGCAAAGTGCCTCATGCCTATATGCCTATAATCCCAGCACTTTGGGAGGCCAAGGTGGGAGGATCACCTGAGCCCAAGAAGTCAAGGCTGCAGTAAGCTATGATCGTGCCACTGCATTCCAGAGCACTCTGGGCAACAGAGCGAGACCCTGTCTCATAAATAAATAAATAAATAAATACTCTTCAAATTTAGGCACAATAAATAAAGTGAGAAGTAGCTAAAAATTTATCGTACTTCAAATTTACCCAGTATGGTATTAGTTGGAATATTCCTACTACAGCCCAGAAACCCAATTCAAGTAATACAGTCAAAAAGGGAAATGTTTCCCGGAAGTGGACTAGGACGTCTCACATAACTGTGGCAAGGGCAGAGCTGGAAATGATCTTCATGGGCAACCAGAACCAGGACCTCAACCCCTGCCGGACACTCCCTTGACCTCTTTGGCTCTGCTTCTCTCGATGGGTTGGCTTTATTCCCTTATACACTGAAGAACACGACCCCATTTGCAGTGAACACACAGTAATAGAATAACTGAGTACAAGTATCTCAAACACATAACAAGAAGTCCAGACTTGAGGTGGATGGACAGTCCTAAGCCCAGAAATCAAGGGAAGGCTCTGCCCTAATCTTCCTTCTGTCACCTTCAGTGTGTTGATGATAACTTCTCTTAGGATCACAAAGTGGCTGCAGCAGGGCTAAGCATAATGTTCTTCCACAGCAATGTTCAAAAGCAGGAAGGAAGGAGTAAGCTCTTTTCACACAATTCTTTATTTTCTCAGAAAGCTAAATCCCTCCCAGAAAATCCCTAGCAAACATCTCCTTATCCAGACCTAAGAATGATTAACTGAGAGTCTAATACCTTTAAAGGTCTGCTAGAAACATTTATCACTGGCTACTATCTATTCTTTCTGAGGGCTGCTGCCTGTGAGAGTTCAAGACTACCTTTGCTAGCCAGGCAAAGGTGGTCTTCTCTTCCTCCCATAACCTGTTTTGCCACCATAACTTGTTTGGCCATGATCCAAGCCCCTATTCTTTCTGTATCTCAGGGTGGTATAAAAGTGTCAATCATCTAGCCATTTGAGTTTTTTTTTTTAATTGTATAACTCCCATGCACACATGTGCACATAAAATTTGTAAGCTCTTTTTTTCCCTGTTAAAAAAAAATCTCCTTATGTATCACTGGCTATAAAAAATTGGTCAAGTGGTCATTCCACCCACAAGAGTATATGGAAAAATGAATATCTGGTATTTTTATCTACCTTTTTTGGTTTTTTAAAGGAATAGTCTTTACTAATAGGGAAAAAGGAACAAACAGTCAGCAGTGTCTAACACTTCCAGCAACAGTTCCTGTGCCTTATATCCAGTGGCCCTCCCTACCAGACAGAAACCACCTTTCTTCCCTTGGTACCATTTCACAGTCCCAGGGAAAGACCTTTATTTGCCTGGGTTGGGTCAGGTTCCTACTCCTGAACCAACCTGCTGTGACCCTCAGAGGGCTAGGGTCATTGTGCTAGATTTTGCCCATTTGTACTTGCAGAAACCTAGGAAGTGTATAGGAATGAATCCTAAGAATGTTAGACCAGACAAGAAGGAATGTAACGTTGGACTTGGCCAAATTTATCAATATATGAGTACATTAACCAGATATTTTGGATGCAGTATATTGGCTTGAGTAATTAGGGAATAACTCTAACAATTTCAACTGGTTGGCTAAAACCTGGATCCATCAGTCGCTTACATTAAATGAAGCTTAGATGCCAGAACCTCCTTGGTATACTGTAAATAAAAGTTATTCAAGCCAGGTGCAGTGGCTCATGCCTGTAATCCCAGCACTTTGGGAGGCCAAGGTGGGTGGATCACCTGAGATCAGGAGTTCCGAGACCAGCCTGACCAACATGGTGAAACCCTGTCTCTATTAAAAATACAAAAATTAGCTGGGCATGGTGTCAAGCACCTGTAATCCCAGCTACTCAGGAGGCTGAGCAGAATTGCTTGAACCCGGAAGGCAGCGGTTGCAATGAGCTGAGATGGTGCCATTGCACTCCGGCCTGGGAAACAAAAGCAAAACCCAGTCTCAAAATAAAATTTATTCAAAAGGTTAGAAAATAAGGAATACTGGAGTGTATTTAATACGTATGACTGATCTGTTTACTCATCTCCTAACTACATCCCAGGAAGGTCTAGAGAACTCACTCCTTCACCAAGCCTTTGAGAAATACATTGGTGAAGGGGGCAACGACATCCCTAAAAAGCTCTTTAGTGCTTGTTCACTGCAGGCTAGAAATAATAATGGGAAAGGCTGTCAGAGAAATACACTCCTGAACCCAAGGGAAGGATGAAAAGATCTCTGAGTCACAGAAGCCAACTGGTGATGCTTCATGACAGAAAAAATGGGCACATGGCTATACTTTATAAGCACGTGCAGAGGTAGAGTAGGAAAAGAGAATGGTGTGAGCTGTAGAGATCTCTGGTGGTGGCTGATTGGTGATGGTGTCCCTAGGACTAACAGAGATGGGTAGCATACTAAAGCCATACCTCAGGGGTTACACTAGAGCTGCCTCTCTCTACCAAAATATTACACCAAAAGTAATACTGCATTCCTAGAGAAACTGCAGAGATTAGTATCGCCAACAAAAACTTAAGATACAGGATGATACTTAATGAGTGGTGTGTGGAGGTATGGCAGGCCCTAGAGGTAAATCACAGTATAGAAGCCTAGGATTTTAGAGCAAAGCTATGCTAACTTCTGGAGATCATTACTCTCCCTTTTGAGAAAGAGCCCTTGCTTGCTACTGGGACTTAGTAAGGACTCAACACTTTACCATTGGCTACCAAGTTACCCAAGTCACTTAGGCTGCTCATCATACACTCCGAGCAGTGTACATGACTGCACATTTTGTCTCAAAGGAGTGATGGCTATAAATACGAATCCACACTGATTTGTGGTCAGCAGCAAATGGTTTGACTGGAAATTCAGAAACTTAGAATAAGGTTGGGAAACCTGTGGTAAGATGTAGAAAAGAGCTATGTCAATAAACTATTCTCAAACAGGAAAAAGTGTGAGAGTATTTGTGTCCCATGTAAATGATGACCAATGGATAATCTCAGCAGAGGAGGCTCTCAATAACCAAGTGGACAAAATGACTCATTATTTTACCAGCCACTGTTTCCCTTGCTCAGAAGGCTAATGAACAAAGTTCACATCCTACTGTGAGAGCAGGAGGAATGAAGATCATGCATGTGCTCAGTGACACAGGTTTCCACCTGTCAAGGCTGACCTGGCAACAATCACGGCTAAGTGTCCAACCTGCCAACAGGAGAGGCCAACAATGGTGCCCTGATAAAGCGCTGCTCCCAGGAGATCTGGGCAGCCATCTGTAGCAGGATGATCACACTGGACCGCTTCCATCTGAAAAGGACACTGCTTTTACTCAATGAAGATTTCCTTCTCTGCCTACAACATTTCTGTCAAAAACCAGCATCCTTTCCCTTACAAAATATCTTATTCACCATAATGGCATTCTAAACAGTACTGCTTCTGGTCAAGTACTTCATTTTAAAGTGAATGAAGTGGGCCAGGAGCGGTGGCTCACGCCTGTAATCCCAGCATTTTGGGAGGCCGAGGCAGGCGGATCACGAAGTCAAGAGATCGAGACCATCCTGGCTAACACGGTGAAACCCCGCCTCTACTAAAAATACAAAAAACTAGCCAGGCGTGGTGGCAGATGCCTGTAGTCCCAGCTACTCGGGAGGCTGAGGCAGGAGAATGGCATAAACCCGGGAGGCGGACCTTGCAGTGAGCCGAGATCTCGTCACTGCACTCCAGCCTGGAAGACAGAGCCAGACTCCGTCTACAAAAAAAAAAGTGAATGAAGTGGAATTCCATTATGGTGAGGTTAAGCCATCTACATCCCATAAAGTTGTCCCTCCCCCCTAATTACAACTATAAAGTTTGAGCAAACTTTTAAAAAAATAACTACCTTGGGCCAGGCGCGGTGGCTCACGCCTGTAATCCCAGCACTGTGGGGAGGCTGAGGTGGGTGGATCACCTGAGGTCAGGACCAGCCTGGCCAACATGGTGAAACGCTGTCTCTACTAAAAATACCAAAAATTAGCCGTGCATGGTGGCGGCTGCCCGTAATCCCAGCTACTCAGGAGGCTGAGGCAAGAGAGTCACTTCAACCCGGGAGGGGGAGGTTTCAGTGGGACGAGATTGTGCCACTGCACTCCAGCCTGGGCACCAAGAGTGAAACTCCATCTCAAAACAAAGCAAAACAAAACAAAAAAGTATATGAGAATCTGGAAGGTAAATAAAAGCAGGCAGACTGTGGAGGGAAGTAAAAAGTTGGAGAAGTGACCTTACAGGGTGAGTTTTCTGTTTATTTATTTTTTTCTCATCAAGTTTTTTCTTGAGGGTGGGACAGCTTCAGTCACTAAGCAGCACGCATAGGTGGCTAAAACTCTGATAGGAATTGTTTTCTTTCTGGTCAGAGGAAGCAGGGAAAGGAGCCAAAGAAAGACGGAGTCAGAGCAAACTCCTGGAGCAGAAACAGCAGGTGAAGGAGCTCTCCACTTTTATGTATGCACCTACATGGGTCTCACCTTAACCTCTAAATCACACATGCACAGGACAAACCCAAACCAGTTTAGCAAAGGCTTTGCTTTGATAACTGAATTGAGATTTGAACCACTGCCTGCAAAAGGCAAAACAATGTATAATCCAGCCTACCTGGGTTGATTCCCTGCTAAAACAAAAGTAAATGCATTCACAAGGGTATTATAAAGGAACCCAGAGTCTATACAAGATAACAGTCATTATGTCCAGAGAGAGAGAGAGAGAGAGACGTGTACACTCCAGCCAGTCCAGTGCTGTAATCTTATATAATATAATCATGCAATCACATATCTCCCATCGCCTCTGTGGTATTCTATTCATTCCAAGCAAGTCACAGGCCCTGTCCACATTCAGGTGGAGGGAATCACTAACACGTGTGGACAGAGGAGGAATCAAGGGGTCATCACATGAAGAATAGAAAAGAAGTTATCACTATCAATCTGACAGAGATTAGAAGGATTCTAAGAAAATACTGCAGCTTCCTGCCAACAAATTTGACAACTTAAGTGAAATGGCCAAATTACTTTAAAAAATACAATTTATCAAAATTGACACAAGAAGAAGAAAATCGGAATAGCCCTATATTCATTAAATATTATCAAAATCCTTCCCCAAAAGAAAACTCCCAGCAGCTGTGGGCTCTCCCAGTTTACAGGTCTTAATCCTCAAGGGAGAAGTGCTTCTTTTCCGGAGACACAACATTATTTCCACTGAACACAGAGCTGAGACTGTTAACTCAGCACTTCTTGCTCCTCATGCCACTTAGCCAAAGACAAGTAAGGCAGGTACTATAATAGCTAGGCTGATTAATCCTGATTATCAAGGAAGAACCAAGTTTAAAATACACAATGGGAAAAAAATACTCAATGGAAGAAGGAAAGAAATTGCCTGGAACCTAGGATTTTCTATTACACTTATTTATTATGGAAAGTTAACGGGATATTAGAGCAAAATAATATGGCCATTTATTGGTACATACACCCCAGAATGAAGGTTTAGGCTACCCCACCAGGCAAAGAACAAAGACCATCTGAGGTGACTACTGAGGACCAAAGGAACATGGAATGGCTAGAGGAAGAAAGAAATGACAGATACCTGCCATGATCACATGAAAGGTACAGAAAATGAGAACTACAATAGTTTGGCAGATATTCTTCTTTGCTTTGATATGAATATATACTGAATATATTAACTAATTCTTTTTTCCACTTTTCCCTGTCTAATAATACTCTCTAATATAAGGTGTATCGACTCTGGCTGGGCACGGTGGTTCATGCCTATAATCCTAACAAGTTGAGAGGCTAAGGCAGCAGGACTGCTTGAGGCCAGGAGTTCAAGAGCAGCCTGGGCAACACAGTGATACCTTGTCTCTACAAAAAGTTAAAAATAAAAAAAATTTAGCTAGGTGTGGTGGTGCACACCTATAGTCGAGAAGCTAAGGCAGGCGGATCGCTTGGGCCCAGGAGTTTGTGGATGCAGTGAGCTATGACGGCGCCACTGCACTGCAGCCTGGGCGACAGAACAAGACCTTGCCAAAAAAAAAAAGGAAATGGCTAACTCTGTATCTCAGTATATCTAAGTTTAGGATATCAAAGAGGGGATGTGACTCAGCTAGTGGAATACATTCATATCAGCCAGAAATGTACAAAGCACAATATGAAATACAGCATCTCCTCTTTGAGGGAGTGGTTAGCATGCTTTCAGTTTGCTAAGCGATAGTTACATGATGATTAGCAGAGCATTAGCTTTATCTGGCAGTTAAATACAGTTTAAATAGGTGTGTATGTAAGCCAGGCTGGCAAAGGAATGGCCTATGC
This sequence comes from Hylobates moloch, assembly GCF_009828535.3. Taxonomy (NCBI): domain Eukaryota; kingdom Metazoa; phylum Chordata; class Mammalia; order Primates; family Hylobatidae; genus Hylobates; species Hylobates moloch. The sequence goes on along the minus strand of NW_026652276.1, from coordinate 104,942,664 downwards.
TGGATGGCCAACTGGCACCACCACCACTCTTGTCTAGGAAAGAAAATTAAGTCTCCCAGAATTCCTTTCCCTGTGTGGTTCTGGGTCAGAGGCTTCTGTGAGTTTTAGAAGGTGGAAATGAAGCAGAAGCCATTATTTTTAAGAGGTCAGGGCAGTCAGATGCAGTCGCTCCACTGGCCTCTCCTAAAGCTCCACTTTATCCCCATGGCAGGCTTCACAGACCTTTCCTTGGGCTCCCACACTGAGTCCTACTTTGGCAGCGAGAGGCAGTTTCCTAGCACTTCTCTGCCCATTCTAGAGCTGCAGGTTTCAGTCATCAGTGCCTATTCCTCTGGTCTTCCAACTGTAGCTGTATCCAGCTCATTCCCTACTCCTATTTTAAAAAACATGTCCAGTATACAATAAAAAACATGCAGACCTTCACTTCTCTAGTCCTCCCACATTTGCGTAGGCCTTAATTAATGTATTAAACCCCTCACTCCTATAACACTTAGAGTGGCTCAATGTTTCCCTGACTGAGCCCAGACTGATACATAGTCATAAAGTGCTGCCACAACATCTGGCGGTTTGCCTCTGGGTAATGGAGCATTTCTCACCTACAGCAGAATCCTTGTGAGCTGAGCCGTAACTCCAAGAGCCTCATATCTGAATATCCCTTTTCTTGGCATATTCTTTTTCTACATGTAAGGTTTATTTTGCTAATAATAATCATTTTATTGAGCATCAAGTAATTGTCAAGTATTAATGGTGCTCAGGCTACAAAATGCAAATGATATCTTTGTCCTTGAAAAGTCTTTATTTATTTATTTTTTTAAAAAAACTACATATACAAACCAGGTGCGGTGACTCACGCCTGTAATCCCAGCACTTTGGGAGGCCAAGGTGAGTGGATCGCCTGAGATCAGCAGCTTCAGACCAGCCTGGGAAACATGGTGAAACCCTGTCACTACTAAAAATATAAAAATTAGCCGGGCATGGTGGCATGCACCTGTAATCCCGGCTACTCCAGGGGCTGAGGTGGGAGAACTGCTTGAACCCAGGAGGCGGGGGTTGCAGTGAGCAGAGATCGCACCACTGAACTCCAGCCTGGGTGACAAAATGAGACTCCATTTCAAAATAAATACATACATACATACACACACAACTGTTTTTCTAAATACAAATGGTAAAACATAACACTGACCATATCTTAGAGATGCTCCCACATCATTACTTTTAAAACTATCTTATTCTGTTGAAGGGAGGCATAGTCTTTTTTTCAGACCAGAAAGTTGTTATTTTAACTAAACAAAGACTATAACATCACTTTGAACTATATTAACATTTTCAGATGAAGGCATGTCTGGCATGTCCTTAGTTTAAAAGAAGCAGCATATAATATAAATCATCACAATATAATGTGAAAGTACACAAGTAAAGGTAGGTACATTGTAGCAGGAGGATCTGTGGCACAGAAGAGGTGTCATGTGAGTTGAGTTTTAAAGGACAAAATTGTAAGATGAGAAGAAGGACAATCAAGGCAGAAGGAACAAAGGTATGGAGGTATACAATGTGCTGTGGGAATGAAAGAGAGGCACTGTGGTATGGTTAAAAGAATAAAAAGAGATGAGGTTGAAAAGGAAGGTTGAAAGCAGAAGGCAAAGAATCTTAATGCCATCATTCTAAAGTGTTCCAACCTGGTTTGAATGCAGCTGATCCCAAAAGACCACTGCTCTCATCAAAACAAGAAAACACCAGATAAACTAAACTTCATACTTTTCTGTAAAGCCATGAAAGAGCAGTAAATGAATACCAAGAAGTCTAACTGAGCCAATTTCTGGAGAAGGATGAGTTCTTCTTCACAGAGAAACAAAAGCCTATTTCTAGCTACCTTGAATCAATTGCTGTCTGGGTACAAGTGGGCAGAAAAGGAGGTCTCCCATAGGTGGAAAGATTTTGCTGAAACAAGCCAAACTTTTCGTGAGACTGTGGACTGGTATGATTAATTAGAATCTGAGAGTCCCGAGTGTAAAAACAAATCTCTTGACCTGACAATTACATGTAATACTACAAGAGAATCTTAGTACATGCTGGAGGGAGCACAGTGAGAGACAGAGAGAGATCTCCCAATGCTGTGTGGTGCTTGGGTTCCAGGGCTCTGCTATAGTTGCAATCCAGAGGTAAAGTAAATTAATTTAATCTTCAACCCAACTGCCTCCCAGCTGAAATCTTGCTAAAATCAAAGAAATCAACCCCTCGTCTAAATGATACAGAAAACTAAGGTTGGGCTAAAAGTCAAATTTCCTTAATCCCATTTGAATCCAGAGGCAAACTGAAATCAATTAAAGCTACTGCTCAGCCCCAGCTCAGCTTGATCCACTGTCAAATTTGAGTGATCACCTTAGCTACCTGCTGGAGGAAAGAACTGCTCTCTTTAACAAAAATAAAACAAAAAGCATTACCTAGTTCATTGTCTACCCTTCTTTTATACAAAAGGTCCAGTATGCAGTTAAAACTTCTGAGACATGTGAAGAAGCAAATGAGTACAGGCATACCTCATTTCACTGTGCTTTGCAGATGTTGTGTTTTTTACAAATTGAAGGTGTGTGGTAACCCTGTGGTGAGCAAGTCTGTTGGTGACATTTTTCCAACAGCATGCACTCCCTTCATGTCTCTTTATGACACTGTGGTAATTCTTGCAATATTTGAAGCTTCTTCATTATTGTATCTGTTATGGTGATGTGCGATCAGAGATCTTTGATGTTACTATGTAATTGTTTTGGGGTGCCACGATCCTAAGCCCATATAACATAGTTAATCAATGTTGTGTATGTTCTGACTGCTACACCAACTGGCTGTTTGTCCCCCCATCTCTCTCCCTCTCCTTGGGCCTCCCTATTCCTGAGACACATTGATATTGAAAAAAGGCCGATTAATAATCCAACAATGGGCTCTAAGTGTCCAAACGAAAGGAATAGTCGCATATCTCTCACTTTAAGTCAGAAGCTAGAAACAATCAAGCTTAGTGAGGAAGGTATGTTGAAAGCCAAGATAAACTGAAAGCCAGGCCTCTTGCATCAAATAGTCAAGCTGTGAATACAATGGAAAAGTTTTTGAAGTAAATTCAAGTGCTACTCCAATGAACACACAAGTGGTAAGAAAGTGAGAGTCTTACTGTAGACATGGCAAAAGTTTTAGTGGACTAGACAGATAAAGCCAGCCACGACATTCCCTTAAGCCAAAGCCTAATCCAGAGCAAGGCCCTAATTCTCTTCAATTTTATAAAGGCTGTACGAGGAAAAGTTGGAGGCTAGTAGAGGTTGTTCGTTCATGAAGATTAAGGAAAGAAGCTATCTCCATAACACAAAAGTGCAATTTTCAGCCCACTGTTGAGACCTATTGCTTAGGAAAAAGATTTCTCACAAAATACTATTGCTCATCGACAATGCACCTTGTCACCCACGAGTTCTGATAGAGATATACAAGGAGATGAATGCTGTTTTCATGCTTGCTAACACAGTATCCATTCTGTAGTCCATGGATCAAGGAGTAATTTCTACTGTCAAGTTGGTTCTTTTTTTTTTCTTTTGAGATGGAGTCTCGCTCTGTTGCCCAGGCTGGAATGCAGTGGCATAATCTTGGCTTGCTGCAACCTCTCCCTCCCCGGTTCAAGCGATTCTCTTGTCTCAGCCTCTTGAGTGGCTGGGATTACACACATACACCACCACACCCAGCTAATTTTTGTATTTTTAGTAGAGATGGAGTTTCGCCATGTTGGCCAGGCTGGTCTTGAACCCCTGGCCTCAGGTGATCCACCCACCTCGGCCTCCCAAAGTGGTGGGATTACAGGTTTAAGACACTGCACCTGGCCCTGTCAAGATTATTATTTAAGAAATACATTTCATAAGGCTATAGCTGCCATAGATACTAACTCCTCTGATGGATTTGCACAAAGTCAACTGCAAACCTTCTGGAAAGGATTCATCATTTTAGATGCCATTAAGAACATTCGTAATTCATGGGAGGAGGTCAAAATTTCAATGTTAACAGGAATTTGGAAGAATCAGATGGATGACATTGAGGGGTTCAAGACTTCAGTGGATGAAGGAACTGCAGATGTGGTAGAAATAGCAAAAGAACTATAACTAGAAGTGAGCCTGAAGATGTGGTTGAATTGCTACAATCTTATGATCGAACTTGAATGAATGAGGAGTTGCTTCTTAGGAATGAGCAGAGAAAGTGGTTCTTGAGATGGAATCTACTCCTGGTGAAGATGCTGTGAACATTGTTGAAAAGACAGCAAAGGATACAGAATATTACATAACAAAACAAATTGCTATAGTCATCCCAATCTTTAGCTACCACCACCCTGAATGGTCTAGCAGTCATCAACATGGAGGTAAGAGTCTCCACCAGCAAAATGATTATGACTTGCTGAAGGCTTGGATGATTGCTAGCATTTTTTTTTTTTAGCAATAAAGTATTTTAAATTAAGGTATATGCATTATGTTTTCTTTTGACATAATGCTACGATAGACTGGACAGACTACAATATAGTGTATAACTTTTATATGTACTGGGAAACCAAATTATGTGTGACTTGCTTTATTGGGATATTCACTTTATTTTGGTGGTCTAGAACCAAACCCACAGCCTCTCCAAGGTGTGCCTATAACCCATAATAAAGAAACAAAGTCAACAGGGAGAGACCCATGGATGAAGATTTTAAAGGTTATTATGAATATGCTAAATAATTTAGAGGAAAAGATCAACAGAATGGGTAAAGAGCAAAGAATTCCAGCAGAGAAAGGGAAATTCTAGAACTGAAAAATAAATGATCTGAAATGAAGAAGTCACCAGATGGGCTTAACAGCAGACTGGACACAGAAAAAGAAGGGATCAATGAATTCAAAGGTAGGCTAATAAAAACTAATCAAAACTGAGGCCCACACAGGAGATGGCAGTAGAACGGATCAGCGAATTTGGTATATTATAATCAAACTGCTGAAAACCAAAAATAGGGAAAAATCTTATAGCAGTCAAAGAAAAAAAATTACACTCATAAGAATGTCAGCTTACTTTCATCAAAAACATGGGAAGCCAATAAAATAGTATCTTTTTAATGTTGAAAGTTAAAAAAAAATACAAAACAACCAACAGCCTAGAACTCTATGTCCGGCAAAATATTCTCAAATTAAAAAAAAAACAAACACACATTTTCCTTTTTTTTTTTTTTGAGACGGAGTCTCGCTGTCGCCCAGGCTAGAGTGCAGTGGCATAATCTCGGCTCATTGCAGGCTCCGCCGCCTGGGGTTCATACCATTCTCCTGCCTCAGCCTCCTGCGTAGCTGGGACTACAGGCGCCTGCCACCTCGCCCGGCTAATTTTTTGTATTTTTAGTAGAGACGGGGTTTCACCATGTTAGCCAGGATAGTCTCGATCTCCTGACCTCGTGATCCGCCCACCTCGGCCTCCCAAAGTGCTGGGATTACAGGCATGAGCCACCACGCCGGCCCAAAAAACACATTTTCAAATTAAAAAAAAAAAAAACCTAAGAGCATTAGTAGTCAACATATCTTTACTCCAAGAACTGCTAAAGGAAGTTCATCACACTAAAGAGAAATGATGCCAGATGAAAATCTGGATCTTCAAGTAAAGAACAAAGAGCCCAACTGTGGCCCACAAAGCATAATATGTTTACTATCTGGATTTTTTTTTTTTTTGAGATGGTGTCTCACTCTGTTGCCCAGGCTGGAGTGCAGTGAAGCGATCTCAGCTCACTGCAAGCTCCGCCTCCTGGGTTCATGCCATTCTCCTGCCTCAGCCTCCCAAGTAGCTGGGACTACAGGCACCCATAACCAAGCCCAGCTAATTCTTTTTGTATTTTTAGTAGAGACAGGGGTTTCACCGTTAGCCAGGATGGTCTCAATCTCCTGACCTTGTGATCCACCCACCTGGGCCTCCCAAAGTGCTGGGATTACAGGTGTGAGCCACTGCGCCCAGCCTACTATCTGGATTTTTACAAAATAAAAAATGTGCAGCCCATGTCTTAGAGTAACTACTATAAGCAAAAACAAAAAAAACAAAGAGGTACAGCTAAAAAGAGGAGATAATATATAAAATGGAATACCAAAAAAGATTAATCCAAAAGAAGGCAGGAAAAGAGAAACAAAGAAACAAAAATAGATGATCCCAATAAAAAACAGATAGCAAGATGGTAGTTTTAAATCCAATCAGATGAATAATTACATTAAATGTAAGTGGATTAACTCTTCATTGAAAAGGCAGAGACTATAAAACTGGATTAACAAACAAAGCCAGCTATATAAAGACACAGATTAAAAGTAAAAGAATGGGGAAAATATACCATGTATATAATATACATAAAAACACTGTTGTGGCTATATTCATATCAGACAAAGTAGACTTTCAGAGGGTAACAGCAGAGATAAAGAGAAATATTTCATAATTACAAAAGAGTTAATTCTTCAAGAAGGTCTAAATGGGTGTGTTCCCAATAATATAGATCCTAAATACATGAAACAAAATTGTTAGAAATGTTAGGAAAAATTGAAAAATTCATAATTTTCCCAACAATAAAGCAGACCAAAAAATCAAATAAGATTTAGACTGTAACAACACTATAAAATTTCTTGACCTCACTGATATTTACAGAACTCTGCAACAATCACAGAATACAGATTTTTTTCAAGTGATCACATAAGACCATATACTAGCCATAAAACAATATTCAATATATTTCAAAGGACTGAAACAAACCGTAATGAGTGTTCTCTGACCATAATGGTCACATTAGAAATCAACGACAAAAAGATAATGAAAAAATGCCCAAATACTAGAAAAGTAAATGTCATTCTAAGAAGTCTAGACTCTATCCTGTAGTAACAGTGGAGTCATTCATGAATTTTAAGTAAGGAGACCTAATTTGGGTAACTGGGTGAATAAGCATGCTATGTATGGAGATAAAAAAAAACAGGAACAAGCAGTTTTTGCTGGGTATAGGAACCAGAAAACACAAGTATGCATTCATTCCAGGCTTTACCTTTAATGTAAGAATATCAAGTCCAACTGCTGCTCAGCTGTTTGTTGTTTGGTTTAGGGATTTAATCTAACCCCTGTCCCAGCTGACTTCATTTTCATGTTTCTTCTTGTCTGTTACTGTGGGTTCTGCACCTTGGTACATGCTTTTCCATTTGATCACTTGCTCTTCCTCAGTACTATCTACTCAGTTTCCAACTAAATATTCCATTCATAAATTGGATCTGCTTTTCAGCTCTCTCTTTAAGTTTAGCAACCAGGTCCTTGAATTGTTTTGGGGTTTGAGCCATATGCCCTGAGGACTCTGCTCCTCAAATCTGCCCTCTGGCTCATAGGTACTGCAAGTATAGATGAGCACAGCATCATCCCCACTCTCAAGGTGGATTCCTGCTCAGTTTAATGAACAATTCCACCTAGCTTCTGCCTCTCAGGGAACAAGTTTAGAAAATAAATTCAATTTTGGACTTTGAATTTGAGGTCCTTGAGAGCATCCCGGTGGACACATACAGAAGACAGTTGGAAACAATGAACCTAGGGCTCAGGAAAGAGACCCTCTAGGAAATACAGATTTATGATAATCAGCAAATAGGTTGTAATGAAAGCCCTGTGAGTGGATGAGCTTGAGCAAGGAGACTATAAAATAGGAGTCCTTATCTGTCGGGCTTCTGGCACACATGCATCCACTGAAATTGTGGCTAATAGGAGTCCTCAATCTGATGGACTTCTGGTATATCTATGTATCCACTGAAATTGTGAGTGAAATCTGTGTATTCATGTGTCTGTATTTCTGAGGTGGGGATCCACAGGATTCATCAAATTCTCAAATAAGTTCCTAAATCTAAAAAAGGTTAAGAATCTATGCAAGAAGGCTGAGGATGTAACCTAGACAGCACCACTTACTGAAATATACTATAATTTTAGGATTAGAGACTATGGTGGGACAGGGTACAAGATATGTCAACGTTTCATTACCAATTTACTATGTGAGTCACAGTAACCATGAAGCATGATTATCTATTCAATATTGGGCAATATGTCCCTAAAATGTGCTGACTCAATATTACTTGCAGACTACCCAGAATTGTGCCAAAAAAAAAAAAAAAAAAACAGCATTTTTAGGCTTAGAGATATAAATCCTATATTCTCAGTCAAAAAACAGCATTTTTAGGCTTAGAGATATAAATCCTATATTCTCAGTCAAAAAAACAGCATTTTTAGGCTTAGAGATATATATCCTATATTCTCAGTCAAAATGTGATTTTTCTCCCACTCTCACCCCATAACAAAGGAAAACACCTTCCCCAGCCACCTCTTTCTCTGGGGCCCATCTCATATCATAGCTAACAATCAACAATCTCTTTTCAAGCACTACTTTATAAAAACCTCATGATCATCAGTGCTGGGTACATTAGCATCTGACTTATTACAGGCAAAAAAGCTTTGAAGATACACAGGATTTAGTATGCAAAAAGGTCTTATGAAAACTATCCTCACAAGACAAGACTGTCAGTTTGTATGCATTACCACAAAAGGCCCAAAAACACCATTATAGTTCACACTTCATCTTTTCTTCCTCAAAATTATCTGTCACTTTAAAGATAGGCAGAGACAGGGGAAAAAAAAAAGGTGGGTGTTTTTTCATTTCAGTGGGTATTTTGAAATCCTTTCCAAAACCACAAGTGTGTATAAAATAGATTCTTTAGTCACATGGATTCAAACCATAGCATTCTTCCCAACCCACCACTCAAGAAAGCAAAGGATAATCTAGCCAAGCCAATTTGCATGTAGGAAAACTATAATGTCTACTGCCTAAGGACTCTCAAAATAGCATTGTACATGCATCTTGGTAATAAAAAACCCTTTCACTATTGTGCAAAGGAGATAGCTGTGAATTACCAATTACAAAGAGCTCACAAAACTTTAATACATATAAAACTTTGAAGAGTGGCTCACGTAATCCTAGCACTTTGGGAGGCCAAGGCAGGTAGATCACTTGAGGTCAGGAGTTTGAGATCAGCCAGGCCAACACAACGAAACCCTATCTTAAATTTAAAAAAAAAAAAAAAATTAGCCAGGCGTGGCAGCATGTGCCTATAATCCCACCTGAGACAAGAGAATCATCACTTGAACCCAGGAGACACAGCTTGCAGTAAGCCAAGATTGTGCTAACAGACCAAGGCTCTGTCTCAAATAAAGTAAAAACTTAAAAGACAGTTCATAAAAGAATATATACATATAGCTAATAACTGGACAATGTTCAGTTACATTAATCAATGAAATCTATTAAAACCAACAAAAATCTAAAATAAATTACCTCAATTATGCTGGTAGTTCAAAGGCTTTTTGTTTGTTTTTTGTTTTTGTTTTCTTGAGACAGGGTCTCGCTCCATCACCCAGGATGGAGTGCAGTGGCACAATCTCAGCTCACTGTAACCTCAAAATCCTGGGCTCAAGCAATCCTCTCACCTCAGCCTCCCAAACAGCTGAAACCAGAGGCATGTGCCACCACACCTGGCTAACTTTTGTATTTTTTGTAGAGATGGGGTTTTGCCACGTTGTCCAGGCTGGTCTTGAACTCCTGAGCTCAAGTGATCCACCCACCTCAGCCTCCCAAAATGCTGGGATTACAGGCGTGAGCCACTGTGGCCAGCCCAAAGTTTTTTTTGTTGTTGTTGTTGCTGTTTTTTTTTGAGACGGAGTCTCGCTCTTTCACCCAGGCTGGAGTGCGGTGGCGTGATCTCGGCTCACTGCAGGCTCCGCCCCCTGGGGTTCACACCATTCTCCTGCCTCAGCCTCCCGCGTAGCTGGGACTACGGGTGCCCGCCAGCTCGCCCGGCTAATTTTTTGTATTTTTAGTAGAGATGGGGTTTCACCGTGTTAGCCAGGATGGTCTCGATCTCCTGACCTCGTGATTCACCCGCCTTGGCCTCCCAAAGTGCTGGGATTACAGGCATGAGCCACCGCGCCCGGCCTGTTGTTGTTTTTTAATATCAATAGATATCAAACACCTTTTAAAAATCTCAGATGCTTTACCCTGGTTTAGTTCTATTTTTATTGGTCCTACCTTAAAAAAAAAATCCTAAAATTGAGTATATGCAAAGATGTTCACTGCAGCATAATTTGTCAAAGAGAAAACAGTAAACAACAAAATGGTAAAATCAATTATAGAACATCTACCAGGGAAATGTATTTTGTTTGTTGATTTATTCATTCATTTACTACTGTGTTTCAGAAAGAATTTAAGGTGGCTTCTATGAAGGTTTATAACTACAAAAATTATGTTTTTTTGTTTTTGTTTTTGTTTTTTTTTTTTTTTTTTTTTTTTTTTTTTTTTTTGACGGAGTCTCGCTCTGTCGCCCAGGCTGGAGTGCAGTGGCGCAATCTCGGCTGACTGCAAGCTCCGCCTCCCGGGTTCACGCCATTCTCCTGCCTCAGCCTCTCCGAGTAGCTGGGACTACAGGCGCCCACCACGACGCCCGGCTAATTTTTTTGTATTTTTAGTAGAGACGGGGTTTCACCGTGATCTCGATCTCCTGACCTCGTGATTCGCCCGCCTCGGCCTCCCAAAGTGCTGGGATTACAAGCGTGAGCCACCGCGCCCGGCCCAAAAATTATGTTTAAAAAGCATGCACACAATGGGAAAATGCTCATGAATATTAAAAGGGCTGGATACAAAACTGTGTGTATATAAAGGTAAGATAATATATGTAATCTTACCTTTGTTTAACATAATGCAGAGGAGAGAAAATACATCAAAATATTAAGAATAATATGTGTAAACAAATAAGAAAATAAAAAAGAATAATATGTGTATGTGTCTAGGTGGGAACATTACAGGTGATTTTTATTCTCTTATCCTTTGAATTTTGTAAGTTTCATATAATGAGCTTATATTTTCATAATGGAAATATTTATATATATATAAAAAGTGTAAAGAGGATAGCGATTATTATTTTTTTTAATTTGCCCGCATATGTGATGGTTTACAAGAAGGCAGCTCTTCCCATATAGCTGCTAATAATGAATTGAAAAGGGGAAATAAAAGTAATACCTAAGAGAAAGGAATTCACATAGAAATTAATCTCATGAAATAAATGTGGCATAAATTTGTCAATTAAAGTTATCAAAAGACAGAATAAAAACATGATACGGTATATGGTTGTAGGGAGGGAAGGACATTGATATAAACGAGAATATCAGACAAAGCCAAGGAATTTTCACCTTGGAATCAAATAGCCTATCAGTGAACTTATGCTAACATGGTTGTCTTATTTGAAATGTAGTTTCAAAAAAGAATATACACAAGTGACACAAAAAACTGCAGTTGACAGGGACTAGGGAATGAAGAGTATGGGTACAGAATTTCAGTTTGGGAAGACGAAAAATGTTCTGGAGATGGATGGTGGTGACAGTTGCACAACAATGTGAATGTATTTAATGCCACTGAATTGTGCACTTTAAAAGTGTTAGAGTGGTAAATTTTATGTTAAATATATCTTACTGCAATAAAGAAAAGAATGTACAAGATCTGATTTGAAATAGACTCAACTGGTAGGCTATATAATCTAATTAGCTGTGAGTTTTCAGCACTTTCTGAAACAATATTTTGTAAAGACGTGAGCATAACTTATTAAAATAAAAACTGTAATGTCACTTTAATAGCAACTTTCTCTTAATCAGAAGGCTAGCGTTTAATAATTTTTCTAGCGTAACCAATGTTTAGCTTTTAGGTACCCAAAAATTATGCCTCATCTAAACAAAGGTTTAAAAGTAAAGCGGCTATTAGATTTACAGAAACAAAGAAATCAGAAGTAAGGTCACTAATAATTATGGTGTTTATGCAGATCTGCAGTAATTGGCTGAGAATAAATCTCCCAACAGTGAGTATCATTCCTAGAAACTGAGCAAAATACCGTAAGAACTATCCCCAATGAGCCAGTTATCCTTAAAATGCAGTGGAAGACTTCTGATAAGAAAGCATTCTACAAATATAATTTTTCTTCATTCTTTTTTCTTATTTTGAGACGGGGTCTTGCTCTGTCACCCAGGCTACAGTGCAGTGGTATAGTCTCAGCTCACTGCACCCTTGACCTCTCAGGCTCAATCAATCCTCCCACCTCAGCCTCCCAAGTAGCTGGGAATAGAGTCATGTGCCACCATGTCTGGCTAATTTTTATATTTTTTGTAGAGATGGGGGTCTCCGTATGTTGCCCAGGCTGGTCTTGAAATCCTGGGCTCACTCCCACCTCGGCCTTCCAAAGTGCTGAAACTACAGGTGTCAGCCCTATGGTGGGCCCAAATTTTTCTTTTTTTTTTTTTTTGAGATGGAGTCTCGTTCTGTTACCCAGGCTGGAGCGCAGTGGCGTGATCTCTGCTCACTGCAAGCTCTGCCTCCCAGGTTCATGCCATTCTCCTGCCACAGCCTCCCGAGTAGCTGGGACTATGGGTGCCCACCACCACACCTGGCTAATTTTTTGTGTATTTAGTAGAGAAGGGGTTTCACCGTGTTAGCCAGGATGGTCTCGATCTCCTGACCTTGTGATCCACCCGCCTCGACCTCCCAAAGTGCTGGGATTACAGGCATGAGCCAGCACGCCAGGCCGCTGGGCCCAAATTTTTCTAATTCAAAATAATTTTCTGATCATTAAACAGCAATAAATAAAATAAGAAAAAAATGTATTCAGATCCCAAATTCAAAATCTAGTTTTCTCAGTTGCTTTAAAAAATCTCACTTACCCTTCGAGTGTTTTCAATAATTTTGGGATCAGGTTTTCCATAGTTAGGTGGGTTGGCATATGGGTCATATCCAAGTTTGGCAAGCATAGGAGCAATCACTGCCATGTCTTGTAAAACATCTGGCGGTATCTTCCCAACCCATTTTGATAGAGCTCCTACATTGACTGGCTTGATTACTTGGTCTGTAGATCTTTCCACTCTGAAAACAACATAATATGAATAAATATTTATTTAAAATTTAGAAAATCATGCCTTAAAACCACTATAAATTATGTTTTAATGACTAACAGTTTTAATTGTCTGGATTACAAAACAATTGAGAAAGAGGGCACTAATCAGGTTTGACACTATTTACCAGAATTAAAAAATAATTTAAGATTGACAGGGATAATATTGGCAATCTCAGATTTCTAGAAATAGGAAAAAGGGTTAGCCGAAACATATGCATTAAATGTTTTGACACTGTAATTACAACATCCAGGAAAAAAACAGTAACAAAATAAAGATACGGCTGCTTAGAAAAACTGCCAGTCAACTTACTTGAAATGCTTACCAAAAAAAAGAGAGACTGATGGATGGAAAGAGGGACAAATAGATGGTCAAATAGATGGACAGTGATAAAGTAAATACAGCAACATGTTAATGGCAGAATCTAGCTGGTGGGTATAAGTCTTTCAATTCTTCTGTACATTTTAACTTTTCATAACAAAATGTTGGGGGAAAACTGCCAACCATAAACCACTAAGAATGTAAAATATTCACTTGTTCTATTTTCCTGCTGACTTCCTTAAAAATCGTATTTTCTACAGAAGAAAAAAAAGGGCTGTTTTTGATTTTCAATATTACAGGATTCAATATTACAGAATAAATGTGTTCTACCTCTTGACATGGAAATTTACTCTAAGCCTGTAGTGATTATACTCACTATATTTGACTAAATAACTAGCAACCTCAGGATAAAATGTAGCATGAAATGACATTTGGATTTAAGCTGGATCTGAATTAGATTTTGGCCAAATGACTATAAAACAGAAATGCTTAAAAGAGACTTTTATATCGTAATACATAAAAAGTCATTCAAACATAGTATTCTAAGAAAAGGTAAAGGCCCTTTAATTAAGAATATAACCTCTCAGTGAATAATCATTATCTGATGAGGAGTCTCCTAAATGGGCTCTGCTTCCAAAATAATAGAAAAACAATGCCTCTTCCCTGGGATTCTGTGGGGCTACCTGCTCCAGGTTTCCCTCCTGCCTCAAGAGCCACATTCCTTTCTCCCTTTTCAAACATTTCTCCAGGACTCCACTGAACCCAATGCTCCCTTCACTCTATCTATTCTCCCTGTATTGTTTCATCCCTAATGTTCTTTGCTTGACATTCTTAACCTGTGTAAAGAACATCCTGGTTTGCCCAGGACAGGTCCAGTTTACAGCTAGCATAATTTACCTCAGCGTAATTATTAAAAGCACCTGCCATTCACTCCCATCAGTGTTCAGGAATGAGCAGAGGATGTTATATATGTATTGCATAAACCGTATTACTTTTCTAAAATCCAAAAAATTCTGAATGCTGAAACATATCTGTGTTAAGTATTGGGGTCACACATAGAGCCTTGTATGTCATGACTGGGAAGCTGGGCTTACCTTGAAGATAATAAGGAATAAGTGAAGAGTTTTAATAACAACTGATATGAACAAAGTATTATTATTAGCATTCAGTGCTGATAACTATGGGAAGAATAATTGGAGAATGAGGCAAGTGGGGTCAGGAAAATCAGAATAGATGCTCAACATGTTGGAAGAAGAGAAATGATTAAGGCTTCAATTAGATTAAATGAATTAGAAACAGAGATGAGGCAAATTCCAAAGATAATTTTTAAAACTGCTAAGACACTGGGAGACCGAAGTGGGTGGATCATTTGAGGTCAGGAGTTCGAGACCAGCCTGGCCAACATGGCGAAATCCCATCTCTACTAAAAATACAAAAATTAGCCAGGTGTGGTGGTGCATGTCTGTAATCCCAGCTACTTGGGAGGCTGAGGCAGGAGAAATGCTTGAACCCGGGAGATGGAGGTTGCAGTGAACCGAGATCACACCACTGCACTCCAGCCTAGGCAACAGGGTAAGACTCCATCTTAAAAAAAAAAAAAAAAAAAGGTAAGACAGTGGCCAATTAGATATGGCGGGGTGAAGAAGAAGAGAAAGGAGTCTATGATTAATTAATATTTGACTTGAAGGACAGATGTTTGTCTGTCACTCAATAATATAGACAGTATGAAGAAAAAGCATGTGGGTTTTTGATGTTGTTGCTTTGTTTTGTTTGACGTGTAGAGAACAATAAAAAACATATAAATTAATAGTAATCAGAAGGTCACCAAAAATCTTGAGAAAAAATTTGAATTGACTGGAATGTAGTGGATGCTCACTAAACAATGGCTATTATTATTTCACACTGATGATAGCTCTGGTTCATCAGAATAGTGAAAGCCATATTTATAATTATGATTGAATAAATGATTTGAAGAAAAAGTATAATCATTTCTTGTCTTAAAAAGAGCTCTAAAATAAAAGACTTTGCAAAGGCTTTGCTATATAACCGCTGAGTTTACAAGAGCCGCTAGCAGCAAATGCAGTTAACTATGGCCTCTCAAAGGGAAGAACATGGGAAACCTGTGCATATCAGTCAAGTGTTTCTCTTTAAGATCAGCAGAAATGACATTTTATATATATCAAGCATAAAATTCAAATTTAACAGTCACTTCTTAAATACCCACTATGTGGGTTTGATATTAAGGATACAAAGATGACTGATTAGGCCATGCCCTGCCTCTCAAGATACTCAGAATCCAGCAAGAGAGACAAAGGTACACATGACGAATACATAGCATCATAAATGAAATGACAGAGGTTAGAGACAATATGACAGAAGTAGGCCATTCTTTTCATGGGGTAACACATGACTAGGGCAAGTTACTAAGCAGCTAAGGCAAGGGTTAGCATCTATGAGTCACACATTAAATTAAATTGGCTCACACTGCCTGTTTTTGTCTGGCCTGCAAGCAAAAAATGGCTTTTACATTTTTAATGTTTTAAATAAAAATAATCACATTTCATTACACATGAAAATCATGTGAAATTCAAATATCAATATCCGTAAGTAAAGTTTACTGGAACACAACACTCATTCATGTATAGATTGTCTATGGCTGCTCTTGTACTACAACGGCAGAGTTGAGTAGCTGAGGAAGAGACCATATGGCTTGCAAAATCTAAAATATTTACTATCTAACCCTTACAAAAAAACTTTGTCAACCCTGATGTAGGACTGTATCCTAAGGAAAAATAGGCTTTCTGTGTGTGGTCTCAGGTGATGTCTTTCTGACAGAAGGACCACATCAATATTCACATTCATGGAGATAACCTGGTTTTTTTGTTTGTTTGTTTGTTTGTTTGTTTGTTTTGAGACAGACTCTTGCTCTGTCACCCAGGCAGGAGTGCAGTGAAGCAATCAGCACACTGTAACCTCTGCCTCCTGGGTTCAAGTGATTCTCCTGCCTCAGCCTCCTGAGTAGCTGGGATTACCGGCACACATCACCACACCCAGCTAAGTTTTGTATTTTTAGTGGGGTTTTGCCACGTTGGCCAGGCTGGTCTTGAACTCCTGACCTCAGGTGATCTGCCCACCTCGGCTTCCCAAAGTGCTGGGACTACAGGAGTGAGCCACCGTGCCCAGCCACGTGGTATGGTTAGAGAATAGCAAGTGAGGAGAGCTAAGAATGTATTGAAGCTACTAAGTTGGGAGGATGGAAGGGAGAAAAGAAACAAGCGTTTACTCAGTGTTGCACTTATCGGGTTCAAGAAACACATTCGTTCAACCCAAAGGATAGATCATTAAAATAAAATAGAAAATGAGAACAAGATACGATGCAGTCCCAATCTTCAAGGAGGTCACGGTCTGGTTGGGGAGCCACAAAAACATTCCACATTGAAACTCTCAGCGTTGCCTCTTAGTCCCGCATCAGCTCTCTGGGCTTCACTTTTCCCTCTTTCCATGGGTTCCAGTTATTTAGCTTATGTTTTTCTAAGAGGCAGCAAAGTGTAGTGGAGAGAACGCAGACCTAGAAGTCAGGTCTGTATGATCTAGCTTTGTAATCTAAGAAAAACTCTGATCCTAAGAGACTGGGGATAATGACCACTAACAGACAGAGGCACAGTTTCCAAAACATTTTCAAAGCAGGAGTTGGCAACTATTGCTCTAATCTGGCCTGCTGCCTGTTATGTAAATAAAGTTTTACTAGAACACAACCATGGCCATTTGTTCCTGTACTGCCTATGGCTGCTTTTGCTCTGTAACAGAAGAGCTCAATGCTTACAACAGAAATCATATGGCCTGCAAAGCTAAAAATATCTGGCCCTTTACAGAAAAATTTTGCCAACTTTTGTTCAAAAGGATACAGTGATTAGAGGGAAATGGGCCTGGAACTGAGAGCCTAATTTTCTTTTCTCGATAATAACCTGCAGACTGCAAGGAGCTCATTAAATCTCCCCTATTCCTTCAGTCCTTCCAGAATTAACCAACACTTAGACCTAAAGCATACTAGGGTATGAACTAGATACCCTTCTACCCCCCTTTAGCTTACTGGGACCTCAAAACACAGTGCCTCACAGACTGGTACATTTCAATACACACAGCCCATGCACACTGAGACAAGGTATCTGTGACTCAGCAAGTTCTCCCCAGTCCCAAGTGCCCAGGCTTCCTTCCCTCTGTGGCAGTCACAGTGGCAGCAACTCCTCCTCAAGGAATGGGGTCTATGCCAAAGTCTTGAATGACTGAGGTGAATATAATTCTCCACGACATTCATTTTAAGCATGGATCTTCCACGAGACTCAGTTAAACACTTCAGCCAGGCTGACTGCCAAACCACAGGTCTGAATTATGATACCCAGGAACTACTACAAGAAACCAAATCCTCCATATTAAAGCATAGGGGATGGAACAGACATGCAAAAAGGAATGAGTGAAAGAGGACATAATCCAAGTGATTAGGTTTATTACAGTAAAACATGTAATGAAATACCATTAAAAACCATGTTTTCAAAGACTTTCACTATTAGAAAATGCTCAGGTCATGTCTTGTGAAAGAAGATTTTAAAATGTATATACAATAGAAATTCAACTTTGTGAAAATGTGTTCTACAGACCAATAATGCATTCCTAAATTGAATTAGCACTAAAAAACCTACCAACCAGAAAAAGCCCTAGACAGGAGGGATTCATAACCAAATTCTATCAGATGTATAAAGAAGACCTTGTGATAATACTACTGAAACTATTCCCAAAAATTCAGGAAGAGGGACTCCTTGCCAACTTATTCTATGAGGTCAGTATCATTCTCATACCAAAACCTAGCAGAGATACAACAAAAAAAGAAAACTTCAGGCCAATATCCCTGATGAACGTAGATGCAAAAATCCTCAACAAAAATACTAGGAAACAGAAACTAGAAGCACATCAAAAAGCTAATCCACCACAATCAAGTAGGCTTTATCCCTGGGATGCAAGGTTGGTTCAACACACACAAACCAATAAACGTGACTCATCACATAAACAGAACTAAAGACAAAAACTACATGATCATCTCGATAGACACAGAAAATGCTTTCAATAAAATTCAGCATCCCTCCATGTTAAAAACCCTCAACAAACTAGGCATCGAAGGAACATACCTCAAAACAATAAGTGATATCTATGACAAACCCACAGCCAACATCCAGAACATGCTGAAATGTTCTGGAGGGCCCACAGATGTGGAAATAATGTATTTTTAAGAATTATATTAAACAATCTTTATTTGATAAATAGTACCTTACAATTCTAACGCTATCTATCAAACTTCAGTAAGAACAATTTCAGCATCAAGTAATGAACAATAGCTAAACTAACAAGAAATCAATCAAAAGTGCTTTAAAAGGAGCAGCACCAGTTGATGTGCTGCTGGAAGCATACCATACTGGAAGTTTTCCCATTGAGAACCAGAGTAAGACCAGGATGCCGTCTCTCACCACTCCTACTCAACACAGTACTGGAAGTCCTAGATAGAGTAGTAAGAAAAATAAATAAATGCATCCAGGAAGAGTGGAAGTCAACTATCTTCCATATTTGCAGATGATATGACTTTATACCTAGAAAACCCCACAGTCTCTGCCCAAAAGCTCCTAGATCTGATAAACAACTTCAGTAGGTTTCAGGATACAAAACCATTGTACAAAAATCAATAGCACTTCCATACACCAACGATATCCAAGCTGAGAGCTAAATCAAAAACACAATCCTATTCACAATAGCCACGAAAACTTGAACCGTGTGTGTCAGACCCATGACCTACAAGAAGATGGCCCAAGATCTGGCCCAGGAATTGGAGAAAGACACTTCCAATGCTTAGGGGAAGACCCTCTTCTATGAGAAAACAGCCCAAGAATGCTGGATGGCTGCCACGTCCACTGTGCGAGTGCTCTAGGTGCTCTGGAAAGAAAATGACCACAATAGGCAGAAGCCAGTTGACTGTGAGGTCAAGTTCCAGCCTTTCCCAAGCTGTCTTTTGGTGCCTGGATTTCCGTCTGCAACCCACAAGGGCCGAGAAGTGCCAGGAGGACTGTGGACCACCACGCCCCTAGGAGGGAGGCAGGTCACAATGTGATGGCTTAGGTCCAGAGCACCTGCTGGTTTGATTCCGTTTTCCCTGTAGGAGAGTCCTGAATGCCCAGAGCCTTAGCAGCACATCAGCTAGTGCTGCTCCATTTAAAGCCCTTTTGATTGATCTCTTGTTAGTTTAGCTACTGTTCATTACTTGATGCTGAAATTGCTCTTATTGAAGCTTGATAGATAGCATTAGGATTGTAAGGTACTATTTATCAAATAAAGATTGTTTAATATAATTCTTACAAATACATTATTTCCACATCTCTGGGCCCTCTAGAATTATACAGAATAAGTATTGTATTTTCATTTAGAGAAAAGGCCTTTCTTACCCCAACATCATTGTGTTTGATATGGATAGGAAGGTTTAAAACAAAGACCGTTTCTGATCTATGAGCTGTTATTAGAAAATAGTAGAGTAAATTGGCCAGAATAAGCTTTAGTTTTAAAACAAAACAAAACAAAAAAAGAAAAGAAAAGAGTATGCTTATGTACTGCTGGTGGGAATGTAAATTAGTTTAGCCACTGTGGACAGCAGTTCAAAGATTTCTCAAAGAACTTAGAACTACCATTAGACCCAGTAACCCCCTAGTAACCCCTTTACTGGGTATATACCCACAGGAATAGAAATCGTTCTACTATAAAGACACATGTAACTGTATGTTCATCGCAGCACTGTTCGCAATAGCTAAGACATGGAACTAACCTAAAATGCCCACAACAGTGGACTGGATGATGAAAATGTGGTAGATATACACCACGGAATACTACACAGCTATTTAAAAAAAATGAAATAATGTCCTTTGCAGCAACATGGATGGAGTTGGAGGCCATTATCCTAAGCGAATTAATACGAGAACAGAAAACCAAATACTGCATGTTCTCACTTGTAAGTGCTAGCTAAGCACTGAGTACACATAGATACAAAGGAGGGAACAACAGACGCTTGGGCCTACTTAAGGGTCGAGGGTGGGAGGAAGGTGAGGATCGAAAAACTACTCATAGAGTACTATGCTTATTACTGGGTGATGAAACAATCTGTACACCAAACCCCCGTGACAGACAATTTACCGGTAGCAAACGTGTGCATGTACTCCCTGAACCTAAAAGTTGGAAAGAAAAAAGCAGTGTGTTCTAAATCCATGTTATATGTATGTTTACAATCATATCAGAATGTTTACAATGAAGCATGATTTTTATTTTCTTACCTAACTTACCCATATTTTCCAATTTTCTTTTTTTTTTTTTGAGACGGAGTCTCGCTCTATCGCCCAGGCTGGAGTGCAGTGGCGCAATCTCGGCTCACTGCAAGCTCCGCCTCCTGCGTTCACGCCATTCTCCTGCCTCAGCCTCTCCGAGTAGCTGGGACTACAGGCGCCCGCCACCACGCCCAGCTAATTTTTTTTGTATTTTTAGTAGAGACAGGGTTTCACTGTGGTCTTGATCTCCTGACCTCATGATCCGCCCGCCTCGGCCTCCCAAAGTGCTGGGATTACAAGCATGAGCCACCGCGCCCGGCCTATTTTCCAATTTTCTATGATAAATAATCTTTTTTTTTTTTTTTCAGACGGAGTCTTGCTCTGCCACCCAGGCTGGAGTGCAGTGGTGCGATCTCGGCTCACTGCAAGCTCCACCTCCCGGGCTCACGCCATTCTCCTGCCTCAGCCTCCCAGTAGCTGGGACTACAGGCGCCCGCCACCAAGCCCAGCTAATTTTTTGTATCTTTAGTAGAAACAGGGTTTCACCATGTTAGCTAGGATGGTCTCGATCTCCTAACCTCGTGATCCACCCGCCTCGACCTCCCAAAGTGCTGGGATTACAGGCGTGAGCCACTGCGCCCAGCCCAATGTCTTTCTTTACCTCATGCTGTCATGGGACTGGCAGAATCACAAAGAGTATCTTCATTCAGAAGTCTAATAACTATCTCAAGCTCAACATAGTCCAAACTGAACTCTTTACGTCACCCCTAAAGTCTACCTTACCCGCACGGCAGCCTCAGCCTCCTAATCTCAGTTAAAAGCAACTCCATTCTGGCCGGGCGCGGTGGCTCACGCTTGTAATCCCAGCACTTTGGGAGGCCGAGGCGGGCGGATCACAAGGTCAGGAGATCGAGACCACGGAGAAACCCCGTCTCTACTAAAAATACAAAAAATTAGCTGGGCGTGGTGGCGGGCGCCTGTAGTCCCAGCTACTCGGAGAGGCTGAGGCAGGAGAATGGCATGAACCCGGGAGGCGGAGCTTGCAGTGAGCCGAGATTGTGCCACTGCACTCCAGCCTGGGCGACAGAGCGAGACTCCGTCTCAAAAAAAAAAAAAAAAAAAGCAACTCCATTCTTACAGTTGCTCAGGACAAAACCAGAGTTATTTTTCAACTACATTCTCTCATACTTCACATCAAATCCATCAGGAAATCTTATCAACTGTACCTCAAAATATATGCAAATCTGGCCACTTTCTCATTAACTCCACTGCTGCTCCCCAAGTCCAAACCAACATCTCTCACCTGGATTTCTGCAATTTTTTTTTTTTTTTGAGATGGAGTCTCTTTCTTGTTGCCCAGGCTAGAGTGCAGTGGCACAATCTCAGCACACTGCAACCTCCACCTCATGGGCTCAAGCAATTCTCCAGCCTCAGCCTCCTGAGTAGCTAGGATTACAGGCGCCCACTACCATGCCCAGCTAATTTTTGTATTTTTAGTAGAGACAGGGTTTCGCCATGTTGGCCAGGCTGGTCTCAAACTCCTGACCTCAAGTGATCCACCCAGCCTATTTCTGCAACATTCTTCTAATAGGTCCCCCTACTTCTTCCTCTACATCCCTGTGGTCTATTCTCAGTCTATCACCAGACAGAGGCTTTAAAACACCAATCAGGTCACGTCACTCCATTGCTCAAAATCCTGCAATGACTCCCTAGTCACTTAGAGTCTAGGCACTGGAAGTGAGAGGGAATCTGAGTAATCACAGAATAGTTTTTCCTATTTGAATAGATTTTCTGATTTGGATAGATTTAGGGGATGATTTGGTGAGATCATCCAAATAGAAAAAACTATTCTGAATAGTTTTGGTCTCACCAAATCATTCCCTAAAAACATACAAAGTAATCCGATAACAAAACTAAAACACCATGGACAACAAAACTAGATGACAAAGTAGCTCACAAACTCCAAAATACAAGTTCGTGGAGACAACCAACAGTAACCACAATCCCCGCATGGAATGAATGTTAATGCGGTGAAAGAAAAAGAAGCAACAACGCATCTGAAAACTGAGAATGGGAAACACCAAAGCAGCCATAAACCAAACTCTAAAAATCAGAGCAGATCTATTTGAGAACACCAGTTGAAATTGGGAAGGGTTTCATCAAACCAAAAAGTGACTATGAGGGCCACTGGTAGGTTCTGAAAGGGGCCAGAGAAAGATGGGAAACACGAAGTTGAAACCAACCAGCCAAAGCTCCTTTCCAGGACAGGACATCGCAATTAGAAACTTCTGGGAGGAGAATCAGAATTGGGCCATTACAATGGTGACAGAAACAAAGGGAAGAGAAGGCCCAGATACAAGCGAGGGGAGGCTATGGAGTCAGGAAGCCGCCATATTATTTAACGCTTTACCAGAACAAAACCAAAAAACAGGAGAGGGAGAGCTATGAAATTAATAAAGACAGCTTGAACTATTCCTCCTCCCAAAAGCTTGAGAAAAGTGTTTTTCAGTAAAAATGAGTGACAAAAGTATTTGGTCAAATACCATAAAGAGTTGTTAAAAGAAAACAGAGAAGAGGAAGAACATTCCTATAGACAAAAAAAGACATGCCCACAAAACATTAAAATTGTAACTTACTATTTTAAAACAAGCTAAAAGACATTGAGAAAATGATACATAAACCATATTAGAAATAAGGTGATAGAGCTCAGGAATTTAGAAATGGAAGGAAAAATCATTACAGAAATAAACTAAACTAGAAGGAAGACAAGAGTTAATAAATACGAGAGAATCTTAAAAGAAATTAAAAGTGAAATAGAATGCCTTCCAAGATTTAAAAGCTTTCCAATTTAAACTAATTGAAAATAGAAGAAATGTTAGCTGGGCATGATGGCACATGCCTGTACTCCCAGCTACTTGAGAGGCTGATGCAGGAGAATCACTTGAACCCAGGAGGCAGAGGTTGCAGTGAGCCGAGATCACACCACTGCACTCCAGCCTGGGAGACAAAGTGAGGCTCTGCCTCAAAAAAATACATATATATATATATATATAGGATAAATGTTTTTAAAATTTAAGAAGAGATAAAACAATTCAAAAGAAAATGAAAAATATTAACAGGCAAAAAAAGTCTAACATGAAAAATAGGAGTCTTTGAAGAAGAAAATCAAAGTTAGTTAACACAGCAAATACTAAAAACCAAAATATAAGAAAACATTCTTTAAAAAAAGTTTTTTTAATCTATATATTGACAGAACACATTGTATCTCTGAGAATATCTGCTATATGATGACCAACAAAACATATTCTAGTAAAATTATTGTACTTTAAAGAAAAAATATTTGAGTATCTAGGCAAAGTATAGGTATCCAAATTACCTATAGGAGAAGAAAATTAGATCAGACTTTTCAACATAAAAACTTTTTTAAAAAAATTAAGTTTTTTAAACTGATGAAAACTGAATATATAACATGTTTTAAAATATGTATACATGGTGAAATGGCTCAGTCAAGCTAATTAACATGTGCATTACCTCATATAATCACTCTTTTGTCATGAGAACATTTAAAATCTAGTCTCTGAGCAATTTTCAAGTATAGAATACACTGTTATTAACTATAGTCACCAGAGTATACATCTCTTGAACTTATTTTTCCTGTCTAAATGAAATTTTATATCCTTTAATCCAACATCTCTAATCCCCACTCCTCTAACTTCCAGGCCCTGGTAACCACCATTCTACTCTTGCTTCTATGAATTTGACTTTTTTAGGTTCTACATGGAAATAAGATCCCAAGTATTTGTCTTTCCATGCCTGGCTTATTTCATTTACAATGATGTTCTACAGGTTTATTAACGATTTTGCAAATGACAAGATTTCCTCCTTTTAAAGGCTAAATAGTATTCCATTATGTATATATGCCACATTTTCTTTATCCATTCATCTGTGAATGGACGCTTGGGTTGATATCTTGGCTATTGTGAATAGTGCTGTAATGAACATGTGAGTGCAGGTATCTCTACCACATTCTGATTTCAATTTCTTTGGGTACAGACCTGGTAGTGGGATTGCTGGATCATATGGTAGCTCTATTTTCAATTTTTTGAGGAACCTCCATGTTGTTTTCCGTAATGGCTGTACCAAGTTACAGTCTCACCAACAGTGTATAGGTCTCCCTTTTCTCCACATCTTTGCCAACACTTGTTATCTTTTTTTATTTTTATTTATTTATTTTTTGAGACAGAGTCTCACTCTGTCGCCCAGGCTGGAGTGCAGTGGCTCCATCTCGGCTCACTGCAAGCTCCGCCTCCCGGGTTCACGCCATTTTCCTGCCTCAGCCTCCCAAGTAGCTGGGACTACAGGCACCCGTCACCATGCCCGGCTAATTTTTTGTATTTTTAGTAGAGACGGGGTTTCACCGTGTTAGTCAGCATAGTCTCAACCTCCTGACCTCGTGATCCGCCCACCTCGGCCTCCCAAAGTGCAGGGATCACAAGCGGGAGCCACCGCGACCAGCCTATCTTTTTTATAATAGCCATTCGAACAGGTATGAGGTACACTGTAGTTTTAATTTGCATTTCTCTGATGATTAGCGATGCTAAGCATTTTTTTCTTGTAACTGTTGGCCATTTGTATGTCTTCTTTTGATAAATGTCTATCAGGTTCTTTGCCCATTTTTTTAGATTATTTGTTTTCTTGCCGAATTGAGTTCCTTATATCTTTTGGATATTAACTCCGTATCAGATATATGGTTGGCAAATATATCAACCCATTCTATATGTTGTCTCTTCACTCTGTTGATAGTTTCCTTTACTGTGCCGAGCTTTTTTGTTTGACATAATCCCATATGACCATTTTTGTTTTTGTTGCCAGTGCTTTTGAGGTCAAATCCAAAAATTCATTGCCCAGACCAATGTCACAGAGCTTTTCCCTTATGTCTTCTTCTGGTAGTTATACAGTTTCAGGTTTTACATTTAAACCTTTAATCCATTTTGAGGCCAGGTGCAGGTGGCTCATGCCTGTAATCCCAACACTTTCAGAGGCCAAGGCAGGTGGATCTTTTTTTCTTGAGACAGAGTCTCACTCTGTCGCCCAGGCTGGAGTGCATCAACACCATCTCGGCTCACTTGAAGCTCCACCTCCCGGGTTCACGCCATTCTCCTGCCTCAGCCTCCCGAGTAGCTGGGACCACAGGCACCCACCACCATACCTAATTTTTTGTATTTTTAGTAGAAACGGGGTTTCACCGTGTTAGCCAGGATGGTCTCGATCTCCTGACCTTGTGATCCACCCGCCTCAGCCTCCCAAAGTGCTGGGATTACAGGCGTCAGCCACCGAGCCCGGCCAGAAGGTGGGTCTCTTAAGGTCAGGAGTTCAAGACCAGCCTGGCCAACATGGTGAAACCCCGTCTCTACCAAAGAAAATTAAAGAAAAGAAAGAAAAAAGAAAACAACATCAAAAATTAGTTGGGCGTGGTGGCACATGCCTGTAGTCCCAGCTACTAGGAAGGCTCAGGTGAGAGAATCACTTGAACCCAGGAGGCAGAGGTTGCAGTGAGCCAAGATCACACCACTGTACTCCAGCGTGGGTGACAGAGTGAGACCCTGTCTCAAAAGAAAAAAAAATATTTTTTTTTTCAAGATAAAACTTTGATCCATTTTGAGTTGACTGTTGTATATGATGTGAGGTAAGAGACTAACTTCATTCTTCTCATGTGGATATCCAGTTTTCCCAACATTATTTAAGAGACTGTCTTTTCTCTATTGTGTATTCTTGGCACCCTTAAGATCAACTGACCATAAATATGTGGGTTTATTTCTGGAGGCTCTCTATTCAGTTCCACCGGTTTGTATGTCTGTTTTTATGCCAGTACCATGCTAATCTGATTACTATAGCTTTACAGTATATTTTGAAGTCAAATACTGTGATGCATCCAGCTTTGTTCTTTTCTATCAAGATTGCTTTGACTATTTGGGGCTTTTTGTAGTTCTATATAAATTTTACAAGTGCTTTTCCTATTTCTGTGAAAATGTCATTGAAATTTTGATAGGGATTTTATTGAAATCTATAGATATTTTTAGGTAGTGTGGCCATTTTAACAATATTCCAATCCACAAATACAGCATACGTTTCCATTTATTAGTGTGTTCAGTTTCTTTCATCAGTGTTTTATAGTTCTTAGTGTACAAGTCTTTCACCTCCTTGATTAAATTTATTTGTAAGTTTTTTCTTTTTTTGGTAGCTACTGTGAATGAGATTGTTTTCATGATTTCTTTTTTGGACAGTTCGTTGTTAGTGTATAGAAACACTACTGATTTTTGAATGTTGACTTTGTATCTTGAAATTTTACTGAATTCATTAACTAGTTCTAACAATTTTTCGTGGAGTCTTTAGGACTTTCTATATGTAAGATCATGTCATCAGCAAACAGAGACAATTTAGTTTCTTCCTTTCTGATGTGGATGCCTTTTATTTCTGTCTCTTGCGTAATTGCTCTGGCTAGGACTCCAGTACTGTGTTGAAGAGAAGTGGCGAGAGTAAGACCAGGCACAGTGGCTCACAACTGTAATCCCAGCACTTTAGGAGGGCAAGGTGGGTGGACTGCTTGAGCCTAGGAGTTTAAGACTAGCCTGGGCAAAATGGCAAAACCCCAACTCTATAAAATATACAAAAATTAGCCAGGCATGGGGGTATGTGCCTGTAGTCCCAGCTACTTGGGAGGCTGAGGTGGAAGGATTGCTTGAGCCCGGAGGAGGAGGTGCAGTGAGCTGTGATTGCACTACTGCCTTCCAACCTGGGCAACAGAATGAAACCATGTCTCAGAAAAAAAAAAAAAAAAAAAAGAATGGGAGAAAGAGTGGGTCTTCTGTCTTGCTCCTGATCTTGCAGGAAAAGCTTTCAACTTTTCATCACTGAGGATGATGTCAGCTGTGGGCTTATGACAGACAGTCTTTATTGTGTTGACATACCTTCCTTCTGTATCTAATTTGGTCGAGAGTTTTTATCATGAAAAGATGCTGAATTTTGTCAAATGCCTTTTCTGCATCTATTGAGGTGATCACATGATTTTTGTCCTTCATTCTGTAAATGCAGTATATTGCATTTATTAATTTGCATTATTTTGAATCATCTTTGTATCCCAAATATAAGTCCCATTTGATTATGGTGAATGATCCTTATAAATGTGCTGACGAATTTTGTTTCCTAATATTTTGTTGAGGATTTTTGCATCTATATTCAGCAGAAATACTGGCTTATAATTTTCTTTTCTTGTAGAATATCAATACTTTTTTCCCCAGAAGAAATTGAACCATCTATTTAATATACATATGGAAGAAAAATAAGCCAAGAATCTTATATCCAGGGAAAATGACTTGTAAAAGTATAAAAGGCACAGAGCAGCTGTTATCAAAATTACAAACTCAGAGAATATTGTTCCCACAGACACTTTCTGAAGAATCTACTAGAGTGTATGTCGGCAAACTTTTTCTGTAAAAGACTAGACAGCAAATAGTTTAGGCTCTATAATCCAAAGAATAATCTGTTGTGTATTCTCTTTTTAGAATTTTTACAATCCTTTAAAAATGTCCTAAAATGAAAAAATCCTAAAATGTAGGGATGAATGGCTAAAGAAATGGTGATACATATACGATGTGGATATGGATATATACATATATATGGATTAATATATATACACACAATGAAATATTATGCAGCCTTTAAAAAGGAGACACTGCCATTTCTAACAAGATGGATAAACATGGAGGACATTATGCTAAGTGAAATAAGTTAGACACAGAAAGACAAATACTGTATGATCTCACTTATATGCAGAATCTAAAAAAGTAAAACACATCAAAGCACAGTAGGATGGTGGTTACCAGGGGCAGAAATGGGAGGAAATGGGGAGATGTAGGTCAAAGGGTACCAACTTGCACTGATATAAAATAAACAGGCCAGGCACGGTGGCTCACGCCTGCAATCCCAGCACTTTGGGAGGCTGAGGCGGGCAGATCACGAGGTCAGGAGATCGAGACCATCCTGGCTAACAGGGTGAAACCCCATCTCTACTAAAAATACAAAAATTAGCCGGGCATGGTGGCAGGCACCTGTAGTTCCAGCTGATCACTGAGCTCAGCTGAGCATGTACTATCTTGTCACACCAGATCTTGTCATACCAGGTAGCAAAGAAGCTATCAGACATAACTGAGGTCACAGCAAAAGTACTCAGGAGGCAATGTGTAGAAGCATCTAGTGGCCAGAGAAGGAACAATTTGAACTCAATAAAAATGCTAATTGCAATAGACAGAAACATATAAAATTGGTCTCTTGGGAAGATGAAAAGGAACCAAACCATTATCTTGAAAACTGGCCAAAAAAAAAGCAAAAGAATCAAGTATTTATTATGCTTTTCCTATATGAAAAGCTGTAACCCTGGGCAACCAAAAAATATAGAGGCAAGGATGTGTCTCTTCATAAAATTGTTCCAAGTAAGATGTAGAAAAGAGATCAGAATTAGAATATCAGCATTTTACAACATCCAACAAATTGATGAATCTAGGCACTGAGGATCAATGTCTGCTAAAATCACAAGAAAAATGACAACCACACATAATGTATATAGCCTCACCAAATAAGACCTTGAGTGTGATTAAGCCTCTGGACTCAGCGATCAATTTACATGAAGTAAAGAATTCAGAAGAATACACTGGATAATCAGCAGTTCGATTGCAAAACTGCACAATTTTCCAATCAGCAAAATTCAGATTGTGAATAACTTTACAGGCTAAATAGCTTGGGTTCTTCAAAAAATAGTGTATGGTAAAGAAAGGAATGGATCATTTGGAAATCTGTTGATTAAAAGAAAGAGAAGACTTGTCAAATTATTTTTAATGAGTAAGAATAAACTACAATGTCTAAATGCACATTTGGGTAATAAAAGTATAAAGAAGCAGAGTAAGTGATTTCTAAAGGTGTCAAAATAGTGGATAGTTTGGGAGAAGAGGAGGGGACTTAGTTTGGGATAGGGTACATGAAAAAGCTTCTGGATTGACTGATATCGTTCTATTTCTTAACATGGGTGATAGTTATAAGAGTGTTTGCCTTATAAAAGTTCATTAAGGTAATTTTTAAAATAGTCCTTACAGTGGTCTACAAGGTCCTACATAAAATAACCTGACCTTCACACACTCCCTCGTTCACTCTATTCCAATCCTATTGACATCTTTGTAGGTCCTTAACTAGGCCAGGCATGGTCTCTTGATAGCTACTTTACTGTGACTCTTCTCTCTGCCTGGAGCACTCTTTCCTGTAATATCTACTTGGCTAACTCCCTCACCTCCTTTGAGACTTTGCTCAGGTATCACCTTCTCAATGAGACTACTAACTTTATAATCTGACCTTCAAAATCGTCTGGGCCCTGGTCCCCTTTACTTTCCTGTTTTTCCTTTTTTCCATTATAACCTTCTAATATGCTATATGTTTTTATTATGTTTTTTGTCTCCCCCGCTCCCCACCATGACACTGTAGGATACATGATGGCTGGAATTTTTGCCTGCTTTGTTGACTTGCTCTCCTACAGTTCTCTACTCAAATATCACCTTACCAATGAGTCCTTCCCTGACAATTCCTACATCCCAGCTCTTGGCAACCTCCTATTCCCTGCTTTATTTCTTATTTCAAAGCACTTATTACCATCTGACAAACTAAACATTTAACTCATTCTTTTTTAAAAAATGAGATGGCTCTAAATGTTTTGTCTGTTAACTGCTGGAACATCACTGGGCATACTTTGGATGCTTAGTAAAAACATGTTGAGTGCACAGTCTTTACTATATCTAGGTAGTGTTTGTTCCTTCTTAAGAGCTTTTATTATGAATGACAACTGAATTGTACCCAGAGCCTTTTCAGCACTGAATGATATGATCATATGGTTTTCTCCTTTAATTTATTGAGGTAGTACATTCTGTTGACAGATTTTTCTAGTAGTGAACTATTCTTTTGTTGCTGAAATAAAAACTATTTGGTCATAATAGCAGATCAATCTTTGCCACACTGCTGAATTCTATTTACTGGTATTTTATTTATGGTTTTGGCATCTGCATGCATAAGAAAACTAATCTAAAGTTTTCTTTTACGCAATTTCTGTTGGGTTCTGACATTAAGTCATAGCTTCGTAAAATGAATGGGGAGTTTTCCATCTACTAAAATAGCTTAAATAGCATTGGACTCATCTGTTCTCCACTGATTAGAAATAATTCAGTTGTGTATCATCTCTTCCTTTTTAAATGATATCTCTTAATCGCCGTTTAATCTTTGGTGCTAATCAACCTACTTAAGCTCTCCATCTATCTTGAAAAATCAGCCATTGTTTCTAGACTTTCAAATGTATTACAAATGTACTTTCATGTATTCTCATATCATTTTTTAAAAATGCCTTTTATAGGCCAGGCACGGTGGCTCACGCCCTGTAACCTCAGCACTTTGGGAGGCCAAGGCAGGTGGATCACCTGAGGTCAGGAGTTCAGCCTGGCCAACATGGTGAAATCCTGTCTTTACTAAAAATACAAAAATTAGCTAGGCGTGGTGGCGTGCGCCTGTAATCCCAGCTACTCAGGAGGCTGAGGCAGGAGAATCACTTGAACCTGAGAGGCAGAGGTTGCAGTGAGCCAAGATCATACCACTGCACTCCAGCCTGGGCAACAGAGTAAGATTCTGTCTCAAAAAAAAAAAAAAAAAAGTTTATAGTTGTGATTATTTCTCTTTCCTCATCCTTTATGATACATATTCACTTTTATTTTCATCACTATTGCAAAGGGTTTACATTTCTACTGACCATCTCAAAGAATTGATTTTGGCTTTTATTTATCCTATTCTATTTTTCTCCATTTTATTAATTTCAGCTTTGATCTGTGTTGATTTTAGGACCCAATACCCTGACTCCTTTCTGTAAGATATCATTCCACTGTCTTAAATTCCCATATGTTTGGATCTATTTCTTATTCTATTCTTTGCCACTGAGTAAGCCACATCAACCTTGAGTCATACAGTAGATTTCATTATTAAAGTGCTGAGGAAGGTCTCATTAGAAAATGTAATAGAGGTATCAACAGCAGCATTAAACTGGAGGTTCCATAAGGCATATATAATTGAAGGCTAAACTACGGCATACTTTAAAAAGTAGCCACCTTGACTGGGTGCAGTGGCTTACGCCTGTAATCCCAGCACTTCGAGAGGCTGAGGTGGATGGATCACTTGAGGTCAAGAGTTCAAGACCAGCCTGGGCAACATGGCAAAACCTCATCTCTACTAAAAATATAAAAATTGGCTGGGCGTGGTGGCACATGCCTGTAATCCCAGCTACTTGGGAGGCTGAGGTAGGAGAATCGCTTCAGCCCGAGAGGAGGAGGTTGCAGTGAGCCAAGACTGTACCACTGCACTCCAGCCTGGGTGACAGATGGAAACCCTGTCCAAAAAAAAGGACGAAAGGAAGGAAGGGAAGGAAGGAAAGGAAGGAAAGATGGAAAGAAAGAGGAAAAAGTAGCCACCTAATCTAACCTCATTGCTACATGTATAATATGTGTATGGATTTCTGCCACACCCCCTCCCCCAATATATGTTCCATAAGGGCAGGAATTTTTGTTTTGTCTGCTGCTCTATCTTATGCGCCCAGGATGATTCTAGGTACATAATGGGAGTTCAACAAATATTTGTTGAATAAATGAATAACTGTGGAAAGCTCTTTCTAATTTTTCAGATAAAATCAGCATTTCTAGCTTCAGATTAATAGTTAGCATAAGGTCAAAAAAATCTCTCTCCTCCACTGTTTACCCTTTCTCTCCCCTGTGTCTCGGTCATATCTCAGTACTTATTCTGCAATTTGGGGATGAAAGCAGTTCTGCTGTGGTTTTGTCTCTGGTTGTTTTATTTTCTCTGTGTAGCAACATCTTGGTGTTTGGCCAGTCCTGCATTCTTTGTAAGAACAAATCTGATTTTTTTTTTATGGCCTACAAATGGTTGCAAAAACACTGACATTTCATTTCTCAAAAGTCCCCTTACTGACTCATCCTGCTGTGGTCCTCCAGCATGAAATAACAGAACCAATTTGGTTAAATGTTGCTAATAATTACCCTAAGCACATTCTGGACTTCAAGAATAACATACATGACCAAATATTTAAACACTGGCTAAAATGCAATAGGGTAATCAACAGACTTATCAGTAGACCTGTTTTTATGTTTATGTCTCAAAGGAGAATTGTTTAACATGTTTCTATCTTAATGCTCTTAACAGTTACAAAAATGAAACTATAATTGAATTTCCTTCTAGGATGATTGAACTTGATAATATTATACATCTTTGATTTCAATAACACTGACAGAGCAATCAAGATTTTTTTTAAGATCCTAAAAATTATCTTTCATAATATGCAGTATACACAGATCTTAACAGCAACACTGTCTGAAGTGTGTAACTCAAAATTTTATGTATACAGCCATGTAACCACCACCTAGATAGGACAGTGATCATTTCTAGCCCCTCGACAGTCTCTTTGGTGTTACCTCCCAGTCCGTCCCCCAGAATAACCACTACTCTAACTACTATCACAAAAGATTGGTTTTAGCTACTTTTGAACTTCATATAAATGGAAACCTACAGTATATACTTGTTTGCAGCTGGCTGTGTATGCTTAGTGTAATATTTCTGAGCTTCAACCACGTTGTATGTATCACTGGTTTGCTTCTTTTTATTGCTGAGTAATATCTAATTGCATGAATATAATGTATTTTATTTATACATCCCCCTGTCGATAGGTACTTGGATCCATTTCTAGCTTTCAGCTATTACTATGAATAGTGCTGCTATAAATATTCTTCTGTAAGTCTTTTAGTATAATTTTTAAAGTGTATAACTTCTTTATGTTGTGAATATATGTAGGAGTGGATTTGTAGGGTTGTAAGCTAGGCATGTCTTGCTAAGTAGCCATAATATATAGTTTCCCCAAATGGTTATACTAGTTTAACTCCTACCAACATTATCCTTGCCATTACTCTGTAATGTCCATTCATTTAATATTAACCATTCTGGTGAATATGGAGGGCTATCTCACTGTGGTTTTAACTGCATTCCCTACAGACTAATAATACTAAGCCTACTTTTTTTTTTTTTTTTAGTAGAATTAGACTGGTGAAAAGATCTCACCTTGCTAATTTACTCAAAAATTATATACTGAAATATGGGAAGTGTGCAGGGCTCCTGAAAGTGAAGAGGAGAGAAAAATATGGTTTCATCCTTCCTGTCCTCTGGAGTTGATTATTGGATGGCCTCCTTTTTCTGGGAACCAGCTTGAGCCAGTGCTAAGTTAACCTACGTAGTTAACTTGACCCATGTTCTTTATTCTTTCATGCAGATTTGAGTTACCATGTAGCGCATCTTGATTTCAGCTGCAAGAATTCCCCTTAGCATTTGTTGTAGGCAGGTCTGCTAGCTACAATTCTCACAGTTTTGGTTTATGAGGACTATCTTATTTCTCCTTCATTTCTCAAGGGGAGTTTTGCCAGATATCGTAGTTTTTGTTGGGCTTTTTCCTTTCACGGATGTGAGTACATTATCCCATTGCCTTCTGGGCACCATAGTTTCTGGTGAGAAGTCTGCTGTTCATCCTACTGAGGTTACCCTGTACGTGATGAGCTGCTTTTCTCTTGCTGCTTTAAAGATTCTGTCTTTGGCTTTCACCAGTTTGATTATGATGTGTCTAGCTGTGAATCTCTAGTTTTATCCTGCTTGGAGTTTACTGAGCTTCTTGTATGCATAAATGCATGCTTTTCCATCAAATTTTGGGTTTTAGCCACTATTTCACTTCCCTTTCCTTTTTTTTTTTTTTTTTTTTTTTTTTTGAGACAGGGTTTCACACTATTGTCCAGTCTGCAGTGCAGTAGTGCAATCACAGCTCCCTGCAGCCATGACCTCCTGGGCTCAAGTGATCCTCCAACCTCAGCCTCCTGAGTAGCTGGGACTACAGGCACATGTCATCATGTATGGTCAATTTTTGTATTTTTTGTAGAGACAGGGCTTCACCCTGTTGCCCAGGCTGGTCTCAAACTCCTGGGCTCAAGAGATCTGCCTGTTTTGGTCTCCCAAAGTTCTGGGATTACAGGCATGAGCCACTGCACCCGGCCCATTATTTCTTCAAATATTCTTCTGCCCCACCATCTCTCCTCTCCTTCTGAGATTCCTGTCATGTGTATGTTGGTACACATCATGGTATCCCACAGGTCTCTTTAGGCTCTATTTATATTTCCTAATTGCTTTTTTTTCTTTTCTGTTCTTCAAATTAGATAAGTCAATAGAACTACCTTCAAATTTCTTTCTTCTTCCTGTTCAAATCTCCTGATGGGCCCTAGAAGCAAATTTTTCATTTCAGTTACCATGCTTGTCTATCTGGTTTGGTTCATAATTTCTATCTTTTTGTTGATATTCTCAATTGGTGAGACACTGTTCTCAAACTTTCAGTTACGTTTTTGGGTTTTTTGTTTGTTTTTGTTTTTTAAGATATGGTTTTCTTTAGCTCTTCAAGAATTATTTTAAATAGCTAATATAAAGTGTTTGTCTAGGAAGTCCAATGTCTGGGCTTCCTCAGGGACAATTTCTATTCATTGCTTTTTTTCTTGTTGTTTCATATCTTACTTTTTTGTTAAACACTAGACATTTTAACTCTTATAATGTGGCAACTCTGGGAATCAGCTTCTCTCCCCTCTCCAGAATTTTTTGTTGCTGCTTATTGCTGTAGTTGTTTCAAGACTTATCAAAACTAATTCTGTAAAATCTGTATTCCTTGTTATGTGCAGTCACTGGAGTCTCTGTTCTGTTAGCTTAATGGCCAGCTAACAACTGGACAGACTGCCTTAAATGCTTGGAACCAAAAAACCTCCCCATCTTTGCATAAGGGCTCTGGGTAGATTTGGGATACACCTTCACTACTTAGCCAGGTAGCTTCTAACTCTGCCTTAGGCTTCATTTCCTTCTTTCACAGAGCCTCAAGATCAGCAAGAGGTAGAAGTCTTCCCTGGGCATGCATACAGTCCTTGCCAAGCATGTGGCCCTCTACATTCTTGGGAATATGTGAAGCTCTTCAAAGCTCTCATAGACATCTCATTCCCAATGCCTGCTCCTAGGCTCTTTAGTTAGTCTACTGTTTGCCCCCATTGTTATCTATTGATTCAGGAAGCAATGACTAAATTATTTGTTTGTAAATGTTTCTTGATAACTACTGTCCTCCCCGCTCTCAGAAGTAGGCCAGTTCTGAGTCAGGAGAAATAGAGACAAGGTTTTTAGGTCATTCATCCAGGGATCCACCAAAGAAAGCAAAACAAATACTTACAATGAGGTCTGTTCTGCTCCCTCCGGTACAGGAACACAGGCTGTTATTTCAGCCCCAGCTGACACATGGAACAGGGAATGGGGCTTGGGTAAGCTCACTATTCTTACTAAGATTCAGCCATTTTTTGTGAATGGGCACTCTTCGCACTTTTTTTCAAGTCTTTGGTTAATTTCTAGAGTTCTGAAAAAGTTGATTCTGACAGGTGTTGCCAGTTCTTCTGTTGCTCTTATGGAAGGGTAAAATTTTACACTTCTTTACTGTGCTGCTTTTGCTGATGTCACCCCTAAATAGCAAAACTTTTTAAACCACTTGAAATGCCTCTCTCCTAGCTTCCTAATAAATCAATTTATCAAGCATTTACTTAGAATTTACAATGCTGTGTGGCTAAAAAGATAACAATAACAAACTTCTTGTCCTCAAGTAATATGATAAATTCAACAGTATCAGATTCCAAATGAAACTTAGTAATTATGACACTGGAGTGGGTTCGAGAGGTGCAATTTTAAAAGTGTTCCAGATGGTTCTGAAACCGGTAGCTTGCTTGAAGAAATATTGCCTCAGGTTTTTGTCAGCCTCTACATACTAGGACTCTATAGTGATATGCAGAATAAATGTGTTACAGAGACTAGTACGAGAAACTGAGCAATTAGGCCAGAAACAGTTAGCATTGCAGAAAACAGAATGCACTAACTGCAATATGGGAAGAAGAGGGCATAAGAGAGCCCGTCTTTTGGCTTTGTGCTCAAGCAATCTTGATCCTAGTACTAAATTTTGTCAATACTACAAAACTGCCTTGAAATTGTTCAGGTGTTATGTCCTCAGAGAAACCTTCCCTAATTCTCATCTAAACTGGCACCCCCACCTTTACCCTAAAATATTCTTTTTCCCTTTAACCTATTTAACAAGGATAATATTTTATTTTATTATTTTTTAAATTTTTTATCTTTTTATGGAGATGGAGTCTCGCTCTGTCACCCAGGCTGGAGTGCAGTGGCGTGATCTGGGCTCACTGCAACCTCCGCC
Source organism: Hylobates moloch (assembly GCF_009828535.3). NCBI lineage: Eukaryota > Metazoa > Chordata > Mammalia > Primates > Hylobatidae > Hylobates > Hylobates moloch. Next base: position 104,905,590 of record NW_026652276.1, on the reverse strand, counting down.
ACTCAGGTTCAAGCAATTCTAGTACCTCAGCCTCCCCAGTAGCTGGGACTACAGGCACATGCCACCACACCTGGCTAATTTTTTTGTATTTTTAGTAGAGACGGGGTTTCACCATGTTGGCCAGGCTGGTCTTGAACTCCTGACCTCAGGTGATCTGCCCACCTCGGCCTCCCAAAGTGCTAGGATTACAGACATGTGCCACCACACCCAGCCAAGGATAATATTTTTAAAAATATCTCCAAACACACATTTCCTTATCAGCAAGCAGATTCCCCATTCCCAGCATCACACCTGCCATCATGCCCAAAGGAAAGTGCAGAGGAAATGGAAAGTCTACCCAGCCTAGCCTTCTGGTGTCTTCATGACAGGAGAAGAAAACAGTGGGAAGGAAGCAGCAGTGACACAAGTCTGTTCTCATCTCCTCTCTCCAGGATAGAGTTCCAAAAGGGAAAAGACATGCTAGGCAGATGGAAGAAAAAGCTAAAAAATAGGTATCTTTGATCCATTTCCCATCTGGGGTTCTGGGAGGAGACTGTTACACAAGATGCCCCTTAATGAAAATGTGGGGGCAGAATCATCAACATAGAAGGGTTAGGAGGAAGGGGGGCATGGATTTAGTTATCCAGAGTTCTCTGGCTCCCACAAGGCATAAAAGGCATCCCTAATTTTCTGTATGCCCAATGAAAGAAGAGGAAGGGAGCTGGGGATTCTGCTAGCAAAATTACTGAAGGATAGGGTTTTGCCCCAGGTGAGGCAAAGAGATTCAGTAACTGAGGGCTATTTTTGTCTTACTGCCCAGGTCCAGGGCTTAAAGAATATGACACCCAAACCTCAGAGTCAGCATGAGCCAAGGTGAGGCCAGTGAAGCAAGGAGAACCACTGGACCATTTGCTGACCATAGACTGCAACAGCACTTATCAGCAGGACACAGTGACCAGGTGGACAGCAATACTATCACTCCAGAGACCAAGGAGGACTCAGAGAGAGCAGCACATGACTACACAGTCACCTCATCTTTAGATACACACACCCATATGCCACCTAGGGAACAGACATGGTTCTCCTGGCATGGACACTAGCAGTAATTTATGCAGTGGTGGTGGTAGTTGTGGTAAAAATAATAATAGCTAACACACATTTATAGCACTTAGATGCCAGATACTATCCTAAGCTCTTTACATATTATTAATGCATTTAAACCTTATTAACAACCCTATGAGGTAAATGCCATTACTATCACCATTTTACACATGAAGAAAATGACGCATACAAAGGTTAAGTATCTGATTCAAGGCCCCACAGTTAGTAAGCGGTAAAGCCAAGATCTGAACCCAATATGACAACATATATTTTATGGAAAAATACATGTATTAAATATATGTTTTTAAATATATGAAAATGATAAACAGAATGTCAGGCACACAAAGACTTTCCTAAAGAATCTAGGTAGTATTCTATGGCTCTGAATCCAGGATAACATAAAGAAATAGGAGAACACACATAGCCATCAGCTGCCCAAAATTTTAAAAAATTTAAAGGTGAGCACTAATCTATCAAATGATTGTTACTGACAAAACTGATATACTGGGAAATAAAGCAAACTAGTACATAATTTATAAATGTTTCATAAACACAGCAACACAGTGCTGCCCACATGTGATGAGTTCAGATAATATAAAAGGTTTCAGAAAAAAGTAAAGAGTGCTTATCTTTCAAAGGACCATATTGAAATATCTATAAATGAAAGGCTTCAAAGTAATCCAGTGAGGTACTCCAACCTGAAAGAACCAAAAAAAAAGACAATATATGTTGCACAACAATTTTCAAAACACTGGATATTAGGGGCAATGAAGAACAGTGTTTCCCAAGAAATGGGAAAAAAGTGATCCCCATAATTGCCCCAGCTTACTGCCTTGAGAAAATATCCAGAGTGTGGTATAAGAAGGGGGTTCCAGGCAGAGCCCAGCAGATTCTAAGTTGAGAAATAGAGCTGAAAGTCCTGGTTGGAGTTTTCAGGCCAGAGAATCAAAGAGGAGAGAGCTGTGTACAGAGAGAATTCTGGAGATGTGCTAAATGGAAAGAACGAATTTACAGGGAACTGTGCCCAGAACTCACACAGAACAAGGAATAGTGCTTGCTGTTACCACCCAGAGTGGACAAACTCATAATTTATTGGATATCAGTAGAGTACTCAGCCAGGTCTTGACTCAGTAATAGGGAATAATCAGGCACAGACTAAGTATTTCTTCAGACTCACCTAACAAATCATAAAAGCAAAATCCCCAAAGATCAAACTGGTCAAGTAAGTTAATTGCATCCCAGAGCAAAGCTCAAGAATATTTGTAGAACTACAAAAATATCCAGGAAACAAAAACAAAACAAAAAATATCCAGCAACCAAAAAAGTAAAATTTACAACATCTGGCATCCAATCAAATATTATCATGCATGCAAATAAACAGGGAAACACAACTCATAATGAGAAAAATAATCAATTCTAAATAACACAGATGTTAGAATTACCAAATGCATTAAAACAGTTATTCCACAGATTATTCCACAGTTATTATGGAGTACAGTCATTCAAGTACACGTTGAGCATCCCTAATCTAAAAGTCTGAAATGCTCCAAAATACGAAATTTTGTGACATTCACGTTGACTCCACAAGTGGAAAATTCCACACATACTTAACACAGATTTTGTTTCATTAACAAAATTATTCAAAATTTTGTATAAAATCACCTTGAGGCTATGTGCGTAAGATGTAATATGAAACATAAATGAATTTCATATTTAGACTTGAGTCCCATTCTCAAGATATCTAATCATGTATATGCAAATATTTCAAAATCCAAAAAAATCCAAAATTTGAAACACTTCTAGTCCAAGAATTTTGGATAAGAGATACTTAAGCTGTACTGACAGCAGTGCTAAAAAGAAATAAACTATAAAGACATGAGAAGACAGGGAGTAAAGTACATATTACTAAGTGAAAGAGCCCAATCTGAAAAGGATACATACTGTATGATTCCAAATCTATGACATTCTGGAAAAGGCAAAACTATGGCTAGAGTAAAAAATCAGTGGTTGCCAGGGGGCTGAAAAAGGCAAGGATAAATAGGGGGAACACGGAGGATTTTTAGGACAGTGAAAATATTCTGTATGATACTAAAATGGTAGATATATGGTAGTGTACATTTGTCAAAACCCATAGAATGTACAATGCCAAGACTGAACACTAATGTAAACCATGGACTTTGGGTTATAATAATGTGTCAATATAAATTCATCGATTGTAATAAATATACCAGTAGGATACTGATATTGGGGTAGGCTGTGCATGTGTGTGGATAAGTCATATATGGGAACTCTCTACACTTTCTGTTCAATTTTGCCATGAATCCAAAACTGCTATAAAAAACAAAGCCTATTTTTGAAAATAAAATTGAAAAAAATCAGTGAACTGTGGAAACATTTCAAACAGTCTCATATATGTGTAATTGGAGTCCTGAAGGAAAGGAGAAAGAAGAAAAGGGAAAAAAATTTGGGAAAAAAAAAGTACACAATTTTCCAAATTTTATATAAACTATAAAACTCACTGATCCAAACAGCTCAACACATTCCAAGCAAAAATTACTGATTTCAGGAATGCAAGGTTCTACAGATCACTACAGATTCTATGGATTGAAAATGATAATAAGGATTATGAACAACTTTATGCCTATAAATTCAACAACTTAGAGGAAATGAACAAATTCCCTGAAAGACACAAGCTACCAAAGCTCACTTAAGAAACAATTTAAGTAGCCCTACGTTGTCTAAAGAAACTAAAATTATAATTATTTACAAGAAGAGCATTTACCAAGCTAAACAAAAAAAGGAATCCACACCTACTCACAAAATACAGTAATAAAAACAAAATACACAAAAGATAAAGAACTTAAAGTGGTCAGAGAAATGACATATAACAAAGGCCTGACAATTACTGACAGCAGATTTTTCAGCAGCAACCACTGCAACTAGTGGATGGTGGAATAATATCTTCAAAACACTAAGAGAAAATTATTGCCAACCCAGAATTAAATAAACCAAAAATAACCTGCTAAGAAACTAAGACTTTTTCAAAAAACAAAACAAAAAACCCTGAGAAATACAAAGAACCTTAGAATAAAATTAGAACCATAAGTCCATACTATGCACAAATGTGAGCAGCAAAAACTCTGGGCAAAAGCCCTCATTTCAGGCAAAAATAATTGGGAAAGACCACAGTGGTCTAAGGAGCATAAGAATCATTCTCATTATTTTTAACACTTTCTCTGAGCTCTTCACCCTAAGGGTGGCACCAGCCATACAGAAACGCATCGCAGGCAGCTAAAGCTCTGAAAGAAATCCAAATGCCTGAGTAGAATAACAATGAAAGGAGCCTCTGTGAGCCAGAGAGTATGTGGGGAATCCAGGAAAAGACCAGCCAGAGAAAGGGTTTCCCTTAACTTTGCAAATGAACCAGCACAACTTCTAGCTCACACATAAGAGAGATTAAGGGAAGCACAGCAAAGGCTCTGAGAATAAATTAAAATATAAACTGTTGCCAAAGCTCCAAACTAACTAATAAATGGTCTGTGGATAGGAAAGACCCAAAGTAGCATAGCACAGTCTTTGAACTGATACTGGAAATACTATTCACAGGTGAGAAAACTTGTGGTTTAGAACCTAACCAGCCTGACAGCCTACGAAAACAAAAATAAAATCAGCATTCTCCCAAGGATTTTAACAGGACTTAGAAATACAAAATATAACTCCAAAATTACTCAAATGAGAGCATCAGGAAAATGTGATCCAAAATTGAGGGAAAAGACAATCAAAAGTAATTTGTAAGGGAAGCATAACTATATAAAAAAAACAGACATAGAGTGTAAGAAAAGGGAAAATTACAGGTCAGTGTCACTCATGAAATAGATATAAAAATCCTAAGCCAAAAATTAGCATATCAAAGCCAAAAACAAAGCTCAGATGATAAATCATGACCACGTTGGGTTTTTTCCAGAAATTCAAAGTTAAATAAATATTAGAAAATCTATTAATATAGCTTACTATATTTGTAGCTTATGATTAAAGAAAGTCAGATGACTCCTTCAATTTGACAAAATACAGCCTTTGTGGTGGGCTACTTGGAAAATGGTTCCCAGTAATTCTGTCATACAAAGGTCTCTTTAAAGAAATTAAGGGTGTGCCTAATAGGTCCTCTCGACTGAACAACAGGGGCTCTAGGAAGCTTAAGAACATTGTCCCTCAGCCATCTGAGAAAGATCACAAAGAAGGGTGAACCTTAGATTTGTGGGTGTGACTATTACCCAATGGAATGAACATCAATGAGTTTCACAAAAGACTTAACAAAGTTTTTGAGAAAATTATATCAGCAGCAACACTGCCAGGTTGGACCAACAAAACCCAGAAATAGTACAACATGAAAAGAGGCCACTAGACTCCCAAAATTCTACTGGCAGGAAGCAGACTAATAAAAAACCACACAGCTGCTAACACATGCTACCTTTCATGAAAAAGGAAGAATAACTCAGAGGTGGAATCAAGAGCCAGGAGGGCAGGAATTATTCCTAGGCCGTGAGACCAGTCAAGGAACTTCTAACATCCTGGCTGGATTTCAGAATTGATATGGACCAGTAACACTTCTGTGCCTCCTATTTTCCCTCCTTTATACAGGAATGTCTATTATCCCATGCCTGTTCCACCCTTGTATACTGGATATAGGGAAGGGAGGATAACTTGTATCTTTAATGTCACATTTCTACAGATTGAATGGAACTGTACACAAGGAACTGTATTTTAAAAACTTTGGCCAGGTGCAGTGGCTTACACCTGTAATCCTAGCACTTTGGGAGGCTGAGCCCAGGAGTTTGAAACCATCCTGGGCAACATAGAGAAACCCTATCTCCACTAAAAATAAAAAAATTAGCTAGGTGTGGTGGCACACAACTGTAATCCCAGCTACTCAGGAGGCTGGGGCAGGAGGATCACTTGAACCCATGAGGTTGAGGCTGCAGTGAGCCATGACTGCGCCACTGCACTCCAGCCTAGGCAACAGAGTGAGATGCTGTCTCAAGAATAAAAAGAAAGAAAGGAACTTCACCCATAAACCTCACTCACAACTGGACCTGATTTAGATGACAAGATTCTGGACTTTGGCCGGGCGCGGTGGCTCACACTTGTAATCCCAGCACTTTGGGAGGCCGAGGCAGGCGGATCACGAGGTCAGGAGATCGAGACCACGGTGAAACCCCGTCTCTACTAAAAATACAAAAAAAAAATTAGCCGGGCGTGGTGGCGGGCGCCTGTAGTCCCAGCTACTCGGAGAGGCTGAGGCAGGAGAATGGCATGAACCCGGGAGGCGGAGCTTGCAGTGAGCCGAGATTGCGCCACTGCACTCCAGCCTGGGCGACAAAGCGAGACTCCGTCTCAAAAAAAAAAAAAAAAAAAAAAAAAGATTCTGGACTTTGAGCTGATGCTGTAACGGAATGAGACTTTTGGAGACCTGGAGGAAGGGGCAAATTAAGAGGGGCATATGCAAGAGACATGAGTCATTGGGGGCCAGAAGGCAGGCTGGAAAGCTGCTTCTAAAATAGCACCTGATGGTTCCCAACTCCTGATATTCCTACCTTTGTGTAATCCCGTCTACTTGATTTTAGCTGGGCCTAGGAATTTGATTCTAATGAATATGGCAAAAGTGATAGGATGTCACTTCTGAGATAAGGTTGCAAAAGATGTAACTTCCATCTTCTTTACTTTCTCTGGCTCTTCTTGCTTGCCAGCTGCCATGTTAAGTAGCCATATACAGAAACATATACAGCAAGGAACTAAGGCCCTCCACCTAAGACAGATAAGGAACTGAATCTTGCCAAATACCACATGAACTAGGAAATCATTCCTTCCCCAGTCGAGCCCTGATGCAGCCTTGTGAGGGACTCTGAGGCAGAAGATCCAGCTATGCTGTGTCCATATTCCTGACACACAGAAACTTTTATATGTTTGTTGTTTTCAGCCACTAAATTCTGGGGTAACTTACTACACAGCAATAGAAAACAAATACAATATCTATTAACTTTGTAAACTCTTAGTGAACTAGAAATAGAAGAGAAATTTTTTAACTTGATAAAAGGTATCAACAAAGAGAAAACTAACAGCATATACCAATAATGTACATTAAAATAAATACAACAAAATTCATTAAACATATTCCCTTTAGAGTGAACTCTGTTCTGGGAAAAAAAAATAAATCATTTTCCTCCATTTCCTAAACAAAGGATATTTAGGAGTAACTAAACAGTTGGTATAAGCACAGTCTTCTTTATAGAAAAATATCATTAATGAATACAGAAGGAAATTTTAAATTAGACTACCACCATTTGGCCAGACTTAACAAAATAGTAGGTCTGGGCAATGATTCATCAATGATCACTAAAACCATTAGGTAGAAGACTAAAAAAAACTGTACTGCTTCATGGATCACATTCTTGCTTAAATCTAGTTGGTTTTTTTTTTAAAGCAGAAGAGAATTTGACAGTACTAAAAGTACAATGACCACTAAGTACAGTTTGGTACCAGAGCCTTGATTTGTGCTAAGGCATCCACAATTTTCAGCTCTTTTGCACTATCAGCACAAATGTCAACAGAATGAAAATTCAAATAACATCTTAGTACCATTGTGAAAATAGTTTTAACCTTGGAGATCTCCTGGGAGGGTCTGAAGGATTTTTTGGGGTATTCTGAAACCATAATTTGGGAACCTCTACTTTAGTGACATACAGAGAAGTATTTACAGATGGAATGATGTGATATCTTGTATTTGTTTTAAAATAACAATTCAGCAGAAGTTGGGGGAAGGAAAGGAGTTAATAATACTGGCCTACAATGGTTAACTGTCGGTATTGGGAATTCTGTTTACCAATTTATTTTTGTGTTTGGAATTCTGCATAATAATAAAATATTGTTTAAGGCATTCCCTTTAAAATATAGTTTCTCAACCTTGGCACAGCCGACATTTGGGGCCACATAAATTCTTTGTTGTAGTAGCTGTCCTATAATTGCAGGATGTTTAGCAACACCCTGGCCTCTTTCTATTTGAGGCCAGCAGTATCACCTCCACTTCCCCAACTGTGACAACCAAAAAGTCTCCAGACATTGCCAAATGTACCCTGGGGAACAAACTGTCCCCACTTAAAAACAACTTTTTTTTTTTTTTGAGACATTGTCTCACTCTGTCACCCAGGCTGGAGTGCAGTGGCATGATCTCTGTTCACTGCAAGCTCCGCCTCCTGGGTTCACTCCATTCTCCTGCCTCAGCCTCCCGAGTAGCTGGGACTACAGGTGCCTGCCACCATGCCCAGCTAATTTTTTGTGTTTTTAGTAGAGACAGGGTTTCACTGTGTTAGCCAGGATGGTCTCTATCTCCTGACCTCGTGATCCACCCGCCTCGGCCTCCCAAAATGCTAGGATTACAGGCGTGAGCCACCACGCCTGGCAACAACAACTGTTTTAAACCAAGGTTGCTTATTACTATTAGAAGTCCTAGCCTAGGCAAAACCACAAAACATTAGGAAAGCTGCAGATATAGATATACAAAAGTCATTTACAGTTGTATATACCAGCAACTAACAGAACATTTAAAAACAATACACATATCTGGCTGGGCATGGTGGCTTGTGCCTATAATCCCAACGCTTTGGGAGGCTGAGGCGAGTGGATCACCTGAGGCCAGGAGTTTGAGACCCGCCTGGAAAACATGGCAAAACCCTGTCTCTACTAAAAATACAAAAATTAGCCAGGCTTGGTGGCTCACACTTGTAATCCCAGTGACTCGGGAGGCTGAGGCAGAAGAATCTCTTGAATCTGGGAGGAGGAAGTTGCAGTGAGCTGAGATCGCACCACTGCACTCCACCCTGGGCAACACAGTGAGACTCCATCCCAAAAGAATAAATAAATAACTTAAATAAATAAAAACAATATACATATTTACATTACCAGTGAAAAGAAGGTACTGAATAAACTTATCAAATAAAGTACAATACTTTTATGAAGAACATTATAAAATACAATACCATCAAAGGATACTGTAGAAGACCTAAATAAAAGGAGAGGCCCACTGTATTATGGATGGAATGGCTTAATATTGTAAGAATGGCAATCCTCCCCCAAATTACCTACAGGTTCAATGTAAATTTGGTCTGATTTTTCATGAAATCAGGCAAGTTGATTTTAAAATATATATGGAGGACCAAAGGGTTTAAAAACAGCCTAGACATTCCTAGAGAAGAACTAAGCAGGGAGGTTACCCTATTAGATTCTAAGCCATTTTCTTTCTTTTTTTTTTTTTTTTGAAACGGAGTCTCACTCTGTCACCCAGGCTGGAGTGCAGTGGTACAGTCTTGGCTCACTGCAACTTCTGCCTCCATTCCCTGGGACTACAGGCGCCCACCACCACGCCCAGCTAATTTTTGTATTTTTTGGTAATGATGGGGTTTCACCGTGTTGGCCAGGCTGGGGTATAACTCCTTACCTCAAGTGATCCGCCCACCTCAGCCTCCCAAAGTGCTGGGATTACAGGCATAAGCCACCATGCCTGGCTAACTCAAAGACATTTTCTAAAACTGCAGTAATTAAAATAGAGTGGTATATGGCATTAGGATAGACTAAGTGAAGAAGGATTTCTTGGCTGGGCTTAGTGGCTCATGCCTGTAATCCCAGCACTTTGGGAGGTCAAGGTGGGTGGATCACAAGGTCAGGAGAGAGAGACCATCCTGGATAACACGGTGAAACCCCATCTCTACTAAAAATACAAAAAATTAGCCGGGCATGGTGGCACACGCCTGTAAGTCCCAGCTACTCGGGAGAAGTGAGGCATGAGAATCGCTTGAACCCGGGAGGTGGAGGTTGCAGTGAGCTAAGATCGTGCCACTGCACTCCAGCGTGGGCGACAGAGTGAGACTCTGTCAAAAAAAAAAAAAAAAAAGAAAGAGATCTCACTAACAGAATAATGCATACATGGAAACCTGATGTTTAATCTAGCTGGTACTGCATGCCATTAGGACAATCCCCTGGGTTTCTGGACTCCCCACAAATGCCAAAATCCACAGATGCCCAAATCTCTCATATAAAATGGCACAGTATTTGCATATAACCTACATACATCTTCCCTTATACTTTAAATCATTTCTAGATTACTTATAATACCTAATACGATGCCTACACATCACTTCATTCACGTAGATTCAATGTAGTATTCAACACACGGCAAGCTCAAGTTGTAATTTTGGGAACTCTATGGAATTTTTCCCCCTGAATGTTTTTGACCTGAGGTTAGTTGAATCCATGGATGTGGAACCCATGGATCCAAAGTACTGACTGTATTTCCATAGATGGTTCTGGGAAACTGGTCATCTTTATAGAAAAAATATGAAAATGAATCTGCATCTCACACAAGAAAATAAATTCCATATTGATTAATAAATTCCAGATTAACACGAAAAGAAATTTGTTTTAAGTTTTAGAAAAAACATGGGAAGCTATTTTTATGACCTCAGAGTAAGGAAGAATTTTTTTACAAAAAATTCTAAAGAAAAAGATTGGTAAATACAAGTTTAAAACTTAAATTCATCAAAAGATTTTTCTTAATTCTGTTAAAGTGAGGGCATTGACAAAAAAGATATTAAAAAGGAAGTTAAAAGATAAGCTATTGGCTGGGCACGGTGGCTCACGCCTGTAATCCCAGCACTTCGGGAGGCCGAGGCGGGCGGATCACAAGGTCAGGAGATCGAGACCATCCTGGCTAACATGGTGAAACCCCGTCTCTACTAAAAATACAAAAAATTAGCCAGGCGTGGTGGCGGGCGCCTGTAGTCCCTGCTACTCGGAAGACTGAGGCAGGAGAATGGTGTGAACCCAGGAGGCAGGGCTTGCAGTGGGCAGAGATCGCGCCACTGCACTCCAGCCAGGGCGACAGAGCGAGACTCCGTCTCAAAAAAAAAAAAAAAAAAAAAAAGGCTGGGCGTGGTGGCTCAAGCCTGTAATCCCAGCACTTTGGGAGGCCGAGGCGGGTGGATCACGAGGTCAGGAGATTGAGACCATCCTCATTAACACAGTGAAACCCCATCTCTACTAAAAAATACAAAAAAATAGCTGGGTGTGGTGGCAGGTGCCAGTAGTCCCAGGTACTTGGGAGGCTGAGGCAGGAGAATGGCGTGAACCTGGGGGGCGGAGCTTGCAGTGAGCCAAGATCATGCCACTGCACTCTAGCCTGGGTGACAGAGCAAGACTCCATCTCAAAAAACAAAAAAAAAACAAGTGGGATATGCATACTGCTCATAATCCAGCTATTCTAATCCAAAGTATATATCTTAGAGAAACTCTTGAAGGAAACACCTTCAAAAATGTCCTTAGCTCCAAACTAAAAACAATACAAATGTTCATCAATAGTAAAAATGTATAAATAATCTATATTATACCAGAGAATAGTATTTTGGCAATTAAAACTGATGATATAGCTATATACCACAACACAGGTAAATCTCAAAAGAAAATGTTAGGCCAGAGGAAAAAAAAAAGAACCTGACCAAAGAAAATACAGACCATGATCCCATTTATATAACGTTTACCAACAGGCAAACTAAACAAAGAAACAAAGGAAAAAGAGAAAACATGACAATGAAATACCAAAGGTCACCTCCAAGTAGTTTCAGAGATTACTGTTATTGTAATGCCAACATTCCCAACCTGCCATGTTAGTTTCCTACTAGAGCTATTCAAATCGGGTGCTTACTTTGCTTAATTGAGACAAACATTTCATGACTTTAAGACTACCTTTGCCCCAAACAAGCTTACAGGAGCATGTGTAAGAACATTAACAAAAGCCTACAGTGCACTTGCTACTATCCTAGGTGTTTCACACTCATTATTTTGGGGTGGGGAGAGGGAGGGGAACAGGGCATAAGCATTTGATAATAAAAATAACATACTAGTAAGTACCATTTTGAACACTTTCTATGTGCCAGGTGCTATTCTAAAGGCTTTGTAGTAATTTAATTCTCACAACTCTATGAAGTAAATACTACTTACCATCATCTGCAATCGGTATTATTATCATCCTTATTATAATAATAATAAAGACAACAGGTAACATTTTCAACCTCTCATTATATACCAGGCACTTGGCTAAGGGCTTTATAGTCATTCTCATTCTAACTAAATCCTCACGACAACCCCATGGATAGTTATTATTATCATCCTTAATGGATACTATTTCAGTAAGCCTTTATCCACAGTTTCAGGTAGTTCTCTGCAGTCAACTGTGGTCTGAAAACATTAAACGGAAAACTCCAGAAATAAACAACTCATAAGTTTTAAATTGCATGTCATTCTCAGTAGCGTGATGAAATCTAACATTGTCTCACTCTGTCTAGACTGGGATGTCAATCATCCCTTTGTTCAACACATCCATGCAATGTACACTCACTACCCACCATTAGTCACTTAGTAGCACTCTCTGTTATCAGATGGACTGTAGCAGTATCGCAGTGCTTACGTTCAAGTAACTCTTGTTTAACTTAATCATGGCCATAAAGCTCAAAAGTAGTAATACTGGCATATTGTTATAATTGTTCTACTTTATAATTAGTTACTGCTGTTAATCTTACTGTGCTTGATTTATAAATTAACCACAGGTATATATGCACAGGAAAAAACATAGTATATATAGGGCTTGGTACCATCAGTGGGGTTTCGGGCATCCACTGGGGTTTTGGAACATATTATCTGCAGATAAGGGGGATCTAACGTATTATCATTCCCATTTCCAGGATAAGAAAACTAAAGGAAAGATGAGATAACCAAGACTAGACAAAACCAAATAACTCACTCAAGGTCACATAATCAGCTAAGATTTGAACCTATGTCTGTCTGGCTCTAAAACCTGTGCTTAGCCACTGTCACACTGTTTTAGTTTGTCTTCATAAATGCTGTAAGTATATACAACAAGAGCTAAGAGTATAGATGAAGACAAAGACCTCAGTCCACAGCCTGGCTCTACCATGTTCCAACTGGGGGATGGAGGACAAGCTCCTCAACCTCTGGGAGCCTCAAGTCCTTCATCTGTATAATTGAGATGTTTAAGGCACCTATGGGTGAGTGTGAAAGGGTAAATATAAAAACTAAATGAGATAAGGCATGCAGAGAGCTCAGCATACTGCCTGGCACATAACAAATGTTCAGTAGATGTTGGATGATATCATTACCATCATCACCATCTTCCCTGTTTTTTTTTTTTGAGATGGAGTCTCGCTCTGTCGCCCAGGCTGGAGTGCAGTGGCGTGATCTCGGCTCACTGCAAGATCCGCCTCCCGGGTTCACGCCATTCTCCTGCCTCAGCCTCTCCGAGTAGCTGGGACTACAGGCGCCCGCCACCACGCCCGGCTAATTTTTTTGTATTTTTAGTAGAGACGGGGTTTCACCGTGGTCTCGATCTCCTGACCTCGTGATCCGCCTGCCTCGGCCTCCCAAAGTGCTGGGATTACAAGCGTGAGACACCGCGCCTGGCCTTCCCTGTTTTATAGATAAGAAAATGGAGACACGGAGAGAGATAGTATTTGATGCAATGTTACAAAACCAGTTAGTGTCAATGAAAGACTTTAAACAAAGTCTAGCCAGCTTCAAAGTATCAACCCTTTTCCATTCGCCAAGTGTCTCATGAAAGCATAGGAAGTGCATCCCAGACAGAAGGGGGCCTTGGAGAGATCTTCCTTAGGGAAAGGAAACCTGAACTAAATCTTGAAATACAACCATGAGTTGGTCAGATGAAGAAATGAAGTGAGAGAAACGTGTTGCAAGCACAGGAAACAACACATTCAAAGGAACTGATTAAATGGTGTGGCAATAATTGTAGCTACAATTATTTCAGTGTGGCTGGAGCCCAGGCTGTAGGGGCAAGAAAGTCTGAGTCCACAAATGAAGCAAACAAAACGTAGCATGATTTTTAGCAGTGGTTCTCAAAGTGAAATCAGGCCAGGAACATTAGCATCACTGGGGAACCTATTATAAGCGCAAGTTCTTGGGCCTATCCCAGACCTCCTGAATCAGAAACTTCAGGTCTTTTAAAGGTTCTCCATGTGATTGTGATGAATGGTTGATGTTTGAAAACATGATTTTCAGCAATGAGGAAATGTAACGATGTTTTCAAAAACAATGAAATAATTCCTCATTAGACAGGTAATGCAGAAGAGGACCAAAGAGGAACCATGAATTCATGTATAATATCTGGATGGGTACCAACCATAATTCCCTTGATGTGCTTGGCTCTTCTTTGACAGTAGTTATCAATGTAATCGGTTACTCTACTTAAAGATCCAATTTGCCCTACACTTCATCTTGGCAAAATATTCTGAACTAGGCTTACATTTTAAATCTTAAAAAAAAAAAAAAAAAGAATTTTTTTTAAAAAAAAAACAGGAATCTTCTAAGTTTTATACCTCATTATGGACTGAATGTTTCTGTCCCCCCCAAATTCATGTTAAAACCTAATCACCAATGTGACTGTATTAGGAGATGGGAAGTTGGGAAGTGTCCTTATTAGTGCCCTTACAAAAGAGGCCAGGGAGAGATTCTTCACCCCCTTTACCATGTGAAGACACAAGGTGCCATCTATGAACCAGAAAGCAGGCCCTTACCAGATGCTGAATTGGTCGGTGCCTGATCTTGGACTTCCCAGCCTCCAAAACTGTGAGAAATCAATTTCTGTGTTTGTAAGAATCCAGTTTGTGGTATTTTGTTACAGCAGCCCAAATGGACTAAGACATACCCTAAAATGCCTATTAAAACTAAATGTTTTGGGCTGGGCATGGTGGCTCACGCCTGTAATCCCAGCACTTTGGGAGGCCGAGGCAGGTGGATCATGAGGTCAGGAGATCAAGGCCATCCTGGCTAACATGGTGAAACCCCATCTCTACTAAAAATACAAAAAATAAAAATAAAAAAATTAGCTGGGTGTGGTGGCGTGCACCTGCAATCCCAGCTACTCAGGAAGCTGAGGTGGAAGAGTCACTTGAACTCATGAGGCAGAGGTTGCAGTGAGCCGAGATCACACCATTGCACTCCAGCCCAGGAGACAATGTGAGACTCTGTCTCAAAAAAAAAAACAAACAAAAAAAAACAACTAAACGTCTTTATAAACCAATATAATCCCAATTAAAAATGTGTATCAGTTTTGTAAATTTGACACATTACAATCAATGTTTCTCTTTTAAAAACAAAATTGAAGTTTTGCAATTCCATGAGCTTCACTTCAGTTTTCTTTGTTAAATCCAACCAAAATTAAATGCTGCCTAAAGGAGGGCCACTTCACTTCCAAGTACATCATATACCAAGGTTCCGAACAAGATTTCATTTGAAAAAAAGGGTGCTCCACTAATAAGAGAAGTCTGAAGGCAACTGGCTTAAAATTCATTATCTTTAGCTTAAAATACAAGGCCCTCCAAAGCCTGGTCCGCATCATTTCTCTCAAACTTTGTTTCACTCTACTTCCTGCCTGGAAATGAACTCTCTAGCAAAAAAACACCACATTGTTAATCATCTTTGTTAATTATTTCCTGATTTGGTTTTGTTTTACTTATTTTTCAAAAATACATTTTTCAAAAATACATTTTTCAAAAATATACTCATCTATGGGAAACAAACACCATGTTCTAGGCCCAGGTGGGACTAAGCTTAGTTGACTTCCATTACATGGTCAGGAGGGTAGGGTCCATAGGTCAGGCATAACAGGGCGTAGTTGTTCCTTAGGTCCTTTTAAGGCCCTGGGTTGGGCCAGGAGTCAAGCCACAAGGAGTCCTCCATCCCACCTCTTCCCTTTGAATTCTGTAAACCACAGTTAGGCACAGGCTTCTCCCAGGAGTAACATTTCTTGGGTGGCTCATTGGCTAAGGAAAAGGAAAGGCATTCTGGACAGTCAAGGAAGAACTACAGTGCCTTAACCATGGGTCACCCAGGGAGCACAATATTCCCTAAGTCAAAACTAAATGCACTTCCCTTTATCTGTTGATCATCTTGGATGGCTGCCACAACAAATAATTATCTGGCTAAAATGTCATACCAAGCTTGAGGAAACCCTTCTTTAGGGCTCAGTTTCATGCCACATTGCCCACGATGACCTCTCTGAACACCTCAGACTGGGTTAGGTACCTCTCCTTGGTTTTCCATAGTTCTTTGTTGTTGTTGTTGTTGTTGTTCAGAGTTTCACTCTATCACCCAGGCTGGAGTGCAGTGGCACGATCTCAGCTCACTGGAACCTCCACCTCCCAGGTTCAAGCGATTCTCCTGCCTCAGCCTCCCGAGTAGCTGGGTTTACAGGCACGGGCCACCACACCTGGCTAATTTTTGTATTTTTAGTAGAGATGGGGTTTTACCATGTTGGTCAGGCTGGTCTTGAACTCCCGACCTCAGGTGATCTGCCCACCCCAGCCTCCCAAAGTTCTGGGATTACAGGTGTGAGCCACTGTGCCTGGCCTCTTTTTGTTTGTTTTTAATTATTCACCAATGAAGAAGCAGTGGTGACCATAGTTCTTAACCCTGCATTGTATATGAATCTAAGTCTTCTATTAGATCATATGTTCCTTTAAGGCAAAGACCTTTTATCTCAAGGAGCTAACACA
Source organism: Hylobates moloch (assembly GCF_009828535.3). Taxonomy (NCBI): domain Eukaryota; kingdom Metazoa; phylum Chordata; class Mammalia; order Primates; family Hylobatidae; genus Hylobates; species Hylobates moloch. Next base: position 104,888,884 of record NW_026652276.1, on the reverse strand, counting down.
GTGCCTGGCACATAGTAGGTGCTCAATAATGTAGCAGAGACTACTATCTGCCTATCCCAATATCCAATTGATTTCTCTTAATAAAAGAAACCCCAATTATGGCCAGTGAAAAGCAAGAAGTATTACCTGGAAGCTTCTAAGAAATATCCTCAAAAAATACTAAACGCCATTTGTTTTACACACATCCACTCCTGCTGTGCTGCTTAGAATGTAGATGAAATGACTGGCACTCCAACTTGGATCCTGGGGATGATGGAGACAAAAGCTAGAAGCAGCCTAGATGCCAGATGACTGCAGAGCTGACAAAGCAGCCCTGGTCTGCCTTCTACATAATAGTCATTATTTGGAAATCTTTGTTATTTTGGATCTCTATTATTTGTAGAGAAATCTAATCAAACTAATAAATAATCTGATATCCAACTTCTAATTTTTGCTACCAATTGCTATATTCTCCAAGAAAAGTACAAATGTTGCCTTATTAATTCATGTTCTGGTTCTGCTTCTTCTCAATCTTTCACTGACACACTTTGAAATGCAATGTTTCATCAGCTCTCTGATTTCCTTTCACAGCCCATTTTACTCTGTCACTTGTATCCCCCTTGTTTATTCAATTCCTCCTCTCCAGCTAAGATGTCTCAGTCACTTCTCTCTTCAATATAACTTGTAAAAGGAAGCTGGGCATGGCAGCTCACAGCGGTAACCCCAGCACTTTGGGAGGCTATGGCAGGAAGACTGCTTGAGGCCAGGAGTTCAAATCCAGCCTGGGTAACATAGTGAGACCCTGTCTCCACCAAAAAAAAAAAAATTAGCCAGACATGATGGCATGCACCTGTAGTCCCAGCTACTAACAGGAAGCTAAGGTGGGAAGATCGTTTGAACCCAGGAGTTCAAGGCTGCAGTGAGCCACAATCTTGCCACTATACTCCAGCCTGGGTGATGGAGCAAGACCCTGTCTCCAAAAAAAAAAAAACAAAAAAGACACAACCCCAATAGCCCAATAGCATTCTTACGCAGTGCCTTCACAAAGGAGAAGTTTTCACAAATAAACAGACTTGTTCTCTGATAGCATCATGAAAACAAAAACAAAAACAAAAAAAAACACACCACATGTAGTATTATAAAATTCTTCTGGGATATTTCAGACTGAGCTAGTAGAGCTCAGGTGATCCTAATTTGCCTGCTGTTAATTTTCCATGCTATTAATGCTCATAATCTTTGTGAATATAGTCTGTCATTCTCTTCACTTACTCAAAATATTCTTGTTATCCTTAAATTTCAGAAGAATTTCAAGTGGCTATTGAGTTATCTTTCTGTTAATCCCATAAGATATAAGAATTTTAAGTTTCCAAACTGACAAAGATTCTTTGGGTGACCAAACTTCAGTCAGGCTCCTGAACCTTCTCCTAGGACCATCTGTGCACTTCTTTATAAAATCCAGTTTTAGCAAAGAACCCTGCCTAAGGCAGTTTAGCAAGAACCTCCTAAGCCGGGCGCGGTGGCTCAAGCCTGTAATCCCAGCACTTTGGGAGGCTGAGGCGGGCGGATCACGAGGTCAGGAGATCGAGACCATCCTGGCTAACACGGTGAAACCCCGTCTCTACTAAAAACACAAAAAATTAGCCGGGCGTGTTGGCGGGCGCCTGTATTCCCAGCTACTCGGGAGGCTGAGGCAGGAGAATGGCGTGAACCCAGGAGGTGGAGGTTGCGGTGAGCCGAGATCGCGCCACCGCACTCCAGCCTGGGGGACAGAGAAAGACTCCGTCTCAAAAAAAAAAAAAAAAAGAACCTCCTACCCTTGATATCTAATCACTCTCAGGATCTGATTGGGTTTCTCATCATCCACCAACCCCCAGGTGATATCTGATCACCCTGGCCTGTCTTCAGTGAGAAGAATCCTATCAGGTAAATTTAGCCAGAATGCCCCGACCCCTGATGTTTCCTCGTAGTAATTTTCCATCCACTGATCCTCACCTTGCTCCCTGTCTACAAATTCCCACTTGCCCATGCTTATTCAGAGTTAAGTCCAATCTCTATTCCCCACTGCAAGACCTGACTGCAGTGGTCCCTGTACCTCCTGCAGTGGTGCTAAATAAACACTGCCTCATGCCTTAGCAAGTATCACTGAATAATTTTTTCTTTAACAAAACTAAATTTCACTTTGGATATTAAAAAGAAAGTGTTATAAATTTAATAAATTACTAATTATACTTCCTCAAAAATGTCTCCATTTCCAAAAACCTTTTTGCATTACTTTCACTCATTTATTCAGTCTTTCTCTGCTTTTGATCTGATTTAGAGGTTTTTTTTTGTCTGCTTTACTTATTAGAAGCTGTAGGGTGTCAGTTTTCATGTTCTTATTTGTTCTCTTGTACTTATCAATACTATTATCTTTTTCAGTCTAATTTATTTGTGTTTAATAGTTGCTATACTCTCTTTCTGCCCTACGTGTAGATAAGAACTCGTCTCTGAATTGTAGTTGTGATTCCTGTACTTGTTGTCTAAGCGTCACTGTTACATTAATCTGCTTTTCTGGTTTTGCTCTTTTGACCTAGCAAACTTGATTTTTATTTGTTCCAGGTAATTTCATGGTATAATGAGTTTAACAACAGAAGTAACTGTACGCTCTTGTAACTTCCCAAAAGCTCCCTGATGGAGACAACTAAAATTCCACAAAAAATTCCACAAACCATGAGAATAGGGCAACGTAAATAGCCTCAAACTTTACTTCTACTTTCTTTTCATGATACTTGAGCAGGAGCCTCTGACTTTTCTGTAACTGGAACTGCCCAGAGACGCAAGAGATGCCACCCTGACTGTAAATAACTGGAAATTTCTAAGCAAAGTAAAGGTTAACTCTCACAGTTAACAAGATAAGAGGCAGAACTGTGAAGGTCTCCTGATATCTCTATTTTCAACAACTTCTACAAGTGTCCCTAGGCCATCTGGTGACATCTTCAAACCTTCAAGGCTGCCTAAATATTTAAGTATTGTAATACTAAGTAACACTAAACTAAGTATTAAAATATTTATTTTAAACAATTTTGGGCCAGGTGCGGTGGCTCACGCCTGTAATCCCAGCACTTTGGGAGGCCGAGGCGGGCGGATCACGAGGTCAGGAGATCGAGACCATCCTGGCTAACATGGCGAAACCCCGTCTCTACTAAAAATAAAAATTAAAAAATTAGCTGGGCGTGGTGGGGGGCACCTGTAGTCCCAGCTACTGGGGAGGCTGAGGCAGGAGAATGGCATGAACCTGGGAGGCGGAGCTTGCAGTGAGCCAGGATCGTGCCACTGCACTCCAGCCTGGGCGACAGAGTGAGACTCTGTCTCAAAACAAACAAACAAACAAACAAAAAAACATTTTCCCAGAATAAAAATGTTTAAATAAAAAGAAAAGCACACAGGATGACTGACTCTGGGCAATAAATTCTTTATTATAATGAACATGGGATATTTACAACTTGGCACTATGTAATAATTTTGTGTGTTTCTGCCTTATTCCCCAATAAGCAGTTTTTGAGAGTAGGGATTCAATCTTAAAAAAAGAAGTATGGCTGGCCAAGCATAGTGGATCACACCTGTAACCCCAGTACCCTGGGAGGCTGAGGTACATGGATTGCCTGAACTCAGGAGTTTGAGACCAGTCTGGCCAACATGAGGCTCTACCAAAAATACAAAAAAAAAAAAAAAAATTAGCTAGGCATGGTGATGCGTGCCTGTAATCCCAGCTACTCGGGAGGCTGAGATGGGAGGATCACTTGAGCCTCGGAGATGGAGGTTGCAGTGAGCAGAGATCATGCCACTGCACTCCAGCCTGGATGACACAGAGAGACTCCATCTCAAAAAAAAAAACAGAAGGAAATATGGTCTAGTTTAGACTCACCTCAACCAAAGCAGCTCTTGTTTTATATTGGAATTCTGGGTAAGATTTTCTTTCAAAAAGGGGTTCAAATATTATTTTGCTTTTAAGTTTTAAAAAACAATTGTAGCCTACCAGAAAAGACTAAAATACCAAGTGTTGGTAAAGATGTGAGGCAACTAGAACATGTTCATCTACAGTACAGCCATACATGAATGATAGAGACACTTTGGAAAACTGTTAGAAAGTATCTGTTAAACACACACACACACACACACAAACACACACACAAACACACACACACACACACACCCCCCTTGTCATCCAGCAATTCTGTTCATTGGTATATACCTAAAAGAAATGAATGCTATATCCACCAAAAGTAATGTACAAGAACGTTCTTAGCAACTTTTATCCAAAATAGCCCCAAACTAGAAAGACCCCAAATGCAAAAATCTTGGAATAAGCATTGGTAGGTTCTACACATGATTGTGACATGTTAATTTTTGACAAAACATAGAGCCTTACAGGGCCTCCATTCCACATACTGAAATGCTAAGTAAGGTCTCTTTACTTTCTAAAATTCATTAATTCATAATATAATTTCTATGAATTTTCTTGGCCTTTATGTTTACCTTAAACATAGCAAGTATATACACAAAATGTTCTCTTCCTGATTAGCACCAAAATTTAACTTAAGCATATCTCTTTAATCCCTACTGAAGAGGCTGGTGGTCTAATGGCCTCCTTTCATATTAGCAGATGTAGATGGCATCAGTGCCGGGCCAACATACAAGCACAAAGACTGAAATACCTAATACAGGTGATTAAAAATCAATTATAGTCTATTATCTGGAAATAATAATAAACTGCAATCAGAGTAGCCAGAGCTGAAATTTTCTTTGAATCAATAAAAACAACCTAGAGCCACTACAATGATGGTATGTCATAACTTATAATCAATAATTGAAAGCTTGGTATAGGCAGGCAGCTGTTCCTTTGAGATTATCTACATAAGAAATCTATTTACTATACAAGTTCTATATGGGAAAAAAAAAATTAAGGAGATACTCCTTGGTGAAAGTAAGAAGGGCACACAAGGAAAGTATACTGCTTTTTCTTTTTTACAGGTGTTATATATTACTTTGATAAATGAAAAAAATAAAATAAAATTTAGTTATAGACAACTCTTTTTCATGAAGAGATGCTACCTGAATTTAATAGTAGTTTCCATTTTTATATCTTCATTCCAGGTATATAAGTCATCAAGACAGGTTAGAGGGTATACTAGTTGTCACTTCATAAGAAAAGAAGCAAAATGCTAAAAATCATCATTTGAGAAGTTTTGAATCCAAGGAACTTCTTGTATGGATTAGGCTTCCAAATTTTGGACATTCTCTAGCCTTTTGTAAAAAATAAGAGAGGTTATATCTCAAATTCTGGCCTTGCCATCTAAATCTGAACAAATTGTTTTAATCTTACTGTGACTCAGTCTTCTTGTCCATAAAATGAAGAGATCAGGTTAGACGAAGCTTTTTTCTCTACCACTAAAAATTTCAAAATGCTTATAATTCACTATGTGCTCATTAACATGATATCTGCACTTCCTGATTTTAACCTTAATCCACACAAAAGCCAACTATCCTCATTAACAACAATATCTAGAAATTAGAAATCAGAAGCCACTGAAACTGAATGATGGACATTAAGGTCTGAGACCTTGAAGAAGGCTTTTCACTGCCTGTAAGGTGGGTTTGTATCCATCAAACAAATAAAGAGGGCCACAATATATAAATGAAAAAATGAAGTATAAATAAGTGAACATCTGTAATAAACTAGTGGAGAATTAATAAAAAAAGAAACCTCATCAATGAAGCTGTATCTGTTCCAGAAAAGGTCTTCAGTTTCTATATATACACACAGGTACATACACAGATATATACATAAAACACATACATACATATGTATAGATCATTATTAGCTAAATATAGAGTCAAAATAAAAAACGTATCTTCTACTCACTTTGACAGAGACACTCCCCCAGCTTTCCCAATCATCTCTTCATGGTGCAATACTGAGTGGTTCCATGGAATCTGGAGGAACTTTAAGAGTGTTCTCATCCACCGTTCAGGATGTAAGACAAGTTGTTCATAGTGAACCAACATGCACTTTTTATAACCAACCTCCATACACTGGTTATACATGGTCTCTATAGCACGATTCCACTTGGTCAAACAGTCCCTATAGCTGTTCAGGTCAAATCCAGCTATAGTAACTTTTCGAGAAATCATCGAATGTACTGATGCCCGGCCATCTCGGACCATCAGGAGAAATTTGGCATTGGGGAATAACCTAGCAAGGTAACTTAAAGATTTCAGGGCAAAAGGATCTTTATTACATAAATAAGAGGCTGGCTCCCCATGCTTAACGATAATTTCTAGTAAGAAGGCTTGCATGGCAGAATCCAGCACTTCATCAGTAACACCAGCCTCATCCAGGCGGATCTTCTCTTTACTTGACCGTGACCACATCTGCTTCAGGGCCAGGATTCGGGGAATGACCCTGGTTTCCTCTCCACAGCGAATGTCAGGATGTGCGTCCAGCATGGCCCTCATGAGTGTGGTTCCACTCCGAGGCACACCTCCAATAAATATTAAAGGCATATCTTTGTGATAGGCAAAGGTTTTGTTGGCTTTGAGATCCAGGCCAGTTCTCACAGTGGTCCTTGTGCTCTCCAATTTGATTGGCTGGCTACGTTCCTCTATCCGGTGATGGCATTCCATGGCATGCTGGCCCAAGTAAAACACAGTCACAGAACTAATCACCAGACATGCCAATAGTAAGTTCTGCTTCAGCTTTCCAACCATCTTGATGTGGTTATCTTGTTATTAAACAGATATTTTCCTCAAAGTGATTTTCGGAAAATGTTCAGGCCATGGAGAGTCTACTTCAGAAAGATAACCAACATCTAGCAGAGAAAGGAAAAGGTTATTTATCATTACATTGAGATTGCTTACAAATCAGTCACCAGTTATCACCACTGTATTTTAGGTAGAAAGAAGCTGAAACAGTCTTGGATTCTTTGATAATCTTTTTTTGTTTGTGTGTTTGTTTTTTTTGGTTTTTTTTTTTTTTTTTGAGACGGAGTCTCGCTCTGTCACCCAGGCTGGAGTGCAGTGGCGCAATCTCGGCTCACTGCAAGCTCCGCCTCCCGGGTTCACGCCATTCTCCTGTCTCAGCCTCTCCGAGCAGCTGGGACTACAGGCGCCCGCCACCACGCCCGGCTAATTTTTTGTATTTTTAGTAGAGACGGGGTTTCACTGTGTTGGCCAGGATGGTCTCGATCTCCTGACCTCATGATCCACCCGCCTCGGCCTCCCAAAGTGCTGGGATTACAAGCGTGAGCCACCGTGCCTGGCCTCTTTGATATTCTTAAAACAAATTTGAGGCCGGGCGCGGTGGCTCACGCCTGTAATCCCAGGACTTTGGGAGGCCGAGGCGGGCGGATCATGAGGTCAGGAGATCGAGACCATCCTGGCCAACACAGTGAAACCCCGTCTCTACAAAAAAAAAAAAAAAAAAAATACAAAAAAAAATTAGCTGGTCGTGGTGGCAGGTGCCTGTAGTCCCAGCTACTCAGGAGGCTGAGGCAGGAGAATGGCGTGAATCCGGGAGGCAGAGCTTGCAGTGAGCCGAGATCGTGCCACTGCACTCCAGCCTAGGCAACAAAGCAAGACTCTGTCTCATAAAAAAAAAAAAAAAAAAAAAGTAAAATTTGTTTTACTCAGTATATACAGTATATACAAATTTGAGTAAAAATAAATCAATGTTTATAATCAGAAAGAGCTTTTGTTAATGCAGTAATTTTGAAGCTATGTACCTGGTAAAGAATGGAAAATAAATAAAACTATTTATATCAGTGAGTCAACCAAATATTTAATAAGCCCAAGAACGTCTGGAGTCCAACCCAAGGCTGATCTCTGCTATTCAGACTTATTTCATCTCCAAGCCGTCATTATCTCCACATTCAAACAATGAGAAATTACAGAAGAAATATGAAACAATTTCCAAATCTTTAACAGAGATTCAGTTTATCATACCACGATTTATTTAGGTACTACAGGCCGGATACTCAGGCTCGACTGAGGACCAACTTTGAAAAGGAAAACAGTATAGTAACCTCTGCTCTTGGAAAACAAAGTCTTTTGACAGACAGATATGTAAACAACAACAATAAAATGTGATGAGTGCCTCTGTGGAAATACGCAAAGGGACAACGGGAGCATAATGAAAAGGAGCATGTAATTGACCTGAGGAAGCTGTAAAAGTTTTACAGAAAGTAGGAAGGAAGGACCAGGTGCAGCAGCTTACGCCTGTAATCACAGCTCTTTGGGAGACCGAGATGGGAGGATCATTTGAGCTCAGGAGTTCGAGACCAGCCCAGGCAACATACTGAGACCCTGTCTCTTTAAAAAAGAACAGAAAAGAGAGAGGGAGGGAGGGATATTCTAAACCAAAGGAACTTGTGTGCAAAAGCACAATGGCAAGACAGAACACAGCATAATTAGGTGACAGGAAGAAGTTTAGGAGAGCTAGTGTATAGGCTGCAAAGAAAATTGTATGTATAAGTATCTGTGATCTAATCCTCAGAAGGACAGGTAAGATCTGGACACAGCAAGCACTCTATGCTGCAGGTACACTATGACCAAAGACATAGATGTGCAAAAGCAAAAGCATGTATATGAAACAGCTGGAGCTGCTTGTTTAGCTAGAGCAAGGTATACAGTGGGAAACAGACAGCAACCAGACTACATCTACACCAAAATAATTTACCCTGAATCCTCAGAAGGCAAGTGTGACAGTTAATTTTATGTGTCAACTTGGCTAGACTTTGGTGCCCAGTTTTTGGTCAAAAACCAATCTAGATATGGCTGTGAAGGTATATTTTAGATGTGATTAACATTTAAATCAACAGATTTCTAGTAAAGTGGGTTACCCTCCATAATATAGGAAGGCCTCATCTAACAGGTAAAGGCTTTAAGAGCAAAGACTGAGGTTTCCTGGAAAAGAACTACAACATAGAAACCCTGCCTGTGTGTCCAGCCTGCTACCCAGCAGAATCTGGAGTTAAGACTGTGGCAGGCCACGTCTCACTAATGCAGGCCTCCATAACAACTGTTTCAGTACTGAGTGGTTAAGTTACATATTAAAAGCTGAAAAAAAAAAAAAGTCAGTGCTGTTATACAAAGGCTGGAATGTAACAAAAGCGCACCAAGAGTTTTGCCTAGGCCTTTCCTGGGCCTTAAAGCGTGACAAAATAACGAAGGAATTCTTAACAGGAACCATTTAGGATTAAACAAGTTTTATTAGGGGTCTGAAGAAACTCCCCAGGCCTCCACAAACAAGTTTACTGGAAGTCTGAAGGAACTCCTCAAATCTCCGTGATTTAGCAGGACACAAGATAAGGGTAATCACCCCAGAACCTAGACCCATTTAGATTAAGTAAACTTACTGAGGCTCCAGAAGAAGGGCTTCAGGACTCAGACTTTAGTTACAGATTAAAAGAAATTAATCACTTACATCTTTAGATGAATGCACACTTACATGCAGACATATAGGTTAGAAGGTACATAAGCTCAGAAAAACTTTGTAATTTTAAGTTGGTCTGGTGATAATTTCCAGGCCTCCCTGTAACAGTTACAGAAATAAAAACTCTCTTCCTCCCCAGTTCATCTGCATCTCGTTATTGGGCCACAAGAAATAGCAACCCGACCCTCAGTTTGGTCCGGCAACAAGACTGCAACATCAACTCATCTCTGCCCAACTGCCCTATGAATTTCAGACTTGAAAGCCCCACAATCGCGTAAGTGAATTCCTTAAGATCAATCTCTTTCTCTCCCTACCCTCGGCCCCTCCCCATATACAGAGTGGGCATGCGTGTTATCCACCACTCTAAATTCAGTGAGATCCCTTCCGACACACTAGCAAAGCAACCAGTCCTAATGGTTTGCCTTGCCCTGACTACTGGTTGTTTTTCTGTAAAACCCTAACACAGGGGTTTGGTTTTGTTTTTCTGGAGAACCCTAAGGATACAGTAAATATACCTGGGGAAATGACTAACTACACTAAAAAATACATTCTGAGAGGGAAGACTTCCAGCTACAGCCTAGTGAGAAGGTAGTTAATTCCTCTCCCCAAAAACCAATGATAAAGCTGGGTGAAATGGGCAAAACAACCCTTTCAGTGCTCTGGAAATCCACCAGAAGAATACAACAACCTGAGAAGCATTTATGCTTGAAAAACTGCTAAAAGGTGGGTAAGAACAATCAGAGTCTGTGTAAGGTTACTCCCACCTCATCTACCCATTCAGTAGGTACAGAGGTTCTGCAAGGCAGAGCAGGGCAAGGCAAACCATTAGGACTGACAGCTTTGCTGCTGGAGTGGAAGGGAGTTCACTGAGTTTGGAGTGGGGAAGAACACACAGGACCACCTGCACTGTCAGAGTAAGTGATGGAGCAGGTGGGAAGTGAGTGAGAGGGTGAACAGCTCTAGAAGGCGGAGGTTGCAGTCCGGGTGGGGCACATTTGTTGGCCAACCCAGAAGTGGCATGCAGGTACAGAGGAGACATGAAAGGACTGGGTGGAAAGTAAAAGACGGCAGATCCAAAAACAGCCTAAACTTTGTATGTGCTCCCTACCCACAGAGATCTACTGGCAGAGGACGAACGCCTTACTGGCTCAAGATGTCTGAGGCAACCACTGTCCAAGCACTGGGTGACCACTGATCACTAAGCTATGCAGACAGGAAGGCAACTCCTAGAAAGCCATGCTTAAAAATGAAAACAATTATAAAGTGTGTGCATGCTTTTTTTTAAAAAAAAGCTGTATTGAAGTGTAATTTATATATAGTATGTGAACTTCTAAAATCTGAGACAGGTATCAGTTAATTTAGAAAGTTTATTTTGCCAAGGTTGGGGAACACGCCTGTGAAACAGCCTCAGGAAGTCCTGATGACATGTGCCCAAGGTGGTTGAGATACAGCTTGGTTTTATACATTTTAGGGAGACATGAGACATCAATCAATATATGTAAGAAGTACATTGGTTCCATTTGGAAAGGTGGGACAGCTCAAAGCAAAGGCAGTATATATACTTTAAGTATATATACTTCATTAAAGTTGTTTAGATATAAACAATCCTAAAAGTGTGTGTGTGTATATATATATATATATATATATATATATATATATATGAGAGTAACATCAGCATACATTTAAATAACAAGGCAAATTTATAGAGATAGCAGAGTGAAAAAGCAGGGATTTAAGTGCAAGCTTACATGAAGGAACTTTTTGCAGTGACTGAACCGTTCTAAAACTGAACTGTTGTCATAGTTGTACAACCCTATAAAATCTACTAAAAAATTATTGAATTACACCCTCATACTTGTGAAAGGAAAATAAACCTTGGGGCCCCAAATCACTAAGCTAAAGGGAAAAGTCAAGCTGTGAACTGATATGGCAAACCTGCCTCCCATTCTATTCAAAGTCATCCCTCTGCTCACTAGTATTCATTCTATTCAAATTCTGCTCTTCTATTGAAAGTCATCCCTCTGCTCACTGTCAAAGTATTTTTCTAGTAATGAATTCCTTTTTTAAAAAAAAAGCTGTATTGAAGTGTAATTTATATATATAGTATGTGAACCTCCAAAATCTGAGACAGGTATCAGTCTCAGTCAGACAGATAGATGCATATATGATTGCTTCCTTTGGAAAGGCTAATCAGAAACTCAAAAGAATGCAACTGTGCATCTCTCACCTATCAGTGACCTGGAAGCCCCTTCCCCACTTCAAGTCTTCCTGCCTTTGCTTCGAGCTGTCCCACCTTTCCAAACAGAACCAACGTACTTCTTACATATATTGATTGATGTCTCATGTCTCCCTAAAATGTATAAAACCAAGTTGTATCTCAACCACCTTGGGCACATGTCATCAGGACTTCCTGAGGCTGTTTCACAGGCGTGTTCCCCAACCTTAGCAAAATAAACTTTCTAAATTAACTGATACCTGTCTCAGATTTTGGAAGTTCACATACTATATATATAAATTACACTTCAATACAGCTTTTTTTAAAAAAAGGAATTCATTACTAGAGAAATACTTTGACAGTCTCAGTAGAATACAACAACTAAGAACTGGTTCTTATTTATTCATGTTTATAATCTTTTAATCACTCATTCAATGTATGTTTGAGCACATAGTTTTGTGCCAGGCACTATATAAAGCTTCAACAAAGAATCACAAAGACTAGGTTGAGATTAAAATATCAGCTTAATAAGAAAAAACTGCAAAAAAAAGTATTAAGATAATTGGTGGCAATATAGCATTAAAATGTCTATGCAGGAGAATAGCGTGAACCTGGGAAGCGGAGCTTGCAGTGAGCCGAGTTCACGCCACTGCACTCCAGTCTGGGCGACAGAGCAAGACTCCGTCTCAAAAAAAAAAAAAAAAAAGTCTATGCAGAACATTGTATCCATTATGTTAAAAGACACACTTGGCCGGGCACGTTGGCTCATGCCTGTAATCCCAGCACTTTGGGAGGCCGAGGCGGGCGGATCACGAGGTCAGGAGATCGAGACTATCCTGGCTAACACGGTGAAACCCCGTCTCTACGAAAAATACAAAAAAAAATTAGCCGGGCAAGGTGGCGGGCGCCTGTAGTCCCAGCTACTCAGGTGGCTGAGGCAGGAGAATGGCGTGAACCCTGGGGGGCGGAGTCTGCAGTGAGCCGAAATCGCGCCATTGCACTCCAGCCTGGGCGACAGCGAGACTCTGTCTCAAAAAAAAAAAAAAAAAAAAAAAAAGACACACTTAAGATGATATCCTAATATTCAATTCAAAAGGAGCCAGGTAGAAAGAAAAGGAAACAACGGCAAGAAAAGAGAATAATGTAGAAAACAGAGAAGAGTCAATCCTATTATACAATAACCTTTTGGTTAAAGAAAGTAAAACCATATTACAGATTCAAAGAAAGAAAGCTTCCGGCTGGGCGCGGAGGCTCACACCTGTAATCCTAGCACTTTGGGAGGCCAAGGTGGGCAGATCATGAGGTCAGGAGATCGAGACCATCCTTGCAAAGGTGAAACCCCATCTCTACTAAATATACAAAAAATTAGCCAGGCGTGTTGGCGGGCACCTGTAGTCCCAGCTACTCGGGAGGCTGAGGCAGGAGAATGGCATGAACCCAGAAGGTGGAGCTTCCAGTGAGCTGAGATCCTGCCACTGCACTCTGACCTGGGCGACAGAGCGACACTCCACCTCCAAAAACAAACAAAAACAAACAAACAAACAAAAACTTCCCTGAATGTAAACAGACACTATAGATGTAAGGGTCTATACATCTATAGAGCAAAACAAATGATAATAGACCCAATCTGGACACATCTTGGCAATTCCAAGCACGAAAAATTCTGCAGGCTTCCAAACAGAAAAAACGAAAAACCCAAAGGACCAATAACAAGCTGACATTTGATGGCACTACAACATTAAATGCTTGTCCTGTGGTTTCCGTGTGTGTGTGTGTGTGTGTGTGTGTGTGTGTGTGTGTAGCCATGCTTTTCTTTATTTTTCAAGCTTGCTCTAAAGAACTTGTATGTTGCTTTTCTAACTGGGAAAAGATAAAGCAATATTTTAAAAATAAAAAGAACAGTCTTTCTTTTAAAATGGCATTTAGGCTAAGACCTGAAGAATGAGTAGGAATTAGTGAAGAGAAGAGCATTCCAAGAAAAAGTACGTAGATATGCAAAAGCCATGTAACAGGAAGGCGTTTTAACGCATTCAAGAAGCAGGAAGTAGGCCAGGCATGGTGGCTCACGCTTGTGATCCCAGAACTTTGGGAGGCCAAGGCGGATGGATCACCTGAGGTCAAGAGTTTGAGACCAGCCTGACCAAAACAGTGAAACCCTGTCTCTACTAAAAATACAAAAATTAGCCGGCCGTGGTGGCACATGCCTGTAATCCCAGCTACTCAGGAGGCTGAGGCAGGAGAATTGTTTGAATCTGGAAGACGGAGGTTGCAGTGAGCCAAGATCACGCCACTGCACTCCATCCTGGGTGAGAGAGAGACATTCTTGTCTCAGAGAAAAAAAAAGAAGCAGGAAGTAGGCCAATGAAGCTGCAAGGCAGTGACCAAGAGGGAAAGTGGGTGAAAGGTCAAACTGGGCAGAGGTCAGATCATAAATCTTGTGGGTCAAGTTAAAGATATGAATTTTATGACAGACGTAGTCAGGTATCACTGATTTGAATATTTCAAGCATGGAGTTACTTTCTCCAATTTATGTTTATAAAATCTCATTCTAGCCAAAACAATCTTAAAAAAGAACAAAGTTGGAGGACGCCCACTTCCCAATTTCAAAACTAAATGCTACAATCGTAAGACAATGTAGTACTGGCATAAAAATGGACACATAGATGAATAGAACAGAATTATCCAGAAATACAATGTTTATGGGAAACTGATTTTTGACAAGGGTGCCAAGACAATTCAGTGAGGAAATAAGAGTCTTCTCAGCAAATGGTGCTCAGGCAACTGGATATCCACATGCAAAAGAATGAAGTTGGATACCTACCATATGCCGTTCTCAAAAATCAATTCAAAATGAATCAGATCTAAATGTATGAGCTAAAACCATAAAACTCTTAGAACAAAACAAAGGTGTAAATCTTCATGGCCTTGGGTTAAGTAGTGGTTTCCTAGACACAACACCAAAAGTACAAACATCACCACCAAAAATGGATAAACTGGACTCCATCCAAATTAAAAATTTTTGTGCTTCAAAGGACACCACCAAGAAAGTAAAAGACAAACCAAAAAATGGGAGAAAATATCTGCAAATTATATGCCTGAGAAGGGATTTGTGTCCAGAACACATAAAGAACTATTACAATTCAACAATAAAAAGATAAATAACAATTTTAAAATGGGCAAAGAATCAGAATACATATTTCCCCAAAGAATATATGCAAATGGTCAATAAGCACAAGAAAAGATGCTTCACATCATCAGTCTAGGAAAATACAAATCAAAATCACAATGAGATACCACTTGACACCCACTAGATGACAACATGGGCAGTAACAAATGTTGATAAAATGTGGTTAAATTAGAACCCTCATACAGTGCTGAAGGGATTGTAAAATGGTGCAACCACTTTAGAAAACACATTGACAGTTTTCCTCAAAAGGCTAAACACAGAGTTACTGCTGATGTGGGAGATGAGCCCAGGAGTGTGAAACAAGCATAGGCAACACAGTATGAGGCCTCATCTCTACAAAAAATAATTTAAAAATTACCCAGGCATGGGCTGGGCACAGTGGCTCACACCTGTAATCCCAGCACTTTGGGAGGCCGAGGCAGGTGGATCACAAGGTCAGGAGATCGAGACCATCCTGGCTAACACAGTGAAACTCCGTCTCTACTAAAAATACAAAAAATTAGCCGGGCATGGTGGTGGGTGCCTGTAGTCCCAGCTACTCGGGAGGCTGAGGCAGGAGAATGGCGTGAATCTGGGAAGTGGAGCTAGCAGTGAGTTGAGATCATGCCACTGCACTCCAGCCTGGGTGACAGAGTGAGACTCTGTTAAAAAAAAAAAAAAAAAGAAGCCAGTCTCAAAATTATTCCTTTCATAAAACATCCTCAAAAAGACAAAACTATAGATCAGTGGATGCCAGGGGACTGTGTGACTATAAAGAGATATAACTGGGATGATGGAACTATTCTGTATTGTAACTGTTACATGACTCAGTATATGTATCAGAAGTCACAGAACTGTGCATAAAAGATTCTATTTTATTATTTAGTAATTTCAAAAACGTTTTTTTTTAATCACAAGAGATTTGAGGGGAAACATGGGGGAAGGAGGAAGACAGATGGCAGGAGAGGACCAAGAACAGGAGTTTGTGATCCTCAATTTTCCAATTAATGTTTGTGATTGAACAGATAATAGATTCAGTGTGATAGAAATACATGAAGCAGGCCGGGCGCGGTGGCTCACGCTTATAATCCCAGCACTTTGGGAGGCCGAGGCGGGCAGATCACGAGGTCAGGAGATCGAGACCACGGTGAAACCCCATCTCTACTAAAAATACAAAAAATTAGCCGGGCGTGGTGGCGGGCGCCTGTAGTCCCAGCTACTCGGAGAGGCTGAGGCAGGAGAATGGCGTGAACCCGGGAGGCGGAGCTTGCAGTGAGCCGAGATGGCGCCACTGCACTCCAGCCTGAGCGACAGAGCGAGACTCCGTCTCAAAAAAAAAAAAAAAAAAGAAATACATGAAGCAAATAATTTATAGCAGAGAAATGATCCTAGAAAAAGTCTTGTATTTTCCATCTTATGAACACTTAAATAAAAATTGATTTAAAATCTGGCGGCCGGGCGCGGTGGCTCACGCTTGTAATCCCAGCACTTTGGGAGGCCGAGGCGGGTGGATCCCGAGGTCAGGAGATCGAGACCACGGTGAAACCCCGTCTCTACTAAAAATACAAAAAATTAGCCGGGCGTGGTGGCGGGCGCCTGTAGTCCCAGCTACTCGGAGAGGCTGAGGCAGGAGAATGGCGTGAACTCGGGAGGCAGAGCTTGCAGTGAGCCGAGATTGCGCCACTGCACTCCAGCCTGAGTGACAGAGCGAGACTCCGTCTCAAAAAAAAAAATAAATAAATAAATAAATAAATAAAAAATAAAATCTGAACAAAGCAAACCAAACTCACTCAGTGAACCAAAGAGAAGTGTTCTTATGGATCAAATAAGTTTATGGATCCAATATGGTTGATTTCATTTCAACCATTTATACAGACAGTTATACAGGAATGATTCTTCTAGTATATGCCATTTATTTAGGGGGTTACATATATGATACATGAGGGAAGATAACTACTCTGAAATGGCAAAGCTTTTTGATAAAATTTTGTACTATTTTAAATTACACTTAACTTGCCAACTTCTGATACATGTCAGAATGCAACAGGTAATAAATGATTCAACTTCTTTCAAAAATTACCTTAGTTAATTTGCTGAAAGAGAGCAAGAAAATAAAATTTCCTTAGCAACAATTTGATTGTAGGAAAACAAGGTAACTACCTTTGAAAGTAGAGATACAAAATATTCACCAATCAAAAGTTAACATGAAAGCTTTCTACATTACTAAAGCAGCAACCAGTAGTTTCTGATACCCTCTAATGATTTCCCATTCAAATACTCCCAGTATTGAAAACTAATTTTGAAAAATAAAAAAGAAACCTCAAATTCCCGGCAAAATACATACAAAAACTAAACCTGGAAATAAACTTGTAATGCATTTCCTTGTCCAAAAACATACTTGTAGATCATTTTAATGGCTGCATAGTACTCTACTGAAAGGATTTACCAGCATTTATTTGGCTGATTCTCCATTATTATTTGCATGTTTTTAGATCTTCATTACTGTGATATATTACTGTGATAACTATTCTTGTATTTACAAACATCTTTACACACGATTGTTTTCTTAAACTAAATTTTAGAAGAGGAATTGTTAGGTAAGGGAGGGTGAAGTGTGCTTGATTTTAAAGGATTTAATAAATATTTGATTCATCTCTTTCTCATACCCAACATCCAAATCCAACAAAAAAAAAAAATTCTCTTGGCTCTACTTTCAAAATACAGTCAGAATCAGACTACTTCTCAACACATCCACTACCACTGCCAGCATCCTGCACCAGGATTACTGACAGGTATCCTTACTTCTACTGCTGCCCATTAGAGTCTATTCTCAACTCAGCATCCAGAGGGGTCCTTGTTTTTATAAAACAAAAGGACTGGGGAAGCTGAGGTGGGAGGATTGCTGATATCCAGGAGGTCGATGCCGCAGTGAGCCATGATCACACCACTGCCCTCCAGTCTGGGCAACAGAGCCACACCCCAGCTCTAAAAACTAACTTAATTAATTAATTAAACAAAAAGATTGTGCCATTCCTCTGCTCAAAGCCTGGTATTTTTTTTCCAAATGGTCACTTAAAGGCTTATTTTGGGCTGGGTGCAGTGGCTCACCCCTGTAATCGCAGCACTTTGGGAGGCCGAGGCGGGTGGATCACAAGGTCAGGAGTTCAAGACCAGCCTGGCCAAGATGGTGAAACCCCACCTCTACTAAAAATACAAAAATTAGCCAAGCGTGGTGGTGGGCGCCTGTAATCCCAGCTACTCGGGAGGCTGAGGCAGAAAATTGCTTGAACCCAGGAGGCGGAGGTTGCAGTGAGTTGAGACTGCACCACTGCACTCCAGCTTGGGCGACAGAGTGAGACTCCATCTCAAAAAAAAAAAAAAAAAGGCTTATTTTAAGGCATCCAACACCAAACTGTTAAATTTCTCTGCCTGTTTTTCCACTGCTTCTGTCAGGAAATCCCTATAGGCATCCAAAAAGTAGCACTAATTGATGATAATAGCTTATCATCCCAAAACAGTAGTTTGTTGTTCAAAGTAATTGAGAAGGCACCCCTCACCTTCAGAGGTTTCATAAGGACTCAAATGAAGGCAACTCCCTCTTTACTAAGGGATAATTTAGGGCAAAGAATACCTTGCCATATATTCAAGCATACTTGTTAGGTGTCAACTGACACAAATTTGAGTGATTTTCTTCAAGTTTTAATTTCTGCTGTATTTTAAATTAAACATTAAAAGGCATTAGCTAAATGCATATTAATTAATAGGGGGACAGTATGTTCCATAGCCCTTCGAGATATCTGAACACAAGTAAATGATCAAAGGCCTTGTAAGGGATACCAAAAAGGGAAAACAAAGGGATTTTGGCTTCTCCAAAAACATTCTCATTATTTTTCATTAAGCTTGTGAAGCCTAATTTTCTCTCTTTGGATGTTTTTTAACTTGCAGGATCAGTCCTAAGAGGGGTCTTTAGATCATCTACGTATAATGCTCTCATTTTAAAGCTGTACAAACTGAGGCCCAAGCAGCACATTCTGCTCGTGACTTCTCTAAATCTTACCTGTTCTTCAAAGGTCACTATTCGTCGAATCACATATATTTTACTTAGTCCAAAAGATGTTGAATGCCTGAAGCCCAGAGATTTCCCTATGTCCCGTCCTCTACCAGAGCATACTTAGCAGAGCACGAGCTCACAGTGTATACTGAGCCTACAAAAAAACAGGTACCTGGCGGGGCACAGTGGCTCACACCTGTACTCCCAGCACTTTGGGAGGCTGAGGCGGGTGGATCACGAGGTCAGGAGATCGAGACCATCCTGACTAACACGGTGAGACCCCGTCTCTACTAAAAAATACAAAAAATTAGCCAGGCATGGTGGTGGGTGCCTGTAGTCCCAGCTACTCGGGAGGCTAAGGCAGGAGAATGGCGTGAACCTGGGAGGCGGAGCTTGCAGTGAGCCGAGATCACACCACTGCACTCCCACCTGGGCGACACAGCAAGACTCCTTCTCAAAAAACCAAAAAACAACAAAAAAAAACCAGGTACCTAAGCAAACTGGGAAGTACCTTTTTCTAGATAAGAGACTATAGTGTTTGAGGCTCCACTCACACCTTCATACTAATTCTTCTCAAATTCTAAAAAAGGTAGACCTTCGATTTAAGAAGTACAGTAAAAGCTGGCCTGATCGTTACCCTTATATACTAAAACACTGTGTGCATGTGTGTTTACACACATGTGTGTGCATGCCTGCACACACACAAACATGGCCTCTATCCGTTACTTTATTTCTTTTTATTTATTTATTTATTGAGACTGAGTCTCTCTCTGTCACCCAGGCTGGAGTGCGATGGCACAATCTTGGCTCACTGCAACCTCCGCTTTCTGGGTTCAAGTGATTCTCCTGCCTCAGCCTCCCCAGTAGCTGGGATTACAGGCATGTGCCGCCACGCCCAGCTGATTTTTGTATTTTTAGTAGAGATGAGGTTTCACCATGTTGCCCAGGCTGGCCTTGAACTCCTGATCTCAGGTGATCCACCCGCCTCAGCCTCCCAAAGCGCTGGGATTACAGGCGTGAGCCACTGTGCCTGGCCCTCTTTCCATTACTTTTAAACTCCACTTTGCTGTATTTTCTGACAAACAGATCAATATTTTCTCAACTAGGACATTTACAGAGCTAAGGCTGATCTAAAAAGAATACCAGAATGGGCCGGGCACAGTGGTTCACGCCTGTAATCCCAGCACTTTGGGAGGCCAAAGCGGGCGGATCAAATGAGGTCAGGAGTTCAAGACCAGCCTGGCCAACATGGCCAAACCCCATCTCTACTAAAAATACAAAATTAGCCAGGCGTGGTGGCGCGTGCCTGTAATCCCAGCTACTCAGGAGGCTGAGGCTTGAGAATCGCTTGAACCCAGGAGGTGGAGGTTGCGGTGAGCCAAGATCATGCCATTGCACTCTGGCCTGGGCAACAAGAACAAGAGTGAAACTCTGTCTCAAAAAAAAAAAAAAAAAAAAAAAAAAGAATACCAGAATGTTCAGGCTCAGTTTTATCTCCAGGGGAAAGAAAAAGCACTGAAACACTGCAATAAACGTATCTGAGGAATCACTATTAATAGAACTGCTCTTTCCCAGCAGGCCAAATGAAATAGACTCCTAGAAATAATGCCTTAGAAAAGAGAGTGCTGACATTACATTTCTATACTTACATATTTGCAAATTTTATAAAGTAAGATTGCTAACCAAAAACAGAATCAGTCAACAAAAGTAGAGATACACAGGTCAGTAGCCAGCAAGGCCATGCCCAACACCCAGTGCACACACACAGGCCCAGGTACACACACTCAAGAGCACATTCACCACACCCTGCTGTTATAATCAGGAACATGGCTATATTCTAGGTCCAAAGAGATGCTGGGGACATGTCCTAGCAAAAGATAAATTACAGGAATGTAACAACGCCCCTAAAAACTGTCTTTCCTTTGTTAATCACTAGTTCCTTGCCTCTCATGCCTATTCATGATGCCAACCAACGTGGCAAACAGTAACAGCCAATACCACTGTGCCTGCTGACTAAAGTCCAGTCTGTATCTGGTTTCTCCATTTACTTCTAGCCTGTTAGCAAAAGGAAAAATAATTTTATCACATGCTTGAACTTGCCAATGAATAAATGCACAGAGACTGATTTTGAATGACAGCTTTGCCATGCAGTAGAAACTTCAAATCTGACCTAAATGAAACCATTGTTGCAAGATCCATTCTTATGTCAGTTCATGGTCAGAGCACCAACATGGGAACACCTTTTCCTAGCTGCACGTTAGGGGCTGGCACCAGACTCACTAACGAGTAGCAAATGGCAAGAAGAATATGGTATACACAGCTGACAATCTTTGAAAGTCAGCTGACACTCACTACTTAAAGGAGCAGTGAACTTCAAAAAAACCCATACCAAGAACTGGACCTAATGCCTAGAACACAAATGGAGACACGAGCACAGGTTAAACTAAAGCATAACATCTGTAAAGGTTCAAGTTAAATGAAATGATGTCTCGGCTTTGCTTCAGAAATATCTGAGAGCAGGAATGTGTGGAGGGTATATATGAAATTAGACTGCTATGAGCTCATTGTTGAAGCTGGGTGACGGGTACTTGAGGGCTCAATATAGCTGTCTCTATTTTGGATATGTTTGAAATTTTTCATAATAAAGAGTTAAAATGAAACAAAACAAAATAAAAAATTGAAGTTACCAAGTTCCAAACTTCTCAGACCTATAAATCAGGAAGTCATTGCTGGCTAAACTATTTATCTTCTAGATTCGTCAAGCTCATGTTTATAATCTGTTTAGACTACGCATGATGAGGAACAAAGAAAGCAAATTTCTTCAAATTGTATATTCGTATTCGGTAACTCAAGTTTATGCCATTTTTCTACCAACCCTGTAACTTTTTTTTTTTTTTTGAGACAGGGCCTTACTCTGTCACCCAGGCTGGAGTGCAATGGCACATAGCTCACTGCAGCCTCCAACTCCTGGGCTCAAGTGATCCTCCCACCTCAGCCTCCTAAGTAGCTGGGACTGCAAGGGCATGCAAACCATCCCTGGCTAATTTTTTGTTTCTTTCTTTCTTTCTTTTTTGTAGAGACAAGGCCTCCTTATGATGCCCAGGCTGGTCTCGAACCCCTGGCCTCAAGTAATCCTCCCACATCAGCCTCCCAAAGTGCTGGAATTACAAACATGAACCACCATACCCAGCCCCTCATAACCTTTAGAATGAAAAGTAACTGAATAGAAAAAGTAGAAGAGAAGATGACACTGAATTAATGTAAAAGAAGCCTGGTGTATTAGAGTCAGAAGACCTGGGCTCTAGTCTGGAATCAGTTTTTTCTTAGTCACATGGCACTAGATAAATCACTAAGCATCAGCTCTGTCATCCATAAAATAGAGATAATGATAATCAAACCCTTCTTCACAAGTAATTAGAATAGAAATTACGAAAGGAAGAAGACAGACTGGAGACAAAATGCAAAGGAAAAAGGGACACCTGCAAGTTCTCTTTCACAGCACTGCTGGGGCAATCACATGGAAATATGTGAAGGGGCTTTTAAAGAACAGGGGCCCGGGCACCCTTCCTTCACTGTCTGCTGCTCATCTTCCACCTTTACCTTCACCTCGCAGCACTCCTCCCATGCAGCCTGACCCCCTGAGAACCATTCCCCATTGACATCAGGCCCCTCCACACCCAGCCTCTGCTCATGGTGCCGCCTCCAGTACCATGCCACTTTCTCTCTTTTACACGTATCTCCTCAGTCAGCCTGTCCCTGACTGCCTTTTTCCATCTTTCCTGCACAAAAATCAATTGTTCCCTCTTCTGTAACCTCAAAGCACACATACCACTGTATTGTGGTTAGTTTACCTCACTAGAGTATTTAAGTTCCTTTAAATCACAAATTAAAACCCATTCATCATTTAATATGCAGCAGATACATGAACACCAGATAAAATACAAAGCAAGGAAATTTTTTTCTTTTTTTTCGAGACGGAGTCTCACTCTGTGGCCCAGGCTGGAGTGCAGTGGCACGATCTCAGCTCACTGCAAGCTCCACCTCCCGGGTTCACGCCATTCTCCTGCCTCAGCCTCCCGAGTAGCTGGGACTACAGGAGCCCACCACCATGCCCAGCTAATTCTTTTTTTGTATTTTTTAGTAGAGACAGGGTTTCACTGTGTTAGCCAGGATGGTCTCCATCTCCTGACTTTGTGATCCACCCGCCTCGGTCTCCCAAAGTGCTGGCATTACAGGCGTGAGCCATCACACTTGGCCTAAGCAAGGAATTTACAGACGAATAGGTAACTAGTGAAACCTTTCTTAAATCTCCTTAAAATACCTATAAAGTCATCTGATATAAAGCAAATAGTCAACAAATAAACATCAAAAATGAAATAAGGAACTATGAATAAACAGAAAGAGAGTAATCTGGAAGCGATGAAAAAAACTTTGCAATTTCAATCACTGCCTCAAAAAGATATTCTGCAATCAACAGAGTAATTATAAAATTCATAGCACAGAGGAAAAACAGTTTTTCCAAGTCTTTGGAAAGAGTCTTACAGATATTAACTGTTAGAATACTAACAGTAATCAATGACACTAAAGAGAAAAGCCCAGATTTTAAAAAGTCAACTCTGTATTCAAACTTATGTTTCAAAAGCAACATCACAAAGCAGTGACCAAAGATTAATTTACAGCACTGCATTCCCTTACACTCCTACACTCACCCTGCTTCATCTGCAGCCAGCTTCCACTTACACTGTAATGACTCAAATCGATTTGCAACCAAGACTTCTATCCCAATCTCAGATTTGATCATTTAAAGGCTAAGGGACAATTCTATCTGGATGTTCACCAGCATGTTACACTCAACGAACTCTAAATGGAACCTACCTTCCCTAGTAAATCTCTTCTACTCTTCCCTTTCCTCCATTGGTCAATGAACCACTTTCTCTCTGATTCTCAAGCTTAAAACCAGGGAACCTTTATGTAGTTTCTCCCTTAACCTCTCCATGCGTAACTGGTAAAGTCCTGTCAATTCTTCCTCCTTCATCTCCCTTTACTTGATTTCCCTCAATTTTTTCCCTGCTGATAATTAGGAAAAAAAAATCAGTTTAATCCTCACCCTCTTCCTTTCTCATATGAACTCCACAGCCTCCTAAATGGTCTGAGTTCTGACTTCTTTCCATCAGTTGAATCACTAACTTGTCTCAGGAATTATCTTTTTTTTTTTTTTTAAAGACAGAGTCTCACTCTGTTGCCCAGGCTGGAGTGCAGTGGCACAATCTTGGCTCACTGCAACCTCCACCTCCTGGGTTCAAGCAATTCTCCTGCCTCAGCCTCCCAAGTAGCTGGGATTACAGGTGTGTGCCACCACACCCAGCTAATTTTTGCATTTTTAGTAGAGATGAGGTTTCACCATGTTGTCCAGTCTGGTGTCAAACTCCTGACCTCAGGTGATCTACCCATCTTGGCCTCCCAAAACATCGGGATTACAGGTTTGAGCCATCGCTCCCAGCCAGGAACGATCTTTCTAAAATGCAAATATGCTTATGATGTTCCCTTGCTTAAAACTCTTCCACAACTTTCTCCAGGCGCGGTGGCTCACGCTTGTAATCCCAGCACTTTGGGAGGCCGAGGCAGGCGAATCACGAGGTCAGGAGATCGAGACCATGGTGAAACCTCGTCTCTACTAAAAATACAAAAAAAAAATTAGCCGGGAGTGGTGGCGGGCACCTGTAGTCCCAGCTACTCAGAGAGGCTGAGGCAGGAGAATGGCGTGAACTCAGGAGGCGGAGCTTGCAGTGAGCCGAGATCGCGCCACTGCACTCCAGCCTGGGCAACAGAGCAAGACTCCGTCTCAAAAAAACAAAACAAAACAAAAAACTCTCCCACAACTTTCTACTTTTTAAAAAAAAATAAAAAAGTCCTCACCATAACGTTAGTACAAGGCCCTTCCTGACCCAGCCCTTGTCTGCTCCCCAGCCTGTTTCACCACCCACCAACCCACCACCCCCACACACTCACCCAGTGCCACTGTCATCTACCTGAAGCATCCCTTCCTTGTTTGAGCCTCCGCATGCACTGCAGCTTTTGCATGTCTCTCTGCCTGATGACTCTCATTCATCCTTCAACATTCCACTTTAATGCCATCTTTCCTGCGTAGCTTTCCTGACAGCTGACACATATGACACAGGTGTCCTTCCTAGTGCCCTTGTATTTACCCTATATCACGTCTCACACTACATGGTTACTTTGTCTGTTTTTCCAGTAGGCTGTGAGCTCCTTGAAACTAGAACCTTTTGAATGAATTAATGAATTTTAGATTGCCAATAAGGTAATCATGGCTGTAATTAGATTCTATAAGTGTAATTAGTTGTGAGTTCTTGGGACATACTGACTATATCTTATCTTTTTCAGTTTCTCCACAGTATATAACAATATGCTACAAGCATATTGAGCACTTGATAAATGTGCATTGACTGATCCTGCTAAAACTTTCTCAATAAAAGCCCAGACAGCTAATGCTTTCCTAGGATTAGAACATTAGTTTTTTCTTCTGGTTCTAGTGTTATAATATGGTTTGACTGCATTTAAAAAAACTAAAAATACAGAGTTCACCTCCTTTTTTTTTCCCCTTTGACCCTTGCTCTTCTAATCCACTCCCTTTATTGATCAGTCTATTTCATCTGCCTCTATCATCACTTTGCACTCTCGTTGATGAATGAATCAAAATCTTTTCTGCAATCCCTTACATTGCTGCAACGAATCATAAGGTAAAGGAACATTTCTGTTCTAGAATTTTACACATAAGGAAACTGAGGCCCAGAAGGGATAAAAAACTTCCTTAATATACTGCTACATGGCAAATTATTTGCCAAGCTGGAACCCAGGTCTGACTGTATACCATGGTACGTCCCAGTCATTATTAGGCTTGGCATGAACAAAAAGCCAGGTATGCAACAATTATGATGCAAGTGAAGTAAATTTAAGACCATCTGCTATTATTTATAAGGCTTTCATTAGCATATAGTTTTCAAAAATATACTCAGCTTTTGAACTGTATTTTCTCCAGAACTGTCCTATCATGATCACCTCAGATCTAATTAGAATGACAGAAGAAAACTATAAATCCATGTAGCCATTACGTTTTACTTACAAAAATGAGCAGGATGCATATTTGCACACTTTCTGCAAGTCCCTGAAGATTTCATCTGGGAGAGATTAAGAATGGAGAACTAGATTTGGACTCCAGAAAGAACAGATATATATGGAGGCTAGAAAGTAGTCTGGCAAATAGCTCTACCTTTCCTGTACATTTTCCAGTTTAGTTTTGCTTTAGCCTAGTCACTCTCATATGAAAGTAGGTTTCCCATGTTTGTTGTGGGAAATTATGCCTCAAGCCCAAAATTACTTGGAGCTGGAATTTTGTGATGTTCTCTATGAAAAGCTGGGCATCAAATATTTGATCAGAAACCACTATTATGGCCAGGTGCAGTGGCTCATGCCTGTAATCCCAGCACTCTGGGAGGCTGAAGTGGGTGGATCACTTGAGGTCAGGAGTTCGAGACCAGCCTGGCCAACATGGCGAAACCCTGTCTCTACTAAAAATACAAAAAGAAAAAAAAAAAAAAATTAGCCAGGCATGGTGGTACATGCCTGAAGTCCCAGCTACTCAAGAGGCTGAGGCAAAAGAATTGCTTGAAACAGGGAGGCAGAGGTTGCTGTGAGCTGAGATTGCACCACTGCCCTCCAGCCTAGATGACAGAGCCAGACTCTGTCTCAAAAACAAAACAAAACACTACAATAACAATTTTTTTTTTGAGATGGAGTCTTGCTCTGTCACCCAGGCTGGAGTGCAGTGGCGCAATCTCAGCTCACTGCAAGCTCCACCTCCCGGGTTCATGCTCTTCTCCTGCCTCAGACTCCCAAGTAGCTGGGACTACAGGCGCTCGCCACCACACCCAGCTAATGTTTTTGTATTTTTAGTAGAGATGGGGTTTCACCTGTGTTAGCCAGAATGGTCTCGATATCCTGACCTTGTGATCCACCCGCCTCAGCCTCCCAAAGTACCGGGATTACAGGCGTGAGCCACCGCACCCAGCCCTATAATAGCAATTTCTGTGGGCAAAACTGAACTTTCATTGTCTTCTTATACCTTTCCAATAATTATAAAAACATATCATATGTACAACTATGTACTGTTATTTAATTTTTACAGGGTAGAAAATTCTTACTCATACACTTCAATTAAATGTTACATACATTAAATGAGCATATAAATGAGTATTATTTATCATCTGCCTTCAAAGAACTAGTAGCTTAGCAAGGAGAGAAGACAAGAAACTAACCATATATGCCATGATAAAATAATAAAAAGATCATACAAAAGGCATGAACAAAGACATACGGGCATTTCAAGGAAGGATCACATCCATGGGCTCAGAAAAGCCTACATGAAGAAAATGACATCAGAATGAATCTTAAGGGAGACTGGGTGCGGTGGCTCATGCCTATAATCCCAACACATTGGGAGGCCAAGGCGGGCAGATCACTTGAGGTCAAGGGTTTGAGATCAGCCTGACCAACATGGTGACACCTTATCTCTAATAAAACACAAAAATTATCTGGGCATGGTGGCGGATGCCTGTAATCACAGATACTCAGGAGGCTGAGGCAGGAGAATCGCTTGAATCCGGGAGGCGGAGGTTACAGTGAGCCGAGATCATGCCACTTCACTCCAGCCTGGGTGACAGGGTCAGACTCCATCTCAAAAAAAAGAAAAAGGCCAGGCGCGGTGGCTCACACCTGTAATCCCAGCACTTTGGGAGGCCAAGGCGGGCGGACCACAAGGTCAGGAGATCAAGAACATCCGGGTCAACATGGTGAAACCCCGCCTCTACTAAAAATACAAAAAATTAGCCAGGCGTGGTGGCACACGCCTGTAGTCCCAGCTACTCAGGAGGCTGAGAGAGGAGAATTGCTTGAACCCGGGAGGCGGGGCCGAGATCCCACCAGTGCACTCCAGCCTGGGCAACAGAGCAAGACTCCATCTCAAAAAAACAAACAAACAAATAAATAAATAAATGATGTGTTAGATTCAAAGACCAAACAGGCTGAAAGCAAAACAAAGGGAAAAGATATACCATGCAAACAGCAAACTATACAATGTCAGATACAATGCACTTTAGGACAAAAATTGTTACCAAAAAAGAGACAAAAAAGTACATTTTATAAGAGAGAAAATCCAACAATTCATCAAAAAAATACAACTATAAACATATATGCCAATAACAACAGAGCCCTAAAATACATGAAGCAAAAACTGACAGAATTCAAGTGAGAAATAGACAATTTAACAATAACAGTCGGAGGCCTCACTATCCCACTTTCACTAATGGATAAAGCAACTAGACAAAATATCAGCAAGGAAATAGAAGACTACAATACTACAAATCAACTAGATCTAACAAATATCTATAGAAGCCTCCAAGCAACAATGGCAAAATATATATTGTTCTCAAATGACATGGAGCATTCTCTAGGATAGACCATGTGTTAGGCTTTAGAACAAGTCCCAATATATTTAAACCACTGAAAACATATAAAGTATATTCTCTGACCAAAATGAAATAAAATCAAAAAACAATAACCAAAAAAAGTTTGGGAAATTTACAAATATGTGGAAATGAAATACCACTCTCCTAAATAACCAATGAGCCAAAAAAGAAAACATTAGGAACACTATAAAATACTTCGAGTTGAAAATACAAAACTTGTGGGATGCAGCAAAAGCAGTGCTATGAGGGAATTTATAGCTGTAAACATCTGTATTAAAAAAGATTGCAAATCAACAACCTAACTTTCTTCCTTAAGAAACTAGAAAAAGAGCAAACAGGGCTGGGTGCAATGGCTTACGCCTGTAATCCCAGCACTTTGGGAGGCCGAGGCACGCAGATCACGAGGCAGGAGATTGAGACCATCCTGGCTAACATGGTGAAACCTCGTCTCTACTGAAAATACAAAAATTAGCTGGGCGTGGTGGCAGACACCTGTAATCCCAGCTA